>NC_053492.1:1647103-2247103 GCF_905171775.1 Rana temporaria | reverse complement strand
ATAGCGCCCTCCCTGGAGACTCTGCATAATATCATCTACAGGGGACGGGTCCCTGACCACCCCGGGACCTCTCTACTGGCCACCTCCCTTTCATCTTTCCATTACATCGTCAAGAAGGTATCCACGCATACCTGGTTGCAGTCCCCTAACAACCCTCTGTGGTTCAACCCTGTGACGGAATTAGAATATCCCCGTCAAGCATTCCCTTCTTCCCATAAAAGCAAATCACCCCAATATTCCACGAGGAGGAATATTCCTGGGATCGCCCAATAAGCCACACATGAGTCAGAGCTTACTGCTGGAACAAGACACTTTAATGGCAGCATGCTACCAGGTATATATGCAGTTTACAAGCTAAATCCTCAATCAAAGAACAATGAAATCTCCACCCCCTTTCCACACACAGTGGGGGCTCTCATACAGATTATAGGCAGACACTTCGGCGCCGACTCTGAAGACACATTTCTTTAGATAATGACATCAGTGAAGGTAATTACTAGTTGTAACCGAATACGTTATCTAGACAGCTTGGCCCCGCATATAGAAGAGGTAATTACCACAATGAAGCAATCAGAATAATTAACATGAGCCCCTTCTAATCACAGTAAACAGTAAACACAGGGCTTCTTCACACAACACACTAGATCAATTGCCCTTTCATACACAGCATTACTAGCAGGGAGAATTAACTGAAGCATATCCTTCACAAACCCTAACCTGCAGGAACTGTACTCTCTTCCCGATCCCAATTGCTGGTACTCCAAGGGGGTTAAATACCTATGTCACTTATATAACACTCAGGGCTTTAAAATATTCTCTCAACTATGCTTAGATTTTGACCTACAAAACTCATACTTATTTTACTACTACCAGCTTCGGCATGCTATGCAGGCCCAGTTTGGTTCCCTGAAAGACCCCACTGACCTGCCGCCATTGGAAAAATTGCTCCGACAACCGGATCCCACTAAACTTATTTCCACTTATTACGCAACCCTGCTGACCGATTCTAACTCCAGATTCCATAGAGCTCAGGACAAATGGACCTCTATGGACATCTCCTTAGAGGACGAGGTCTGGTCGGAATTCAGGGATACCTACAAAATGTCTGTCATTGCGTCCCGAGACCGAATCATACAAGTTAAGATTTTCCACCAGACCTACCTTACTCTGGCGAGGTTGCGTGGGATGGGTCTCCTGTCCTCTGTCAATTGCTTCCACAGCTGCGACCAGGAGGCTGATTTCTTACACTTTTTTTGGTCATGCCCAATAATTCGGGACTTCTGGGGGGAGGTGGGTGCCTTTGTCTCCTCGGTGTTGGGCCTCCCAAATATAATTCACCCTAAGAACTGTCTACTAGGTGTTTTTGTGACTTACACCTGTCAACGCATGCCAAGAGACTGCTCCGTATACTTTATTCTACTGTCCTGGAAGGGTGCACAGACCTCTTTGGAAGCCCTTTGGCTGAAACGTATTAATGACTCCACCCCGCTATATAAGCTTACTTTTTTAAATCCGGAAACGGACCAAAACCTTTCATAAAATTTGGGGTAAGTGGCTGGCTAGCCCACTTACTCTTTCCCAGCACTAGCTGAGGTACACTTGTTTGGCCAGTGTTGGACCGTGCCCTAAGGATCTCTAATGTAGTCTCCCTCCTTTGCTGTGCCCGTATTGGTCTACATGCACCTTTTCCCGGTGTGCCTACTGTATATCCTTTGTATTGGTATCTCTTTATGTCTGAACATATTGCCTACCATTTCGAACCAGTCCATCTGGTATGGTGATTGTGTTTTTTCTTTGTGTGTGTATTGTTTTTTTTTTCTGTCAGTTTGTTGAAAAACTTAAATAAAAAATATATTTTTTAAAAAAGTATCCTTTCCCAGCATGCCCAGTGGGGAGACCACTCCCACTGGATGGTTCCCGGGTAAAGGTACCCAATACACCATGACTTGCCTGAGTTCCAACATTGGCCTGTGGTGGTAACGCCACCTAAAGGCAACAGTGGGAATATCCCTTCAAGCACAGCCTCAGCTGGAACAGAGGCTGTTTTAGCATAAATCATTAAAGTCTAAAGCCTTGTACACACGCTCGGTTTTCTCAGCAAGAACCAGCAAGAAAACTGCTGGCAGAGCTTTCTTGCCGAGTAAACCGAGCGTGTGTACGAGGCTTTCAGGTTTCTCGTCTGGAAATCTGCCCAGAATCCTGACGAGAAAAATAGAGATCCTACTCTCTATTTTCTCGTTGAGATTCTTGTCGGCCTGTTTCCCGACGAGAATCCTGAGCATCTGTATACTTGTCTGTCTCCCTGAAAACCCGCTCATGCTCGAAATGACTTTGATGCATGCACGGTAGCTTCCACGGCATAGGTAGGCTGAAGCAAGATGGCGGCGACGGTATTGAATGTGACGAGTGCATGCTCATCGTACGCGATGACGTCACTGCGTTCTTGCCTTTCAAAAGAATCGTGGTTCTTTTGAAAGGAGTGTATATACGCTCGGGCGGCAAGAGATTCTTGCCAAAATTCTCGTCAGGAAAAACAATGTTTTTTCCTGATGAGATTCTGGCCTGTGTGTACGAGGCTTAAGCCAATTATCAGCTCAGACCCCCACTAAATTTAACATAGCGCCTGGTCATCAGGAGCAGGGCGCTACATCTATGGTGTACATTACATCATTTTGATACTATAAAACCCTATCCGTTATATATTATACAAAATGTTGTACATTACATACTCCTGACCCCTGCACCATATACTCTATTGTGTACATTACATCATTCTGATACTATATAGTCCTATCTGTTGTATCTTATACAATATGTTGTACATTACATAGTCCTGACTTCTGCTCTCTCCCCTCTACCCACTGCTATATATACACATAATGGGGTAGATTCAGGTAGGGAGGGCGTATTTGTGTGCGGGCGTAACGTATCCTATTTACGCTACGCCTCCGCAACTTTGACAGGCAAGTGCAGTATTCACAAAGCAAAGTTGCGGCGGCGTAGCGTAAATAGGCCGGCGTAAGCCCGCCTAATTCAAATGTGGAAGATGTGGGCGTGTTTTATGTAAATTTATTATGACCCCACGTAAATGACGCTTTTTCTGAACGGCGCATGCGCCGTCCGTGAAAGTATCCCATGCTCCATGCTCCAAATTGTCCCGCAAAAAGCCAATGCTTTCGACGTGAATGTAAATTACGTCCAGCCCTATTCGCGAACGACTTACGCAAACGACGTAATCAACGGAAAAACCGATGCTGGCCCGACATCCATACATAACATTGGCTGCGCCTCATATAGCAGGGGTAACTTTACGCCGGAAAAAGCCTAACGTAAATGGCGTATCTGTACTGCAACGGCCAGGCGTACGTTCGTGAATAGGCGTATCTAGCTGATTTACATATTCTAGGCGTAAATCAGTGTACACGACCCTAGCGGCCAGCGTAAATATCCAACTTTGGAACATTAAACAGAAAGTGATAATGAGGGAGGAGTCAATAACCAATTGATGGAGGTCTTTAGGATCAGTCCAGTCTTCATCTTGGTTGTTCTCCCCCATCCTCACTCTCTGACCTCTGGTGGGGCTCAGCCCCTGCTGTTATTCATGACTAAATCATGGACTAATTAAGGAAGTGCAGAACTTCTTGTGTTGGGAAGATGACAATGAGTGATAGAGGGGGTGGGGACACTCGTCCTGTAATCCCCTCATCACTGTCACTCCTATAAAAGACAGTTCTCGTTGTTTCCTCACTCTCTGACTAAGGTCCATGAATAAAGAAATGATCTGGTAGGAGATCAGAGGAGCCATTTACTAGTTACCTTGAGGGGGGAATTGTAAGATCCTCAGAGACAAAGCTGCCTGATGTGGGCGGAGTCCTGGTTTAGGGGAACCAATCAGCTCATGTCTAGTAATAATCTTTGTATTTCTATTTTAGTAGATGGACGGGAGATGAGGAAAACCTCAGAGGATTGTCTCACTTTGTCTCCAGACTGTAAAGTAGAAGATGAGGACATCACACCGTATAGTCCAGGAGAAAACCCGACTACCTCAAATGTCCATCCGGCACCACACAGTGTAGATGGACCATCGTATTCCTTTTATCCTGAGGAACCTCAGACTGTGCGGGATGGTGCCGGACCATCGTATTCCTCTTATCCTGAGGAACCTCAGACTGTGCGGGATGGTGCCGTCCTTCCAACAGAGAAGAGGCTTTCCTGTACTGAGTGCGGGAAGGGTTTCCGTTTTAAATCTGAAATTAACGTGCATAAAAGAACTCACACAGGTGAGAAGCCGTATTCTTGTCCAGAATGCGGGAAATGTTTTTCACGGAAGTCCCATGTTTCCACACATCAGAGATCTCACACAGGGGAGAAGCCGTATTCCTGTCCTGAGTGTGGGAAATGTTTTTCAGAGAAATCCCATCTTTACACACATCAGAGATCTCACACGGGGGAGAAGCCATATTCCTGTACTGAGTGTGGGAAATGTTTTTCAGAGAAGTCCAGTCTTTCCATACATCAGAGATCTCACACGGGGGAGAAGCCGTATTCCTGTCCTGAGTGCGGGAAATGTTTTTCACAGAAGTCCAATCTTTGCAAACATCAGAGAACTCACACAGGGAAGAAGCCGTATTCCTCTTATCCCGAGGAACATCAGACTGTGAGGGACGGTGCCGTCCCTCCAAAAGAGAAGAGGTTTTCCTGTACTGAGTGCGGGAAGTGTTTCCAGTCTAAATTCCATTTTAATAGGCATAAAAGATCTCACACAGGTGAGAAGCCATTTTCCTGTTCTGAGTGCGGAAAATGTTTTATACATAAATCACATCTGGTCACACATGAAAGGCTTCACACGGGAGAAAAACCGTACTCCTGTTCTGACTGTGGGAAATGTTTTTCACACAAGTCCCAGTATTGCAGACATCAGAGATCACACACAGGTGAGAAACCATATTCCTGTCCTGATTGTGGGAAATGTTTTTCAAGGAAGTCAAGTCTTTACAGACATCAGAGATCTCACACGGGGGAGAAGCCGTATTCCTGTCCTGAGTGCGGGAAATGTTTTTCACAGAAGTCCACTCTTTGCAGACATCAGAGATCTCACATGGGGAGAAGCCACTTTCCTGTCCCGAGTGAGGGAATTACTCACTGAAGTCCTGTCTTCCTGTACATCAGGGATCCCCTGATCTTCTTCTTTTCTCAATCTACACCTCCTCCCTGGGTCAGTTGATGGCCTCCTATGGCTTTCAATACCATTTCTACGCAGATGACACCCAAATCTATCTCTCTACCTTTCAGCTCACAACATCAGTCTCCTCACACATCACCAATTTACTAACAGACATATCAGACTAGATGTCATATGACTTCCTAGAACTCAACCTATCCAAAACTGAGCTCATGCAATTTCCCCCCCAACTTGCCTCTTCCCCTGATTTATCTGTCGATATCAACTGCTCAACTATCAACCTATCCCCATATGCCAAGGGTTCTAGGTATAATCCTGGACTCTTTCCTTTTGGCCCCACATCCAATCACTGTCCACAACTTGCCACCTCAACCTCCGCAAAATCTCCAAGATATGCCCCTTCCTAATCATTGTCACCACAAAGCTTCTAATCCACTCCCTGGTCCTCTCTCGCCTCAACTACTGCAACTCCCTCTTCATTGACTTATCTTTAACCACTTCAATACCCGCCTATAGTCATATGACGTCCACAGATGGGATCTCCCATCCTGGGTGGATGTCATATGACGTCTTGGGCTTTGTGGGGGGATATCTGAATGATGCCTGCAGCTAGAGGCATCATTCAGATATCCTTCTCTTCTGCCGGCGATTCTGTGCATAAGAATGATCATAGCGGCACCATCCAGTGCTTCTCCGGGCTCTCCCGTGCCATCGGGGGCCCGGAAAAAGAATCGTCCGGCGCTGGCAGGAAGCATAGATATGACTGGTGACCAGATGCTCACCAGTCATCTCTATGACCGTCGGAGGCCCGGGCGCGATGTGATGACGTCACGCCGGGGTCCCCGTAAGTTAACAAAGCCGCAATTGCGGCTACTAAGCAACAGTAATCATGAGATCGGTGAAATTTTTTTCACCGATCTCATGCTTTCCAGCCTGGAGGAGAGATGCGGGGTCTTATTGACCCCGCATCTCTCCATAAATAGGACCTGTCACACACATTTCCTATTACAAGGGATGTTTACATTCCTTGTAATAGGAATAAAAGTGATTTAAAAAAAAAAGTGTAAAAAAAAAAAATGTAAAAAAATTAAAACGCCCCTGCCCCTGTGTGCGTTAGAGTGCCAGCAACAATTCTAGCACTAGACTTCCTCTGTAAATCTAAACTGGTAACCTGTAAAAAATTTCAAAGCGTTGCCTATGGAGATTTTTAAGTACCGAAGTTTGGCGCCATTCCATGAGTGTGCACAATTTTAAAGCGTGACATGTTAGGTATCTATTTACTCGGTGTAACATAATTTTTCATATTTTACAAATAAATTGGATTAACTCCTGTTTTGTTATTTTTTGAATTCATGAAACAATTTTTATTCCCTAGGGTGTCTGTTTTCTAGCAAAAGAATGATGATTAGTGCATGTAGGAGAGAAGTGCCAGAATAGGCCCGGTATTGAGGTGGGTATAAAAGCCCGGTATTGAAGTGGTTAAAGCGGGAGTTCACCCAAATTTTTTTTTTTTTAACATTAGATTGATGCTCATTTTGTCAAGGGGAATCGGGAAGTTTTTTTAAAATAGAAGCAGTACTTACCGTTTTAGAGAGCGATCTTCTCCGCCGCTTCTGGGTCTGGTCTTCGGGACTGGGCATTCCTATTTGATTGATAGGCTTCTGACGGTCGCATACATCGCGTCACGAGTAGCCGAAAGAAGCCAAACGTCGGTGCGGCTCTATACGGCGCCTGCGCCCCGACGTTCGGCTACTTTCGGAAAATCGCAACGCGATGTATGCGACCGTCGGAAGCCTGTCAATCAAGTAGGAACGCCCAGTCCCGCAGCCCATACCCGGAAGCGGCGGAGAAGATGCATCTCTAAAACGGTAAGTACTGCTTCGATTGTAAAAAAAAACACCCGATTCCCCTTGACAAAACGAGCCTCAATCTAATGTTTAAAAAAAAGGTTTTTGGGTGAACCTCCACTTTAAATAGGCTATTCCTTTCTTCCGTTCATCATGAACGCTGCTGCCAGGCTCATCCACCTCATAAACCAATCAGCATCTGCTAATCCCTCTATTGGCTGCCACTCACCCATCATATTAAATTCAAAATACTAACAATAACTTACATAACCATCCACAACTCTGCCCTCAGCTACATCACTAACCTAGTCTCAAAATATCAACCAAATTGTTCTCTTTGGTCCTCCCATGACCTCCTGCTCTCTAGCTCCCTTGTCACCTCTTCCCATGCTTGCCTCCAGTACTTCTCCAGAGCCTCTCCCATCCTATGGAACTCACTAACCCAATCTGTCTGACTATCTCTTACTTTGTCCATTCTGAAAACTCATCTCTTATTCTTTACCGCTCTCACCAAACAACTGTATATTTATTTTTTACATCAGCCCATCCCCCACAGTTATTAAATTTTGTATCACTTGACCCTCCCTCTTAGATTGTAAGCTCTCAGGATCAGGGCCCTCTGATTCCTCCTGTATTAAACTGTATTGTAGTTGTACTGTCTGCCCTCATGTTGTAAAGCGCTGCGCAAACTGTCGGCGCTATATAAATCCTGTGTAGTAATAATTATAATAATCCACACAACCCTCGAGGTGTATTCATTTCTTGAGTGTGGGAAATGTCTTGTATATGAATGTTGCTGGACATCACAGCTCTCATGTGGGGAAGAAGCACACCCTGATATACACCTCAGATATACTCCATGGCTGATCTTCATCATGTAAGAAACAGTTCATAAGGAGATCGGAGATCATCAAAGACATGGATGAAGTGTTGTACCGTGTCGGCCATTGATAGCAGTAGAAAAATAAAAATGGAGTCATGACCTCTCATTGGCTGAGTACATTTTGTTGTGGAAGATTTCACAAACACTAAGAGGTCTGTTTAACCATTTCAATACTGGCCACTTTCGCCCCCTTCCTTCCCAGACCAATTTTCAGCTTTCAGCGCGCTCGCACTTTCAATGACAATTGCGCGGTTATGCTACACTGTACCCAAATTACATTCTTATCATTTTGTTCACATAAATATAGCTTTCTTTTGGTGGTATTTATTCACTACTCCGTTTTTTATTTTTTGCAATATAAGTGAAAAAATTGCGGAAATTTGGAAAAAAACTATTTTCTTCTTTTTATTTTAAAAGAAATCCAATAAAATCGAATTTTGTTATAAATTTAAGCCAAAATATATTTTGCTACATGTTTTTGGTAAAAAAAATCCCATTAAGTGTATAATAATTGGTTTGTGTGATCACGGACGGATGTACGCAGATGATCATGTACAAATGTGTGCAGATGATCATTGGGACATGTGTGGGGGGACAGGTTTTTTTACTGTGTGGGGACATGTGTTTTAAGGACTCTGTGTGTGTGACAGACTCACCCGGGACATCCCCGGACTCTCTCGTGTCTAAAATCATCCTATGTCCACTAGGGGCATAGGATGACTGAAAAATGATATCCTGGACTACCTGAGAGGGGATCATTATGTAATTATTATCCACAATATATTCCAGGATATCTGTAAAGAACTATTTACTGTTTGTTGATTCTGAACTCAACGGGTTAATTGTAAGAGTGACTCATTCATACTGTTAGGTGCTAATGCCGTCACCTCCAGCCATCTGTCTGTTCTCTGTGCTAATTGACCCTGCTATTGTCTGAAGATGTCCTGTGTTTACACTTATGATAATGTGTATTGTATAGCAGGTGAGCGAGGAGACGTGACGTCTACTCGCCTAGTCTGGATAAATGATTAGTTAATTAGCTCATGTTAATTTATGTTCTGGTTACCTCCTTTAAAATGTATATAAGGGTGGAATTTTTGGTTCTATTAAACACTCCATGTTTAGCACACAAACAAGTCTTGTCTCGTTGTGTGTTGAGAGCAGCTGGAATATCCGATATCTAGATCCAGACTGATAGGAAGTGGTATATGACGGAAGCACTCAAGCGGAGTGTGGGACGTTCTGTCACATTGGTGGCTAGCAGCGGGACGCTTCCTGCAGTCGGGGACATCCAACCTCCACCTGGTTTCAAGGTTCAGATAGCAGGAGAGGAGAGGTACAGATACCAGCTGCCATGGAAGAGGAATTCGGAAGGAGGTTGCGAGAGAAGCATATACAGCCCCAGGACCAGTATCAGAGCAGGTCCTGCTGGGATGGTCTGATTCTATTCACTGCGAACTCTGGATGGAAGCGCTAGCCCGTGAGCAGCAACACCAGGAAAAAGTTCTCCCCTCCAACCGGGAAAGGTACTGGTCGCTGTATGGATTGCGGGTGCTGTTGTTGGGAGAAAAACTGCACAAGGAACAGACAGCTGAATTAAGCAGGCTGGTCTGGGCAGAGATGCGGCTGGATGAGAACTACAGAGCCCTTTGGTGGCATGTATCCCAAGCATGTCCCTGGATAGCGGACGACATCCCAATGGAAGGCTTAAACTATGGCGGCCTGGGACTGTTGTATGTGAAACTGACAGGGGACTCTAACTTTGGGAGTGATTTGGAGTGGCGGTTGGACGAAATTATGGATTTCAAAGAAGGGTTACTGAACGTCTCGGAAGTGAACTGGGCACTGGAAGAAATAGAGTTTCTGGCCGTTCAGGAATGGGAGCTGGAGATCGCCTACAGACGGCTGCTGGACTCTGCTCAGGCAAAGGGGCTGGGCTCCCTTTGCCTGGGACTATCAGGAAATACCAGTGGACAATGCTGAAATCCTGGCTGAAGAGTCGGCAATGTGGCAGAGTAACAGTGTGCTTTGCCAACCTGCCCCTGCAGCTATGGACGCGGAGGTCTTATGACGGATGCAGCAAGTGCTGACTGACCTTGATGATCCTGTTTCTGCATGGGAGGATCTTGGATGGTTGAATGTGCCTGTCCAGCAGCATGCCAGAGAATTGGCAGTGGAAAATCTAGATATTGCCATCTCCAAAGATGAAGTGATGACAGCAGGGCAGAGTGCTGCTAACCTCTGCCCAGCACCGATAGCATCTTCTTGGTTCCACGGACAGGAGATGGTGAACCTCTATCCCCAGACACCAGTTGAAGAGACGGGATTTGATAGATGTTTCTGCTGAGGAAGAACAACTTGATGAGCCTCCAGCAGAAGAGCTGGTATCAGGGCCACACTTCACTATGCTCTGCCCATCACCAACAGCAGTATCTGTGGAGTTGCAATAAAATTCCCCAGCTAAAGCGCTGGTCACCGGACAGAGGATTCAAGACCTTGTTCCACCCCTTGTGGCAGTTCCGGAGGCTCAGGGTGAGAAGGTGGCGATCACTTCCCAGCAGTTGATACAGGGGGAGAAGGGAGAGGAGGTGTTCATTGTCCCTCCCCAACAGTTGACAAGGGTGGAGAACGTGGTCTTTCCTCCCCAGAAAAGATCCGTGCATCTGGGAGACAGTAACACAAACATGTTGTCCCAGAAGCCATATGAGGGGATGGAAACGGAAGCAGTCAGCTCACCTCCCCAATGGCAGCTACACAGTTTAGGTGTGGAGGAATCCAGCAGAAGTGCTGGCAAAAGGGCCTTGAACCTACAGTGTCTCTACAACTTCAGGAAGCTGGGGCGGTCGGCCCCTCTGCCCAGCAGCAGACCAAGCCCCGGAATGTTAAAAAACCACCCAGCTGACGTGCTGGCAGCTGGACAGAGAGTCAGTGACCTCTGCCCCACACCTACTAGTGTCAACTACTCCTTGCAGCCAAGATTGGAGGTCATGCGGACAGACTATGTGAGTTCACTTTGACTAACGCATGTCCAGACCAGGTGGAGGTCTGGGACCTTGTTAGTGGACTTTTGATGGGGGAAAAATGTGACAGACTCACCCGGGACATCCCCAGACCCTCTTATGTCTAAAATCATCCTATGTCCACTAAGGGCATAGGATGACTGAGAAATGATATCTTGGACTACCTGAGATGGGATTATTATCTAATTATTTTCCACAAAATATTCCAGGATATCTGTAAAGAACTATTTACTGTTTGTTGATCTTGAACGGGTTAATTGTAAGAGTGACTCATTCATAATGTTGGGACACATACTGTTAGATGCTAATGCCATCACCTCCAGCCATCTGTCTGTTCTCTGTGCTAATTGACCCTGCTATTGTGTGAAGATGTCCTGTGTTTACACTTATGATAATGTGTATTGTATAGCAGGTGAGCGAGGAGATGGGACGTCTACCTTGAAAGGTCAAATCTATGAGTCACCTTGTCTGGGTAAATGATTAGTTAATTTAATTAAATTCTGCTCAATGTCTTTGGTAAAAAAAATCCCAATAAGTGTATATTGACTGGTTTGTGTGAAAGTTATGGGCCCAGATTCACATACCTCCGCGCATATTTATGCAGCCATAGCGTATCTTTTTTACACCACGCTGGCGCAGCGCGGAGAGGCATGCACTGTATTCAGAAAGCCATTGCTCACCAAGATGCGCCAGTGTAAGGTATTTTTGAAGGCGCAGGCCAGCGTAAGTGGGCGTGACCCCATGCAAATGATGTCCAAACGCGTCGAAGTGGTTTACGTTCAGCGTATCTTAAACGGCGCATGCGCCCTGACGTTGACGTATGTCCCGTGCCCCTCTGCGCATGCTCACAACTACGCCCAGCATTACCCCTAAGATACGCCGGCCCTACGCCCAGAGCATAAATACGCCCAGACATGCGCCCGTCGAGCGCAAAAGTACACCAGCCGCTTTTGGTGTAAGTACTTTTGCGTTCAGAGCCATGTCTGCTCCAGTGACTGGGAAAGAGAGGAGGAAAAATAATTTTACACCGGAGGAGAAGGCAATCCTGATCAATGCCATCTTAAGGTACGACGTGTACCTCCACGGGGCACAGAGTGGCACGACCAGCAAGGTCAGGAAGGAGGAGATCCTCCAGGAGATCACCATGCAGGTCAATGCCCTTGGACATGAGCGCAGGACCTCAAGGGACATTGGCAAAAAGATAAATGACCTGCGTCGTCTGGTCAGAGACAAGCTGGCCAGGATGAGGAGGCACGCCAGGGGCACGGGAGGTGGACCAGCCAGTAATATCAGGCTCACTCCTGATGAGGAGGCGATTTCCAGGTGTCTGGAGAGAGAGCAAGTGGAGGGCTATGACTCTGGTGAACAGGCCTTGAGGACAGGTAAGTGTGTTTTTATTTCCTATCCGGTGTGTAGCATGTGAGGGGGTGCAAGGGAACATGTGACAAGTGTGTGGGTCCACCAACATGTGAATGCTTTGTGTCATCCACAGATGTGCTGGAGGGAGCTGGGCCATCGTCAGCTGCTAGACGACCCACGTCATCCCCGGCGGAGAGTGCCCACACCTCTCTAGAGGTTGTTGAGGAGGAGCATGTGGACCTTCAGGAAGGTGTATACCTTGAGGAGGAGAACATCATCCCTGCACCCTCCCAAACCTCCTCCCCCATCAGGGGAAGCCCCTCATCCTCCTCCCCCATTAGGGAAAGCCCCTCAGGGTCCATCCCAATCAGGTAAAGTCCCTCACCCAGCAGGCTGATCAGAGTACCTTTATATCTGACAGCCTGCAGGATGTGAGTGCGAACTGCACTGCTATAGTGACCTGCATTGGGGAGCTGCAGGCCATAACATCAGGCCTTGTGGCAGAGGTGAGGAGCCTTGCAGTGGCTGTACAGGCCAATTCAGCTGCCATCGAGGCGGCACACCACCACCTACCAGCTGCGGATGCAGGCGCAGACTAACGTATTCTTATATATCATTTGTGTATTATTAATTACAGGCTAAATCTGCCTGGAGACCCGGGGACACTGTATACATTATACATGTAGTCTTGTGGTCCTCATGGAAGTCTATGTGTGGACACTTTAAATAGTGCCAGCAGTTTGTACAGTGCTTTACAATCTAAAGGGAGACAGTACAGTTACAATACCATAGGGCCTTGCTCATAAGAGCTTACACTCTAATGGGATGGGGCAGGTGGTAGAAAAGGTTATAACTGTGGGGGATGAGCTGATGGAAGAGGTAAAAGTTGGAGGTGTGATAGTCTTCCCTGAAGAGATGAGTCTTCCTATGATAAATGACGGGCTAAACCCACCTTGAGACTTTCTCCACACCTGGAGTGTTCGGAGTTCTTGGATAAAGTCTACACAGTGTTTACAGATTGGCTTTATCACCCCAACGAGCTCCAGTTCATGGATGTGATCATTATGTTTGGAGGATCTCACCAGTCAGGAGACTTTCCTGTCATCCTACATGATCCCTTCTGAGGATTCTTCTATCCTTCCAAACAATTGTATGAAATCCTCGATGTGTCCTCCTTCTATGTCAGGCATGTCCAAAGTCTGGCCCGGGGGCCAAATGCGGCCCCCTGTTGATTTAATATGCCCCCCCTGGGGATTTGGATATATATATTGTTTGTGGCCCCCAGGGCCACACAAGATATATACTGTATTTATTGGCTCTGCCTTGAAGGGGACAGGGAGGGGGCAGGAGGAGCGCCGTCAGATTACATGAAGAGAATCTCCTGTTTACTCAGCAGCGTCTCTATTGGAAGTCCCGTCTCCTGGGATGCCATTGGACTACTGTTCTGTCTATCATAGGAGGCAGAACTTTGTATTAAAGAGGGTAAACAAGACATTCTCCTGTTTGTAATCTGTCGGCACTCGTCCCGCCCCCTCCCTCTGCCCTCCGAGGCTGCAGATGGGCATTGTTCAGGCTGCACTGATGGCAATGGTAAGGCTGCATTTATGGCACATGTGAGGCTGCATTTATGGCACATGTGAGGCTGCATTGGTTGCAATGGTAAGGCTGCATTGGTTGCAATGGTAAGGCTCCATTCATGCCAATTGTGAGGCTGCATTCATGGCTATGGTGAGGCTGCATTCATGGCAATGGTGAGCCTGTGCGTGTTATACGCCGATAAATACGGTATATCCAAATAACACGCCCAAGCTCATCCTTAGTCCTAAGCAGCGCTCTGGGATTCGTTGGGGCCACACATAAAATATATACTGTATATCCAAATAACACGCCCAAGCTCATCTCTTCACCACACACAGCCACAAAGGCAAGAGAATTCTTGTTGGGCCGTGTATTGGTTGCTCAGACGAACACACTTAGACAGAATTTTAATGGTTCAAAGAATGTCAGGCAAAATAGTCGGCCCTCACGCATGTTCACTTCATCAAATCTGGCCCTCTTTGAAAAAAGTTTGGACACCCCTGTTCTATGTGATCTAGAAGATCTCGAATCTCAAGGTCTTTATGGATGACCTAGTTCATATATTATTTATTGTTTTACAGCTTTTTTCAATCCAGGATTAATTATTTTATTTATATAAACATTCAAGGAATTGTTATTACTTTGAGAGATCTTCGCCACCATTCCTAGGTGACCATTACATCCTTGCAATTTATGTTTAACATCTTTATTATGAGTGGATTGATATATATATATTTATGCTTTTTGATGTATTTTTGCATTTTCTTCACCAAAAGGATCAGTTTTGGGGGTATCTGTTTTATTAGCTATACATATAGCTATAGAACTGTATATATTTTTTCTTACTTTTTTTTGTATTTTATTTGATCTTCTGTGGTAGCTCTGTAAGGTATTTTACAAGCGTGATTACTATGAGACATTTCTTGGGGCTGCAGTTCCTCTCATCTCCACAAGGTGGTGATCTCACTCATACCCAGACAGGAAGATTCTATGGAATGCAGACAGGAAGTGATGTCATTACAGACAGGAAGTAATCTGGAATAAAGACAAGACGTTCCATGAGGCAGGAAAGAGGAGACATTGCTGGAAGTAGCAGCAGAGGAGGTAATAAGATCTTATTTCCTATTTACACCCACAGAGGTCACCTCCCCCGATCACTTCCAGCAGCCCCCCAGTGAGGGGCTTCGTTCTCTGTGACCCCAAACATGGCACAATGCAGCCACTGAGATTCCCAAGTGATGACAAAGGCTGAGGTGAGGGGCATGAATGGGGGGAGGGGGTCTGAACCGGGGTGCCAGTCAGAGGGGGTTATGGGCGGGGTTAGGGTTGCCACTTTTTCTTTATGCCAAACCCGAACGATTTAGAGGCGCACAGTATATATATTTTTATGTATACACTATAGGATTGTAACAGACCTGGGACACCTTTGGGAACTCCAAAGAGAATAGTAATGTGGCGCACATAGTGCCCCCTCACCCTCCTGTCATGTTCTGTCCTGAGCCACATTCCTGTCTGAATATTGTGTCCGGGTTTCAGGTGGACTGAAACCTGGACACATGATTCAAAACCTGTACTATCCGGGTGAATCCTGGACAGGTGGCAACCCTAGCAGGGGTGGCAGAGGTATGAGATGAGGAGGATGGATAGGAATAGGTGGGACAAATGAAGGGACAATAATATGGGCAGCCATGAAAGGGGCACATAGGTGTTGGGAGAGATGGGGGCAGAAACTCCAGAGAGCAGTAGGAGAGGAGTTTGAGATGTGCAGAGAGTTGGTCCTCCCCCCGCACATCTCAAGGGCCCCACATACCGAGGACCCCCACCCCACATACAGGCACTCGTCAGGCCCTGGGAGCTGCAGTTGGCATCAGTGACGGGTCCCTCAGAGCCGGCACAGGGCACAGCCCAGTATGGAGAACTTTGATCTTGTGTCTGGGGGATGAGGAGTGGGGAGAGGAGTTGGCTGATGTTGGAGGGCGCTGTGCCCATGTTGGGAGCAGATCAGACACAGCAAGGGGGCTCTGCAAAGACTGAATGTGCTGCACACTCCTAATTGGCGATCACCAGGGGAGCCTCCCCTGATCCTGGGACCCTTTACTCCAACAGCAAGACCCTTTCCTGCTGACTTAGTGCCCCCCCTGCATTGGCGGAATGCCAGGGTCGCAGGTGTGACCTTTGTGACTGTAATAGTTCTGCCGCTGGTTCTGAGTAAACTAGAGGAGCTGAGGGGTCTCTGAGGTGGTAGTGGGACTAAAGGACTCTGGGAGCCTCTGAGAGTTTTCTTCATGTGAAGGGCTCTGGGACCCCTGAGGAGGAAGTGTAGATGAAGGACTTTGGGGGCCTCCTAGGAAGTAATAGGACTGAACAACTATGAGCGGTTAGTAAGGCTGTGGGGGCTCTGAGGGGGTAGTCAGGCTGCAAGGCTCTGAGGTAAGAGGGGGCTTCAGGGCTCATAGGGGCTCTTGGTCTCTGATGGTCCCCCCACCCCACCTGCACTTACTTTTCTGACCTTCTTAACCACTTCCATACCAGGTACTTACGCAGCTTCCCGCCCAAGCCAATTTTCATCTTTCAGCACTGTCGCACTTTGAATGGCAATTGCGCGGTCATGCTACACTGTACCCAAACAAAATTGGCGTCCTTTTTTCCCCACAAATAGAGCTTTCTTTTGGTGGTATTTGATCACCTCTGCGATTTTTTTTTTTTTGCGCAACAACTAAAAAAAGGCTGAAAATTTGGAAAAAAAATTACGTTTTTATTTTTTTCTGTTAATTTTTTTGTAAATAAGTTTTCTCTTTCAATTACGGGCACTGATATGGCGGCACTAATGGGCACCGATGAGATGGCACTGATGGACATCGATGAGGTAGTACTGACGGGCACAGATGAGGTGGCACTGATTGGCGGCGCTGGTATGCGACACTGATGGGCACACATAGGCGGCACTGATGGGCACACATAGGCGGCACTGATGGGCACACATAGGCGGCACTGATGGGCACACATAGGCGGCACTGATGGGCACACATAGGCGGCACTGATGGGCACTCATGGGCGGCACTGGGCACTCATAGGCGGCACAGATGGGCACTCATGGGCGGCACTGATGGATACTTATGGGTGGCACAGATGGGCACTGCTAGGTGGGCACTGGGCATGGATGGGCACTGTGGGGTGGCACTGATGGACACTGGGGTGGCGCTGATGGACACTGGGGTGGCGCTGATGGACACTGGGGTGGCGCTGATGGACACTGGGGTGGCAGCACTGATTGTTGCCAGTCAGTGCCCATTTGTGGGCACTGACTGGCATCTTTTTTCTTTATGTTTTTTTTTTTTATTTTTTTTTTAGACTTTTTTTTTTTTTTTGGCTTTTTTTATTTTTTGCCCACCCTGGTGCTCCAGGGTGGGCATCCCTGGTGGTCCAGTGTGGCGATCCGAGGGGGGGCTGCGCTGATAAACAATCAGCGCTAACCCCCCCTGTCAGGAGAGCCGCCGATCGGCTATCCTCTACTCGCGTCTGTCAGACGCGAGTGAGGAAGAGCCATCGGCGGCTCTTCCTGTTTACATCGTGATCAGCCGTGGTTGGACACGGCTGATCACGTGGTAAAGAGTCTCCGCCGGAGGCTCTTTACCGAGATCGGAGATGCAGGGTGTCAGACTGACACCCCGCATCACCGATCGCCGCGATGCGCGCCCCCACGGGCGCGCGCGGCATGAAATTCTGCAGGACGTTCTAGAACGTCCTGTCAGGATTTCATAACCACTTCCCGGACGTAAATCGGCCATAGGCCGGGCGGGAAGTGGTTAAAGAACTCCTGCCAGCAAATGTAGGAAGCCTTCACCTCACCATCTCACTGGTCAAGAAAAATGTTCCAGAACACAAAATAGACCAAGACTAATGTCGCATACACACAACCGTTTTTCTTCTGTTATAAAAAATAACGTTTTTTTTATGTCATTAAAAAACGATCGTGTGTGGGCTCCAGATCATTTTTCACGATCTTAAGGTTGTAAAAAATGGTCGAGTGTGGGCTATAACGACGTGAAAAAAATGCGCATGCTCAGAAGCAAGTTATGAGACGGGAGCGCTCGTTCTGGTAAGCACATTCATCACGCTGTAACAGACTGAAAAGCGCGAATCGTCTTTTACTAACACGGAATCAGCTAAAGCAGCCCAAAGGGTGGCGCCATCTGCATGGAACTTCCCCTTTATAGTGCCGTTGTACGTCACCACGCTTTGCTAGAGCATTTTTTTTTTCACGATCATGTGTAGGCAAAGCCGTTTTAATGATTGGGTTGAAAAAAACTTTGTTTTTTCTAGACCCTTAAAAACGTAATTTTTTACAACCCGAAAAACAGTCGTGTGTACGCGGCATTAGAGAACAAACCCCTCCCCCTGTTGTCCTCCTACCCACACTGAATTGCTATTAGAGCGTACAGAATAGACTCCTCCCCCACAGTTCTGTACTCCACCTTCTGCATCCTCCTGCTATCCAATCCAATCCCTTCTCTTACTGTAGAGAGTGACATCACTCCTGTCAGTCAGCAGGCTGCCGGAGATTGGAGCCTTGCACCCGGAGTTCTGGCAATTATCCTGATTAGCCGGCAACTCCGGCCAAAAGTCAGCAATTTCTCCTTCCTGGACATCATGATGACCCCGACATTGACCTCACAGCACTGTCTCAAGTCAAAGGAAGGGTCGTATTTATCATTCCTTGTCTGCAGATCTATAAACTAATTAAATTCAAACAAACCCAACAGAGGAAAGGGAATTTCTGATCTGGCAGAACAAAAGGGTCCTAGGAGCCCAAAAATGTAAATACAAAAATCAGACGCAAAACAGTCCAAACTCATGCCGCGTACACACAATCGGAATTTCCGTTGGAAAAACCTTGGATGGTTTTTCCAACGGAATTCCACTCAAGCTTGGCTTGCATACACACGGTCTCACAAAAGTTCTCTTTTTCTTTATCGTACATCACGGGACACAGAGCGGCATATTCATTACTATATGGGTTATATGGAGTACCTTCAGGTGTTGACACTGGCAATCTCAAACAGGAAATGCCCCTCCCTATATAACCCCCTCCCATAGGAGGAGTACCTCAGTTTTTACGCCAGTGTCTTAGGTGTTAGTCATGGTTTAGCTTGCCTCCGCATCCTTGGGATTAGGTGAGCTACCGGTTCTGTCCAAAAAAGCCTCAGCGCTAAAGTGGTCAGTAACCGGGCCCCAAACCCTTGGGGTATAGCCCATAATGCTTTTCTTTTTAGAGAGCTGGACCCTGGGCCCAGAACTTAGAAAACCTTTGGGTGCCTAATGTTTTCTGTTGCCAGGGTGCTATATGGGCCCAGGACAGTGGATCCTTCATAGGAACCCAGGGCCTGAAGGTCTAGACATCCCCACGGAGATGGGGGAAGATTGGGCCTCTTGCTTGGCAAAGTCCTGCGGCATGGAGCAGGTAAGTGAGGGGAAAACTTGCGGAACTTGGTTCTTAGCAGGTTTTTTCTGGGGGGTCACAGGGGACATGCCTAAAGTTATGCACTGCATCTGGCAAACTAGTCACATATCATAAAGATAGGATGGCTCTATATGTATTATTCCCCATAAGATGTGACCTCCCTTGTAGTGTTGGAAAAGCATTGAGTGGGGCCTGTGTGATATAAAAGTATATGTGTGTGTCAGAGAGCTGTGCTTACCTGCAAGCCTCCAGGCGATGCTCCATTCAGTCTTCCTCCTCAGAGCCTGCAAAGCAGGCAAAACGCTGACCTCCTCGTGGTTCCAGGCTGCAGTTTGCTGGAGCAGAGAGGTCCCTTCCTCCCAAACCCCCCCCCCCCCTGTCGGGAGGGGCATTTCCTGTTTGAGATTGCTGGGGGGGAAGGGCGGGTCAGTGGCTTAAGGAAGGGGCGGCCCTTCCTTGTTTGTTCCATACAGCTCATTCAATACTTTGGAACTGGGGAGGAAAGACCAGAGCGGCAGCACGGGGCGCCGAGGACACACAGTGGCCAGAAAGGATATTGCAGTCTTCAGAAGACTGTTTTTCAAGCCTAGAAATAGGCTGTTTCTTTTCCATCTCATAGTTTTTCTTTGCAATACTACTCAGGGGGACAGAATGTTTTTTCTTTCCTGGATTTGAAACAAAAACGAAAAAAAAAAAAAAAAAGAAAAGTCATCTAGGGGAGAGGAAGCATTTTTTATCCCCCAAACAGGTGTTTGGGCAATTAACTTTTATAGTTCCAAATACCAATAGGTAGCAGGTGTACCTCGGTATTGTACCATGGCATCCGAGAGTCTGAGGTCTCGGACAAAGTTATGCCGCTGCTTTCCCCACAGGGAGCCTTGGGGCCATCGGGATCTGGAGCTGGCGCGGGTCAGTCCAACCCTAAGATGGTCACGGACAAGGTATTACTCACCTCTTTAAGAGAGATGGAGAAAAGAATGGGAAAATGATAGCCACAGCTATGCGGGGCAGTAAACGGATTAGATCTCCGTCGCCCGAGCGCGGACCCTCAGAAGAGGAGGTCCTTTCCTCAGGGGAATTGGACGACCTCTTGGACAAGGACCAAGTAGGTTCAGGGATCGAAGATCCGGATACAGAGGAGTCTGGAGCAGTCTCCCAAGGGGAGAGCTGGTGGATTCAAGCCTTAACGGACTTGGTCCATAATGCATTCAGCTTGCCAGTACCAGATCTCCAGGTATCTACGGTTTCAGCTTTGGGCTCACTGAGGGCGCCTCAAAGCAATGCAGTATTTCCGATCCACCCTCTACTAGAGGGAGTTTTGTTCCAAGATTGGAACAAGCCAGATAAAATCTTCTTACCACCTAAAAGATTCTCTGCCCTATATCCTATGGAAGATAAATTTTCCAAGAAATGGGCTACTCCTGCAGTGGACGCAGCCATCTCATGTATTAACAAATCATTAACATGCCCTGTAGAAAACATACAGGTATTCAAGGATCCAGTTGATAAACGCTTGGAAGCACTACTTAAGAACTCCTTCACTACTGCAGGGGCAGTAGTACAGCCAGCTGTGGCTGCGATTGGGGTTGCTCAAGCATTATCGGATCAAGTTAAGCAGATGCTTAAACTTATTCCTGCCCAGCAGGCAGAAGAATTTTCGGATGTCCCTAGGGCCATATGTTTTACAGTAGACGCAATTAAGGATTCTATCCAGCAAGCGTCACGTTTATCGTTATCCCTTATCCATATGAGAAGACTCTTATGGTTAAAAAGCTGGGAGGCCGAGCCCCCATGCAAGAAGCTCCTGGTAGGGTTCCCCTTCCATGGAGGACGACTCTTCGGAGAAGACCTAGATAAATACATTCAAACCATTTCAAATGGCAAAAGTACTCTCTTGCCAACTAAGAGGAAGTTTCAGGGGCCTGCGTTTAAACGACAGTACTCCCCTGGGCAGGGGCCCTCTAATGCCAAACAGTATCGACGGCCTCCTGCGAAAGCAAACTTCGGCTTCAACAGCAAATCACAAGGACAGGCTGCTAGAGGCAGAAAGCAGTGGGTTCGCAAACCAGCAAAACCAGCCCCCAAGCCGACCTTATGAAGGGGCGCCCCCACCCACGAAGGTGGGGGGAAGGCTGCGACTCTTTTCAGAGGTTTGGGAAGCCAGCATTCCCGACGAGTGGGTACGGTCTTCCGTGGCCACGGGCTACAAATTAGATTTCCTAAGGTTTCCTCCTCTTCATTTCCAGGAGTCGAGGATTCCAAACGATCCGGAGAAAGGAGCCGCATTAATGTCGGCATTAAATCATCTACTTTCCCAGGAAGTAATAGTAGAGGTACCAGTCCTGGAACAGGGGCTAGGTTTCTACTCCAACCTATTCATCATCCCGAAGCCCAATGGAGATGTCAGGCCAATTTTGGACCTAAAGATGGTAAATACATACCTAAAGATCCGCTCATTTCGGATGGAATCCGTGCGGTCAGCAGCTACCACACTCCAAAAGGACGACTTCATGGCGTCCATAGACATAAAGGATGCCTACCTTCATCTTCCAATTTATCAGCCACATCAAAAATATCTACGCTTCATGGTGGCTTCGCGTCACTTCCAATTCGTGGCGCTTCCCTTCGGGTTGGCTACGGCCCCCCGGGTGTTCACGAAGGTCCTAGCTCCAATCCTAGCCAAACTAAGGATCCAAGGGGTCACGATCCTAGCATACCTGGACGACCTCCTAGTCATAGATCACTCGTCTCCCGGCTTGGAGCGAGCAGTGGCCCTCACGGTCCAATACCTCGAGAAGTTCGGCTGGGTCCTAAATCGAGAAAAGTCAGCTTTCCTGCCCACAAGGCAGTTGGAATATCTCGGCATGAGATTAGACACAGAACAACAAAGAGTGTTTCTACCTCTGATGAAGGTCAAAGCCATCAAGGAATTAATCCTACTGGTTCTAAGCAAGAAGGAACCGACTATTCGCCTATGTATGAGGTTACTAGGCAAGATGGTGGCCACATTCGAGGCGGTACCATACGCCCAGAGCCACACTCGCATCCTGCAGGCAGCCATCCTGTCAGCATGGAGCAGAAGGCCACAGGCCTTGGATATCCCGTTGCCGCTCTCATCAAGAGTCCGACAAAGTCTGTGTTGGTGGTTAGACCCTCAGAATCTACTGAAGGGGAAGTCTTTCAGCCCAGTGGCTTGGAAGATAGTGACCACAGACGCCAGCCTGACGGGCTGGGGAGCAATTTTGGATGGTTGCACTCGCCAAGGTACTTGGGCAACGCCAGAGAAGCAGTTGCCCATCAACATCTTGGAGCTCAGAGCTGCTCGACTAGCCCTCAGGGCTTGGACGTCAAAATTGCAGGGGTTCCCGGTGAGAATTCAATCAGACAATGCCACGGCCGTGGCATACATAAATCACCAAGGGGGAACCAGGAGTCAAGCCGCTCAGAGAGAGGTGAGCTTGATTCTCCCATGGGCAGAGGCTCATGTGCCCTGCATATCGGCAATATTCATTCCAGGAGTGGACAACTTTCAGGCGGACTTCTTAAGCCGCCAGACTCTTTTGCCGGGGGAATGGTCTCTGCATCCACAAATCTTTCAAGCACTCTGCCAAAGATGGGGAGTGCCGGACGTGGATATCATGGCATCGAGACTCAACAAGAAGCTAGACAGGTTCATGTCCCGCTCAAGGGATCCGATGGCCAGCGGAACCGATGCGTTGGTTTGCCCTTGGCATCAGTTCAAACTTCTTTATGCGTTTCCCCCGCTCCAGTTACTACCCCGCCTGCTGCGCAGGATCCGGGTGGAGCACATACCAGTCATCCTGGTAGCTCCAGCATGGCCCAGAAGGGCATGGTACTCACTAATCTTAAGGATGGTAGTGTGAGACCCTTGGACTCTTCCTCTACGGCCAGACCTGCTATCGCAAGGTCCGATCCTCCACCCTGCCTTACGGCATCTAAATTTGACGGCCTGGAAGCTGAATCCCTGATTCTCAGGGGTAGAGGTCTGTCTCAGAAAGTAATCTCTACCCTAATCAGAGCCAGGAAACCGGTCTCTAGGGTGATTTATTACAGGGTCTGGAAGGCCTATGTAGGCTGGTGTGAGTCCAAGCGATGGCTTTCTCGCAAATTTACCATCGATAGAGTATTAAGTTTTCTCCAGCTAGGAGTGGATAAAGGATTGGCATTAAGCACAATCAAAGGACAGATTTCTGCTCTGTCAGTGTGGTTTCAGCGGCCGCTGGCCACCCACTCGCTGGTTAAGACCTTCCTTCAAGGGGTCTTACGTATTAAACCTCCAGTTAAATCCCCGCTTTGCCCGTGGGATTTAAACCTTGTTCTGTCAAGTTTACAGAAACAACCGTTTGAGCCGTTGGCTGAAATTCCTTTGGTTTTACTGACAAGAAAGTTAGTATTTTTGGTCGCCATAGTTTCCGCAAGAAGAGTATCGGAACTGGCGGCCTTATCCTGTAAGGAACCATATCTTATTTTTCATAAGGACAGGGTCGTTCTCCGCCCTCATCCTTCCTTCCTACCGAAGGTTGTCTCCAGTTTTCATTTGAACCAGGATTTGGTATTACCATCCTTCTTCCCTAAACCTACTTCCAGAAAGGAAGGGTTGCTGCATACCTTGGATATCGTCAGGGCCATGAAGGCCTATCTTAAAGCTACAAAGAAGATCCGGAAAACAGATGTGCTGTTCATATTACCGGATGGGCCCAAGAAGGGGCAGGCAGCTGCAAAGTCCGCCATTTCTAGGTGGATTAAGCAATTAATCACTCAGGCCTACGGCTTGAAAGGGTTGCCTCCTCCAGTATCATTAAAGGCTCATTCTACTAGAGCCATGGGCGCCTCCTGGGCAGCACACCACCAGATCTCTATGGCTCAAGTTTGCAAGGCGGCAACCTGGTCTTCTGTCCACACGTTTACAAAATTCTACCAGTTGGACGTAAGAAGGAAGTCTGATACAGCCTTTGGGCAGGCAGTGCTGCAGGCTGCAGTTTGAGACCCTCGGATTCCGGGGGCTCCTCTTTTTTGAGTTAAATTTAAAATTTAAGATTATTTTTCTCAACTAAGTTGGATTTATTATGATTTGAGTATTTCTCTAAATTAAATCCTTTTGTCTTGGAGATGTTCTCCCTCCCCTCATTGTGAGCATTGCTTTGGGACATCCCATATAGTAATGAATATGCCGCTCTGTGTCCCGTGATGTACGATAAAGAAAAAGGGATTTTTAATACAGCTTACCTGTAAAATCCTTTTCTTGGAGTACATCACGGGACACAGAGCTCCCACCCCTCTTTTTGGGGACCATTTTGGGAGGCATACTGCTTGCTACAAAACTGAGGTACTCCTCCTATGGGAGGGGGTTATATAGGGAGGGGCATTTCCTGTTTGAGATTGCCAGTGTCAACACCTGAAGGTACTCCATATAACCCATATAGTAATGAATATGCCGCTCTGTGTCCCGTGATGTACTCCAAGAAAAGGATTTTACAGGTAAGCTGTATTAAAAATCCCTTTACTTTCGACCGTCAAGAACGCGGTGATATACAACACTACGACGAGGCGAGAAAATTAAGTTCAATGCTTCCGAGCATGCGTCAAATTGTTTCCGAGCATGCGTAGGAATTTTGCGCGTCAGAATTGCATACAGACAAATGGATTTTTCGAAAAAAAATTACAGAGGCTAAATAGAGACCCTGCTTTCAATTTTTTCTTGGCGGAAATTCCGACAGCAAAAGTCCATCAGACTTTTCTTGTCAGAATTTCCGATCGTGTGTACGCGGAATAAGTGTGTTCCTGTGGGGCAGTAGTTCTTAAATATCCAGCAACCCTTCTATTACCCCCTCACATCCACATCCTATCCCACCTAACAACTGTCCCCAAGCCACCACCATCAAATCATTCTCTGAAGCTATTACCTCTTGTACCGCCACCTTTAGAATGTAAGCTCTATGAGCCGGGCCCTCCTGTACCTTCTGTATTGAACTGTACTGTGATTGTGTTGTCCCCCCTCTACATTGTAAAGCGCTGCATAAACTGTTGGCACTGTATAAATCATGAATAATAATTGTGTGACCAATACCATCCAGATAATTCTTACTTTCATTTCCCAAAGTTATCCGTCTACAAGGAGACCTGTATAGATCAAATGACGCCACCAATGAGGATGGAGGAGGACCGGAGTCACATGACTGAGAAGATACTAAACCTCACCCTGGAGATCATCTACCTGCTGACCGGAGAGGTGAGGAGGATTCTGGGAGGTCACATGACATCACTCTTATCTCTATTAATAAAACACAGACCTGACCGGAGAGGTGAGGAGGATTCTGGGATTCTAACATGATATTCCTATTGGTTCCTCAATACAGAGATTTCCTCTTGTGAAGTCAGGTGATCACATGACCATCACAGAGCCTCCATGTGACTCCCTAAAACCCGAGAGACACAACATGGAGAAGATTCTAGAAGTCACCAAGAAGATGATGGAGCTGCTGACAGGAGAGGTGAGGAGGATTCTGGGACATTATCCAGTAACAGACAAGGGGTGTGTCTGGATGGTGACTGTATCATTGTGTGTGTCAGGTTCCTATAAGGTGTCAGGATGTCACTGTCTATTTCTCCATGGAGGAGTGGGAGTATTTAGAAGGACACAAGGATCTCTACAAGGACGTCATGATGGACAATCAGCAGAATTTGAGTTTTGTGAAGAATGTAAGGAAGGAATTTCCCCGGAATGAGAAGATATTGAACCTCATCCTGGAGATGCTCAGCCTGCTGACTGGAGAGGTGAGTGTAATGAAGGGTTAAATCTGACCCCGCTGTACACTGGGATGTATTCAGGCCTCGTACACACGACAGAGAAACTCGACGTGCTTGGCACGTCGAGTTCCTCGTCGAGTTTTGGGATGAAGCCGCCGAGGAGCTCGGCGGGCCGCCTTCTCCCATAGAACAACGAGAAAATAGAGAACATGTTCTCTATTTTCTCGACGAGCTCCTCGGCGGCTCCATCGAGCCAAAAGTGTACACACGACAGAGATTCTCGGCAGAATCCGGGTTTTGACCGAGTTTCTCGGTGAATTCTGCCGAGAAACTCTGTCGTGTGTACGAGGCCTCAGAGTCACTTTCTTCTAATCCAGTGTTTCACATTTTTTTGGGGCATTGAGGAACCTTTGGCAAAAAAATAAGATCTTGGGAAACCCCTAAAATTATTTTCGGATTAACAGATCATGGAACATCAGTGTGATCAGCAAGCTGTTGGTATAACAATTATTTTTATAAAATATCATTAAATAATAGAATAAATAATAACACTTACTTCCTTAATGGAAAACTTAGGCTGGCTTTTTTTCTGCATAGAAGCAAAGGGCCAGATTCACAAAGGAGATACGACGATGTATCTCTGTTTCTATCTATGCGACTGATTCATAGAATCAGTTACGCATAGATAGCCAGAAGATCCGACAGGTGTAATAGTTTTACACTGTCGGATCTTAGGATGCAGTACCGCGGCCGCTGCTGGGGGGAGTTTGCGTCGTAAACCAGCGTCGGGTATGCAAATTAGGAGTTACAGCGGATCCACGACGGTTTTTCGCGTTCGCTACATCGCCGCTAGTCTAGTTTCCCGTCGCAAAGTTACACTTTTTTTTTGGTGCCTTAACTTTAGTCAGCAAGTGTATTGCTGTCTAAAGTATGGCCATCGTTCCCGCGTAGAAATTTAAAAATCAATGTCGTTTGCGTAAGCCGTCCGGGAATACGGAAGTACGCTACACGCATCGCCGTTCAAAAAAATGACGTCACGGCGCGCATAGCACAGCGGGAGTTAGGAAACGGAGCATGCGCAATAGGTCCGGCGCGGGAGCGCGCCTAATTTAAATGGCACACGCCCATTTGAATTGGCCCGCCTTGCGCCGGAGGCCGCGGGCGTAGGTTTTCATCGCAAGTGCTTGGTGAATCAGGCACTTGCGATGAAAAATTGCGGCGGTGTAACGTATCTAGGATACGTTACGCCGCCGCGATTCTACGTGAATCTGGCCCTACATTCCGGGTCGAATGTCAACTGAAATTAGACAGGGTTGTCACCGGAGCAAAGCAAAGGGTGTCACCAGAGAGGAGCACAGGGAAGTTACAGGGGAGTCATGTTACCTGGGCCGGGCACAGTGGTCTCACCAGGTGAGGGAACAGGGGGGGTCACCAGGTGAGGGCACAGGGGAGTCTTGTCACCAGGTCAAGTCACAGGGGAGTCTTGTCACCAGGTCAAGTCACAGGGGAGTCTTGTCACCAGGTGAGGACACGGGGGGGTCACCAGGTGAGGGCACAGGGGGGGTCAGCAGGTGAGGGTACACAGGGGTCACCAGGTAAGGGAACAGGGGGGGTCACCAGGTGAGGGCACAGGGAAGTCACCAGCTCAAGTCACACGCAAGTCTTGTCATCAGGTCAGGGCACAGGGGGGGGTCACCAGGTCAGGGCACAGGGGGTCTGTAGTACTGTTTATTTCCCCCCCACATGCAGACCTGCACAGGGAAGCTGCTGGTACATGTCTGTTATGGTGTGCTGATGCCATCCAGCTCTCCTCTCCCATCCATCCCAGGTGATGTCACACCTGGGATGGATGAGTACAGTTAGGATTAGTCGGAGTGAAGGTATTTTGCTACACATGTCACCTATTTTGCTCACCTCACTACAGCATTCCATGCCTGCTGGAATCAATAGCTACTGATATGAGAGGGAGACAAGATGCTTCTCACACACTGCACGCCCTTCCCATAACCCCGCTCCGCCCTCTTCAGTGATGCCATAGTAGCTGGAACTACACTGGAAACATCGGGTATTAATGTGACTTGTCAGTACTCACTCACTCACTGTCTGTCCATTGGACAGATATACATCCTCCACAACGGTGAATTAAGCAGAACCCCTGATTGAGAAACACTGTTCTAATCAATAACGACATCCACACAAGTACTATGAATTTTTTTTCCTTTTGAAATGCCTGTGGCGTGCATAACACAGCCCAAAAACTTCACCCGGTGCAGGAAAAAATGTGCACACACATAAAGAGTGAAACACAAAAAACTGTGACGGGTGCATCATCAAGTGGCCCTCCGAAAAGGGCCCAACCCTGATCCCCTGGGGCGTTAGGCTCCTGGCAGGGACTGAGGTAATCTGTGGTCCTTGCAGCCGAAGCCGACATGGACCCAACTTTCTTGGAGGGTCTGCCGAAGCAGAACCCTCCTCTGTGAGGCTCCCCCGAAGGGAGACCCCATGAGAGCAGGCGAACTAAGCCAAAAGGCCATGTCCACCTACTCCCAAGACGTTCAGGGCTGGTCCGAGGACCGGCACTCTACTAATCACACACAAGGTGTACAAAAAGCGCACCAACAAAAAGAAGACAAAAACGTGACAACACACGGGGTAAAGATAAAAAAGAAAGTGTGGGAGAGGTGAGTAGAAAGTGACCATCGTGCAATACGATGGGAAACAAAAATTCCCCTGGTCTTATCCAAAAGGCTCGGCCCTAGAGGCTGGTGTGAAAAGTGTGTTTGTGGAGATCGTTACCAAGGTGCCACACGATGAGTGCCCCTCAAACACTCGTGCAATGTATGGCACCCCTGCACTGCCACTCCAGGGTCACTATCTCCACAGGCTTTTCAACAAACCCTGACCCCCGGCCTGGACCAGCAGCACCCCTCCCAGCCAGGAAGGTAGGATTTCAGAGAGATCGGGGAGAGCCCACCTCAGCAGGCTACTCCCACAACCCGTGAATAATAATAATATATATGCGCTAAAATTAACTAAGGTGATGAAACCATGTACAGTATGAGTGTAATACCTGATCCAATTAGGTAAATTACATATACATAAGTGAAGCACAAATAACAAGTGTAGATAGCATTAAATAACACAATAGTCCCAGTGTAAATGCTGTGAAAAACACACCCCCTATGGGTAGGAGGAACAATTCGTATTGATGACTTGAAAATAGGAATGCTGTGTGGGATGAAAACACTCTGTGCTTCTCAGGCTGCCACAGACCCAGGTGTCAGATCTTCATATCAATACAGCTCATAAAGGACAGGGGAAACAAGAAAACAACAGATCCTCATGGTGCAATACTGCTGTAACCAGGACAAAGACAGAGACTGTAGCTTGTACAAGTGCGCACTCATGGATCCCCGGAAAAAGATACGCCAATGTTACTCAAGCTGCTGCTCAGGTTAATGGTCTCCTCATACGGATGTATATTCCGTCGTTCCTGTCATGTGGCTCCTCCCCCACATGTTACGTCACTAGACACGTGACTTAGTCATGGGTAACTGCAGGACAGGGGATCCTGGATCCGTGAGTGGGGACTTGTACAAGCTACAGTCTCTGTCTTTGTCCTGGTTACAGCAGTATTGCACCATGAGGATCTGTTGTTTTCTTGTTTCCCCTGTCCTTTATGAGCTGTATTGATCTGAAGATCTGACACCTGGGTCTGTGGCAGCCTGAGAAGCGCAGAGTGTTTTCATCCCACACAGCATTCCTATTTTCAAGTCATCAATACGAATTGTTCCTCCTTCCCATAGGGGGTGTGCTGCATGTGTGTTTTTCACAGCATTTACACTGGGACTATTGTGTTACTTAATGCTATCTACACTTGTTATTTGTGCTTCACTTATGTATATGTAATTTACCTAATTGGATCAGGTATTACACTCATGCTGTACATGGTTTCATCACCTTAGTTAATTTTAGCGCATATATATTAACATTATTATTCACGTTTTGGTTTGGTTCACCTTTGTTATATGCAGCAATTATTATTTCGTTATTTTTGTGGTGTCGTATATTTTAATATTTAGTAGCGCTTTAGTATTTTTTCCTTACTCCCACAACCCCCATCCCTCCCACCTAATCACGTTCGGGAAATACTAACCGCTCCTCCCACCACCAAGTCCAGGCTAGGGGCCCAGCCCTCCAGCTTTGACCTCATATCTCTCCGTCCAAATCGGAAGGCTTCCACCTCCACGCCAGCAGGTTTAGCGTCCGCCGACCACCATCCCTTTCCACCTCGCTGTGTACTGGGGACGGTCAGCATAGCACCACCTACTGGCAACTGAAAAGAACAGATACTACACTTGGTCTTAGCCAAAAGGCCGAGAAGCGATAAGTACTATGAATACATGAAGTGTACGTACTCTATGATATTTGGTTATAGCGCAAGATGGCGGCATTGATTCTAGAAGAGAATAATGTCCGCTGTTAGTCCAATCAGTGAGACCCATGATTACCAACATGCCACGCTCCCACTGACCACTAAATCCATGGGTAACATTTCCTGGTGGGTCAGTGAGCCTAGTAAAACATTAGTGACTCTATTATATGACTTCTAGAAGGATCTATAAATCTGACCACATTGTAATCATATCATTGGATGGAGATGTCTGTCCTTTGCTGAATCGGGAACATTGTGACCAATCCCTGGAGAATAAATATAGAGCTGACCATAGAGATGAGGGATTATGGGAGAGTGATATTTATCTTTGTATAACACAGAACTGTACAGTAATAATGAAGAAATCTACAAGAAAATCTCATAATATGACCACAAGATCCTCGAGAATCCAGAATCCCATCCCCATCCCCCCACCTCCATCCCTGATCCCTACAAGACACAACACACAGAAGATTCTAGAAGTCACCAAGAAGATGATGGATCTGCTGACAGGAGAGGTGAGCGGTGCCGGGAATTCTGGGACATTATCCAGTAACAGACAAGGGGTGTGTCTGGATGGTGACTGTATCATTGTGTGTGTCAGGTTCCTATAAGGTGTCAGGATGTCACTGTCTATTTCTCCATGGAGGAGTGGGAGTATTTAGAAGGACACAAGGATCTCTACAAGGACGTCATGATGGACAATCAGCCGCCCCTCACATCACCGGGTAAGAGGAGACTTTATTGTAAAGGAGAGAGCAGTACGGAGGCTCCACCTAGATCCCCCATCATCTGATAAACACATAGAAACAATGGCCCGGATTCTCAGATAACTTACGACGGTGCAGCGCCATGTACGCCGTCGTAAGTCCTAATCCGAGCCGTCGTATCTATGCGCCTGATTCTTAGCATCAGTTACGCATAGATATCCATTAGATCCGACAGGCGTAAGTCTCTTATGCCGTCGGATCTTAACTGCATTTTTTTTTTGACCGCTAGGTTGCGCTTCCGTCGAATTCCGCGTCGATTATGCAAATTAGCTAGATACGCAAATTCCCGAACGTACGCACGGCCGACATTAGGCTTTTCCCGGCGTAAAGTTGCCCCTGCTATATGAGGCGCAGCCAATGTTAAGTACGGGCGTCGTTCCCACGTCGAAATTTGAAAAAGTTACGTCGTTTGCGTAAGTCGTCCGTGAATGGGGCTGGACGTCATTTACGTTCATGTCGAAACCAATGCTGTCCTTGCGGCGTACTTTGGAGCAATGCACACTGGGAAATTCCACGGACGGCGCATGCGCCGTTCCGCAAAAACGTCAATCACGTCGGGTCACAGTAGTTTAACATAAAACACGCCCCCCTGATCCAAATTTTAATTAGTCTGGCTTACGCCGGCCAATTTACGCTACGCCGCCGCAACTTACGGAGCAAGTGCTTTGAGAATACAGCACTTGCCTGTGTAAGTTGCGGAGGCGTAACGTAAATCAGATGCGTTACGCCCACACAATTTTACGCGGCTGTACGTGAATCTGCCCCAATGTATTCAGTCTCAGGAGATGGGAGGCAGCGGTGTGGGATCTCTGCAACTTGTCTCATGTGAACATTTAGGTCACCACTGATTACTGAATATCAATATTATGAGTCCTAACCCTTACACAATATACTCTGTTATACATTACATACTCCTGACCCCTGCACTATATACTCTATGGTGTACATTACATCATTCTGATACTATATAGTCCTATCTGTTGTATCTTATACAATATGTTGTACATTACATAGTCCTGACTTCTGCTCTCTCCCCTCTACTCACTGCTATATATATATACATAATATGTATTCTCGTTGGTTACACCCATTTTCTACCAGCTGGACATTTTATATCTGATGATTTGATTGGAGCACAGACTTTTACATGGTGATAATAATGTGATAATATCCTCAAACTGGAATCTTAAACAGAAAGTGATAATGAGGGAGGAGTCAATAACCCAATGATGGAGGTCTTCAGGATCAGTCCAGTTTTCATCTTGGTTGTTCTCCCGCCATCCTCACTCTCTGACCTCTGGTGGGGCTCAGCCCTGCTGTTATTCATGACTGAATCATGGATTAACCACTTCCCCACCGCTCCATAGACAAAAGACGTCTACAGAGCGGTGGAGTTATTCCGGGACGACGTCCCTGGGACGTCCTCCCAGAATGCTTCACTCGCGCGCCCCCTGCGGCGCGCTCCCAGAAGCATCTGTGAGCGCCGGGTCTAGAAGACCCGGCGCATCACAGATCGCGGTAAATCGCCGCTGATAGCGGCGGTTTACCACGTGATCGCTCCGTCAAATGACGGAGCGATCACTTGTAAACAAACCGGCGTCATGTAATGACGCCGGTTCCTCCCTCTCCTCTCTGTACCGATCGGTACAGTGTGAGAGGAGAGGGGGGAGAGCGGCAGCAGCAGCAGCTGCTGTGGGATGGATCTGTGACAAATGCAGTCACAGATCCATCCCTCCCTCCCTGTGCAATACTCTGCAATAAATAACACCCACACTCTGCAATACCCCCCACACTCTGCAATACCCCCCATACTCCGCAATACCTGCTAATATGACAGAAACGAGATTTTTTTTTTTTTTTTTTTTTACAGAATTTTTAGTGTTTTTTCTTTTATAGCGCAAAAAATAAAAACCGCAGAGGTGATCAAGTACCACCAAAAGAAAGCTCTATTTGTGGGGAAAAAAGGAAAAAAAATTCAGATGGGCACAATGTTGTATGACTGAGTTATTGTCATTCAAATTGTGAGAGCACCGAAAGCTGAAAATTGGTCTGGTGAGGAAGGGGGTTTAAGTGCCCAGTGGTCAAGAGGATAAATAAGGTAGGAGATCAGAGGAGCCATTTACTAGTTACCTTCAGGGGGGAATTGTAAGATCCTCAGAAACAAAGCTGCCTGATGTGGGCGGAGTCCTGGTTTAGGGGAACCAATCTGCTCATGTCTAGTAATAATCTTCTTAATCTCTATTTTAGTAGATGGACGGGAGATGAGGAAAACCTCAGAGGATTGTCTCACTTTGTCTCCAGACTGTAAAGTAGAAGATGAGGACATCACACAGTATAGTCCAGGAGAAAACCCGACTACCTCAAATGTCCATCCGGCACCACACAGTGTAGATGGACCATCGTATTCCTCTTATCCTGAGGAACCTCAGACTGTGCGGGACGGCGCCGGACCATCGTATTCCTCTTATCCCGAGGAACCTCAGACTGTGCGGGACGGTGCCGGACCATCGTATTCCTCTTATCCTGAGGAACCTCAGACTGTGCGGGACGGCGCCGGACCATCGTATTCCTCTTATCCTGAGGAACCTCAGACTGTGCGGGACGGTGCCGGACCATCGTATTCCTCTTATCCTGAGGAACCTCAGACTGTGAGGGATGGTGCCGTCCTTCTAACAGAGAAGAGGTTTTCCTGTACTGAGTGCGGGAAGTGTTTCCGCTTTAAATCTAATCTTAATGTGCATAAAAGAACTCATACGGGGGAGAAGCCGTATTCCTGTCCTAAGTGCGGGAAATGTTTTTCACAGAAGTCCAATCTTTACACACATCAGCGATCTCTCACGGGGGAGAAGCCGTATTCCTCTTATCCTGAGGAACCTCAGACTGTGAGGGACTGTGCTGTCCTTCCTGCAGATAAGAGGTTTTTCTGTACTGAGTGCGGAAAGGGTTTCCATTTTAAATCCCAACTTAATGTGCATATAAGGAATCACACAGGGGAGAAGCCGTACGCCTGTCCTGAGTGTGGGAAATGTTTTCTTTTTAAATCAAGACTTGACGAACATAGAACATCTCATTCGGAAGAAAAAACGTATTCCTGTTCCGAGTGTGGAAAATCTTATTCACGGGCCTCACATCTTTACACGCATCAAAAAGTGCACACGGGTGAGAAGCCATATTCCTGTCCTGAGTGCGAGAAATGTTTTATACTAAAATCAGAACTTTTAATACATCAGAGATGTCACACAGGGGAAAAGCCGTATTCCTGTACTGAGTGCGGGAAATGTTTTTCACAGGCCTCGCATTTATCCACACATCAGAGATCTCACACGGGGGAGAAGCCGTATTCCTGTTCTGAGTGCGGTAAATGTTTTTCAATTCAGTCCAATCTTGAAAAACATAAGATGTTGCACACTGAGGAGAAGCCGTATTTCTGCTCTGAGTGTGGGAAATGTTTTTCACAGAAGTTCAATCTTTACAAACATCGGAGATCTCACACGGGGGAGAAGCCGTATTCCTGTCCTGAGTGTGGGAAATGTTTTTCAATAAAGTCCGCTCTTTCTATGCATCAGAATTCTCACACAGGGGAGAAGCCGTATTCCTGTCCTGAGTGCGGAAAATGTTTTTCAGTGCAGACCAATCTTTACAGACATCAGAGGTCTCACACAGGGGAGAAGCCATATTCCTGTCCTGTTTGCAGGAAATGTTTTTCAATTAAGCGCAATCTTTCCAGACATCAGAGATCTCACACGGGGGAGAAGCCGTTTTCCTGTGCTGAGTGCGGGAAATGTTTTACAGCGAAGTCCACTCTTTACAAACATCAGAGATCTCACACGGGGGAGAAGCCACTTTCCTGTCCTGAGTGAGGGAAATGTTCCTCACTGAAGTTCTGTCTTCCTGTACATCAGGGATCCCACACATCCCTTGAGGTGTATTCGTGAGTGCGGGAAATGTCTTGTATATGAATGTTGCTGGACATCACAGCTCTCATGTAGGGAAGAAGCACACCCTGATATACACCTCAGATATACTCCATGGCTGATCTTCATCATGTAAGAAACAGTTCATAAGGAGATCAGAGATCACCAAAGACATGGATGAAGTGTTGTACCGTGTTGGCCATTGATAGCAGGAGAAAAATAAAAATGGAGTCATTACCTCTCATCGGCTGAGTACATTTTGGGGTGGAAGATTTCACAAACACTTAGAGGTCTGTTTTTTTTTTTTAAAACTTTGTTGAATTAATGTGTCCAGCTGTGACAATTTATGGCCATATTTTATTTCATATGATCATTGGATTAATCTAGTGGCTTTAAAGTCGTATTGCACAGCTGTGCTCCCTGAATGTGGCCCAGCGGTTATCCCAATTGTATATTGTGCTCAGAGTGCATTACACACCCGTCAGACTATTTAAAATGGGGATAAGGTCAGACTCTAACTGCACTAGACCATGGCGACCTAATTCATTTACTGTGGCGGTGCCCCAAGCTTCATTTATTCTGGTCAGGGGTCGTGGCTCTCCTTAACAGAGTTTATCTGACTAACATACCTGTTGACCCGAAACCGTGTCTTCTTGGAATTATAGATATGTCACTGGACGATAATAGCAGGCTGGCCATACTGAGAGCTCTGTTTCAGGCCCGTAGGCTAATCCTTCGGCATTGGAAGGCAGTTGATCCTCCAACGTTGAAGGAATGGATTACTCAAATGGGTGACACCATAAGAATGGAGAGGTATGTCTATCAACACAGGGGTTGCTCGAGAAAGTTTGAGCAAGTGTGGGCCCCATGGTTAGATTCCCCTGGCTTGTCCCCGGTAGATCTGGTCATGGATAGGTTGCTTAGATAGACGGGGGGGTAGTCAGCCATGGGGGGCAGTCAGAGGGTGGGGAGTTTGATCCATTGGATTTATCGTTTGTATGTGATTTGGGGGATGTAGGTGCTCCAGTGGGGCTAGTGCCTTTTAAATAGTGGCCTCGGACTGAGGTTTTATGCCATATGGGAGTCTGCTGTGCTTTATGTGTGAACTGTCATTTGCTCTGGTGGAATGTTTCGGTGATATATTTATGAGCTGTGTACTTGCTGTGATTTTCTTTTCTGTTTAAAAAAAAAAAAATTTGTTTTTGTCAATAAACCTCTCTGATTTAAAAAAAAAAAAGTCGTATTGCACTATTTTTACTGATGGAGGTATTTCTGGAAAAATACTGTATTATGGCCACTAGATGGACCTCACCATCATAGGAAATCACTGTGTTATTAAAGTTTATATGAACAAATGCTTGTCACTTTCATTCAATTAATTGTCTATAAGACCCCTTGGTTTCCTTCATCAGGCAGCTTTCATACTCGTACCTGAGATCATACTCATACACTTGTCAGTACAGTACACACTGAACGATATTAAGGGCACATTTCAGTAAAAAAAATATACAAAATTTTATTTCAGGAGTGCACAACTTCAATATTTTACCATCTTTTTGGTAAAATATCAAAGCTGTGGTTGTGCTGAGTAAATAGACACCCAACATGTCCAGCCCTAAAATTGTGCACAGGTGTGTGGCGGTGAAATGATGACAAACGTTGGTACTTAAAAACAGGCCATAGGTGACACTTTTTACCTTTCCACTGCCATGGATGTCATACTGATCTACAGAACTGCTTCCAGGTGGCCAGGTCAGTACGATTTACATCCATGGCATTCCCCTTCTGCTATAAGCTCCCCTTCAGAATTGATCCCCCCCACAGTACCCATTGCCCCCCCACAGCACCGATACACCCGTGGTTCCATTGTTGCTGGCTTCTCTCTACTTCCACCAGCTTCAGCTGCTGCAGAGAAGCCACGGGAAGATCAAAATGTTCAAATACATCTTTCGTCACTGAAACCATTCACCTCTTTCCTGGGACCACCTACTAATGCCTGCGAGTTCCCTCCCTGCAGTGCCGCTGGCTGTCTTCCTCTCCTCCCTCGCCCAATGGAGATAGAGTGTGGTATTCAGGATGGAGAGTGGGGGTATTGGCATGTCATGTGTTTCCAGCCCCCTCCTGAATGAGCACATTGAGGGATTGGTACCAATTACCGCTGTGTTTATTCCCCACTGAAGCATAGTAAAGAGTGTTTGCTGTGCTTTAGTTTTGTGAATGAATAGGAGCCTCTGTACAGAAGCTTCCTACAAATCACACCCATAGAACAATATTGGAGATAACAGCAGTATTGTCTTCACCAATCACAGCCCTGATATTTCCCAGTACAGGTCAGGAGGGGGAGGGGGTGTGTTATAGTACAATAAGGGCCCCATAGACATGACATGGCAGAGACCCTCATAGATACCACTTTGTCATCTGATCTATCAGGAAATGACCAGATTGGAGGACGATCTCATGTCTGGGAGGTACCTATACACAGTGCAGGCGCCTCCTCAGGGGTATTGTGATTGGACGGGTCAGAATACCCTATAGATCCCCCCTAATAAACCAACACTGGGAGGAGTCTGTGTACGCCTCCCCCTTCCCTCTGTATATAATTAAAGTAGACCTGTCATGAGAGCAATATGTAGAAATTCTCCAAACCATCAGGAGACGGGAAAAAGTGGATAAAAGACGATGGGAGAGATGGGACTAAGTGTAGTGATAATACTAGAAGGTGTGAGATTGTTCTAGAAGATCGGTAGAAGTACGAGGCATGGACTCGCATCTGTGAGGTTGTTCTAGAAGATCGGTAGAAGTACGGGGGATGGACTCACATCTGTGAGGTTGTTCTAGAAGATCGGTAGAAGTACGGGGATGGACTCACATCTGTGAGATTGTTCTAGAAGATCGGTAGAAGTACGGGGGCATGGACTCACACCTGTGAGATTGTTCTAGAAGATCGGTAGAAGTACGGGGGATGGACTCACATCTGTGAGATTGTTCTAGAAGATCGGTAGAAGTACGGGGGATGGACTCACACCTGTGAGATTGTTCTAGAAGATCGGTAGAAGTACGGGGGATGGACTCACATCTGTGAGATTGTTCTAGAAGATCGGTGGAAGTACGGGGCATGGACTCAAATCTGTGAGATTGTTCTAGAAGATCGGTGGAAGTATGGGGCATGGACTCAAATCTGTGAGATTGTTCTAGAAGATCGGTAGAAGTACGGGCATGGAATCACATCTGTGAGATTGCTCTAGAAGTACGGGGGATGGAATCACATCTGTGAGGTTGTGGGGAACCCATTCAGGGATCAGACAACCTATCTGAGGACTTGTGGAGAATATGTCTGTCTCCTCACTGAAGTCAATGATTGGCCATACTCCATGGTCATCAGGGAATTCCGGATGGTCATATACTAAGCAGTATTTGGATCCCGGTGGAGATATTTCACCCCAAGAAAAAAATTAAGATAAGGTCAGCAGAGGCCCCCATAGTAAATGAGGAAAATTTGAAACATTTTCTTCAAAAGGTAGGTGTTTATTGGATAAGAACTGTAAAATGCATCATCAACGCGTTTCATGGCTTCAAAGTGTGACTTCATCAGGACAGGTATAAGAAGACGATATAAAAATAGGGAATGAAGTGTCGTGGGTTATGAGGCAAATAATAATATTAATTTAATATTTACTGGTAGAGATGTTAAAAGTTTGCTCAGGCCTCAAAAGCTGATGAACCAGAATTCACCATTATTGGACTGTTGCTTGTTAAGAAACCTTTCAGAGCAAAAACACATGTTTTCCAATGGTCAGGGGATCAGCCATCTTCTAATTTTAAGAGCCCTTTGTGGAAACGAAAGACCAGGCCTGATATGTACTCAGAATGATTTGAATAATGGTGTCATGTAGCTGAGAGTGGTGTTTTGAGCTCTCGAAAGTTTAGAACAATGATAGTAGCTTTCTCACCAAACAAGATGTTTGAACTGGTCTCAGGTGAGGAGATATACCCATATTGTGGGGTAGTTTTAGTGGACACTAGTGTTGGCTCTAGCTGTCCTAAAAACAATGGCTGGTGTTGGCCAACGAGAGTCCCTGAGAAGAAATTGTTTACACAGCTGAGCTAATATCCTGTCTCCATTAAGAGACAGTTTAGCCTAGGTTCACACTGCTGCGAATTCAAAATCGCGGTAAAATGCGCGATTTTACCGCGATTTCGCGGCCGCGATTTGCCGCGATTTCGGCCGCAATTTAATGTAAATCGCGGCCCGAAATCGCAAAAAGTAGTACAGGAACTACTTTTTGAAATCGCAGATGCGGCGTCGCACTGATTAGGACAGTGCCATTGCCGACAATTGCCGCCGATTTGAGATGCGATTTGACATGTCAAATCGCATCTCAAATCGTTCCAAATCGTACCCAGTGTGAACCAGGGCTTAAAGTCCGATCTTCACAAACCAATGTACAAATTTGACTTGCATTGTAAATACACATGATATTAAAAGTAAGAATATATGTTGACATGAAATAAATGAAAAATAATGTTTAGATTATCAATGACATCTTAGGACAGAGGGAAAAATATGACCATCGCATCTGTTGATTTATAAACCTTGTTAGAAGAAAGAAATATCTAAATATAAATAACGTATTTATCGGGGTATAGCGCGCTCCCGCGTATAGCGCGCACCCCTAAAGTTGCCCCGAATTCCTGTGGAAAAAAGTTTTTTTGTATTTACAGTTTTGGTGTCTTGCGCGGCGTCCATCGGCGGCCTCGTCGGGTCCGTCTGCGGCTTCGGGTGTCCTCTTCGTCGGGTCCGGCGTCCTTCTGCGGCGTCCTCGCGTCCTCCCCGCTCGTTTCCCGTGCCGAGTTTGAATACTGCGCCGACATATACAGAGCGCAGTACACTCGTGTATTGTCGGGCAGGCTCGGCTACTCTCGCGCTGACGTCCTGTACGCCCAGGACGTCAGCGCGAGAGGACCCGAGACTGCCCGACAATACACGAGTGTACTGCGCTCGGTATATGTCGGTGCAGTATTCACACTCGACGCGGGTATCGGCGTATACCGTGCACCCACGATTTTGCCCTGATTTTCAGGGCAAAAAAGTGCGCGTATACGCCGATAAATACGGTACATATATGTATATGAGTTTAAATAGAAGTGTGATAGAAGCTAACCGACATTATGAACGATATCAAATTGTGATTATAAAAATATAAATTAACCTGTAACTAGGGTTGTCCCGATACCACTTTTTTAGGACCGAGTACAAGTACCGATACTTTTTTTCAAGTACTCGCCGATACCGAATACCGATACTTTTTTTTAAATGTGTCCCCAAATGCAACCATGTCCCCCACGAATGCAGCCATGTCCCCCACATATGCAGCCATGTCCCCCCACATATACAGCCATGTCCCCCCACATATGCAGCCATGTCTCCCCACATATACAGCCCTGTCCCCCACATATGCAGCCATGTCCCCCCACATATGCAGCCATTTCTCCCCACATATACAGCCATGTCCCCACATATGCAGTCATGTCCCCCACATATGCAGCCATGTCCCCCACATATGCAGCCATGTCCCCCATATATGCAGCCATGTCCCCCCACATACACAGCCATGTCCCCCACATACACAGCCATGTCCCCCCACATACGCAGCCATGTCCCCCCACATACGCAGCCATGTCCCCCCACATATGCAGCCATGTCCCCCCACATATGCAGCCATGTCTCCCCATACCTAGATGCAGCCGCCGCCTAGTTAATCAGCGTGCAGGGAACATTACAGCTTTCATTTGAATAGCTGTCTGTTCCCCGCCGCGCCACGTATAGACACCCCCCCTTGCTCAGGATTGGACGGGTGATCTGCACTTTGATAGACAGATCACCCGTCCAATCCCGAGCAAGGGGGAGTGTCTATACGCGGCGGGGAACAGACAGCTATTCAAATGAAAGCTGTAATGTTCCTTGCACGCTGATTAAATAGGCGGCGGGGGCGTTGCGGTATGCAGTGACGGCGGGGTAGTATCGGATCTGGCATCGGGGGCATTTGCGGGAGTACAAGTACTCCCGCAAATGCTCAGTATCGGTCCCGATACCAATACTGGTATCGGTATCGGGACAACCCTACCTGTAACACATATTCATCAAACACATATCAAAATGATTTAGGTATCCACATTAATAATTATTTTGCACTGATTGAGGGATATAGCCTGTGCATGTTTAGAAAAAGTGGCCCAGATTCAAGAAGCAATTGCGTCTGCGTAACGATAGTTACGCAGCGCAATTGCTTACTTGCGCCGTAACGACTTCTCCTGATTCAGAGAGCTTGTTACGCTGACTGCAGCCTAAGATATGCGTGGCATAAGGCTCTTATGCCCTCATATCTTAGGCTGCATTCTTACGCAGGCCGCTAGGTGGCGTTCCCGTTGTGGTCAGCGTATAGTATGCAAATTGCATACTAACGCCGATTCACAACGTTACGCGAGCCCTGCGTATGCAGTTTACGTCGGGTTTCGCGTAAGGCTGCACATGCTAAAAGCAGGGGCAGCCAATGCTAAGGATACCCGTCGTTCCCGCGTTGCGAGGTTTAAATTTTACGTCGTTTGCGTAAGTGAATCGTGAATGGCGCTGGACTCCATTCACGTTCACTTTGAAGCAAATGACGTCTTTGCGACGTCATTTACCGCAATGCACGTCGGGAAAGTTTCCCGACGGAGCATGCTCTCTACGCTTGGCGCGGGAACGCGCTTAATTTAAATGATTCCCGCCCCCTACGGGATCATTTACATTAGGCGCCCTTACGCAGGGCATTTTTGAGGAGCGCCCACGCAAATTACGTGGCTACTGCTTCATGAATGAAGCGTAACACAAATAATTTGCGTAGGCGCAGGGTAAAAAGGGTACACTGCGCCTCCGTAAGGAGCGCGCAGCTGTACCTGAATCTACCCCACTGTTTTTAAAAGATATAAGTTTATAAAGGAAGATAGAAGCATGTTATGTAGGAATCAAAAATATACTAATTGTATCATATATATTATAAAGTTACCAGAGTGTGTATATGTGTGTGTATATTTAGATATAGATATACATATATGTAGATAGTCTCCCAATAATATAAATATTAACGTATAGATAATCTCACAATAAAGGTGAGACACCTGGTGGTTGAAAGTGATATTACTTGAGGATCTCAGAGTCCAGGGAACAGTTAATCATTAAGTTGTCAGCCAATAGAAACCAGACACGTCTTGGCAGGAACTCCCATATGGGCCACGAACCTATGATTTAAGGACACATATCGGCTGGGCAGAACTTAATATAACTTTCTAATCTTATTGTCCTGATGGATATAAAGGGGGATCAGATCAAGCAATGATCAATGGATGAATGACTGAAGGAGGAAGGAGAACCCATGTAGGGATGACTCAGGACTGACTCCGACGGGGAGGGGCACACTAGCACAATGCATGAGGACATATTCTTATCCCATGAAGTCTCTTTCAGCCCTGGAAGACATCTGAGGGAACCTGAATTCACAATAAGAACATGCCTCAAGGGCAATCTCTTTTCCCCAGATGAAGTGGCTACGTCTAAAAGGGGGATGTGCCTCTGCTATCCAGTATACTCGCAGTTTTTCCTTTTACATACACGCAAGAATCTTCTCTGTAAGACGCTACTCTCGAAGCAAGTTTCTTTTTTCCATACTTCTAAGCACCGTTTCTTCCATCCAAAGGCCTTCAAAATCCAAGCCTCGGTATGGGGGACTCCGATGTTTCAATTTATTTTAACAAGTTGGTCATCTGGCAGTCTTGCCAGTCCAGGTCCAGAGCTCCCTCTGTGAGCCATCTCATCTAAGAATTTGTAGTCCCAAATCTTTCAGCGTGTTCTAACAACTCCTGACGGGCCGAGCCAGTTAGAAGAAAACTTCCTCAGGCATCTTTGAATCAGACAGGCATGCTATCAGCTTACCTTTAGAGAAAAAGAGAAGGCTGTAGACACCAAAGACAACTTCATTAAGTTGGATGGTTCATCTTATCCAGAGAACATACCGGGCTAGTGGTCCTCCGCTCCAAAGTCAAAGAATGCTTGTGCGGGGAATGGCGGCTTCCTGGACTACAGTAACACTAGAATCTTCCAAGCGCCCTGCCATTGGGCAAATGGTCATTCTACACCGCATTCATGACCTAGTGGGGTCTACTCTTACTCATACTGACATAGGGGGAGAAGTCTGTTCAGCTGTTTTCTCTTACATAGAGATTAAAATACTTTTTGCAGCAACCCTCCCTGTAAGCAAGTTATTTACCATATGTATGCTGCCATGAAGGCACCAGGAAAACGGAAAATTGAATACCTACCTTTCTGTAATTTTCCTATCCTGGTGCCTATCCATGGCAGCATACGCCCTCCCTTTCTTAAAATACTTAATTGCTTGAGTCTAGTTACAAGAATGTCAGAGGGGAGGCTGTCGCTCTCTTTTAAAGAGTTATAATTGGTCCTGTGGGTTGGATGAGGGCAGAGCCACCATATGTATGCTGCCATGGATAGGCACCAGGAAAGGAAAATTACAGAAAGGTAGGTATTCAATTTTCCGTTATATCAGGGTTTGACAAATTTGCTTGGAATCTAGGAGCCAGCTAAAAAAGTTAGGAGCCAGAAAACGCGCCCCGTCCCGATGAGCTTGCGAACACATACGTGAGCAGCGCCCCCATATGTAAACGGTGTTCAAACCACACATGTGAGGTATCTCCGCGATTGGTAGAGCGAGAGCAATAATTCTAGCCCTAGACCTCCTCTGTAACTCAAAACATGCAACCTGTAGATTTTTTTAAACGTCGCCTATGAAGATTTAAAGGGTAAAAGTTTGTCGGCATTCCACGAGCGGACGCAATTTTGAAGCGTGATATGTTGGGTATGAATTTACTTGGCATAACATTATCTTTCACAATATTAAAAAAAATTGGGGTTAACTTTACTGTTGTCTTATTTTTTAATTAAAAAAAGTGTAATTTTTTCCCAAAAAAGTGCGCTTGTAAGACCGCTGCGCAAATACGGCAGAAAGTATTGCAATGATCGCCATTTTATTCTCTAGGGTGTTAGAATAAAAAATATATATAATGTTTGGGGGTTCTAATTAGAGGGAAGAAGATGACAGTGAAAAATTACATTAGAATTGCTGTTCAACTTGTAATGCTTAACTTGTAATACCAACGGCCACCACCAGATGGCGCCAGCTCACACAAGGAAGAGCTGCCCACCTCTAATTAGAGGAAAGAAGATGGCAGTGAAAATAGTGAAAAATTACATTAGAATTGCTGTTTAACTTGTAATGCTTAACTTGTAATACCATCGGCCACCACCAGATGGCGCCAGCTTACACATCTGGTAGTAATAACTTGTAATACCAACGGCTCACCACCAGATGGTGCCAGGTCCAAGTCAAGTCGCCAGGACCCTATTTCTAGTCGCCATGTCGACCTGGGGCCAGGGATTTGTCGAGCCCTGCTCTATATGTAAAGTATCCCCATATATCATACAGGACACCAGTGACCATCAACTAATTAGGTGTAACAATATTCTGTATAGTCCAGATAATCTTATCCAACAGTCAACGTGTTTCCCTGAATAGCTTCTTCAGGACTGTAAACTTTTGAGGGGAACATCACTCTTATCATCAAACAGACAAACACACAATGAGGCAAGTATCTATTTATATTTTAATAACGTCATTCATATTACACACTTTATTAGATTTTTTATATATATATATATATATATATATATATATACACACACACACACACACACACACACACACACACACACACACACACACATACATACAGTATATATACATACACAGACCGCACAGCTTACATCAATATGGGGGCAAATGATGGAATCCACAATCCAGTCTGCGGAGACCGAGCATAGGGAACCCAAACGTCTCGCCAAGGGGGGAAACAACAGAGTATGGCACCCAGGGGAGAAATCTATAATATACTAAGCTAATAGAGAGCATAGTATAAAACACAGCATAGCGGTGTGGGGAAAGGCGGGTGGGTTGGAGAGGGAGGGCAAGGGTGAGGAAGAAAAGAGAAAAGGGAACAGGGTCTCTTTTTCACATTGTATAACATTGGTTGTCTATTTATTTGTTCCTGTGATGTACGCTGTTTTTCATACGTAAACAACAATAAAAATCTATGGAAATAAAAAAAGAGAGCATAGTTAGTAGCAGCTCTATCACTATAAATCCCAAAGGGGGGTGGGGGAAAGGTAAAACTTACATAATCCATCCCTCCTTATACCTTACTTATAAAATATTCTTTCCAATATCTTGTACATTTCCTACATCAAGTGTTCTGAAATGTGGGTAGTGAGATGAACATCCGCATGCATAAACAGAAGATTGTTCTGCAAAACCAGAGAAACCAAGATCTGGGCCACCATTGTATGCACATTTGTGATATCTCCCCCCATAAATTACCACTCACATCCAATATAGAGGATCCGCTGTGGGTTCCAATGCAATCCAAGGCTATGTAGAAATATCCCTAGGGGCCAATAATATTATATGTGATGTGGAATATACCCCAACTTCAGAACAACCCCTGCAATGCTTGTTACACTCAGGGGCCCCACCAAGTGTCAGCAGAGCGGAGTCTCACCCTGTTATCCTAGGGGAAATAATAAGTGGGGTCCAGATATACACAGCTGGATATCCTGGAGGATAATTTCTTAGGAAGAAGGAGAAAGGGAAAAGCTTTAAAGCGGGGGTTCACCCTTAGAGGGCACTTTTCCCCCTTAGATTCCTGCTCGTTTTTACTAGGGGAATCGGCTATTTGTTTTAAAATATGTGCAGCACTTACCCGTTTACGAGATGCATCCTCTCCGTCGCTTCCGGGTATGGGCTGCGGGAATGGGCGTTCCTTCTTGATTGACAGTCTTCCGAGAGGCTTCCGACGGTCGCATCCATCGCGTCACGATTTTCCGAAAGAAGCCGAACGTCGGTGCGCAGGCGCAGTATAGAGCCGCACCGACGTTCGGCTTCTTTCGGCTACGAGTGACGCGATGGATGCGACCGTCGGAAGCCTCTCGGAAGGCTGTCAATCAAGAAGGAACGCCCGCTCCCGAAGACCCATACCCGGAAGCGACGGAAGAAGATGCAGCTCGAAAACGGGTAAGTACTGCTCATATTTTAATACAAATAGCCGATTCCCCTAGACCGAACGAGCAGGAAGCTAAGGGGAGAAAAAAATAAATTTATAAATGGGTGAACTCCCGCTTTAAGCTGAACAAAAACCCTAAAACATCCACAACTCACAACACACGCCATAACTGTACAGATGTCACGTGGCACTGAGGAAAGGAAATGCCGATAACCAGCATTTGTTTCCATGTGATTGGACACAGCTGATCACATGGTATAGAACCTACGTCATCAGCTCTTTACTTAATTGCTACTCATCCCTAGTGGGCACACATGCACAGCAAGAAGAGGAGGATGTCATATGAATTCCTCCCAGAATATCAGCATTCCCACCATCATTGTACTTTAGGCTGGACAGGCATAAGTTAATATTTTTGGTTTAAATAACATATCCTGCAATGTCTACTGTAATTATTAGTGCATGAGTATGATCCCTATTAGTATGAAACCATTCCTTAGAAATGAAAACAAAGGGGTCTATTTAAAGAAAATTTGTTGGACAAATGTGACAATCATTCATCCAGTCATTACAGAATCTGTCTGTTAATTTAACTCAGTGATTTCCTATGATCATCAGCTCCATCTAGTGGCCATAATAAGACATTTTGCCCCAATCAGTAAAAAAAAGCACAATACCTCATTATGGTCACTAGATGGAGCCAATGATCATAATGCTGATCACATTTCTTCAAATATTGTTTTTTTAAAAATAGACCTCTAAAGCTATGTACACACGACCCATTTTCCTGGCAGGAAAAAAACGCAGGTTTTCTCGATGGGATTCCTGCCAAGCTTGTCTTGCGTACAGACTGTCATACAAAATCCCGCCGGTTCAAAGCATGGTGACGTACAAAACGTACGAAGGCACTATAAAGGGGGAGTTCAAATCCAACAGCGCCACCCTCTGGGCTGCTTTTGCTGATCTCATGTTATCGCTTGTTAGTAAAAGTTTGGTGAGAGACGACTTGCGCTTTTCAGTTTTCGTGCTTTCAGATCGTTTTCTGCTGTTCGGAATGCTGATAAATGTGCTACCTCCATTATGAATGCTAGTTTTACTCATCTCGTCTCATACTTGATTCTAAGCATGCACGTTTTTTTTTGCCCTCGGGAAAGCCTACACATGACCGGATTTTACAATGGGGGAAAAAGTCCGCTGGGATTCCCAATGGGAAAATAGAGAGCAGGTTCTCTATTTTTTCCGGCAGTTTTCCTGTCGGGAAAACTGCGATGGAGCACACACAAGGCTGGTTTTCCCGGCCAAAAGCTCTAATGGCAGTTTTCCTGCCAGGAAAACCGGTCGTGTGTACATGGCTTAAGTGTTTGTGAAAGGTTACACCACAAATTGTACTCAGCCAATGACTCCATTTTTATTTTTATACTGCCATCAATGACCAACACGGTACAGCACTTCATCCATGTCTTTGGTGATCTCCTTATGAACTGTTTCTTACATGATGAAGATCAGCCATGGAGTATATCTGAGGTGTATATCAGGGTGTGCTTCTTCCCCACATGAGAGCTGTGATGTCCAGCAACATTCATATACAAGACATTTCCCGCACTCACTAATAAACCTCAAGGGTTGTGTGGGATCCCTGATGTACAAGACGACAGGACTTCAGTGGGGAACATTTCCCTCACTCAGGACAGGAAAGTGGCTTCTCCCCGTGTGAGATCTCTGATGTGTGTAAAGACTGGACTTTATTGAAAAACATTTCCCGCACTCAGGACAGGAATACGGCTTCTCCCCCGTGTGAGATCTCTGATGTTTGTAAAGATTGGACTTCTGTGAAAAACATTTCCCGCACTCAGGACAGGAATACGGCTTCTCCCCCGTGTGAGATCTCTGATGTGTGTAAAGATCGGACTTCTGTGAAAAACATTTCCCGCACTCGGGACAAGAATGCGGCTTCTCCCCTGTGTGAGATCTCTGATGTTTGTAAAGACTGGACTTCTCTGAAAAACATTTCCCGCACTCAGGACAGGAATACGGCTTCTCCCCTGTGTGAGATCTCTGATGTTTGTAAAGATTGAACTTCCGTGAAAAACATTTCCCGCACTCAGGACAGGAATACGGCATCTGCCCCGTGTGAGATCTCTGATGTATGGAAAGATTGGTCTTCTGTGAAAAACTTTTTCCGCAATCAGGACAGGAATACGGCTTCTCCCCCGTGTGAGATCTTTTATGCACATTAAGATTGTATTTAGAATGGAAACACTTCCCGCACTCAGGACAGGAAAAGCTCTTCTCTGTTGGAAGGATGGCACCGTCCCGCACAGTCTGAGGTTCCTCAGGATAAGAGGAATGCGATGGTCCGGCACCGTCCCGCACAGTCTGAGGTTCCTCAGGATAAGAGGAATACGATGGTCCATCTACACTGTGTGGTGCCGGATGGACATTTGAGGTAGTCGGGTTTTCTCCTGGACTATACTGTGTGATATCCTCATCTTCTACTTTACAGTCTGGAGACAAAGTGAGACAATCCTCTGAGGTTTTCCTCATCTCCCGTCCATCTACTAAAATAGAAATAAAAAGATTATTACTAGACATGAGCAGATTGGTTCCCCTAAACCAGGACTCCACTTAGGGCAGGGGAAAAAAAAATCGATTCGCATCTTGAATCAAGTTGGGAGGTCAACTCGATTTTTTTTCCATAGGACCGGCGCTCCGTGGACTAGGCCAAAGCCGCAGCTTTGCTTAAAAAAATCCTGCCCGCAGCTTGCTGTGATCCTGGGAAAAGGCCGCAAGGCTGTGGACTAGGCGGAAGCCGCGGCCTTTTCCCAGGATGGCGCTGAGCTGCAGCCAGGCTTTTTTATGGAAGGCCGCGGCTTCAGCCTAGTCCGTGGCCTTTTCCCAGGATTATGGCAGACTAGGCCAAAGCCTTGCCTAGAAACTCCTGCCCACAGCTTCTTAGGACCGGTGCGGTGTCTATCAGAAAAAAAAATACTCGATTCAAATCGTGATTCAAGTTTTTTTTTTTAAATCGCCAATTTTTTGGGGGTCAAAATCACCCAGCTCTAACTCCGCCCACATCAGGCAGCTTTGTCTCTGAGGATCTTACAATTCCCCCTTTAGCGTAACTAGTAAATGGGTCCTCTAAACTCCTACCAGTTCATTTCTTTATTCATGGACCTTAGTCAGAGAGTGAGGAAACAACGAGAACTGTCTTTTATAGGAGTGACAGTGATGAGGGGATTATAGGACGAGTGTCCCCACCCCCTCTATCACTCATTGCCGTCTTCCCAACACAAGAAGTCCTGCACTTCCTTATTTAGTCCATGATTTAATCATGAACAAACAGTATGGCTGAGCCCCACCAGAGGTCAGAGAGTGAGGATGGGGGACAACAACCAAGATGAAGACTGGACTGATCCTGAAGATCACCATCATTGGGTTATTGACTCCTCCCTCATTATCACTTTCTGTTTAAGGTTCCAAAGTTTGAGGGTGGTATCACATTATTATCGCCATGTAAAAGTCTGTGCTCCAATAAAATAGTCAGATATAAAGGGGTTTATTTACTAAAGCTAGAGAGGGCAACATTAGTCACAATTCTGCAGAGAAGCCAATCAGCTTCCAGGTTTTATTGCTAAAGCTTAATTAAACAAGCTGAGGTTAGAAGCGGATTGGTTTCTCTGCAGAATTGTGACTAATTTGGCCTCTCTAGCTTTAGTAAATAAACCCCACAATGTCCAGCTGGTAGAAAATGGGTGTAACAAAAGTGAATACATATTATGGGCCAGATTCACGTAGGACTTATGCCGACGTATCTCAAAATACGCTGCGTAAGTCTAAATGTGCGCCGTCGTATCTTTGCGCCGTACCCACATGTAACAAGAGTGACTTTTGGGCACAGATTGAGCCAGGAGATGGGGGACACATGTTGGATTGTTTTGGCGTGGACAGTGATCTACAGTATATTCCTTAATGTCTGCAAAGAATATTCTATGACTCATCTCTCTGTGTAGACTGTTGACATGTTAAATGTGGCTGGCTCTTGAAAGGCCTTTCATTGTGTGATAACACTGCTTAAAGCCTATTGATGCTCAGAGGTGTGAATACCTTTTCTGTCAAGCTGTATGCGGAGACAGAACGTCTGTCTAAAGATGTGGATTGAGAAGAAATCATTGTGTGATGGTGTTTTGTTTGAATTCTGTTAATGAAGGAATGTGACTTCTCAGGTGGAGTGATTAGATCATGATAATTATAGCCTGGCACCGAGATGTCTGGAATGTTTAGCAATTAGCCATCTGAAGGTGTATTAAAGCCCCCCAGGGTGTGAGGTGTGGGTGGAGAGTTTGATTGTTCCGTTCATGCTTAAACTGTATATAACCTTGAGAGCTAACCATTAAAGTTGTCTTGCATTTGAAACCAGAACAGAGCTGTGTGTCTCGTGTCTGGGGGGAATTCTTATGGGTCGTGTTCATTTGCCTGATTGGAGTGTCGATAAGCTGTCGTGGGTTGATGGAATGTAGTAAACGGTGGTGACCATTACACCACAGAACTAGATACGCCAGAAAATAGGCTTCTCCCGACCGACGTAACTTTTCTTCCGCCGGCGTATCGTGGGCGCATATTTACGCTGAACGCATCTGGCACACCCATTGATTTCCTATGCAAATGAGAAAGATACTCCGATTCCTGAATGTACGCGCGTCCGGCACAGGCTACGCGCTGTGCGCGTAAGTTGTACTCTCGGCCTAAAGTTACCCCTCATAAAGGGGTAACTTTGCACCAGACTTGCACAAGTCAGCTGGAGAGTAGCTGCAGCAGTACCGTTACGGACGAGCTGAGCAACCACACTTGCAGGACAACACATCTGTATGCCAACATGCCAGGGGCAGCCGTGGTCCTAGCACTACTACTGCATCCACAGGCACGTAGGAGGGCATGGGAGAGGATATACCGCACGCGCCTGAACGTCTTTGGCATGGAGGATTCGGAGGTGTATCGCATCTTCAGATTCAGCCCTGCTGTCATCTTGGAAATAGCCACAGCCCTGCAGGATGACATCACCAGCAAGACAAAACGCTCACATGCAGTGCAGCCACTGGTCAATGTACTGGCAACACTGCATTGCCTTGCAAGTGGATCTTTTCAAAGAACAAGTGGAGTCGTGGCTGGGATGTCACAATCCACCATGAGCAGATGTGTGCACCAGGTTGTCCCCGCAATCCTCACACGCATGTCCCACCACATCATCAAACCCACCCATGAGCATCTGCGGCAGAAGGCAAGGCAGGATTTCTACACAATTGCAGGATTCCCACGCACCGTCGGGGCCATCGATTCCACACATGTGGCACTACGGCCCTCCCGTGCCACAGAGCACATGTACCGCAATCGTAAGCATTGGCATTCCATCAACGTACAGGTGATAGCCGATGCCCAATGCCTCATATGGCACGTCCGTGCCAAACACCCAGGGTCCAGCCACAACAGCTACATATACCGTCAAAGCAACATCCCAACAGAATTCGAACAGAACGTGTACAGGAACAGCTGGCTGGTTGGTGAGTGACATGGGTGTCAGGCATGACTGTCCGACCCCATGATGCAGACATCACGAGGGGCACATGCACGACTAACATCCTCCTGTCTTTTCCCTTCCAGGTGACTCTGCATATGCACTTGGGCCCCATCTCATGACTCCATACCGGGATCCCCAGAGGAGAGAGAAGATACAATGATGCACACATACGTACCCGTGCAGTGGTGGAGCACACATTTGGCCTCCTGAAGTCCCGTTTCCGATGCCTGGATAATTCCGGGGGGATCCTGTTGTATTCCCCAAACTTTGTGTGCCAGATCATCGGTGCATGTTGCATGCTACACAACTACGCCATGAGAAAGGACCTGGAGATTGACATACGTGAAAACCTGACCCCCGAACCAGACAGCCCCCCCCTGTTCGAGGCTACCCCATCTGCTGAGGGAACAGCAGTCAGGAGATGCCTCGTGGTAGGCATCTTTGCACGTTAAACACACACATTCATCATGGCACAAGGAGAATGCACGCATGCACACCACTCTGGTCCCTAGCTCACACACACCACATCCACCTCACATTGGATTAGCCCAAGTTCAACATGCAGGACTTGGGAGCAGCAACGCCGCGCCAAGGCCCCAATGGTGTCGCTGTCCATTCATACCACATTCACACGGTCGTGGGGATAACCTCTCCCCGACGACCCAGGGTGACACACCTTACTGGCAGGTATGTCACCCCCCACATTCACACACCAGTCACACTGTAGCCTGCACTACTGACCGTGTGCAGTCATAAACAAAAAAACTCTTCACCAGAGCATACATAAACAAAAAAGGCTTTTCACCAGAGCAGAAATAAACAAAAAAGGCTCTTCACCAGAGCAGACAAATAAAAAAGGGAATCAATTGCCCTGGTGTGGGCTACGCCTGGTGCCCCGGCTCCTCAGTTGCCTGGGGGGAGCCTCAGGTGGGAGGGGGGGTGGGGCATCCAGCGCAGGCTCATCCTCAAGTCTGCCAGGTGCTGGCTGCCTGCCCTCCAATGCCAGGGCAATGCGGGTGAGCACCGCATTGGTCTCAGCCTGCATCTGCAGCTGGTGGTTTGCTGCTGGTGCCGCCTCCTCTGCCTCTATGGCAGCCATATTGGCCTTTACAGCCACTGTCAAGCTCTTCACCTCTGTCACAAGGCATGAGGTCGTGGCCTGCAGCTCACCAACACAGGTCACTATCGCAGCCCAGTTCCCGCTGATATCCTGAAGACTGTCGGGAATCTGTGCTGCGGATGCCAGGCTCTATGCTACACGCCGCACATCCCAGGCAACAGCACCAATATGTCTGGTCTGGCGGGCCTGATCCCTAGCCAGATTTTCCTGTATCGCATCAGGAACACCCCTGGTTTTGCGGGTGGACTTCCTGGGGGCAGGAGAGGCTTGGGGCTGTGTATATGGGGAGGCCCTTGAGGAGCTTCCCCTGATGGTGGAGGAGGGTGAGGGGATTCCTCTGATGGAGGAGGATGGTGAGGGGGTTCCTTTGATGAGGGAGGAGGGTTGGGAGGGACCAGAGATGATGGAAGCCTCCTCAACAAGGTAGACCACTTCCTCCAGGTTCCCATGCTCCTCCTCTACTTCCTCAAGAGGTGAGGTATGGGCACTCTCATCCCTGGATGGCGTGGGTCGCCCAGCAACCGACGACAGCCCAGCTCCCTCCAGCACGTCTGTGGATGACACAAAACATTCACATGTTGGTGGACCCACACACTTGTCACATGTTCCCTTCCACCCCCTCACATGCTACACACCAGATAGTAGATAAAACACACTTACCTGACCTCAAGGACTGGTCACCAGAGTCGAAGCCCTCCACCTGCTCACGCTGCAGGCATTGGGCGATGAGCTCCTCCTCATCGGTCAACCGTACATTACAGGCTAGTCCTCCTCCCGTGCCCCTGGCATGCTTCCTTATAAGTGCCAGCTTCTCCCGGACCTGACGTCTCAGGTAATTTTTTTTCTGCACATCCTCAGGGGTCCTGTTGGCATTCCCCACGGCACTGACCTGCAGGCTGAGCTCCCTCAGGATCTCCTTCTTCCGTGCCTTGCTGGTCTGGGAACTCAGGGCACCATGGAGGCACTTATGGTATTTGACTATCCCTGCAATAATGATAGCCTTCTCCTCCTTGTTGAAGTTTTTCTTCCTCCTGTCCTTGCCTGTATTTCCAACAGCCGCCATCGCTCTCCAAAAGTACCTTGCTTCAGAGGGGAAAAAAGCAGGATGTACTTTTGCACCGGACGGGCGCATGTCTGGGCGTATTTATGCGTTCATCGAAAGCCGGTGGGCCGGCTTATCCCAGGAAGTTGCACCGGCGTAGTTGTGAGCATGCGCACATGAGAGCGATCATACGTCCACGTCACTGCGCATGCTCTGTTCATGATACGCCGGGCGTAAAACACTGCTCCATGCTCGGACCATCATTTGCATAAGGTCACACCCACTTACACTGGCTTACGCCTACGAAATTAAGTTATACCGGCACAACGTTAGGAGCAAGTGCTTTGTGAATACTGTACTTGCCTCTCTAAGTTACGATGGCGTAGCGCATATGAGATGCGCTATGCCGGTATAAAGATGCGCCGATATACGTGAATCTGGCCCTATGTGTATATATAGCAGTGGGTGGAGGGGAGAGAGCAGAAGTCAGGACTATGTAATGTACAACATATTGTATAAGATACAACAGATAGGACTATATAGTATCAGAATGGTGTAATGTACAATGTATATAGTGCAGGGGTCAGGAGTATTTAATGTACAATATAAATTATACAGTGTAAGGGTCAGGACTCATAATATTGGTATTCAGTAATCATTGGAAGCTTAAATGTTTACATGAGACAAGTTGCAGAGATCCCACACCGCTGCCTCCCATCTCCTGAGACTGCACTCAGTGACTTGGGTCTGAGACTATACAGACATATCCCTCCACCCGGCACAGACAGCAGACAACAGAGAAATTAATCCTGGGAAAAAATCAAAAATTCTACTAGACATGGGTCAGAAGATCCAAATCACATACCCCAGGTGTCTAGGTCTAGTAACATCTGTAGAGAAAATGAACATTTTGCTGCCAGCTGAACCCCAGAATCTCCATAAATCCAGTCTAGATACATAAATTGTGTCTGCAGCACAGAGAAGGAAGATTATCCGAGAGAAATACAGGAATACAGGACGGGGAACACAGCTCAGGAAAGTGACCAGGGGATTATAGGCTGATATCACCCAGTCCCCGCCCTACTCTGGACCAATCAGTGAGCAGTATGGGTGGAGGAATGTATTTAGTGTTAATGACCCACCTGTGCTGATCTCTGTAGGAGTGTCCTCCTCTATAATTAGTCTTATTATTCCATCCTCCTCCATAGACTGCTGATCATCCCTCACAGAAGTCTTCTCCTCTTCTTTCACCTCAACTTTATCTATCAGATCTCCACCCTAAACCAAGAGAATGAGAGTGAATATCATCTGTAAAATATAAGATCACATAAAAAATCCACACATCATCTCTAGGAGTCCATGTTCTAGATGCTCCATCCCACCAACCTTGTAACAGTGGGGGATGGTGTGATCTTCCTGTGTGGAATCCTGGGAATACAGAGGACGGGGACATCTCTCTGGTGGGTTCCTGGTATTAGGTGGCTCCATCATATCCTTGTGTCCTTCTGAAAACTCCTCCATCACTCCATACTCCTCATCCTCCTCTTTATACTCTTCTTTAACATCAATATTATCATCCCCGAGGTTTCCACTCTGAAATATATAATAAATCAGTTGTAACAATACAGATAATGTACAGATCCTAATAATACTATTGGTGATTGTTCTTCATCTATCCCGGGAATACAGAGGATGAGATCATCTCTCTGGTGGGTTTCCATTACTGGATCCATCTGTAGGAAACACACACACACTGACTGACTACATTGTTTCTATGTGTTTATGTCAGGGCTGGACTCAGCCCTTCCTTCTCTGTGCTGGCAGCTCAGCTGTCAGCTAATTTCCAGCTCCTATCTCTCCACAGTGATCCATCTGTTGATAATCGTCAGCTCTGCCTACTTAAAACCTTTCAGTTCATTTGCTCTCTGCCTTCGCCTGTGTTAACATCACAAGAGACTTTCTCCTGCGTTCCTGTTGAAGACCTGCTTGACTGATGTTCCCTCTGGTTACAGATCCTGCTTGCTGTACTACTACCTTTTTCGCTGGCTTTTGGACATTGCTTTGGTCAAATACCCAATCCAGTTACTGAACTCTGGCTATGTTTTGACTACGCTTACTCTGTTTACCTTTTTATTTTTATTATTAAACAAGTGTGATTTAACTGTACCCCTGTCTCGGTCTGATTCATGGTTTCTGACAGTTTATCAGATGATGGGGGATCTAGGTGGAGCCTCCGTACTGCTCTCTCCTTTACAATAAAGTCTCCTCTTACCCGGTGATGTGAGGGGCGGCTGATTCTCCATCATGACGTCCTTGTAGAGATCCTTGTGTCCTTCTAAATACTCCCACTCCTCCATGGAGAAATAGACAGTGACATCCTGACACCTTATAGGAACCTGATAGAGTCTCTCTATCAACATTCCTCCCACAACTCTGGCCACCTTACAATCCACTTATTGGTATCACTGGTGTACCTGTTCCCTCAAATACCGGGGTATTCACGTCACACCCTCTCCTCATTATACTAAGCCAACTACCCCTTTTTGTTTCTAGGTATAAACAAATCCTTGTATTAATGGGATACTTACTGTATAATAGCTCCTGGCTAGGCAGGGTTAATGTCCTCAAAATGTTAATTCCCCCAAACCACTATACCTATTAGAGACTCTCCCAGGCCAGGTCCCTCTTTGTAGGCTGAAATTGCTCCCAAGTACCTTTGTTAAATGTATATGGCACCATAAGACCCATCACATAGCACAATCTACTTTTCTTTCCCTTGGATCTAGGGGCGGTCTGGGAGCACCTGACCTGTTCAAATATAATTATGCCTCCCACCTCCGCACTTTTATGTCCTGGTCTGTCCATCGCCCACCCAATTGTTGGTGTGAAATAGAATTTGAACTTATCTCCTCCCACGCACCTATGCTCTTTATTATGGTCAGCTGATTCCTCCATGTCGTCTCCACTGACACAATCTTCCTCCTCCCCTATGCTATTTATGTTGTCCGTCAATCCCAGACTCCCTGTCCTATGGAAGAATCCTGCCCTGCCTGAAACCAACAGATTTCAGTGCTGTCATTTTGTAGATCTGGTTACACACAAAGCAGACCCTTTGGGGAATTCCACTCCAAGCACCACATTCCCAATACCCTCTTTATTTCTTATATTCAAATCCTCCCTCTCTCCATTATTTATCTTTAGACTTCCATTCTAAATTTGAGCACATATGGATCCAAGGCCCACACCAACTACACCTCATATCCTCAAACTATAACACTATGGGCCAGATTCAGAAAGGATTTACGACGGCGTATCTCCAGATACGCCGTCATAAGTCCGAATGCGAGGCGTCGTATCTCGACGTTGTATCTTAGGTGCATATTTACGCTAGCCGCTAGGGGCGCTTCCGTATATTTCCGCGTCGAATACGCAAATGAGCTAGATACGCCGATTCACGAATGTACTTGCGCCCGGCGTATTAATATACGCTGTTAACGTAAGGTGTACGACCGGCGTAACTTTACCCCTCATAAAGCAGGGGTAATTCATGTTAAGGTATGGACGTCGGAAACGTCAGAACAGCGTCGTATTTTACTTTGTTTGCGTAAGTCGTACGTGAATGGGGATGGGTGTAGGTTACGTTCACGTCGACTAAGCATTGAGCCGGTGTAATTTAGGGAGAAAATTCGACGTGATACTGAGCATGCGTCATTTACGTGGGGTCACAATTAATTTCCATACAACACGCCCCCTACCAGCCTACTTTGAATTACGCGGCCTTACGCCGGCCCATTTCGGCTACGCTGCCGCAACTTACGGAGAAAGTGCTTTGTGATTACTGCACTTGCCTGTCTAAGTTGCGGCGGCATAGCGTAAATAGGATACGCTATGCCTGCAAAAAGATGCGCCCAGATACGTGAATCTGGCCCAAGGCATATAAATGGAATTGGACCGAAAATCTCCAACGCCTTATCCCTGTGAAACCTTGGGAGAGAATGTGGCTTCTAAATCCTCCAGACGTGTGGTATATAGGGAGAACGCCTACAAAGTTATGATGGACTGGTGCAAGACGTCTGAGGTGCTCCATGTCAGAAACCTTCCTTTACTTGACTCCTGCTGGAGGTGTGGCCAAGACAAAGGCTCTTTATTTCACTTACTATGGAGATGTCCTGATCTCCAGATTTTTGGGCTTTATGTTAAGTTAATGCTTGGAAAGTCCTTTGATGCCTCCTTGAATGGCGACCCCGTCCATTACCTTCTGGGGTTACCCTTTTTAGACATTTCGAAACAATCATAGAAGTTGGCCAATCATATCTTAACAGCAGCTAGAAGAGCAATCTCTGGGTTTTGGCTTTCTACTTCTCCCCCCACCCATCCCATGGCCAATTCATACATACTATAACTAAGGATCGAGGCCTGGAGATATTACCACAACCTTAAAGTAGAAGTCCAGACTCTATGGGTGATGTCACTTCCCATTAATTTTTACTGTCAGTTGTGTCCTCTGCAGAGCTTCCACCACTGGAGATCGGGCTAGAGTGGCTTCAAAAAATGTTTGCATACTGATTTCTTCTTTACAGGGCTAGATAGGTTAGTGTTAGATCATCAATGTCTGTAGATGTAGAGATTTTAGTGTTAGGCTGGACTTCCACTTTAACTGCCAAACTGGATCTATTCAGTAAACTCCAGCACTTTGAGGGTTGCTCTGACTTATTTCACTTTACTGTATATACTGTCCGAGTATTCTATATGCTGTATCTATTGGCTATTGCAAGCTGTAATACCTATATACCCTCTTCATGCTGTAATACCTATATACCCTCTTTATGATGTAATACCTATATACCCTCTTCATACTGTAATACCTATATACCCTCTTCATACTGTAATACCTATATACCCTCTTCATGCTGTAATACCTATATACCCTCTTCATACTGTAATACCTATATACCCTCTTCACGCTGTAATACCTATATACCCTCTTCATGCTGTAATACCTATATACCCTCTTCATGCTGTAATACCTATATACCCTCTTCATACTGTTTGTGATGGTTGCGTAATTCAAACTATTGACTATTCTCCACTACTGTACTGTTTTGTGACATACAAGGGATGTAACATCTTTTTTTTGTGAAATTCAATAAAAATACAATTACAAAAAATAATTCCCAGCACCGCTCACCTCTCCTGTCAGCAGCTCCATCATCTTCTTGGTGACTTCTAGAATCTTCTCCATGTTGTGTCTCTCAGGTTTTAGGGAGTCACATGGAGGCACTGTGATGGTCATGTGATCACCGGACTTCACAAGAGGAAATCTCTGTATTGAGGAACCAATAGAAATATCATGTTAGAATCCCAGAATCCTCCTCACCTCTCTGGTCAGGTCTGTGTTTTATTAACAGAGATAAGAGTGATGTCATGTGACCTCCCAGAATCCTCCTCACCTCTCCAGTCAGGTCTGTGTTTTATTAACAGAGATAAGAGTGATGTCATGTGACCTCCCAGAATCCTCCTCACCTCTCTGGTCAGGTCTGTGTTTTATTAATAGAGATAAGAGTGATGTCATGTGACCTCCCAGAATCCTCCTCACCTCTCTGGTCAGGTCTGTGTTTTATTAATAGAGATAAGAGTGATGTCATGTGACCTCCCAGAATCCTCCTCACCTCTCCGGTCAGCAGGTAGATGATCTCCAGGGTGAGGTTTAGTATCTTCTCAGTCATGTGACTCCGGTCCTCCTCCATCCTCATTGGTCCCATCATTTGATCTATACAGGTCTCCTTGTAGACGGATAACTTTGGGAAATGAAAGTAAGAATTATCTGGATGGTATTGGTCACACAATATGATGTGGGTGTGAGGGGGTAATAGGAGGGTTGATGTACATTCAAGAACTACTGTCCCCATGCAAATACATGTATTATTATTGTTATATTATTATACAGGATTTATATAGTAACAATTTGTGCAGCACAGGATGAATCAGAGGGCCCTGCTCGTTGGTGACTACAATCTAGGAGGGAGGGTGAAATAATACATAAGGTGATAACTGTGGGAGATGAGCTGATGGAGAAAATAAATGTACAGATGTTAGGTGTGGACTGGATAGGCTTCATCAAGGATCGTCTAAAAGCAAACAGAGAAGGAGATAGTCAGACAGATTGGGGTATGGAGTGCCATAGGATGGGAGAGGCTCGGTAAAGTCCTGGAGGTGAGCATGGGAGGAGGTGATAGGGGAGCTAGAGAGCAGGAGGACTTGGAAGAATGAAGAGAAAGATTTGGTTGGTATGGTGAGACTAGGTCAGTGATGTAGGTGTGGGCTGAGTTGCGGATGGCTGTCAGTTATTGTTTGTATTTTGAATTTAATTTGTTGGGCGAGTGGCAGCCAATGGATGGATTGGCAGAAAGGGGTGGCAGACGATGAGTGGTATGTAAGGTGGATGAGCCTTACAGAGAATGATTGTGGGGATTTCAGAACAGAGAAAGTAGGGTTGCCAGGCAGAGAAGTCATCAAGAAAGGTTGATACCAGTCCAGGGGGCCGGGAGAAAATAGACAAATACAATGTGCCTCAAAAGAGGAGAGTGTCAGAGAAGGAGGCGGGTAAAGGTGCTGTGTGGTGCTAGAAGGATTCTCACTCTGCCTCCCTTCCATCCACTTGGTCTGGAGGAGTGAGTCCAGAGAAGGCCACCATGGGGGAGGGAAGCAGAAGAAGCAGTGTCAGATTCATGATAAGAGGGGGAACCAATGCGCAAATCCACCTAATCAAGGATAATTCTTAACTAAAAGGAAGCTAAAATTAATAAATAGCAGCCACGACGAAAAGTGTTCTCACACTCAAGACAGATATGAATAATGGTAGGTGTAATGGCGCTAAAAACACTAAAAAAACTTAAAAGCAATAAATAATCCTCATCACTAGACTCATAAAGTAATAAAGAAAGTTTCGTGGTGAATCCTCCAATGGATATGAATAAAATGTGTTCCACTCTGGGTTAATCCTGGAATACCATCCGACATCAACAAAAAATGTGGAGGGTATTGGTAGTGGTAGATAATAATACGTAACTAATGATAAGTGAACAGCTGTGCCAAACCACTGCACAATGTTGCATCAATACAATCAAAAGTGAATAATAGGTAGCTTAATGAACATCGATGATAGTGAAAAACAAATCCAATATACTTAAAAACACCAAAGGCAATAGTCCATTAAAGTGCAGCGTGCAATGATTAAAGTGCAAAAAATTACAAAGTAATCCGAAGTAATTTAAATGACATGCAAAAAATGAGCATGAAAATGAAATCTATATGTGAAAAAATGTCCAGTGAAACAAACAATATTGAGATAGTGACAATGTCTCTAATAATCCACCAATTGAGGTTAAAGTAAAAACAAGGTGATATTGGTAAAGTGTCCCAGTGCATATATTAATGAAGAATAAACAATCATGAATGAATGTTCAGTGAAAAAATTGTGCTCCAAATCACAGATCCTTATATCCACAGCGTTCAGTGATCAGATTCATGATGCCAGGTTTCGGTAATGACAAGTAGGTAAAGGAAAGAATTTGTGATAAAGAGGTTGTGGAGGGAGGTGAGTTTGTTGCAGGCAGAGCGGGGAATTCCAGAGAGCGCAGGAGAAGAGGAGTTTTGGGCAGAAGAGGAATGGAAACCAGGTTCTGTGGATTGCGGCTGCTGCCAGAGGGTGTCGGGTGATGGGAGTGTTGGGCACAGTTAAATGATGGAGGCCCAGGGTTCGGGGATATGTCACCAGAGGTTAGGAGAAGCAGAAGGGTGAGGGAGGTGATATGGGAGTGTGATTTATATGAAGGGACATACACCAGTGTCCTGGGGGATTTATCAGCATGTGGGTGTAGAAGTATCAGGAGTTGGTGAGTGCAGTAATAGGGAGAGGACAGAAAGGAGGGTGATATATATAAGCTGTGGGGTGGAGAAGAGGGGTGAAGGAAAGAGGACACAAGTGGTAGGGAGCGCATGTTACAGAGTGAAAGGAGAGCTGAATAGAGAGACGGGTCACCTGCAATCTGTTTGGTACTTCTCAGTGCAGTTTTCTATGTATGTTCACTTTGTGCAATCACTGGAGTGCAGAGCTTTATTGTACATATCACTTGTATAAAGAATCACTTAGAGAAAGAATCTCTAAAGGAAAGAAGCCCAGCAATGTGCTGACCCCATAAGTGTGCTCCAGTGTTATACTGTCAAAGGTGGGGGTGGTTTTTTGTTAATGAATAAAAAGTTAATACTAGAAAATGCATTTCCCGCAGATAATGCATGGGAATGCTGAAGAGCTGAATTGCTAAAGCTAACTGGATGAATAACTTAAATCCATGAGAAAAAGTTGAAGAAGTGAGAATAGTTGGAAAAGTAGCAATGGTTTTAAAATAAAAATGAATTTCATTAAAAAAGTTTAACAACACCACTAATGTATGAAAGATGTGGAATGTTTAAAGTTTTTTTTTAAAAGATGACACTATAAACTGAATTGTTTTTTCAAAAATAAATAAATTTGTTTTCAATATTATTTTTGAAAAATGATATATAATTTTTTTTATGTAATACATTATTATTATTTTTTTCTCCAAATTATGGATTTTGCTGAGTGCTGGTGCCAAGTTTCCACCCCCCAGGGTCACTGCAGGTGTGGAGAAAATCTGTGTAAGAGGATATGGAGGAGAGATGAGGAGGAGATCCAGGAATCAGGATAAAGGTCAGGACAAGCAACAGACGAGCGCATCCAAGAGATGAAGCCGGGGTCACTACACAGAAAATCAATCCAAGGAAACAACAGGCAGGACGAGGAATAGCAAGAAGGAGCTCAGAGACAAATGAGAATATTGCTCAGCCAATGGGAGATGATCTCAGCATGACTTACATAATGAGGGGGAGGGGAGGAAGTCACTTAAGGTGACCATAGATACATGGAAACATTTCCACACTGCCTGATAAAGGCCACTCGATCAGCAGCTGCAGCCAATGGTTTCATCACTGATCTGTGTATTCTGAGAGTGGAGGAGCGCCCCCATTGTCAGAATACAATAGTGCAGCGGGGAGGATTCCCCCAGGCATCTCTAATGTGTGGATGGGGGAATCGGTTCAGTTTTTTCACTCAGCCCACTGGCTGAACGATAAAACTGATCCAAGTATGACCAGCTTTGGAAGAAAGAGATATTAATCATCAACTGATCCCCCGAAGGGGTTAATCTAGGTGTCCACACTATATATGTGTGTATCATCATCTGCTGGAGATAAAAGACGTCACAGTGACTATGGAGGAAGAGGACGGACATGACAGGGTTACTGGGTGTAAATAGAAAATAAGATCTTATTACCTTCTCTGCTGCCCCTTCCAGCAATGTCTTCTCTCTACTTCTTCCCGACTCGCCTCTCACCCAGAACTTCCTGTGTGTATGTGACATCACTTCCTGTCTTCCATAGAGTCTTCCTGTCTGGGTAGAAGTGAGATCACCATCTTGTGGAGCTCAGAGGAACTGCAGCACTGAGAAACATCTTGTAGTGTGAACATGGCCTTGTGCTGTGTGTGTATGTACTGTATATCCTTATAGATGGGTCATCTCCACTCCCACCAAGGGGGATAGAAATATATTACTGCTCGGGGGAGGGGTGACATTTTGGCCCCTTTGATTTTGCAGTAAAATTGATGTGAGATTTAGTCATGTAGAACATCTGTTATATGGATACAAAGAACCCCAGCCAAGAGTAAAGGGTGGAAATGGCTCCTGATCCCCAGATTTGGGCAATTATGTCCCCAATATAAATAGAAAAAAACCTGCGCTATGTGTAACAACTCAAATACCTCCAGAAATAACTTCTACCGGACTGCTGCTGTAACAAAGGTAAGTCTTCCCTTTATCACCTAGAAGAGCATTATGTGTCACAGCGCTGTCCTATTGTGTGTGCCGCCCATCAATTATCACAAATACACTAAAATATGTGGAGACATTCATATATAAAGTGCTAGGGGCCCCAATAATATTCTCTGCAGATCTACTGCCTTCACTTTACACCTACTTCATTCATCTTATGGTGTTTATCAATTAATGAAGTAATCTGATCCATGTGCAAATTCATATACAACATAAAGAGCTTTGTGCTCAGGATGCTGTTCCCTGCAGATCCACTGCTTCCACTTTACACCTACTTCTTTAATCTTATAATGTTTTCTGCTATGTTACATAAACGAAAAATCTGTGTAAATTCCTGTAATCATACAATATTTTGTACTCAATATAGTGTTCTCTGCAAGTCCACTGCTTCCACTTTGCAGCTACTTCAACTAACTTATTAAAAAAACAATCCACCAATCAATGAAAAGTTGATAAGGTGTGAAAGTTCTCGGTGCTCCAAACTGTACCAACTGTAGTGTAGCCACGCCTTCTTCCACCTCTTACACACGTGATGGTGAGGGCGCCCCCTTAGTAGTGCTTCCCCACTCACCAGAGCAATATGACTCCCAGCTTTTCATCTACCAGAGTCACCAACATCCTTCACACTCTCCTCACCTCCGATGGATCCTCCTCGCTCACTCCTGCAAGTCTGCTGCGCTTTCTGTCAGTCTCCCTCCTAGACTCGGCTTCCTCCTCCAACCGCTGTTCCAGCAGGAGCTCCGCCTCTTCATACACACTCAGGGCTCCGCCTCCTAATACACACTCAGGAGCTCCGCCTTTTCATACACACTCAGGAGCTCCGCCTCTTCATACACACTCAGGAGCTCCGCCTCTTCATACACACACAGAGCTCCGCCTCTTCATAAACACTCAGGAGCTCCGCCTCTTCATACATACTTAAAAACTCTGCCTCTTCATACACAATCAGGAGCTCCGCCTCTTCATACACACTCAGGAGCTCAGCCTCTTCATACTCACTCAGGAGCTCCACCGCTTCATACACACTCAGGAGCTCCGCCTCTTCATACATACTCAGGAGCTGCGCCTCTTCATACATACTCAGGAGCTGCGCCTCTTCATACACACTCAGAGCTCCGCCTCTTCATACACACTCAGGAGCTCTGCCTCTTCATACACACTCAGGAGCTCCACCTCTTCATACACACTCAGGAGCTCCGCCTCTTCATACACACTCAGAAGCTCTGCCTCTTCATACACACTCAGGGCTCTGCCTCTTCATACACACTCAGGAGCTCCGCCTCTTCATACACACTCAGGGCTCCGCCCTTTCATACACACTCAGGAGCTCCGCCTCTTTATACACACTCAGGAGCTCCACCTCTTCATACACACTCAGGAGCTCCGCCTCTTCATACACACTCAGGAGCTCCGCCTCTTCATACACTACGGTGACCAGACATCCCCAGTTTCAGGGGACAGTCCCCTGATTGAGGACACTGTCCCAGGACCAAGTCTATCCCTGGTTTTGTCCCCAGATTGGATTTAATAGCGGGCAGGGGCAATTTCAAAGACAGTCAGTGCAGAATTAAAATACAAAAATTAGAATTACACACCCCTGCTCCGACGTGCATACTAGCATAGGGGGGTTGAATTTTACCCATTATCTGTGCCCCTTTCTGATGATCATGTGCTGGTCTGAGCGGAGGTAATATTTCTTCAGTTTCGGGCGCATGCTCATTCAGCTTCGCTTGCATGTTATTCTGCCTTGGCTCAAATCCTGGCCAGCCACCTGCCTATCTCCTTGCCTTCCCTGGCAGAGTGATCTTCCTCCGCTCCCCATCCAGTAGTAGCCGGGGGCCCGAAGAGTAAGACTTGAGAGGCTGTGAGGCGGGCGATGACGGGCAGAGAGTCACTGATTGTTGCCATTACTAGTAAAGAAAAACTATGTCCCTGGATTTCATTTTAAAAATCTGGTCACCTTATCATACACACTCAGGAGCTCCGCCTCTTCATACACACTCAGGAGCTCCGCCTCTTCATACACACTCAGGGCTCTGCCCCTTCATACACACTCAGGGCTCCGTCTCTTCATACACACTCAGGGCTCCGCCTCTTCATACACACTCAGGAGCTCCACCTCTTCATACACACTCAGGAGCTCCGCCTCTTCATACACACTCAGGAGCTCCACCTCTTCATACACCCTCAGGAGCTCCGCCTCTTCATACACACTCAGGAGCTCCACCTCCTCATACACACTCAGGAGCTCCGCCTCTTCATACACACTCAGGAGCTCCACCTCTTCATACACCCTCAGGAGCTCCGCCTCTTCATACACACTCAGGAGCTCCACCTCCTCATACACACTCAGGGGCTCCGCCTCTTCATACACGCTCAGGAGCTCCACCTCCTCATACACACTCAGGGGCTCCGCCTCTTCATACACACTCAGGGCTCTGCCTCTTCATACACACTCAGGGCTCCGCCTTTTCATGCACACTCAGAGCTCCGCCTAGGGTTGCCACCTCATCCCTTTAAAACTGAACACATATTAATTACACAGGTTCTGAGGCTAATTTAATGCAGATAAGGCACCAAGTGAGTTTAATTACCACCTTAATCAGCCACAGAACCTGTGTAATTAATATGTGTTCTGTTTTAAAGGGATGAGATGGCAACCCTAGCTCCGCCTCTTCATACACACTCAGGGCTCCGCCTCTTCATACACACTCAGGGCTCCGCCTCTTCATACATACGCAGGGCCCCGCCTCTTCATACACACTCAAAGCTCCGCCTCTTCATACACACTCAGGAGCTCCGCCTCTTCATACACACTCAGGGAGGAGAGAAAGGGGAATCCCACATCATGTAATGCCTTTTATTAAAAGGAAATACTAAAATCTGCACTCACTGAGGTGGGAAGCTGCCACATTTAGCATTGGTAGTCATACTGCAACTGAAGGTTCATCTTGGCTGAATAGCCAATCAGTGCCGCCGTTATCTCACCCCAAACAGGGCAAATTCACTCCAAACCCAAACAAAACCAAACAAGTGATCTGTTTATTGGTCCCTTATTGGTGACCGATGGGAGAAGGATCCCCTCATATCAGTGATCAGTGAAAGAAGGACATTTTTACATTATCATGAAATTGTTGTTACTGAAAGACAGAAATTGATCAATTCTGAGGGAACCCCAAGAATCCTTTGGAGGATCCCTGGCTGATAAAGGCTGGACTAGTCAGTAATATATTTCTATCCCCCTTGGTGGGAGTGGAGATGACCCATCTATAAGGATATACAGTACATACACACACAGCACAAGGCCGTGTTCACACTACGAGATGTTTCTCTGGGCTGCAGTTCCTCTGAGCTCCACAAGGTGGTGATCTCACTTTTACCCAGGAAGTCTCTATGGAAGACAGGAAGTGATGTCAGGTACAGACAGGAAGTTTCGGGTGAGAGGTGAGTCGGGAAGAAGTAGAGAGAAGACGTTACTGTAAGAGGCAGCAGAGGAGGTAATAAGATCTTATTCTCTATTTACACCCAGTAACCCCGTCATGTCCGTCCTCTTCCTCCATAGTCACTGTGACGTCTTTTATCTCCAGCAGATGATGATACACACGTATATAGTGTGGAAACCTAGATTAACCCCTTCAGGGTCAGAACATTTCTCCACTTACAGGGCTGGAAAACACTCTCCATTTCCATTTCGGAGATGTGTCACCCTGTTCATATCAATAAAATGAATAGTTTCCCATTGTTGATATCAATGGAAGAAATGGTGTCCTATCGTTAATGTCAGTGGGATAAATAATACCCCATAGTTAGTGTCAGTGGATGTAATAGTACACCAAGAGCCACATCAGCCCCCGGCCACAGTTTGGAGACCACTGGTCTATACTAAAGAGATTATACCACTTTTATTAGTGGGGGGTGTGACAGTGTAAGGCATTGGAAGAAATCACATCCAGGTACGTGTGAATGGTCAAATTGGTGACAAGATACACAGCGGGTCCAACCAAAGAATGCACAGTGAGACCTATCTAGTAATTGAAGGGGACTTTTTGATACATTGGACATTAGTTGTGTTTTCTGGTGTCATTCATTTCTTTATTCTTTACATGTGTCAAACTGTTTAATAATCTTAATTTATATTTTTGGCAGCACAGTCTATATACACATTTACTGGAGATCATATGACCATCACATTGCCTCCACCTCCCTCCCTGATAGAATAGAGAAATACAAAGAAGATTCTAGAAGTCACCAGAGAGATGATGGAGGAGAGGTGAGCGGTGCCGGGAATTCTGGGACATTATCCAGTAACAGACAAGGGGTGTGTCTGGATGGTGACTGTATCATTGTGTGTGTCAGGTTCCTATAAGGTGTCAGGATGTCACTGTCTATTTCTCCATGGAGGAGTGGGAGTATTTAGAAGGACACAAGGATCTCTACAAGGACATCATGATGGACAATCGGCCGCCCCTCACATCACCGGGTAAGAGGAGACTTTATTGTAAAGGAGAGAGCAGTACGGAGGCAACACCTAGATCCCCCATCATCTGATAAACACATAGAAACAATGTATTCAGTCAGTGTGTGTGTTTCCTACAGATGGATCCAGTAATGGGAACCCACCAGAGAGATGTCCCCGTCCTCTGTATTCCCAGGATTCCACACTGGAAGGTCACACCATCCCTCACCATCATCAGGTAGATGAGGAACAATCACTGATAGTATCATTAGGATCTGTACATTATCTGCATTGTTACCATTGATGTCATTTTTATTCTATATTCAGAGTGGAAACCTGAGAGATCCTAAAGTTGAGGTCAAAGAAGAGATAAAAGAGGAGGATGATGAGGATGGGGTGATGGAGGAGTCAGAGTCTCTAAAAGAACACAAAGATCTGTACCAGGACACCGTGGTGGAGTCATCCAGCTATAGAAACCCACCAGAGAGATGTCCCCGTCCTCTGTATTTCCGGGATTCCACACAGGAAGGTCACACCATCCCTCACCATCATCAGGTAGATGAGAAACAATCACTGATAGTATCATTAGTAGGGGTGCAACGGATCAAAAAACTCACGGTTCAGATGGTTCCTCGGATCAGAGTCATGGATCGGATCAGCAAAAAAATATTGCCGCCTCACTGTGCCCCCAATTGCCGCCTCACTGTGCCCCCAATTGCCGCCTCACTGTGCCCCCAATTGCCGCCTCACTGTGCCCCCAATTGCCGCATCACTGTGCCCCTAATTGTAGCCTCACTGTGCCCCCAATTACAGCATCGCCAGGGAGGAGGAAGTGAGGGTGGCCAGCAGGGCCAGATTTCCTTTCCCTGCCACCCCAAGGCCAGGTTCCGCAATGCATCCCCTCCCCACCAACCGAACCACCCCCCCCCCCCAATCAACAGAGAATAGCAATTGGATGGCAGGGGCGGCACGATTAGTTCAAATATTTTTTGTTTCTTTTTTATTACTTTACCACTTTTTTTTTTTAAAGCTTGTCGTTTTACTTTTTTTATTTTTGTATAATTTTCTTATTGTTAATATTTTTTTCTTATTCTTTACTTATTTTATTCATTTAATTATTATTTCTTATTTTTTTTACACTTAACTTTATTGCTATCACACAGGAGAAAACAATTCCCTGTGTGATAGCAATTGGAGGTGACAGGTTCTCTTTATTGACCCTGTCACCTCCAAAACAGGAGTGCATTGGCGGCAGGGACAGGAGCCAGACTCGGCAGCCGGGGGGAGGAGGGGGGGGACAGAGTCCCGAAGATAGAGCCAGCCGAGGGATGTATGTGGGGGGAGAGGGGAGGACGGATGGCTGCAAACATATTATGCTAGAAAGGAAAGCAACTCACCACCCGTATGTTAAAACTGTCTCCATGCTGCTCGCACACAGCCCCGCCTCCTCCTAACCCCACGCTCTGATAGACAGAACAAATCTCAGCATTAGACCCGCATTCTGTCTACCACAGCGTGGTTAGGAGCAGGCGGAGCTGTGTGCGAGCAGAGCGGAGACAATTTCAATGTGTGTTTTAGCGCTCTGCAATCCCGTGGCACGCCGCGGGTCACGTGTGTGCCGATCCGACGTCATTGATCCGTGCGGATCACGGATTAATGACGATCTGTTGCACCACTAATCATTAGGATTTGTACATTATCTGCATTGTTACCATTGATGTCATTTTTATTCTTTATTCAGAGTGGAAACCTGAGAGATTCTAAAGTTGAGGTTAAAGAAGAGATAAAAGAGGAGGATGATGAGGATGGGGTGATGAAGGAGTCAGAGTCTCTAAAAGAACACAAAGATCTGTACCAGGACACCATGGTGGAGTCATCCAGCTACAGAAACTCACCAGAGAGATGTCCCCGTCCTCTGTATTCCCGGGATTCCACACAGGAAGGTCACACCATCCCCCACCATCATCAGGTAGATGAGTGACAATTATTGGTAGTTATGATTAATACAAGCAAAAAAAATATAGTGTAGCGCAACTATTAGTAGGCCAATTGTCGTGAACATTTTATGAAGATGTATTGTCATAGTGTCTCCCAGTGTTAGTTCTCCCGCAACCCGCTCTAAAGAGCTGACTGGGGTGGACTGACGTTGGTTGAGACCCGTCTGGTAGTGGAAAAACGTCTTGAGGTTGGAGTGTGATGTTTGCAGAGTGGGGATATGTCCGCCGACGAAGGGCCCTCTGTGCATTAGCACAGACGATCGTCTGGAGGGGATATGTTCGCTCTGCAAGAACATTATTGGTTATAGTCGGATGTGCATTCTTGTGTCTGTTGTGTCTGATCAGCATGGTTGGGATTCGTAGCGCACGCCTGCAGATAGCCTCTCTTCCACAAGCAATAATAGTATAATCCGAATATGCGCTGTTCTATGGAATAGTGCAAAATAAGGATTCCTATCAGCGGTAATATAAGAGCTTATGAACGTTTCAGAGTCAGGGAAGGCATCCATGTTTTAAAACAATACGGCTTTGTATATTAAAAGCATACACGCTTTCCCTGCCTGGACACGCCCATAAGACTTTAGCCATCATTGTATTGTATTCATGTATTGTATTGTATTAGCTGTATTTAACACATCCTGTTAGAGGATGCCCTTATATGGACGTTTCCTGTTTCGAGGGGACATCCTGTGATGTCTCCTCCCATTGAGGAGGTGATTGGCTGCTGCAGCCATCACTTCCTGTTTGTGAAATCTTTTGTGATAATAAAAGGAGCCTGTGGGGGGCTCGGCAGGCAGTGATGCTGACAGTGCAGAGAATGTAGGATGGTGATGTCTCTCTTTACTTGAATGAACAGAAAATCGAATGATTGGTAAGTGGACTTTTAGCTTGAAATGCATTATAACATTAAGACGAAATGTGAGCTTATTTAGCAGAAGGAAAAATGTCTGTGTGCTCTGCATACAACCTATTTTGCCATGACACTAATACATTGAATATTTCATTTTTTTACATTTACTCACATTATTTTTGTATTGTATATTGCGCTGGTTATATATTTTGTCACATTATGATTTATACACAGCATTTTTATTACAATGAATGTTTTATTATATATTCAGAGTGGAAACCTCGGGGATGATAATATTGATGTTAAAGAAGAGTATAAAGAGGAGGATGAGAAGTATGGAGTGATGGAGGAGTTTTCAGAAGGACACAAGGATATGATGGAGCCACCTAATACCAGGAACCCCCCAGAGAGATGTCCCCGTCCTCTGTATTCCTGGGATTCCACACAGGAAGGTCACACCATCCCTCACTATTACAAGGTTGGTGGGATGGAGGTTATAAAACACACTTATAGAGACAATGGGCCAGATTCACAAAGCAGATGCGCCGACTTAACTCGAGATGCGCGGCGTAATTAAAATTTGCGCCGCGCATATCTTTGCGCCGTATCCTCAAAACGAGATACGCCTGAAATCCAGGTTTTTCCGTCCTACCTAAAATAATTACACCGGCGCTTCCTCGCGCGCAAAATACGCTAGACACACCGCTGTTTTGATAGGCAAAGATGCAAATGAGGGAGATAAGGCGATCCACAAAATTAAGTGTGTGCGGCGTAGATTACGCCCTGTGCGCTTCTGTTAGTTTCATGGTGTAAAATTACACTTTATAAAAGGTGCCCTAATTTTACACCAGCCGTGTAAATGTCAGCTAAAGCAACACCATTAAGGAAGAGCTGAGCACACACACTTGCAGGACAACAATCTGTATGCCACCATGCCAGGGGCATCCATGCTCATAACTATACTAGTGACTTTAGTAACCGAGGGTACCCCCTCTTCTGAGGGAACAGCAGTCAGGAGACGCCTCGCAGAATGCATCTTTGCACAGTAAACACACACATTAATCATGGCACAATGAGAATGCATGAATGCACACCCACTGTGGTCCCTAGCACAGACACATCACATGCGCATCTAATTGGATTAGATCCAAGTACCCCCAATGGTACTTGGGAGCAGTAACGCCACGCTCCAATTATGTCACTGTGCATTCATACACCATTCACATGGACCTGGGATCACTTCTCCCTGGTCCTGGGGATCCCTACTCCACCAAAAATGAGGGTGACACCCTTATTTAATTAGGAATGCCACCCCCACATTCACACACATTAAACAAATCATAAGTACAGTATACTAAAAAAAATAATAAAAAATCAAAAGTACCCCCAAAAATTAACGGCGGCGGCGTAAGCTACGCCTGGGCCGGGCACGGCCACGGCCCACCAGGGGAGACTCCTGGGGGGGGAGAGCAGGGGAAGGAGGAGACTCATGGGGGGGTGAGGAAAAAAGGAAACGTTGCGCTATTAATATAAGTTAAACTAAACAGTCAGTTGATATGGGAAAAGAAAATTGATGAAAATAAAATTACAATGAAATTGCAAAGACCCCAAAATTAAAGGGAATAAAACACATGATTGAAGATAAAGTCTTTGTATCAATGGAAATGGTTAAAAGTAAGTTCATCAATATTGAATAAAAGTTCATAGGTTGAAATCATATGTGGTGGCCAACACCACTAAATAGAAAAGGATGGAGGCTTACCGGATGGCAAGCAATAAAAAGCTTGCGGCTGCAAACCCCAGCCAGGGCCTTTTGATGATCCTCGCAGGGGGATGAGAGGGGATGGATGTTGAAACTTCCCGAACACGGATCCAAGGATTGCAGCGTGTCACACAAAAAAAACTTAATGGTGAAGTACAACAGGACCAGCGCATAAAAGATATTTGTGACTCAAGGGACCACCACCACCAAAACACCCTATGGATGGGAGGCTTACCAGAGCATAAAGCAATATGAGCATGCGGCTAAACCCCTAGCCAGGGCCTTTGAAATCCCGAGCGATGGTGATATATCAGGATAAAAACAGAAATGGATAAAAGCCGGCCGGCTCTATCAAACGCCCGTCCACACGGAACGAAGAAACGTCTTGCGTCAGCACGCTACCTTCCCGACGCACGTTTCGTCAAAAGTTGACGTCATCTGGGGCAACGTTTCTCCGTTCCGTGTGGACGGGCGTTTGATAGAGCCGGCCGGCTTTTATCCATTTCTGTTTTTATCCTGATATATCACCATCGCTCGGGATTTCAAAGGCCCTGGCTAGGGGTTTAGCCGCATGCTCATATTGCTTTATGCTCTGGTAAGCCTCCCATCCATAGGGTGTTTTGGTGGTGGTGGTCCCTTGAGTCACAAATATCTTTTATGCGCTGGTCCTGTTGTACTTCACCATTAAGTTTTTTTTGTGTGACACGCTGCAATCCTTGGATCCGTGTTCGGGAAGTTTCAACATCCATCCCCTCTCATCCCCCTGGAGGATCATCAAAAGGCCCTGGCTGGGGTTTGCAGCCGCAAGCTTTTTATTGCTTGCCATCCGGTAAGCCTCCATCCTTTTCTATTTAGTGGTGTTGGCCACCACATATGATTTCAACCTATGAACTTTTATTCAATATTGATGAACTTACTTTTAACCATTTCCATTGATACAAAGACTTTATCTTCAATCATGTGTTTTATTCCCTTTAATTTTGGGGTCTTTGCAATTTCATTGTAATTTCATTTTCATCAATTTTCTTTTCCCATATCAACTGACTGTTTAGTTTAACTTATATTAATAGCGCAACGTTTCCTTTTTTCCTTACTTGTTTTGTGTTTGTATGACACTGTTGTGTTGCAGCTTAGTTAGGTATCTTTGAGTGCCTTAGCGCGGTATTTTTTCTCTTTGTCTTATCATGGGGGGGTGAGCAGGGGAAGGAGGAGACTCCCCTGGTGACTGTCCTCTTGCTGGCCTGCCCTCCAAGGCCACTGCTATCCTGGTCAGACTGAGAGTGAGGGCAGCCGTATTGGCCTGGACAGCCCGGGTGTTGTCCTGGACAGCCTGGGTCAGGGCACTCACCTCCTGGGCCACGCCTGTTGTGGGGGTCTGCAGGTCACAAAAGCATGTGATGACCGCCAAGGAGTTTGTGGCCACATCAGTGATTGACTCCTTAATTGAACCCAGGCTATCCTCTATCTGGGTCAGAGTCTGTTTGATCTGACCCAGATGGCGGGTCTGCCGGGCATTGTCCCTCTGCAGACTGGCCGGAAGACGAACGGCCACCCCCCTGGTCTCATGGGTCGCCATCTTGCCTGCAGCCGAGTCTTGTGGCCTGGGAGGAGGGGAGAGAGAAACCCTTGTGGGTTGAGGCCTGTTGGGGGAGGAGTGGGAGGGGCTACCCCTGATGGTGGCCTGACTGCTGCCAGCCTCAGGGGTAAACAAATCCGAGGCCAAAAGGACCTCTCTGGCAATGTCCATATCTTCATCCTCAGCCTCCACCCCCTCATCCTCCTCCCCCTCAACCTCCTCATGAGGGGAGGTGTGGCCACTCCCCTCCCCTGGGGACTGTTGTCCTGGGGATGGTGCAGCAGCCTGGCCTGATGGCCCAGCAACCTCCTGGCCATCTGTGGAGGACACAAAACATTCACAGGTTGGAGGATCCACACACTTGGCACATCTTCCCTTCCCCCACCCACACATGCTAATCACCAGATAGAAAAACCCAAAAATTACCTGTCCTCACAGGAGAATCAGATTGATAGCCAGGCAGGCCCACCACCTGCTGTGGGTGGAAACACCGGGCCACTGCCCATTCCTCCTCACTCAGCCTGATGGGGCAGGGTGTGCCTCCTCCAGTGCCCCTTGCATGGGCATTGATCTTGGCCATCTTGTCACGGACCAGGCTCTTAAGATCGTTTATCTTCTTTTGAATCCCACCGGGGGGTTCTTGTCTCCCCCCCCCCGCCCCATTGATCTGATCCGCAATTTTTGCATGATCTCCTTCCTCCTGGCCGGGGGGGGTGTTCCGGCTCTCAGGGCCATGCAAATAACGCCCATATCGGGTGATGGCCCTAGCAAGTATCTGCTTCTCTGTGGTAGAAAAATTAAGCTTCCTGCGCTTCGATGCCATAACACCCACCACTCAGCAACAACAAAAAAAAAACACAAATACTCACAGAAGAAACACACACAAATCAAACCACACAAGCAGACAGCTACTACAAATTCAAAAACAAACACGGAAAAAACAAACAGAAAATACACTCAGAAAAAAAAAACACACAGAAAATACACTTAGAAAAAAAACACAGCTACTACACTCTACTACTCCTCCAAAACTTTTAACTAACACTAAACTCACCAACACACACCAACAGACGACAGAGCAGAAGCAACTTGCTCTAGGAAAGGGGAACACAGGGATGTACTTTTGCAAGGGAAGTGTGTTTGTGTGGGGCTATTTATACACAGGGCGATTCTCAAACTTAGTACGCTTGGCCTTTTACCTATCTCACTGATTGCGCCGAGCCAAGTTCTGCACATGCCCAGGGAGGTGCAGATTCGTGCGCACATGCGTAGTACGGCCGGCCCTTCATTTGCATGGGGTCACGGCTCATTACAATGGAGCACGCCCACTTCCTTCCCACTTGCAATAACTCCGCCTTACGCTTCGGGATTTAAGTTATGCTTGCGCAATTTTGGGCGCAAATGCGCTGTGGATACGGCTCTTACGACACCAAATTAGGGTGCCGTAACTTAAATGACATAAGTTTTGAGTAACTTAATTTGCGGCGCTGTTTGTGAATCTGGCCCAATGTGTGGATTTTTTATGTGATGTCACAATAATAAAGCTTATATCTTACAGATGATATCCTCTCTCATTGTTTTGATGTAGAGTGGAGATCCAATCGATATAGAATTTGAGGTTAAAGCAGAAGAAGAAGAAGAGAGGTATGTGAGGGATGATCAGCAGTCTATGGAGGAGGATGGAATAACGGGGACATTTATAGAGGAGGACACTCCTACAGAGATCAGCACAGGTGGGTCATTAACACCAAATACTTTCCTCCACCCATACTGCTCACTGATTGGTCCAGCCTGTAATACCCTGGTCACTTTGCTGAGCTGTGTTCCCCGTCCTGTATTCCTATTTTTAGCAAAATGTTAATTTTTACCATAGGCATTACTAGACCTAGACACCTGGTGTATGTGTTTTGGGTCTTCTGCCCCATACAGAGGTAAGCAGGTACGTATGACAAGTTTGTTTAAAAAAAAAGAAATCCAACATTTTCAATGACTTTAAGGCCCCGTACACACCATAGAATCCATCCGCAGATAAATCCCAGCAAATGGGTTTCTGCGGATAGATCCTATGGTGTGTACACGCCAGCGTTTCTTTTTCCGCGGAGAAATCTCCTCTGGGATGGATTCCAGCAGATCGGATATTTGCTGACATGCACAACAAATCCATCTGCTGGAATCCATCCCAACGGATGGATCCGCTCGTCTGTACAGACTTACCGGATCCATCCGTCCAAAGGGATTCCCCGCACGCGTCGTAATGATTTGACGCATGCGTGGAATTCCTTATATGACAGCGTCGCGCCCGTCGCCGCGTCATAATCGCGGCGACGGCGTGACACGTCATTGCCAGAGGATTTCCGCGCGGATTTCAATGCGATGGTGTGTACACGCCATCGCATAGAAATCTGCTGAAATCCTCGAGGGGCCTTAGGCCTCGTACACACGACCGAACATGTCTGCTGAAACTGATCCGCTGACCAGTTTCAGCAGACATGTTTGGTCGTGTGTACAGCCGACCGGACTGGATTCCTCGGCCGAGCGAACTTTTTCCAGCGGAAAAATGTTTCTTAGCATGCTAAGAAACATGTCCGCTGGAAGCCTGTCCGTCGGACGCGTTCGGTTGTCTGTACAGACCCCCCCGGACACGTGCGATCGGCCGCCATCCCTCGCAGGCGTCGAAGTGATTAGACGCATGCGTGGAAGCATTGACCTTCCAGGGTCGCACACGTCACCGCGTTTGTTTCCCGCAGGGATTTTGGTCTGATGGTGTGTACAGCCATCAGACCAAAATCCGGCAGCGGACATGTCCGATGAAAACGGTCCGCGGACCGTTTTCATCGGACAGATCCGCTGGTGTGTACGGGCCTAAGGCTCTACACATGGAAGATCAGCATCTGATCCCAGAGACACTGGAGGCTGATAGACTGGAGGTGATAGAAGGCACTACAATTAAATTTAACCAGTTTCCAGCCGGGCCATAACCGAATGATGGCTACAGCATGGTCAGATAACTCCTGGGAGGATGTACTATGATGTCCTCCCAGAATCGCAGTCCTGCGTGCCTCCGGGAATATCCGTGACTGTCGGGTTCTCCTGGACCCGCCGCATCACAGAACGGGGTAAAATGCCAATGACAGTGGCCCTTTACCACGTGATCGCCCCATCCAATGATGGAGGGATCAGTTGTCAACAGACCGGAGCATGCTCAGTTCAGCTCCCCCCTCTCCTCACACTGATCGGTACAGTGTGAGAGGAAAGGAAGGAGCCGGGTGCAGAAGAGCTGTGGGTTGGATCTGAAGTGCCCACAGTGCTAATCTGTGCCCATTCCTGCCCATCCATGGCTCATCTGTGCCCTTCCATGGCTCATTCCTGGTCATCCATGCCACATCAGTTTTCATCTGTTCCACATTCAAAGTGTAAAAGGTACTCAAATGAGATGTGTAATTTATGCTCCTAAAACAATTGATGGTGCTCCCTGCATGTTGGGCCTCTGTATGTGGCCAGGCTGTGTAAAAGTCAGAGATAGAACAGGGCTTTGTTCAGTGCTATTAGACATTTAGTGTACTATAGAGTGCTATTCTGATTCTATTGTCAGTGTAGAATATTAGTTTAGTGTGAATCTAGTGATTGTTCAGTGTGACCATTCATCTTTACATTAGTCTGAATGTAGGGATAGTTCAGTCAGTGTGAGTGTAGTGACCGTTTAACGCAGTTTATTTCAGTGCGTTACTGCAAGTTTTACACCGTATATTTCAATGCGTTATCTTCTGTTTAACGCAGTTTATTTCAGTGCGTTACTGCATGTTTAACACCGTATATTTTGGTGGTTTACCTTCCGTTTAACACCATATTTTCAGTGTGAACTGCACGTTTGACGCATTATATTGTATTGCAGTTTTACTGCAGTATAATATGATGTATCAGTGGAGTGTGTCTGTGTAGTAGTTGAGTACTCAAGTGCACCAAACACCACTTTCCATAGATTAAAATGCAAATGTGCATTTATATATTTGTGTATGTGTGTGTGTACATATGTTTATATGTGTGTGCATTTATATATGTGTGCTTATGTACCTAGGGGTATTCTCTAAGGGTGCCCCGACTGGAAAAAGATGGAGAAACACGGCATAGAGGAACCCATCTCTCCATTTTCCTCCTGCAGCCGCTGAATTCCTGCAGGAGGGAGAGGAGGAGAAGCGGGGGAATGGAGAGAGAATAGTTCCTTTATATGCAGCCACCCCACAGCTCCACCTATCCAGCTCTTTCTGCTGCTCCTTGTTCTTTTTCCTGCCCCCCTATCCCCACAGCTCTGCAGGGTTCTCCCCTCTCCTGCCGGCTGCTGTGTTGGATCTGTCAGGATGAAGGGAGAATCAGTGATCCATACCAATCCCTGACTCTGTCTATTCACAACTGAGACATAGTAAACTGCGTCTTCTATGCTTCAGTTTATGAATGAACAGGAAGTCTCTGTACAGAGCTCTTCCCGTCCATTCATTCTGTGCTGCTGAGACTCCAGAGAAGGAGATGGTGGGCTGTGCCCTCCGTCTCCTTTCTTTGTCTCAAAGGTCTAACATTATAGGTCTGTTGAGACTCCTGATATCTCACCAAAGTCCCCTAAAAAAATGTAAAAAAGATAAAAAAAATTATATTGTAAAATAAATGAATAAAACAAATAGTATAAAAATAAAAAAAACTACTGACACCAGTGGGAGAACTACCACACAAACTTCACACTTGTAACCGGGCACTGGCATTACGCCACCGGGCTCGGAGGAAAGGGCCCCATCATCCGGAGGTCAGGGGGGCCCTTCATGGTTTCTTGCATCAGGGCCCTGAAAGTTCTAGTTACGCCACTAGTTTGTAGATGCTATAAAATTTCACAAAAAAAACAAATAATATACACTTATTTTGGTTATATTTTCCAAAGATATGTAGCAGTATACATTTTGGCCAAAATTTATGAAGAAAAATTACTAATTTGCTAAATTTTATAACCGAAACAAAGAAAAATGCATTTTTTTTACAAAATTTACAATCTTTTTTCATTTATAGCGCAAAAAAAAAATATCCCAGCAGTGATCAAATACCACCAAAAGAAAGCTCTGTTTGTATGAAAAAAAGGACAACATTTTCATATGTGTACAGTGTCATCCAAAATAAGATCACTGAAAGCTGAAAATTGGTCTGGGCAGGAAGGGGGTGAACATGTCCGGTGGGCAAGTGGTTAAAGTAAAAGTTTACTATTATTGTGCATTATGTATAAAATTATTATATCCATGAAAAGTGTCTCAGCTTTCCGTACTACTTTAATAAAAAAAAGTCCCCCCCTCCCCCCTCTAACCTCCATATATCTTCATGTGTGACTCCCAGGTAAAATCCCCATATATCCTACTTCTGGGTATATTTATTATTATATATAAGATATATTACTTTCACTATTTCACAGTATAAATGACTCCCTTATAGTAGTGATTATCGGATGTTTTTGTACTATAAAGCAGCCCTCCAATTTTCCACTCAGTTACTCGCATTTTGCAAGTGGAAAATAAGGGCTGGCGAGGAGCTGAGCTTCCTGGGAGATGGGGAGCACCGCTGGTGGGCGGGGTTGATCGGGAGCCCTTCTCCCAGCAATCGCCCCCGGAGGAAGAGATCGTGAAGGAAGAGGAAAGCCGCGGGATCACTGAAGTTGGATAGCTCGCTGTAACAGCTTACATTACACTACAATTACACAGAACACCGGTCCAATGCTGGGATGTGTTCTGTCTATACCAGGCATGGGGTCAGGACGAGGCGGAGCTGTGTATGACGGTGAGCGGAGCGGAGGCAATTGTAATGTAAGCTGTTCCGGTGTGCTATCCTGCACTGTGATCCCACGGCTCTCCTCTTTCTCCACTCATGATCCAGGCCGCCCTCAGTCTTCCTCTATCCAGGCAAGGCTGCAATGGTGGGCACAGGTCTTGCTGCAATGGTGGGCACAGGTCTTGCTGCAATGGTGGGTGCAGGTAAGGCTGCATTGTTTGGCACTGGTGAGGCTGTGCTGAGGGGCACTGATAAAGACGTTGTTAATATTTATTTTTGTAACTTAATTCTGCATAAAACATTTAAGTGTCATTTCATGAGATAATTTATGAAGGCGGGGCAGGGTAAGGGTTGGGTGGGACAACTGATAGTGAGTAACCCTTAAGGCCTGGCTAGTAGCTCAGAACTTAAAATGTTGTGCTATAAAGGAATATTTTTTTATCCCCATCATAACAGATGATGAAATAAAATCATGCTGCTGCTATAAATGTCCTATGGAAGGGAGTCACCACTCCAGGTGGGTCTTGTAAGCAATTAAGGAACCTCTCGGGAAACCAAGGTGCTGGCAATGCACGAGGCAAATGTAGAAAATTGGGAGAAGATGGACAGCCGCACTCCAAGGAAACTTCAAGAAGTTGGGGCAGATTCACATACATCCGCTGCGCCCGGCGCAGATGTAAGATACGCTACGCCGCTGTAACTTACTTGGCTTTGGTTTGAATCCTCAATGAATTTGCGCCGTAAGTTACGGCGGCGTAGTGTATCTCTCGCGGCGGAATTCAAATTGGGCAGGTAGGGGGCGTGTTTCATTTAAATGAAGCGCGTCCCCGCGCCGAACGAACTGCGCATGCGCCTCCCAGGGTGCATTGCTCCAAATGACGTCGCAAGGACGTCATTGTTTTCAACGTGAAAGTAAATGGCGTCCAGCCCCATTCATGGACGACTTACGCAAACGACGTAAAATTTTCAAAATTAGACGTTCGTGGATCGTCGGAAATAGCTAATTTGCATACTCGACGCGGATTACGTCGGGAACGCCACCTAGCGGACGCCGAAAAATTGCATCTAAGATCCGACGGCGTACGAAGACGTATGCCTGTCAGATCTAACACAGATGCCGTCATATCTTGTTTTGTGGATACCAAAACAAAGATACGACGCACAAAATTCGAAATTACGCGGCATATCAAGAGATACGCCGCATAATTTCTTTGAAGATCTGCCCCGTTGTCTTTATTTGGTAAAAATGGACATGCAAAACAAAACACAGCCACAGGAAGGGACAGCCGACGCGTTTCACACTATATCAGTGCTGGTCATACACGGATCTATTATTGGATGAGAATATTCACACAAATATTTGTATGAAAATGATTTGTACATTCGATGAATGGACGAGTGTAGATAGAAAATTCCACTTGCTTTTACCATTCAATTATAAAATGAATGTAACTTCTGAGTAAAAACCACACCCACCATGTGAGAATTTGTTCTATGGAGAAAAGTTTTCTGTTCTGCTCCTTCCAATTTTCCCGTCACTGTGGTGGAAAATGAACGCTGATTTAACCCACTAATGGTTAGAAAATTGGATGAATGTTTTTGTGAAAGAAAAATGAGTTTGTGTACGGCCAGCATAAGTGACATCAGGTGCAGGGAGCTTGTACCCACCTACCTGTCTATGACAAGGGAGTCTGTCACCCATCATATTATATTACACTCCTGTCTGATCATCTGCAAAACAGCGTTTTACCTCTTTTTATATTTTATTAATGTTGTTCTCTGATTGTGATATGTAGCAGATTCACCCTCTAATAATACATCTATCTGTTTGTTATTCTCAGAGTGGATTAAATATCCAACTATATATCTGTAGATTTATATTTACCGCTGTATATAGATTGTAACGGTCAGGGGTTAACGCCATTTACGATATTCCACTCCACAATCCAGCAGACGAACCCCAATAACGAGACACCTCTCTATTTGAGGTTCAAACAAATAGAATCTTTTAATGGGAAACTCAGGCTTTTATACAGTTAGAAACCCCAAGGAACAATGACTGAACTCCACCCACAACATTATACAATGCGCCCAATACGCATCTTTTAGTCAGACTTTCTGGCACCAGGTCTGACATAATTAACATAAGCTAATTACTACAGCTGACAAGTCAGACATCATGACTCCGGCTTCTCTCACCTACTATACAATACACATTCCTTTAGTAGACATAAGTCAGACATCTGACCTTTAGACTGTTCTAACTCACAATACGCATCTATCATCAATAGAAATTCACACAATACAGTGTCAATTAGCATCACACAATGAAAGGTCTTTAGAAGCCAGACTAAGGTTAGTTTACATGACAGTAGCTGACTTAATTACCCCCTTAACAGTCTGTGTTCCCACATGAATGAGTCACTCTTCTATTGACCTATTGGGTTCAGAATCAACAACCTGTAATTAGTTCTTCCAGACATTCTTGAATATATTGTGGATTACATTACTGCCCCATCTCATATAGTCCAAGATATCATTTCTCAGTCATCCCATGCCACTAGTGGACATAGGATGACTTTAGACACAAGAGTCATTGGTGAAGCTTAAACAGGAGTACCCCACACCCTGCAAGAGCCTCTGGGTCCCACGGGCCATTCCGTTACATAGATATTCAAGAATATTAACTCAATTATACAACAAACTTTTTTCAGGCTTGTATCCAATTAATCAGAACAATAATGCCAACTAATCAATTCAGAAAATAATCATTAGTTGCCGCCCTACAGAGGACCCATTTACTAGTTACCTTGAGGGGGAATTGTGAGATCCTCAGAGACAAAGCTGTCTGAAGTGGGCGGAGTCCTGGTTTAGGGGAACCAATCAGCTCATGTCTAGTATTAATCTTTTTATTTCTATTTTAGTAGATGGACGGGAGATGAGGAAAACCTCAGAGGATTGTCTCACTTTGTCTCCAGACTGTAAAGTAGAAGATGAGGACATCACACAGTATAGTCCAGGAGAAAACCCGGCTACCTCAAATGTCCATCCGGCACCACACAGTGTAGATGGACCATCGTATTCCTCTTATCCTGAGGAACCTCAGACTGTGAGGGATGGTGCCGGACCATCATATTCCTCTTATCCTGAGGAACCTCAGACTGTGCAAGACGGTGCCAGACCATCGTATTCTTCTTATCCTGAGGAACCTCAGACTGTGTGGGACGGTGCCGGACCATCGTATTCCTCTTATCCTGAGGAACCTCAGACTGTGAGGGACAGTGCCGTCCTTCCAGCAGAGAAGAGGCTTTCCTGTACTGAGTGCGGGAAGTGTTTCCGTTTTGAATCCTATCTTGATGCGCATATAAGATCTCACACAGGGGAGAAGCCGTATTCCTGTTCTGAGTGTGGGAAATGTTTTTCAGTGAAGTCCATTCTTTCCAGACATCAGAGATCTCACACAGGGGAGAAGCCGTATTCCTGTTCTGAATGCGGGAAATGTTTTTCACAGAAGTCCAATCTTTCCACACATCGGAGATCTCACACAGGGGAGAAGCCGCATTCCTGTCCTGAGTGCGGGAAATGTTTTTTAGTGAAGTCCCATCTTTACACACATCAGCGATCTCACACAGGGGAGAAGCCATATTCCTGTTCTAAGTGCAGGAAATGTTTTTCACAGAAGTCCAGTCTTTACACACATCAGAGATCTCACACAGGGGAGAAGCCTTATTCCTGTCCTGAGTGCGGGAAATGTTTTTCAGAGAAGTCCAATCTTAACAAACATCAGAAATCTCACACGGGGAAGAAGCCACTTTCCTGTCCTGAGTGAGGGAATTGTTCCTCACTGAAGTCCTGTCTTCCTGTACATTTGGGATCCCACAGAACCCTTGAGGTGTATTAGTGCCTTGAGTGTGGGAAATGTCTTGTATATGAATGTTGCTGGACATCACAGCTCTCATGTGGGGAAGAAGCACACCCTGATATACTCCTCAGATATACTCCATGGCTGATCTTCATCATGTAAGAAACACTTCATAAGGAGATCAGAGATCATCAAAGATATGGATGAAGTGTTGTACCGTGTTGGCCGTTGATAGCAGTAGAAAAATAAAAATGGAGTCATTACCTCTCATTGGCTGAGTACATTTTGTGGTGTAAGATTTCACAAACACTTAGAGGTCTGATTAAAATAAAAATAGTTGAACGTTTATGACCGGCATTCACCCAGCTGTAATGAATATTGTCTGTATTTTATTTCATACACTGATTTTCTTGACTCCACCTAGTGACCATAATGCAGTATTGCACTAATTGAGGTATTTCAGGAAAAATACCCGATTATTGCCACTAGATGGAGCTGAGGATCATAGGAAATCAATGTGTTAAATCACAGCCAGAAATTGTAACAGCTGGATGAATGATTGTCACATTAGTCCAATAAATTCTTTGAAAAACAGACGTCTTATTTCCCTTCATCAGACATGTCTTCATACTAATACCTGAGATCATACTCATACACTTATCAGTACAGTACACACTGAAGGATAGAACTTCAATAAGACAACACTATTAGACTAACCATTGAATTAAAATGAGAAATACTATGTTTGGACTTTAGATGGCGCTAAGTATAATAGCAATTACCTCCAGCTAGTGGCAAATGTAGTATTTTCTATTTTAAATCAATGGAAATTATTCGACCAGCAAATAGCCAATTAAACTCCATTTTCCCCCCATTCACACAGAAGGAATGTACATGTATTTTTACCCGGAAAATTGCTGTAAAATTATTTATGACTAGACCTCTAAATGTCAGGAGACGTTTATATAAAGGTGTGAAGTATGGAGTAGATAATTCAAGTTAGACTTATCAGTAACTTGTTTTCCAGAAGTCTTTCAGGACAGCACCTTGAGAGATAGTGACTCCTCCCTCTTCCTCAGGAAACACCTTCTTCCAAATCCTTAAATGGAGAACACTCAGTTGTCACTTCCGGCCCCGGCTGGAACACATAAACACATACGTTAGTCACAGCATGGCACATCAAACCAATAGGACGGGTCGTTGCTGTCCTGAAAGACTTCTGGAAAACAAGTTACCGGTAAGTCTAACTTGAATTTTCCCAAAGCGTCTTTCAGGACAGCACCTTGAGAGGATACCAGAGACTTACCACCTTAGGGCGGGACGACAGCTTGTAGGACCTTCATGCCGAATGCCTGATCACTGGCAGAAGTGAGGTCCAACCTGTAATGCTGCAAAAGCTTGACCACGTAGCCGCTTTGCAGATTTGCTCCGGGGTGGCACCAGCTCTTTCTGCTCATGAGGCTGCAAGCGCTTGCATTAAGTGAGCACAGATCCCTTCTGGTTGAACCTCCTCTGCGTGCAAGTAGGCCTCTCCCCTTGGAACCTCAGACTGTGAGGGACGATGCCGTCCTTCCAACACAAGAGCTTTTCCTGTACTGAGTGCAAGAAGGGTTTCAGTTCTAAATACTATCTCATTGTGCATAAAAGAACTCACACAGGAGAGAAGCCATATTCCTGTCCTGAGTGTGGGAAATGTTTTTCACAGACGTCCAGGGCCAGATTCACAAAGACTTACAACGGCGTATCTCCAGATACGCCGTCGTAAGTCCGAATGGCTGCCTTCGTATCTATGCGCCTGATTCATAGAATCAGTTACGCATAGATTTGGCCAAGATACGAGCGGCGTAAGTCTCCTACGCCGTCGTATCTTGGGGTGCATATTTACGCTGGCCGCTAGGTGACGCTTTCGTTGATTTCCGCGTCGAATATGTAAATGAGCAAGATACGCCGATTCACGAACGTACATACGCCCGTCGCAATTAGTTACGCCGTTTACGTAAGACACGCCGGCGTAAAGATAAAGTAGGTGGCACAGCCCATGCAAAGTATGGACAGCGGAACAAGTGTATCTTTTTACGTCATTTACGTAAGTCGTACGCGAATATGGCTGTGCGTAAGTTACGTTCACGTCGTAGGCAGTGTTCGACGTATCTTAGGCATTCTATCCGATGCATTCGCACTGGGATACGTCCACGGACGGCGTTCGTTCAAAACGTCATTTACGTGGGGTCATGCTTTATTTACATAAAACACGCCCACCTCTTCACAATTTGAATTAGGCGCGCTTACGTCAGCACATTTACGCAATGCCACCGTAACTTAAAAAAACAAGTGCTTTGTGAATACAGCACTTGCCTCTCTAAGTTGCGGTGGCGTAGCGTAAATACGATACGCTACGCCCGCCCAAACTTACGCCACCCTACGTGAATCTAGGCCCCAGTCTTTACACACATCAGAGATCTCACACGGGGGAGAAGCCATATTCCTGTCCTGAGTGTGGGAAATGTTTTTTACGGAAGTCCCATCTTTACACACATCAAAGGTCTCACACAGGGGAGAAGCTGCATTCCTGTCCTGAGTGCGAGAAATGTTTTGCACAGATGTCTCATCTTTACAAACATCAGAGATCTCAAACAGGGGAGAAGCCACTTTACTGTCCTGAGTGAGGGAAATGTTCCTCACTGAAGTCCTATCTTCCTATACATTGGAAGACATCTTCATCATGTAGCAAACAGTTTCAGGTGTGGAGATTTTTTGAAAATCGGGGTTCCAATCTACTTGTCCCTTATGACAATCTTCTTGTCCCTCATCTACCAGAGCGCTCAGCAGCGGTGTGGGAGTTCACTGAAAACTACAGGCTGACATCGGCAAAGGACAGAACTCTGTGAATGAATGGCACGGCCACGCTCTTTTTATAACGTGACAGCCGGTACGGGAAACTTCTCGCGGCACTGCTGTCACACAGAGGACTCGGATTGCTGGGCTCCTACAGGAACATGTAACATCTTCCAAAGGGGAATGTTTCCTTTAACCCTTTCACTGCCATATCCGGTTTTGCTTTTTTGCCCACTTCAATACCAGACACTTTCACCCCCTTCGCTGACAAAGTCTGTACAGGATGTAATTGCGTACGGGGGAGGAGCTATCTGTTGCGGACATCATTCGCAGTTCATCTGTACGTTTGCGGTCCTTATACCACTGTTTTTATTGTCCATTATATAATTTTTTTATGCCTATTGTCTGGCTTTTATATGCTTATCAAGCCACCTTTATTAAACGATCTTACAGTGAACACTTATAACTAGATCCACAGAGATGGCCGCAACTTTAAGGCGGCGTAGCTTAAGGCATTTAGGCTACGCCGCCGTAAGTTAGCGAGGCAAGTACATGATTCACAATGTACTTGCCTGCTAAGTTACGGCGGCGTAGCCTAAAGCGGGCGGGCGTAAGGGCGCCTAATTCAAATTTGGCTGAGGGGGCGTGTTTTATGATAATTAGGCTTGACCCGACGTGATTGACGTTTTTTTGTAACTGCGCATGCGCCGTGCGCCTACATTTCCCAGTGTGCATTGCGGCTAAGCTTGCCGCACGGGCCTATTGATTTCGACGTGGACGTAAATCCCTATTCACGGACGACTTACGCAAACGACGTAAAATTTTCGAATTTCGAAGCGGGAACGGCGGCCATACTTTAACATTACTATTCCATCTATAAGATGGAATAACTTTAGGCCTGATAAAGCATTACGTAAACGGCGCATCTGTACTGCATCGGCCGAGCGTACATTTGTGAATAGGCGTATCTAGTGATTTACATATTCTACGCCGACCGCAATGGAAGCGGCACCTAGCGGCCAGCCTAAATATTGCACCCTAAGAAAGGACGGCGCAAGCCGTCGTATCTTAGATAGCTTTTGAGAATACACTTAAACTTAGGTCGGCGCAGATTCCGAGTTAGGTCGGCGTATCTACTGATACGCCGACCTAACTCTACCTGAATCTAGCTATTAGATTGTGTCCATTTTACCTGCACATGCTTTTTATGCATACGAATGTATCCTGTCTGCATACTGCTTGCAACACTGCCAAATTGACTCATTTAGCCAGATTCAGAGAGTGTTACGCCGGTGTATCAGTAGATCCGCCTTCGTAACTCTGAATCTAAGCCGTCGTACATTTAAGTGTATTCTCAAATTGAGTTACACTTAAATGTAGCTAAGATACGCCGGCGGGCGCCATCGTATCTTAGAGTGAGTGAGTGAGAAACTTATATAGCGCAACAAATGCAAACTTAATCGCCTCAAGGCGCTTGGCATCCAGAGTTGTACAGGTCTTTCAGAAGAGGTGGGTCTTCAGTTTTTTCCTAAAAACCCGATGGTTTTCTTCCAAGCAGATGGTCGTGGGTAGAGCATTCCAGAGCCGTGGTCCTTGGACCGAGAATCTACGTTCTCCCTTAGATTTGTAGTGAGATTTGGGGATTTGGAGAAGGTTTTGGTTGGTTGATCAGAGCACGCGCTTGGTGACGTAGGGTTTTATTTTCTCGCTTAAATATTGAGGAGCTTTTCCCTGTGTACATTTGTGGGTGAGGCAGAGTGTCTTGAATGTCACCTGGTCCTGTACGGGCAGCCAGTGGAGGGACCTCAAGGCCGGGGAGATTGGTTCCCACAGCTTTTTACCAGTTACCAGTTTGGCTGTTGTGTTTTGGACGACTTGTAGACGTGAAATCTGGTATTTCGGTAGTCCTAAATAGAGTGAATTTGCGTAGTCGAGTCGTGAGTTGATGATTGTTCCAACCACTACTGCTGTGTCCTCTTCCGGGATGAAGGGGATGAGTCTACGTAGCATGCGGAGCAGATGATGAGAACCGCTGACGACTGATCCTATTTGTGCATCCATCATGTCTGCGTCAAAGATGACTCCGAGACTTTTGACTTTATTGCTTGGCGCGATGGTTTGTCCGAGGATGGTGGGTGGTGTCCATGTGGTCCTGGAGATAGATTTCCTATTTGCATGAAAGGTGAGTAGCTCTGTTTTGGATCCGTTGAGTTTGAGGGAGCTTTCCGTCATCCAATTGTCGATCAGTGTAAGACATTTTCCTAGTTCATGAAATTGGTCTTTTTTATTGGTGATTCGAAGGTACAGCTGCGTGTCGTCCGCATAGGAGTGGTAGCACAGGTCCTGTTTGCTGATGATTTTGAGGAGCGGGCGGATGTAGATGTTGAAGAGTACGGGTGAGAGGGGTGATCCTTGCTGGACTCCGCATGTGATGGTCCGTGTTTCTGATGTAAAATCTCCAAGTTTCACGGTCTGAGTGCGATTTTCTAGGAAAGATGCGAACCACGGTAGGGCCGCGTCGGAGACTCCTGCTACTTCCTTGAGTCGCGTGAGCAATATGTTGTGGTCTACCGTGTCGAAGGCTGCACTAAGGTCCAGCAGCACTAGGAGACAGGATTTTCCGTCATCTGCTGCTTCGAGAGCGTCATCCCATATCTTGAGGAGAGCCGTTTCTGTGCCGTGGCCTGGGCGAAAACCTGATTGTAGGGCATCTAGTAGTTTGTGGTCGTCAAGATGGGGCTGAAGCTGTTGTACTACTGCTTTCTCCATGATCTTGGAGATGGTGTTCAGGCTTCTTACTGGTCTGCGATGGTTTGGGTCTTTAGGGTCGAGGTTGGGTTTCTTTAGGAGGGGTTTTTTTATGCCTTGCTTGAGGGTGCTCGGAACCATCCCTTCCCTGAACGATTGGTTTATGATGTGCGTTATGATGGGTGCCAAGATGTCCGTGCATTCTTTCAAGAGTTTTGTAGGGATGATGTCATTTGGTGATGTGTTGTCTCAGAGGCTTCCGATGATGTTTTTTGTGGTATCGATGGTAATTGGGACCAGTTCGAAAATCGTTGATAGTGGACTATTCATGTGGATTGCTTCTTCTTGCTGTATCTGAGTGGGGTTAATGTTTTTTTCTGTTGCACTGTTAGCCGAATATTTTCTATTTTGTCAATGAAAAAGTCAGATAATTCATTACAAAATTCTTGTGTCTCACTTGCAGGGGGCTCCAAGCATGCGGGGTTCATAGTCTTAGCGACTAGTTTAAAAAGTTCCCGTGGACGGTTTAGGGCTTTTGAGATGGTGTTTGTGAAGTGCTCTTTTTTGGCTTTAAAGATCGCTTTGTGATAATTCTTGGTAAGGGTTTTGTACTTTGTATGGTTTTCTATTGATGGGTTCCTCCTCCAGGCTCCTTCAGCTCTTCTGCGATCCTGTTTCAGTAGAGTGAGAGTGTCGTTAAACCAGCCCGAGTTGTTTTTCCGGCTGAGAGCTCTGCGTTTTGGAGCGACTGTGTCGGCTGTTTGCAGTAATGCTTTGTTTAAGGCGTTGAGTGTTTGATCCGTTGAGTGGTTCAGGTTTGGTACTTCTATTTTGGTCGCTAGTGTGGTTTTGAAGAGCTCAGAGTGTAGTTTCTTCTGCGATGTATTGTTGTTGGGAGCTTGGCTTAGCTGACTATTTACGCCGGCCACTAGGGGCGTGTACGCTGATTTACGCCTAAAATGCGTAAATCAGCGAGATACGCCTATTCACGAACTTACGCTTGCCCGTCTGAATTATTTACGCCATTTACGTAAAACATACTCCGGCATAAAGATAAAGCTGCTCTCTAGGTGGCGCAGCCCATGCAAAGTATGGACGTCGGAACAAGCGTATCTTTTTACGTCGTTTGCGTAAGTCGTACACGAATAGGGCTGTGCGTAAGTTACGTTCGCGCCATTCCTAAAAAACGTCAATCACGTCGGGTCATGGTTTATTTCCATAAAACACACCCACCTCAACACAATTGATACTCAGTATCAGCTGAAGATCCTTCTATTTCCACATAGTGCTTTCATCTTGCATCGTTACTGTATATACATGTTATATGGCTAGTCGGTGTAAATGTCTCAATTACAATGGTGGTTGATGTAAATACTCCTGCTGTGTTGGGGATCAGTGGGGGTGCCCCCTTACATTGGTTGCCAGTGTAGAAATATTATTCTGTTATATTTTATAAAATATTTTAGTCCATCATTTGGTTCAGAATAATTTTTTCATAATTTCCTCCTGTAAAACCTAGGTGAGTCTAAGGCCTCGTACACATGACCGGATCTGTCCGTTGGGATTTATCCACGGATCAGTTCCAGCAGACAAATCCGGTCGTGTGTACGGCCTAGCGGACATTTTTCGGCGGACATTTCTCCAGCCGACGGTTTTCAAGCGGATAAAAGTGATTCGACGCATGCGTGGAAGTATTTACCTTCCAGGGTCGCGCACGTCACCGCGTCATCGTCGCGGCGACGGCGTGGCCACGTCACCGCGTATGTTTTCCGCTGGGATTTTGATCTGATGGTGTGTACAGCCATCAGATCAAAATCGGGAGCAGAAATGTCCGCTGGAAACGGTCCGGCGGACCGTTTCCAACGGATATCCTCTCGTGTGTACAGGGCCTTATGGTCAGGTGAGTCTTATGGTAAGGTGCGTCTTATGGAGAAAAAAATACGGTAGTTAAAAAAAAAAGTCATCACATAGAGCAGCCTTTTTCAACCAGGGTACATTGAGGTTTCTTCGGGGGTGCCTTGGCAAAATGCTGAACATTTGCCCCAAATTTGTATACAATCTGGAGGCTGGATGAAGCCTTTTAGTTACACAAAGCCTCAGGTTTTCATTGTACACCATTACAACCTTCTAGCTGCCAACCTCCTAATGACCAATGACATCATGAGCTGATAAGGAGGATGTCAGTTGCCTGAATATCACCCTTGTGTGACCCTCCCCCGCCTCTCTCCATCAGCTTTGGGGTCTCATTAGCTGAGTGATAGAGAAAAACTGAGAGAGAAGAGAAACATTGGAATACTAGTCAGTACCAGTTTGCAAAAGTCTATTTTCTTTGGAAGAATGAATAACTTATAAAATTGTGTGTCCTACGTGTGTGGATGTTGTTGTATTATGTAGAACTATTGGAATAGATTGGGGCGACTCAAGACTGTCCAAAATTTTGGAGGGCGCCTTGGCTGAAAAAAGGTTGAGAAACACTGACAGAGTACGAAAAGTCCCCTATGTGATGATTTTTTGGTGACAGGTTCTCTTTAATTATACATCCACGGTCTAAAAGAACACCAATGTCTCCCCTGTGCTCCACTTAAAGATACTGGCCCGGATTCTCGTACGAGTTACGCCGGCGGTTATGAGTTCCGAGCCGTCGTATCTATGCGCCTGATTCTTAGAATCAGTTACGCATAGATTTGTATTAGATCCGACCGGCGTAAGTCTCTTACGCCGTCGGATCTTAACTGCATATTTACGCTGGCCGCTAGGGGCGTGTACGCTGATTTACGCCTAGAAATATGTAAATCAGCTAGATACGCCAATTCACGAACGTACGCCCGGCCGATGCAGTACAGATACGCCGTGTACGTTAGGCTTTTCCCAGCGTAAAGTTACCCCTGCTATATGAGGCGTACATGAGGCGTACCAATGTTAAATATGGATGTCGTTCCCGCTTCGAATTTTGAAAATTTTACATCGTTTGTGTAAGTCGTTCGTGAATAGGGCTGGGTGTCATTTACGTTCACGTTGAAAGCATTGGCTTCTTGTGGGTTAATTTGGAGCATGCGCACTAGGATACTTTTACGGACGGCGCATGCGCCATTCGTAAAAAGCGTCATTTACGTCATTTACGTCACATTAAATTTACATAACACACGCCCACATCTACCACATTTGATATAGGCGGGCTTACGCCGGCCTATTTACGCTACGCCGCCGCAACTTTGGTTTGAGAATACGGCACTTGCCTGTCAAAGTTGCGGAGGCGTAACGTAAATAGGATACGTTACGTCCGCACAAAGATACGCGCTTCTACGTGAATCCGGGTCACTGTATCTAAATGGTTCCCCTGACCCTGCAAGTCTCCTGACCCCTCTGACACCCTGGATTCAGACATTTCTTACTGTACCCCAATGGTTACCCTGACCCTGCAAGTCCCCCAACCCCTTTTACACCCTGGGTTCAGACATTTCTTACTGTACCCCATAGGTTGCCCTGACCCTGCAAGTCCCCTGACCCCTCTGACACCCTGGGTTCAGACATTTCTAAAGCCTCGTACACACAATCGGATATCAGATGGAATCTAATCCGATGTTTTTTTTCGTCTGATATCCGATGAAGCTGACTTTCATCAGTCTTGCCTACACACCATCAGTCAAAAATCCGACTGTGCCAAAATGCAGAGACATAAAACACTACAATGTGCTGAGAAAAATTTAGTTCAATGCTTCCGAGCATGCGTCGACTTGATTCTGAGCATGTGTGGATTTTTGACCGATGGACTTCCACACAGACGATAATTTTTTTCTATCGGGTTTTAATCCATAGGAAAAATGTAAAACATGGTCTTTTTTTTCACCGATGGAAGACAAACCTTTGGGTCCCACACACGATTGGTTTGTCCAATGAAAACAGTCCATCGATCATTCTTCATCGGACAAACCGATCGTGTGTACAGGGCTTTACTGTACCCCAATGGTTTCCCTGACCCTGCAAGTGCCCCGACCCCTCTGACACCCTGGGTTCAGACATTTCTTACTGTACCGTGCAGTAAACAAGGACTTTTTTAAGTTTGGCCATTGAAAAGGTAAGAAGTTGTGGCACAGATGCAGAAAAAATGATTACAGTCAGCACAATGAACAGAATAATCGTGAGCAGAGGGTATAAAGATGGAAAAAGCAACAGCAACTGACAATTCAAATAGAGCCTATGACCACAGGTAAGAAAAGGGAAGCAGAGGGACCGGCTTGGTGTCAGACTGCCCCCTGCTGTCACAACCCCAGAATGAACACAACTGTTTAGGAATGTTTCATGGATTATTTGCAAACTATAATTAATCGGTCTCTACAAGAACGAGTTCCTTGAAAGTATAGGCAGCCAATGTCCTTTGGTGGGGGGAAGGGGAGGAGTCCTTTTGTTGCAGGTGTTCTCTATCTTCAGCTCGCTCAATGAAGGGCCCAGTACAGCTCCTGTATTATAACATCCAATGTGGTACAACAAGTGTACAATGTCTCCTTAGATAGGCTATAGCAAAGAAGTAAAGTAAATATGTCTCCTTTTTAAGGCTTTGGTGAATAAAGCAAAGTAAAGGTGTCTGCATGCAGTGTCCTTTGGGGTGCAAATAGGATGGGCTTCTGCCCGCTCACCAATCCAAAAGATAACAGCTTGAATGAATGGTGAGAAGATCACGAGCAGGCTCCTGCAGGTGCTGGGATCAGGAAGAGGAGTACTCAACCACACATCCTGTCCACAGTGATTGTCTGGAACTGCCGATGGGGAATTGTGGTTTCACTCTCTCGCCGGAGGCTCTCCTGGTTTTCTAGGCAGCAGTACAGACTTAACGTCACCCACCATCCAGGTCACTGCTTAAAAAAAATATAGAAAAAAAACAACCAGCGTAATAATAATAACTCTTTTTGAATCTGCTGGTCAATCATTCAAATCCCATGTAGTAAAAATATACAGTAAGTAGAAAGTGCAGCGCTAATGATGCATCCATATATCACAAATACACCAATGTGTGCTACCTTCAATGGTGCAAAAATATGGTAAACATGCAGGTGACTTTGTGGGTAAACCTCCTCCAATAGAAAAAAAAGGCTGCTCACTTCCCAGCCTAGACCCTTGATTACAGAGGGTCACACACTCTATCCCTTATAGGGTTATGAATGTATCAGCAGTCAGCCGAGGGAGACTACAGATCCTGATAGATACCTCTTGATAAGCGGAATCAATTATCCAAAATACTGGGTGAAGGAAGCCAAACCCCAGAGTCACAATGAACATGTAAATAAAAACATATATTGTGCTCTCTGCAAGCATAAACTTTTTATTTCTTAAAAGATAGAATAAAACTTACTTCCAGGAGGCCGTGGTCCCAAGAGCACAATCCCGTCCCTGCACAGGCTTTATATTACCTCTCCCAGCATTCTGATCTCCTTCTCCAGCTGGCTGGTAATTGTAGTCCATGGCAGTCCGATTTCAGTATAAACCTGGCTTTTCAGACTACATGTCCCAAGATCCTTTGCTCCACTTCTGCATTCAGGAGGAAATGACAACATAGGGTTCAGACTGAACACTAGAGTGAACAGATACACTGTAGCAAGGGCTGCAGAGTGTCCCCTGATAGTGGAGGCAATCTTAGCTGGCTCCTGGCTACACCCAGATATGGCCATATTCAGACAATGATGTCATGATCTATGCCCCACCCATTTGCCTTCATAGCCATGTAAGGGAATAGGTGGGGTTATGTCAGCGTTTGCTAAGGACACAGATGTTGCAGGCAGCCATTGCTTCCCTAGAAGCCAGTGATAGTCAGAAGCCGTCACATTTGTCTGCACCAAATGCCGTAAACTTTGGATGTTCAGAAGAATGTGGGAGGAGCCAGTGTTCATCCAATCTTCTGTTTCGACACGGAGCTCCTCCCTAATACAGATTATTGTCAGTGTGTGGAAGTGATTGTATCTGGCAGACAGGGATCTGTATGTGTGTGTGTATCACTGCCCAGCACACCGCTCCCATTACATGGCCAATCTGCCCTAAATCATGTGTGTGTGGGTGTGGGGCAGTGGAAGAAGTCATCGCACCAGGATTCTAAATTGAAGGATCGCTTGGGGATCCTCTGAAGTGTGTGTGGATCACTTGTCTGCTCCACACTCCTTAGATTGTATGAAAGATTTGTATCTGCCTGTGTGTGTCCAGCCAGATAAATGTGGGAGAGTCTCCCTCCAGTGGTGGTCAGCAGTATTGCAGGCTGTGAGAACTGTATCATAGCTGGTTTTATCTTCTCAGAGAAACCAAATCCTCATTTCCCCTCCACCAATCAAGAGTCTCACTCCAGTTAGTAAGTCACTGTGGGCATGATTTCCTTGACATCCAACACTGGGGTCAGTGAGATAAAAAAGCCCCATCATTGGCATAAAATAGATGCAATCATTAGTGTCAGTAAGATAAACTATGTCATATCGTTGGTGTCAGTGATATTGAATAAGCCATGTGGTGACTATGATTTATTATAACATGTGAGTAAAAAAGATATGTCTTCTGGAAGCAATCAAAGGGAGGATCTATTGCGGTATAATTTGAACAAACTATTAAGCTTTATTGATGAAATACAAATCGCTGGTTAATCCAGCCAGGGCGGTACATAAACCCCCTAGGAGGATAATGTTCCTACAATTTAACAATTTCATTAAACAATAAACAACGTTGTCAATTTGAAAAGAATTGCTGGACATATGACCCCCGCTACAGCAATGGAAGCCTGTCCCAGGGAAGGGGATGGAAAATGGTGCTACGATAAAATGTCCTGCACACTGTAGCTCTTTTCCTATGTTTGCACACTCTAATTCAGTCAGAAAGTGTGTCCAAATATGGACTAATGGATATTCATGTGACCATATAATCGGGAAAAACAAGCTTCCCTTAATTCAGTGCAAAAAAAGCCATGAAAAAGATGGATAAGTAATTCGACCATTCCGGTAAAGTCAACTGCAGCCATCTAGTGTATTAGAATAGTATAATTATCAATGTAAGTCCGGGCTCCAATTTTTTTTGCACCGAATTAGGCCCCTTTCACATTGAGGAGTTTTTCAGGCGGTAAAGCGCTAAAAATAGCGCTGCTATCCGGCCTGAAAAACTCCTGCCCAGCTACCTCAATGTGAAAGCCGAAGGGCTTTCACACTGAGGCGATGCGCTGGCGGGAGACAAAAAAATCTCCTGTCAGCAGCATCTTTGGAGCGGTGAGAGGAGCGGCATGTATACCGCTCCTTCACCGCTCCTTCCCATTGAAAACAATGGGAACCGCGGCAATACCGCCCGCAATGCGCCTCTATATAGGCGCATTGCGGGCGGTATTAACCCTTTATCGGCCGCTAGCGGGGGTTAATACCGCACCGCTAGCGGCTGATTTCCACGGCAATCCCGGCGGTATAGCGCCGCTATTTTTAGCGGCGTTATACCGCCACCGCAGCTCCCGCCCCAGTCTGAAAGGGGCCTTAAGGGAAGCTTGTTAACCTTTTCCTGATTATATGGTCACATGAATATCCATTAGTCCCTATTTGGACATACTTTCTGACTGAATTAGAGTTTGTGTATATATATATTGTGACAGGAAGTCAGGTAAATCTGGGGGGGTTGTCACAGACGGGAGATACATTTCTGCCTTGTTTAGAAAATTCACCAATTACTATCGGGTGTCGGCTGCAGAAGTAGCCAGAAAGGTTTAAGAACGTTGGATAGCTTCAGCTGTTCAGAATGAGGAAATTAACGCCTCTATAAATTGTCCAGAGGATTACTACTCAATGCTGCATCCTGAGGCTTGTTGAGTTAAGGAGAGCAGTGAGCTGAGGAAGACTTCTGGAGGTGAGGTGGTTGTTGATATCTTTGCTGTGTAATAAGAAAATCAAAAAGACTATTGTTTTCTGCTGGAGCAGTGTCTGCCCAGCAGTAGGCTGTGCCAGACTCCATAGGTAGGTTCCTGTGTTGTGAAGGTAGATGGCCCAAGGGGCCAGGATTTATGTTATGTTTTATTTTGTTTATGCTGTTTTGATGCTTGCACTTGTTTCCAGCAATATGGAAGAATAACCATAACCCTTGTTTTTCAACCACCCACGGCTGCTTCTCTGTATAAATCAGTATGTAGTGAACCCACTCAGAAGGTCACACACCCCGCTACCGAGCTAACCCCTTACACATGGTGGAGAATGTGGGCAGTTAAAGTAAACCCAAAATGGAGGAGATACTGAAGCAGCTGGCTATAGCAAATGCAAATCAACAGCAGGCAAATGCAAATCAACAGCAGACAAATGCAGGTTTGCAGCGGAGCTTTGCAGCTCAACAACAAGCTCACCAAGAGAGCATTGCAGGTTTGGAACAGAGACACCAGCAGCAAATGGAGGCCATCATGAAACAGCTTCAGAGACAGCAGGCCAAGGCTGGGAGTCAGGCCAGTAACATACCGACTTTTCGGGTAAGCCACTTATTGCCAAAGATGACTGCAGATGATGACCCTGAGATGTTTCTGACCACATTTGAGAGAACAGCGGAAAAAGAGAGTTGGCCTAAAGAACAGTGGGCTGGACTAGTGGTCCCCCTATTATCTGGAGAAGCCCAAAAGGCATATTTTGATTTGGAGCTTGCAGATGCAAAAAACTATGATCGGTTAAAAGAGGAAAATATTGGCACATTTGGTGTAACCCTGGCTGTCCGTGCTCAGCGGGTCCACAATTGGAGTTATCAGCTGAAGAAGCCACCTCAATCGCAGATGTATGACCTCATCCATTTGGCCAAGAAATGGCTGCAACCAGAAACTCTGTCCGGACCAAACATTTTGGAGCGAGTAGTCATGGACAAATTTCTTAGGTCTCTTCCTAACACCCTGCAGAAATGGGTGAGCCATGGCGATCTTGAAACCGCAGACAAACTAGTAGACCTGGTCAAAAGGTACCTAACAACAGAAAATTTGTCCCCTTTCCCCAGAGATGCACAGACTTTCCACCCCAAGACCAGACCCTCCCCACCTATAGGTAAGACTGCATCAAGGGATGGGGGTGGAGAGAGGGACCAAAAAACAACTAGAGGTATTATCGGGACCACTTCTAGTGGTTGGCGAGAGCGGCCTGGAAAACCCATCTCACAAGAGAGGACCAGAAGGTTGATTTGTTACCGTTGCCAGGAAGAGGGAAATGTAGCAGCGGTTTGCCCAGCGGTTGATGAACCCATGCAGTGTGACTTTCTGACAGAGAGACGACAGTCCCTTTTTGCAACCACATGCACTGCAGTAAAGGGGAATGAGAAACCTTTATGTAGAATGTGCTTAGATGGTAAAGATGTTGTGGTAATGTTGGATTCAGGTAGCCTGGTCACCTTAGTGAAAAGTGATCTAGTGGTGGGAAAAACCTTACATCCTAGGAAAATGGCTGTAGTTTGTGTACATGGGGACACTCGAGAATATCCGGTGACTACGGTTTCCTTTGAAACCTCCCTCGGTAACTTGTGTCACCAGGTGGGTTTAGTTCCCCAACTGCCACATGACGCCATTGTCGGAAGGCATTTCCCAAAGTTCTGGGAACTCTGGGATAGCCCAGATTCCCCAGTAAGTGGTTCTTCTGAGCCTGAACCATCTACTCCAGAATCCTCTAACTGTGAGGATTCTCCTGAGTTTCCGTTCTCAGTCTTAGCAGGGGAAACCCCAGACCCTAGAGAGGAGCCGGCTACCTCAGAAGAGGAACAATGGCCGATAGGGTTTGATGACCTCGAGGTGCACAGAGAAAATTTTGTCACTGAGCAATTGAGGGACCCCACATGGCTAAGAGCCCGGGAGAATGTAGTGAAGATAGATGGGGAGTTAGTTAACCCTGACGAGAGGGTTGCCCTCCCTTACTTCATTATTGAAAGAGACCTGTTATATCGAGTGTCACAGAGGATAGAGGACACCATTGAGCAACTGGTAGTGCCTAAACTGTACCGCAAGATGGTGTTGGAACTGGCCCATTGGCACATTCTTGGGGGACATTTGGGAGCAGAAAAAACCCGGGAGAGAATCACCCAGAGGTTTTATTGGCCTGGGATCACTAAGGAAGTGGAAGTGTACTGCTCTTCCTGTCCAGTGTGTCAGATTACTGCACCCATGCCACATTTCCGCAGTCCGTTGGTACCCCTGCCCATTATTGAGGACCCTTTTGAGAGGATCGCCATGGACTTGGTTGGCCCCTTACTGAAGTCCACTAGAGGGCACCAGCACATCTTGGTAATAATGGACTATGCCACCCATTACCCAGAAGCGATTCCTCTCAGAAACACCTCTGCTAAAACCATTGAAAAAGAGTTATTTCATGTTTTCAGCCGTGTGGGTCTCCCTAAGGAAGTCCTAACTGACCAGGGCACCCCGTTAATGTCTAGGGTGACTAGAGAACTTTGTAAACTCCTGAAAGTGACCCAATTACGTACATCAGTATATCACCCTCAAACAGACGGGTTAGTGGATAGGTTTAATAAAACCTTAAAACAAATGTTGAGGAAGGTGGTGGATAAAGACGGAAAGAATTGGGATTATCTGCTCCCTTATCTGATGTTTGCAATAAGAGAGGTTCCCCAATCGTCCACAGGGTTCTCCCCGTTTGAGTTATTGTATGGGAGGCACCCCCGGGGCCTACTGGACATTGCCAGGGAAACATGGGAGAGTGAGAGTTCCCCTCATGGAAGTGTGATTGAACATGTGGCACAAATGCAAGATAGAATTTCCCAAGTGATGCCGATTGTGAAGATACATTTAGCCCAAGCCCAGTTGGCTCAACAAAGGATTTACAATCGTGGGGCCAGGTCTGTTCCTTTGCACCTGGTGATAGGGTGTTGGTGTTGGTCCCCACGGTCGAAAGTAAATTCCTAGCCAAATGGCAGGGTCCCTATGAAGTGTTGGAGAAAATGGGGGTGGTGAAATAAAATAAAATTAGCCAACCGGGAAGACGAAAACCTGAGCAACTCTATCACGTGAACTTGTTGAAACCATGGAAGGATAGAGAGTCCTTGGTCGCTAAGACTACCCGATCTTCTGCTCCGTTTAACCTGACTGCCCCTGAAGTTGGGATAGCGGATACTCTGTCCAAAACCCAGCAACAGGAGGCTAAAGCGTTTGTGCTCTGAAATAGGGAGACGTTTTCAGACTTGCCAGGTTGGGTCTCCGGAGTTGAACATGACATTATCACCACACCAGGGGATAAGGTCAAGTTGAAGCCTTATTGAATTCCAGAAGCCCGGCGATAGGCAAATCACCAGGAAGTAAAAAAAATGCTTGAGCTAGGGGTGATAGAAGAGTCAAATAGTGATTGGTCCAGTCTCATTGTCTTAGTAGCCAAACCAGATGGAAGTTAGCGGTTTTGTAATGTTTTTCGCCGCCTGAATAAAATTACTAAGTTTGACACCTATCCTATGCATAGATGAACTGATTGATCGCCTAGGCACTGCCCGGTACATGACGACATTAGACCTGACCAAGGGTTATTGGCAAATTCCTCTCTCGAAGTCGGCCAGGGAAAAAACAGCATTTGTAACTCCAGAAGGATCTTTTCAATATCAGAGGATGTCTTTTGGGTTACAGAATGCTCCCGCCACGTTTCAACGCACCATGGATAAGACCCTTCGGCCTCATCAAGCCTATGCTGCTGCATACCTCGATGATGTGGTCATCCACAGTGAGGATTGGGACTCACACTTACCAAAAGTTCAGGCTGTGTTGGATTCCATCTGGGAAGCCGGGTTTACAGCCAATCCAAAAAAATGTACCCTTGGGCTAGAAGAGGCAAAGTATCTGGGGTATACCATTGGAAGAGGTCTAATCAAGCCCCAGATAAACAAAGTTGAGGCTATTCAGGATTGGCCACGTCTCGCTAATAAGAAATAGGTTCGTGCAATTTGACCAAAGGGAAGGAGTCTGTCATGACCAAATGGACTCCCGAAGCAGAAACAACTTTTCAGGCTTTAAAACAGGCCTTATGTAGTTAGCCAATTTTAAATTTGCCTGATTTTTCACGGGACTTTGTGGTTCAGACAGATGCGTCAAATGTGGGGTTTAGGAGCTGTACTGTCCCAGGTTATTAAGGGGGAGGAACACCCTGTTCTTTACCTCAGCCGAAAGTTAAAGACCCATGAGGAGAATTATGCCACCATTGAGAAAGTGTTTGGCGGTAAAATGGGCTTTGGATTCTCTCCGGTACTACCTCGTGGGTAGACAGTTTGAACTGGTGACGGATCATGCCCCATTGAAGTGGATGGCACAAAACAAGGAGACCAATAGGAGAATAAATTGGTGGTTCCTGGCCCTTCAGGAATTTAGTTTTGTGGTAACACATCGCCCCGGTATTAAAATGGGGAATGCAGATGGTTTGTCCCGAGTACATGCGTGCCTGGCAACCTGTGTCCTAACCCTAGGGTTGAAACAAGAGGGGGGGGGTATGTGACAGGAAGTCAGGTAAATCTGGGGGTGTTGTCACAGACGGGAGATACATTTCTGTCTTGTTTAGAAAATTCACCAATTACTATCGGGTGTCGGCTGCAGAAGTAGCCAGAAAGGTTTAAGGACGTTGGATAGCTTCAGCTGTTCAGAATGAGGAAATTAACGCCTCTATAAATTGTCCAGAGGATTACTATTCAATGCTGCATCCTGAAGCTTGCTGAGTTAAGGAGAGCAGTGAGCTGAGGAAGACTTCTGAAGGTGAAGTGGTTGTTGATATCTTTGCTGTGTGATAAGAAAATCAAAAAGACTATTGTTTTCTGCTGGAAGACCAGCAGTGTCTGCCCAGCAGTAGGCTGTGCCAGACTCCATAGGTAGGTTCTGTGTTGTGAAGGTAGACAGCCCAGGTGGCCAGGATTTATTTTGTTTATGCTGTTTGGATGCTTGCACTTGTTTGCAGCAATATGGAAGAATAAACCATAACCCTTGTTTTTGAACCACCCATGGCTGCTTCTCTGTATAAATCAGTGTGTAGTGAAACCACTCAGGAGGTCACACACCCCGCTACCGAGCTAACCCCTTACAATATATATTCACACACACACACACGCATATGTGTTTTCACTTTGGGGTACACACTTTAATGCAAGAGGCTGCTCACACCTATTACAGAGAAATATCTGACTTACATATTTGGATAAAGGGGGCTACACCTGAAGGCCAATGTTCTGTAGGACATCATTCATTGATAACGGTCTGATCATTTGCTGACAGTCCAATTTATATTTGAGTATACTTCACAGAGGGGTTGGCAAGTAATTGGAAGAGATTTTTGCACTGGGCCAATGGATGATCTGGAGTGCACCATTTTATGGACACTTATGTCGAGTACACACAATCGGATTTTCAGTCGAAAAAAACTTGGATGGTTTCAAGCTTGGCTTGCATACACACGGTCACACAAAAGTTCTCTGAACTTTCGACCGTCAAGAACGCAGTGACGTACAACAATACGATGAACCAAAAAAATAAGTTCAATGCTTCCGAGCATGCGCTGTGTCGAATTGTTTCCGAGCATGCGTCGGAATTGCTATAGACGATCGGAATATCCAATTGGAATTTTTATCGTCTGATTGAGAACCAGCTCTCAATCTTTTGTTGGTGGAAATTCTGACAGGAAAAGTCAGATGGAGCCTACACACGGTCGGAATTTCTGACCAAAAGCTCACAGTGGACTTTTGTACAGGGCATTACACAACTTTTTGCTGGATCTATGTCAGCTAAACAGGAATATTATTCGATAATTTATCCTTGGAAAATCACAGCACTAGTAAAATGTACTCAGCCAATGAAAGGTAAGGTCTCCATTTTTATTTTTCTACTGCTATCAATGGCCTACACGGTACAACACTTCATCCATGTCTTTGGTGATCCCTGATCTCCTTATGAACTTTTTCTTACATGATGAATATCAGCCATGGAGTATATCTGAGGTGTATATCAGGGTGTGCTTCTTCCCCACATGAGAGCTGTGATGTCCAGCAACATTCATATACAAGACATTTCCCGCACTCACTAATACACCTCGAGGGTTGTGTGGGATCCCTGATGTACAGGAAGACAGGATTTTACTGAGGAACAATTCCCTCACTCAGGACAGGAAAGTGGCTTCTCCCCATGTGAGATATCTGATGTTTGTAAAGATGGGACGTCTGTGAAAAACATTTCCTGCACTCAGGACAGGAATACAGCTTCTCCCCCGTGTGAGATCTCTGAAGTCTGTTAAGTTGGGACTTCATTGAAAAACCTTTCCCGCACTCAGAACAGGAAATGTGTGGAATCCCTGATGTACAGGAAGACAGGACTTTGGTGAGGAACAATTTCTTCACTCAGGACAGAAAAGTGGCTTCTCCGCCATGTGAGATCTCTGATGTCTGTTAAGATTGGACTTCACTGAAAAACATTTTCCGCACTTCAGACAATAAAATGGCTTCTGCCCCGTGTGAGATCTCTGATGTGTGTAAAGATTGGTCTTCTGTGAAAAACATTTCCCGCACTCAGGACAAAAATATGGCTTTTCCCCTGTGTGAGATCTCTGATGTCTGTTAAGTTGGGACTTCACTGAAAAACATTTCCCACACTCAGAACAGGAATACGGCTTCTCCCCCGTGTGAGATCTCTGATGTTTTACAAGTTCTGATTTTTTTACAAAACACTTCCCACACTCAGTACAGGAAAAGCTCTTCTCTGTTGGAAGGAAAACACCGTCCCTCACAGTCTGAGGTTCCTCATGATAAGAGAAATACGATGGTCTGGCACCGTCCCGCAAAGTCTGAGGTTCCTCAGGATAAGAGGAATACGATGGTCCGGCACCGTCCCTCACAGTCTGAGGTTCCTCAGGATAAGAGGAATACGATGGTCTGGCACCGTCCCTCACAGTCTGAGGTTCCTCAGGATAAGAGGAATACGATGGTCCGGCACCATCCCGCACAGTCTGAGGTTCCTCAGGATAAGAGGAATACGATGGTCCGGCACCGTCCCGCACAGTCTGAGGTTCCTCAGGATAAGAGGAATACGATGGTCCATCTACACTGTGTGGTGCCGGATGGACATTTGAGGTAGTCGGGTTTTCTCCTGGACTATACTGTGTGATGTCCTCATCTTCTACTTTACAGTCTGGAGACAAAGTGAGACAATCCTCTGAGGTTTTCCTCATCTCCCGTCCATCTACTAAAATAGAAATACAAAGATTATTACTAGACATGAGCCAATTTTTTTTCTCCTAAACCAGGACTCCGCCCAGAGCAGGCAGCTTTGTCTCTGAGGATCTTACAATTCCGCCCTTAAGGTAACTAGTAAATGGGTCCTCTGATCTCCTACCAGATCATTTCTTTATTCATGGACCTTAGTCAGAGAGTAAGGAAACAACGAGAACTGTCTTTTATAGGAGTGACAGTGATGAGGGGATTATAGGACGAGTGTCCCCACTCCCTCTATCACTCATTGCCATCTTCCCAACACAAGAAATCCTGCACTTTAGAGTTGCACCGATACTAGTATCGGTATTGGTGCCGATACAGAGTATTTTCCCGAGTATGATTTAGTAACAGCTGAGCACCATCAGAGGTCAGAGAGTGAGGATGGGGGAGAACAATCAAGATGATGACTGGACGGATCCTGAAGATCCCCATCATTGGGTTATTAAATCCTCCCCCTCATTATCACTTTCTGTTTTAGGATGTTATCACATTATTATCACCATGTAAAAGTCTGTGCTCCAATCAAATCATCAGATATAAAATGTCCAGCTGGTAGGAAATGCGTGTAACAAAAGAGAATACATATTATGTTTATTTTCCAATTTTCATATTATGTTTATACATTGCAGTGGGTAGAGGGGAGAGAGCAGAAGTCAGGACTATGTAATGTGCAAAATATTGTATAAGATACAACAGATAGGACTATATAGTATCAGAATGATGTAATGTACAATATAGAGTATATAGTGCAGGGGTCAGGAATAGGGATGAGCCGAACACCCCCCAGTTTGGTTCGCACCAGAACATGCGAACAGGCAAAAAAATTGTTCAAACACGCGAACACCTTTAAAGTCTATGGGACACACACATGAAAAATCAAAAGTGCTAATTTTAAAGGTTAATATGCAAGTTATTGTCATAAAAAGTGTTTGGTGACCCGGGTCCTGCCCCAGGGGACATGTCTCAATGCAAAAAAAGTTTTAAAAACGGAAGTTTTTTCGGGAGCAGTGATTTTAATAATGCTTAAAGTTAAACAATAAAAGTGAAATATTCCTTTAAATTTCATACCTGGGGGTGTTGATATTATGCCTGTAAAATTGTGCATGTTTCCCATGTTTAGAACAGTCCCTGCACATAATGATATTTCTAAAGGAAAAACTCACTTGCGGCTATTCATGAATTGTGTCTGCAGCACAGAGAAGGAAGATTATCCGAGAGGAATACAGGACGGGGAACACAGCTCAGGAAAGTGACCAGGAGATTACAGGCTGATATCACCCAGTCCATGCCCTACTCTGGACCAATCAGTGAGCAGTATGGGTGGAGGAATGTATTTAGTGTTAATGACCCACCTGTGCTGATCTCTGTAGGAGTGTCCTCCTCTATAATTAGCCTTATTATTCCATCCTCCTCCATAGACTGCTGATCATCCCTCACATACCTCTCTTCTTCTTCTGCTTTAATCTCAAATTTTATATCGATTGGATCTCCACTCTAAATCAAGAAAATGAGAGAGAATATCATCTGTAAGATATAAGCTTTATTATTGTGACATCACATAAAAAAATCCACACATTGGCCCGGATTTAGATACAATGGCGTATCTGTCCGGCCGGCGTAACGTATCTCCGATACGTTACGCCGCTCTAACTTTGGGCACTAGTTCTTTATTCAGAGAGAACTTGCGCCCTTAGTTACGCCGGCGTAACGTATGTGTTGCGGCGTAAGACCGCATAATTTAAAATGCGGATGTAGGAGGCGTGTTTTATCTAAATTTGTGTTGACCCCACGTTTTTTTACGTTTTATTGAACGGCGCATGCGCCGTCTGAAAAATATCCCAGTGTCTATTGCTCTAAATGACGTCGCAAGGACGTCATTGCTTTCGACGTGAACGTAAATTATGTCCAGCCGTATTCGCGAACGACTTACGCAAACAACGTAAAATTTCAAAGCTCGGCACGAGAACGACGGCCATATTTAACATTAGCTACCCCTCATATAGCAGGGGTAACTATACGCCGGAAAAAGCCGAACGCAAACGACGTAAAAAAAAGCACCGGGCCGTCGTTCATTTCTGAATCGGCGTAAATCCTCATTTGCATATTCCTCGCGTAAAAATACGGAAGCGCCACCTAGCTGCCAGCCTGGAATTGCAGCCTAAGATCCGACAGTGCAAGACACTTACACCTGTCGGATCTTAGGGATATCTATGCGTAACTGATTCTCTGAATCAGTCGCATAGATACGACCGGCAGAACTCAGAGATACGACGGCGTATCAGGAGATACACCAGCGTATCTCTTTTCTGAATCCGGCCCATTGTCTTCACGATTCCATGCCTGGATGCTCCATCTCACCAACCTTGTAACAGTGAGGGATGGTGTGATCTTCCTGTGTGGAATCCCGGGAATACAGAGGACGGGGACATTTCTCTGGTGGGTTTCTGTAGCTGGATGACTCCACCATGGTGTCCTGGTACAGATCTTTGTGCTCCTTTAGAGACTCTGACTCCTTAATCACCCCATCCTCATCATCCTCCTCTTTTTTCTCTTCTTTAACCTCAACTTTAGAATCTCTCAGGTTTCCACTCTGAATATAGAATACAAAATGACATCAATGGTAACAATGCAGATAATGTACAGATCCTAATGATACAATCAGTGATTGTTCCTCATCTACCTGATGATGGTGGGGGATGATGTGACCTTCCTGTGTGGAATCCCGGGAATACAGAGAACGGGGACATCTCTCTGGTGGGTTCCCATTACTGGACCCATCTGTAGGAAACACACACACTGACTGAATACATTGTTTCTATGTGTTTATCAGATGATGGGGATCTAGGTGGAGCCTCCGTACCTCTCTCTCCTTTACAATAAAGTCTCCTCTTACCCGGTGATGTGAGGGGCGGCTGATTGTCCATCATGACGTCCTTGTAGAGATCCTTGTGTCCTTCTAAATATTCCCACTCCTCCATGGAGAAATAGACAGTGACATCCTGACACCTTATAGGAACCTGACACACACAATGATACAGTCACCATCCACACATCCCTTGTAAGGATGAGCTCTGGCATGTTCGCAAAGTTCACGTGCAGAGCCCACCAGGAAGTCGGCACTGTGCTTCGCTAATCACAGGCAGTGAGATATTTCTCGATCTCTGCAGCCGTGCATTGGGACAATGTCTCACTGCCTGTAATTAGCGCAGCACCGTGCCGACTTCCTGGCAGGCTCTGCACGTGGGGTTTGGGAACATGCCGGGCTCATCCTTAATCCCTTGTCTTTTACTGGATAATGTCCTAGAATTCCCAGCACCGCTCACCTCTCCTGTCAGCAGCTCCATCATCTTCTTGGTGACTTCTAGAATCTTCTCCATGTTGTGTCTCTCGGGTTTTAGGGAGTCACATGGAGGCACTGTGATGGTCATGTGATCACCTGACTTCACAAGAGGAAATCTCTGTATTGAGAAACCAATAGAAAAATCTAGTTAGAATCCCAGAATCCTCCTCACCTCTCTGGTCAGGTCTGTGTTTTATTAATAGCGATAAGAGTAATGTCATGTGACCTCCCAGAATCCTCCTCACCTCTCTGGTCAGGTCTGTGTTTTATTAATAGCGATAAGAGTAATGTCATGTGACCTCACAGAATCCTCCTCACCTCTCTGGTCAGGTCTGTGTTTTATTAATAGAGATAAGAGTGATGTCATGTGACCTCACAGAAACCCCCTTACCTCTCCGGTCATGTCTGTGTTTTATTAATAGAGATAGGACGGATGTCATGTGACCTCCCAGAATCCTCCTCACCTCTCCAGTCAACAGGTAGATGATCTCCAGGGTGATGTTTAGTATCCTCTTAGTCATGTGACTCCGGTCCTCCTCCGTATTCATTTGTGCCATCATCTATGAAGGTTTGCTGTAGACAGATAACTATCTGGATTGGTATTAGGAAAAGCAACAGACGAGCACATCCAAAAGATGAAGCCGGGTCACTACACAGAAAATCATTAAAAGGAAACAACAGACAGGACGAGGAATAGCAAGAAGGAGCTCAGAGACAAATGAGAATATTGCTCAGCCAATGGGAGATTATCTCAGCATGACTTATATAATGAGGGGGAGGGGTGGAAGTCACTTAAGGTGACCATAGATACATGGAAATTCTGTGAGTGGGATGTGTTTCCGCGCCAAAATGAATAAGTATATAAAAATTAATCACAAGGTGAAATAATATTAACTACTTATGTGCCAAGCAGATCCTCTGTAATAAAATATATAGAAATATTGTGCAATAGAATCAAAAAATGGGGAAGAGGGCGCTAGTGTAAATAATACCTATTATTTAGGACACCCTCAGTGCGAGGATCCCAATGGTATGGGTGAGATAAATTAAATTAGAAAATAAATTAAACACTCCGGTGAGCAAGAAGATCATACATAAATTATATCTCTACTACATTGTGTGCAGTGATTTAACATTAGAAAATCGTTGACATATTTGTATGCAACAAAACTGGCGTCTTATATAAATTTGGGTGTAACCAATAAAAGTGCAAAAGACACTATGCAATTATGCGTCTCTTGAGTGACACCTCAAAAACACAAAAAAACAGAAAAAAAAACACAGTCCATAGGTGATTGCCTCCGCAGGTGAATTCAATCCAAAAAATCATCAAATCAAAGTCTTTAGTGATACTGCAGCCACCACCATCTACTGAGACTTCACCCGAAGTGATCTTGACAGGAGATATGCTTACCAGATAAAGTGGACCCCTTTAGTGAAAAAGTGGGTCTAAAGGGCTATTCACCACCGTTCAGACTGCTAGCAATCATATGACCAATGGTATCCAGGAATCCATCCACAAAATAAACAGGAGAAAGCTATAGTGCATTAACGTTTATTAAAACATGACAGATAAAAAGCTGATTGGCCCCTTACTTTTGTGGGTGCCTGCCCGGCACTAGGACTGCATGCGTCTTAAACCAGGACCTTGGCTGTATCTCGTAGGTCACTGTGTGTAGGAAGCGCATTCGTTGCTGCAGAGTGTGAGCGCGGGATCAGCTGGTGAGCGGGGATGTCAGACTAGCCTCCGACATGGAAATTCAGCTGGTTTAGCAGGGATCGGTCACATTTCCTTCCATGTGTGGTCACTGATGGATAAAACTCACTCGTCAGAATACAATAGTGCAGTGGGGAGGATTTCCCCACCCCCCTCCAATGTGTGGATGGGGGAATCAGTTACATTTTTTCCTCTCTGCCCGCTGGCTGAACAATAAAACTGATCCATGTATGGCCAGCTTTGGAAGCAAGATATATTAATCATCAACTGATCCCCCTGAAGGGATTAATCTAGGTTTCCACACAATATATGTGTGTATCATCATCTGCTGGAGATAAAAGACGTCACAGTGACTATGGAGGAAGAGGACGGACATGACGGGGTTACTGGGTGTAAATAGAAAATAAGATCTTATTACCTTCTCTGCTGCCTCTTCCAACAATGTCTCCTCACTACTTCTTCCCGACTCACCTCTCACCCGAAACTTCCTGTCTATACCTGACATCACTTCCTGTCTGTATTCAATAGCGTCTTCCTGTCTGGGTAGGACTGAGATCACCAACTTGTGGAGCTCAGAGGAGCTGCAACCCCGAGAAACGTCTCGTAGTGTGAACACGGTCTTGTGCTGTGTGTGTATGTACTGTATATCCTTATAGATGGGTCATCTCCACTCCCACCAAGGGGGGTAGAAATACTGTATATATATATTTGTTTACAAACATTTTTTATTCGGTACATAAAGTTTACAAGTTGGGGGGATTGTCACATGGTATACAATAATTGAAAGAAATTCTTTATGAAGGTTGAGGGGGATAGAAATATATTACTGCTCGGGGGAAGGGAGGGGAGGGGAGACATTTTGGCCCCTTTGATTTTGCAGTAAAATTGATGTGAGATTTAGTCATGTAGAACATCTGTTATATGGATACAAAGAACCCCAGCCGAGAGTAAAGGGTGGAAATGGCTCCTGATCCCCAGATTTGGGCAATTATGTCCCCAATATAAATAGAAAAAAACCTGCGCTATGTGTAACAACTCAAATACCTCCAGAAATAACTTCTACCGGACTGCTGCTGTAACAAAGGTAAGTCTTCCCTTTATCACCTAGAAGAGCATTATGTGTCACAGCGCTGTCCTATTGTGTGTGCCGCCCATCAATTATCACAAATACACTAAAATATGTGGAGACATTCATATATAAAGTGCTAGGGGCTCCAATAATATTCTCTGCAGATCTACTGCTTCCACTTTACACCTACTTCATTGATTTGCTAGGGCAGCACAGTGGTATACAGGTTAGCACTTTTACCTAGCAGCAAAAGGGTCGCTGGTTCAAATCCCGACCACAACACCATCTGCCTGGAGTTTGCATGTTCTCCCTGTGTCTGCGTGGGTTTCCTCTGGGTACTCCAGGAAGACACTGGCTACAAAAAGCGCCTAGAGGTGATTCAGTTCACATGTGTAGCACTCTACAAGTCACTCATTCATTCATTTATGAAAAAAAACTTTGTAGTGCTTCCCCACTCACCAGAGAAAATTTGACTCCCAGCTTTTCATCTACCAGAGTCACCAACATCCTTCACACTCTCCTCACCTCCGATGGATCCTCCTCCCTCACTCCTGCAAGTCTGCTGCGGTTTCTGTCAGTCTTCCTCCTCCGATCGCTGTTTCAGCAGGAGCTCCACCTCTTCATACACAATCAGGGCTCCGCCTCTTCATACACACTCAGGGCTCCGCCTCTTCATACACACTCAGGAGCTCCACCTCTTCATACACACTCAGGGCTCCGCCTCTTCATACACACTCAGGGCTCCGCCTCTTCATACACACTCAGGGCTCCGCCTCTTCATACACACTCAGGGCTCCGCCTCTTCATACACACTCAGGGCTCCGCCTCCTAATACACACTCAGAACTTTGCATCTTCATACACACTCAGGAGCTCCGCCTCTTCATACACACTGAGGGGCTCTGCCTCTTCATACACACTCAGAGCTCCGCCTCTTTATACACACTCAGGGGCTCCGCCTCTTCATACACACTCAGGGAGGAGAGAAAGGGGAAGGATATACAGTACATACACACACACACAGCACAAGGCCGTGTTCACACTACAAGATGTTTCTCTGGGCTGCAGTTCCTCTGAGCTCTACAAGGTGGCGATCTCACCTCTACCCAGATAGGAAGACTCTATGGAATACAGACAGGAAGTGATGTTAGATACAGACAGGACATTCCATTTGGAAGGACGCAGAGAGAAGACAATGCAGGATTTAGTTTCAGAGGAGGTAATATGTAGATTCACCCCTTCGGGGAGATCAGTTGATGATTAATATATCTTACCTTCAAAGCTGGCCATATATGGTTCAGTTTTATCGTTTAGCCAGTGGGCTGCCACCTCATTCCTTTAAACCCAAACACATATGAATTACACAGGTTCTGTGGCTGATTAAGGTGGCAATTAAACTCACTTGGTGCCTTATCTGTATTGAATTAGCTTCAGAACCCATGTAATTCATATGTGTTCGGGTTTAAAGGGATGAGGTGGCAACTCTAGGGCTGAGTGAAAAAGCTGAACGGTTTCCACTATCCGCATATTGGAGGGGGATGGGGGAATGCTCCCCGCTGCACTATTGTATTCTGATAATGGGGGGCGCTCCTCCGCTCTCAGAATACACAGATCAGTGATGAAGCTATTGGCTGCAGCTGCTGATCGAGTGACTTTTATCCGGCAGTGACCACACATGGATGGAAATGTGACAGATCCCTGCTGAACCAGCTGAATTTCCATGTATCTTCAGCACTGGGCTTTTTCACACAGAAACATCAATGGTCTCCTTACCTCTCCAGGAGACCTTCAGCACTGGGCTTTTTCACAGAAACATCAATGGTCTCCTCACCTCTCCAGGAGACCTTCAGCACTGGGCTTTTTCACACAGAAAAATCAATGGTCTCCTCACCTCTCCAGGAGACCTTCAGCACTGGGCTTTTCACACAGAAAGCCTCAGCATGCAGCTCATTAGTGGTTATCCTCTGGGCTACTTTATAGAGGCCTTTAATTGCCTCACTCTGAACAGCTGGAGTCTTCCAACGGCCCTTAGCCTTCCTGGCTATTTCTGGCAGCCGACGCCTAATAATGATTGGTGTATTGTCTAACAAGGCAGAAATGTATGTCCCGACTGTGACAACACCCACAGATTTACCTGACTTCCTGTCACACAGCCTGGATGTCACACCACTTCCTCAAACTCAATCTATCCAAAACCAAGCTCATTACATTTCCTCCCCACATGCCTCTTCCCTGATTTTCTTGTCAAGATTGATGACACAACTATCAATCCATCCCCACATACCAAGGTTCTAGGTGTGGGCTCTGAACTATCATTTTGGCCCCACATCCGATCACTGTCCAAATCTTGCTGCCTCAACCTAGGCAACATCTCCATGATATGCCCCTCCGTAACCAATGACACCACAAAGCTCCTAATCCACTTCCTAGTCATCTCTTGCCTCAACTACTGCAACTTCCTCCTCATTGGCTCATTGGCTTACCTTTACACAGGCTATCCCTCTTCAGTCCATCATGAATGCTGATGCAAGGCTCATCCACCTTATATACCGCTCATCGTCTGCCACCCCTTTCTGCCAATCCAGCCATTGGCTGCCCTTCACCCAACAAATTATATTCAAAATACTAACAAAAACTGACAACGCCATCAGCAACTCAGCCCACACCTACATCACTAACCTAGTCTCCCCATACCAACCAAATCGTTCTGTTCATTCCTCCCAAGTCCTCCTGGTCTCTAGCTCTCCTGTTATCTCCTCCCATGCTCCTCTCCAGGACTTTCCCTGAGCCTCTCGCATCCTATGGAACTCCTTACCCCAATCTGTCTGACTATCTCCTTCTCTGTTTGCTTTTAGATGATCCCTGAAAACCCTCCATTCCAGAGAAGCCTATCATGTCCACACCTAACATGTGTACATTTATTTTCTCCATCAGTTCATCTCCCACAGTTATCATCTTTGGTATTATTTGACTCTCCCTCTTAGATTGTAGTCGCTAATGAGCAGGGCCCTCTGATTTATCCTGTGCTGTGCAAATTGTTGGTATCTCTATTAATAAAACACAGACCTGGCCGGAGAGGTGAGGAGGATTCTGGGAGGTCACATGACATCACCTATTATTGTGTGACCAATACCATCCAAATAATTCTTACTTTCATTTCCCAAAGTTATCCGTCTACAAGGAGACCTGTATAGATTAAATGATGGGACCAATGAGGATGGAGGAGGACCGGAGTCACATGACTGAGAAGATACTAAACCTCACCCTGGAGATCATCTACCTGCTGACCGGAGAGGTGAGGAGGATTCTGGGAGGTCACATGACATCACTCTTATCTCTATTAATAAAACACAGACCTGACCGGAGAGGTGAGGAGGATTCTGGGAGGTCACATGACATCACTCATATCTCTATTAATAAAACACAGACCTGACCGGAGAGGTGAGGAGGATTCTGGGAGGTCACATGTCATCGCTCTTATCTCTATTAATAAAACACAGACCTGGCCGGAGAGGTGAGGGGGATTCTGGGAGGTCACATGACATCACTCTTATCTCTAATAATAAAACACAGACCCGACCAGAGAGGTGAGGAGAATTCTGGGATTCTAACATGATATTCCTATTGGTTCTCCAATACAGAGAATTCCTTGTGTGAAGTCAGGTGATCATATGACCATCACAGTGCCTCCATGTGACTCCCTAAAACCTGAGAGACACAACATGGAGAAGATTCTAGAAGTCACCAAGAAGATGATGGAGCTGCTGACAGGAGAGGTGAGCGGTGCCGGGAATTATTTTTTGTAATTGTATTTTTTTTTTTCACAAATAAAGTTACATCCCTTGTATTTCACAAAACAGTAGTGGAGAATAGTCAATGGTTTGAATTAAGCAACCATCACAAACAGTATGAAGAGGGTATATAGGTATTACAGCGTGAAGAGGGTATATAGGTATTGCAGCATGAAGGGGGTATATAGATATTACAGCATGAAGAGGGTATATAGATATTACAGTATGAAGAGGGTATATAGATATTACAGCATGAAGAGGGTATATAGGTATTACAGTATGAAGAGGGTATATAGGTATTACAGCGTGAAGAGGGTATATAGATATTACAGCATGAAGAGGGTATATAGATATTACAGTATGAAGAGGGTATATAGATATTACAGCATGAAGAGGGTATATAGGTTTTACAGTGTGAAGAGGGTATATAGGTATTACAGTATGAAGAGGGTATATAGGTATTACAGCATGAAGAGGGTATATAGGTATTACAGTATGAAGAGGGTATATAGGTATTACAGTGTGAAGAGGGTATATAGGTATTACAGCATGAAGAGGGTATATAGGTATTACAGCATGAAGAGGGTATATAGGTATTACAGCATGAAGAGAGTATATAGGTTTCCAGCATGAAGAGGGTATATAGGTATTACAGCATGAAGGGGGTATATAGGTATTACAGCATGAAGAGGGTATATAGGTATTACAGTGTGAAGAAGGTATATAGGTATTACAGCGTGAAGAGGGTATATAGGTATTACAGCATGAAGAAGAGGGTATATAGATATTGCAGCTTGCAATAGCCAATAGATATATAGCATACTTGGACAGTATATACAGTAAAGTGAAATAAGTCAGCGCAACCCTCAAAGTGCTGGACTTTACTGAATAGATCCAGTTTGTCAGTTAAAGTGGAAGTCCAGCCTAACACTAAAATCTCTACATCTACAGACATTGATGATCTAACACTAACCTATCTAGCCCTGTAAAGAAGAAATCAGTATGCAAACAATTTTTGAAGCTGGTCGGGTCCGGCCTCCAGTGGTGGAAGCTCTGAAGAGGACACAACTGACTGTAAAATGAATGGGAAGTGACATCACCCATAGAGTTACTATGGGGCTTCCATTGTCAGCTGCCTCCTCTGCACCCTCCTCCACAGCTCAGTGTGGGACTAGGCCGGAGCTTCAGAAAAGGTCTGAAAACTGATGGTTAGTGTTAGAATGTGGATGTCTATAGCTGTAGGAGTTTTAGTGTTAGGCTGGACTTCTACTTTAAGGCTGTGGTAATATCTCCAGGCCTCGAACCATAGTTATAGTATGTGTGAATTGGCTATGGGATGGGGGATGGGTGGGGAGAAGTAGAAAGACAAAACCTAGAGATTACACTTCTAGCTGCTGTTAAGATATGACTGGCCAACTTCTATAAATGTTTAGAAATGTCTAAAAGGGTAACCCCAGAAGGTAGTGGACGGGGTTGTCAGTCAAGGAGGCATGAAGGAACTTTTCTAGCATGGACTTAACATAAAGCCAAGAAATCTGGAGATCAGGACATCTCCATAGTAAGTAAAATGAAGAGCCTTTGTCTTGGCCACATCTCCAGCAGGAGTCGGGTAAAGGAGGGTTAGTGGCATGGAGCTCCTCAGACGTCTTGTACCAGTCCATCATAACTTTGTATGCGTTCTCCCTATATACCACACGTCTGGAGGATTTAGAGGCCACATTCTCTCCCAAGGTTTCACAGGGATAAGGCGTTGGAGATTTTGGGTCCACTTCCATGTATATGCCTTGTGTAATAGTTTGTAGATGGATGATATGAGGTGTAGTTGGTGTGAGCCTTGGATCCATATGTGCTCAAATTTAGTATGGAAGTCTAAAGATAAATAATGGAGAGAGGGAGGAATTGAATATAAGTAATAAAGAGGTTATTGGGAATGTGGTGCTTGGAGTGGAATTCCCCAAAGGGTCTGCTTTGCGTGTAACCAGATCTACAAAATGACACCACTGAAATCTATTGGTTTCAGGCAGGGCAGGAGAGTCTGGGATTGAAGGACGACATTTTTTCCATATGGACAACATAAATGGCGTAGTGGAGGAGGATTGTGTCAGTGGAGAGGACATGGAGGAATCAGCTGACCATAATAAAGAGCATAGGTGCGTGGGAGGAGATAAGTCCAAATTCTATTTCACACCAACAATTGGGTGGGTGATGGACAGACCAGGACATAAAAGTGTGGAGGTGGGAGGCATAATAATATTTTAACAGGTCAGGTGCTCCCAGACCGCCCCTAGATCCAAGGGAAAGCAAAGTAGATTGTGCTCTGTGATGGGTCTTATGGTGCCATATACATTTACCAAAGGTACTTGGGAGCAATTTCAGCTGAGAAAGAGGGACCTGACCTGGGAGAGTCTCAAATAGGTACAAATAGGGGGGAAATAACATTTTGAGGACATTAACCCTGCCTAGCCAGGAGATATTATACAGTAAGTATCCCATTAATACAAGGATGAGTGTATGTCTAGAAACTAGGGCTGTGCAAATTAACTTTTAATTAATCGATTAATCTTTAATTTTTTTGATCGATCAAAATCTGTTTGATCGATTAAAATTCTTTTGATTGGTACTCACCTCTCCACCGGCTTCTGGGCCTTCAGGGAGTTCCGTTGAGATCCAGTAACATCACGGACACGGGCGGGGCTTGCTGTGTCCATCTGAAGGGCTCCTTTGCTGTGCCTTCATATCTGCATGCCGGCGGGACCTTACTATCTGCCACACGCAAGGGCTGTTACACTTCCCTCTATCACTTCCCTCTATCAACCTGGGATTCTACAGCCATCCACTGGGAGTTGTGATAATTCCCTTCATTGGACATCTACATGCAGATGGACTGATGTTAACCTCTCCTCATCTGGATTCAGCAGTGGTATCGTTGTACACATTTTTATACCAGTATCATACTTAGCTACATGTTTTTATGACTGCTTTTTGTACCGTTTGGTATTACTCGCACCATTTTTACAGTTTATGTAGCTACATCGGTTTTATCTCCAGTGCAATATTATTTTGTTACCTACTTGAAGACTATAAAAGTTGTAATGCTATTCCCATCGAGCGCTGCCTTTGTTTGTTTTTTGTATCCTGCTATCCATGTTTCCAGTGGTTGGTAGCTGCACTGGGAATCGGCCTGCAAGGAGATCAGCTAAAAGTAGTTGGATCTGTATGTGCCTTATAATTAATCGAAATTAGTCGATTAATCGATTAAAAATAAAAACGATTAATCGAACAGAAAATTTTTGATCAGTAACAGCCCTACTAGAAACAAAAGGTGTAGATGGCTTAGTATGAGGAGAGGGTGTGACGTGACTACCCCGGTATTTGAGGGAACAGGTACACCAGTGATACCAATAAGTGGATTGTAAGGTGGCCAGAGTTGTGGGAGGAATGTTGATGGAGAGTCTCTATCAGGTTCCTATAAGGTGTCAGGATGTCACTGTCTATTTCTCCATGGAGGAGTGGGAGTATTTAGAAGGACACAAGGATCTCTACAAGGACGTCATGATGGACAATCAGCCGCCCCTCACATCAGGAGACTTTATTGTAAAGGAGAGAGCAGTACGGAGGCTCCACCTAGATCCCCCATCATCTGATAAACACATAGAAACAATGGCCCAGATTCACAGAGAGCGGGCGCACATTACGCCGCTGCAGCGCAAGCCAATTGTTACAAAGTAATTGTATATTTAAGATTTAATATCACACATATATGATGTATGGTTAAAATAAGAGAGTTCTATTGTCCAGAGTGAAAGCTTTAACATAACACACATTTATTAGTGAAAAAGATATTAGTCTATCTAATATACTGCATACATTTACAGGTTTAAAGTAAGGGAAATAAAAGTTAGTTTCAAATACAAGATAAGTACATCACACTAAGAATATTAAGAAAACAAATGATGACAAAGTATATGGTAAGTGCATGGGAGAAGATAGATTCTGATAAGTTACCTTGCTACTGACATCCCGGGCCCGGGAAGTCTCATCATCTGTCTTCTATTTCTCTATTGATGAGACCCCCTGAATTTGTAACCCAAATGTCACTTGTGATTGGCTGAAATTGCCTTTTCCAAATATGGGCAACTTCCTTCTATCTTTAGCTATGCATAGGCTTGAAGTTTAAACTAATTACATCTAGCTTGTTAATTTCCTGTCTATTCATGGAAGGGTACAACCACTCAAGTCGGCGCCATCTTGTCTACCGATTCCAAATGTGAGGTTCTTCTTGGATTGCTTTGTATCTCAAAAGATGTAGTAGACTGGTTGTCTCCTGCCACCTTCTCACAAAGCAATCATGCATATCAAATACGGAGAGTGCTAATTAGATATATTCAAGCCCTAACTGTCAGCCTATTTAAATTATCAAAAATCCTCCCCCACGACACCTCTACTTATCGTAAAATATATTTATATCTATGTACAATTATGGCGATTAGACCTACCAATTTCTCCTCAAGCAACACAATGTACGCTACGCCGACGCAGCACAGAGAGGCAAGCATGGAATTCAGGAAGCCAGTGCTCCCAACGCTGTGTCGGCGTGGCGTAGGTTTCGAAGGCACAGGCTGGCGTAGGTGGAAGTGGGCTTGCCCCATGCAAATGAGGCGTGACCCCATGCAAATGATGGTTTGAGAGCCAGACAAGTACGTTTATCCCCGTGTGCATGCTCACAACCACGTCGGAACAACTGCCTAAGATACGCCGGATCACTGCCTACGCCATGAACGAAACCTACGCCCATCCAGACACACGTCCAACGTAAAATACGTCGGCTTGGCCGGCTTGTGTTACCTGATGCAGACTTTTACATGTCTGCTGCTGGGTTACACCTCCTTTATGGGGCTTAACTTTACGTCGGACGTAAAACTTGCGCGCACCTCTCGTAGCCTGCATCGGGCGCGCACAGGTTCGTGAATCACGGTATTTTCCTCATTTGCATTTTTTAATGGCTAATCAATGGCAGCGCCACCATGCGTCCAGCGTAAATGTGCGCCCACCCTACGCCGGCGTAGGCAAGTAACGTCGGCGGGATGAAGCCTGTTTTTAGGTGTATCTTAGTTTGTGGGTCCGGCACACAGATACGACGGCGCACATTTGCACTTACGTCGGCGTAACTTGATATATGTCGGCGTAAGTGCTTTGTGAATCCGGGCCAATGTATTCAGCCAGTGTGTGTGTTTCCTACAGATGGATCCAGTAATGGGAACCCACCAGAGAGATGTCCTCGTCCTCTGTATTCCCGGGATAGATGAGGAACAATCACTGATAGTATCATTAGGATCTGTACATTATCTGCATTGTTACCATTGATGTCATTTTTATTATATATCCAGAGTGGAAACCTCGGGGATGATAATATTGATGTTAAAGAAGAGTATAAAGAGGAGGATGAGGAGTATGGAGTGATGGAGGAGATTTCAGAAGGACACAAGGATATGATGGAGCCACCTAATACCAGGAACCCGCCAGAGAGAGGTCCCCGTCCTCTGTATTCCCGGGATTCCACACAGGAAGGTCACACCATCCCCCACTGTTACAAGGTTGGTGGGATGGAACATCTAGAACATGGACTCGCAGAGATGATGGGCCAGATTCACGTATCTGGGCGCATCTTTGTGCGGGCGTAGCGTATCCTATTTACGCTATGCCGCCGCAACTTAGACAGGCAAGTGCAGTATTCACAAAGCACTTACTCCGTAAGTTGCGGCGGCGTAGCGTAAATTGGCCGGCGTAAGCCCGTGTAATTTAAAGTAGGCTGGTAGGGGGCGTGTTGTATGGAAACGAATCGTGACCCCACGTAAATGACGTGCCTAACGACGGCGCATGCTCAGTATCACGTCGAATTTTCTCCCTAAGTTACGCCGGCTCAATGCTTAGTCGACGTGAACGTAACCTATGCCCATCCCCATTCACGTACGACTTACGCAAACAACGTAAAATACAACGCTGTTCCGACGTTTCCGACGTCCATACCTTAACATGAATTACCCCTGCTTTATGAGGGGTAAAGTTACGCCGGTCGTACGCCTTACGGAAACAGCGTATTTTAATACGCCGCGCGCAAGTACGTTTCTGAATCGGCGTATCTAGCTCATTTGCATATTCGCCGCGGAAATATACGGAAGCACCCCTAGCGGCCAGCGTAAATATGCACCTAAGATACGACGGCGTAAGAGACTTACGTCAGTCGTATCTTAGACAAATTCTGTCGTAAATCCTTTGTGAATCCGGGCCGATGTGTGGATTTTTTTATGTGATCTTATATTTTACAGATGATATTCACTCTCATTCTCTTGGTTTAGGATAAAGATCTGATGGATAAAGTTGAGGGGAAAGAAGAAGAGAAGACTTATGTGAGGGATGATCAGCAGTCTATGGAGGAGGATGGAATAACGGGGACATTTATAGAGGAGGACACTCCTACAGAGATCAGCACAGGTGGGTCATTAACACTAAATCCATTCCTCCACCCATACTGCTCACTGATTGGTCCAGAGTAGGGCGGGGACTGGGTGATATCAGCCTGTAATCCCCTGGTCACTCTCCTGAGCTGTGTTCCCCGTCCTGTATTCCTGTATTTCTCTCAGATAATCTTCCTTCTCTGTGCTGCAGACACAGTTCATGTATCTAGACTGGATTTATGGAGATTCTGGGGTTCAGCCGGCAGCAAAATGTTCATTTTCACCATAGGGTTTGCTTGACCTAGACACCTGGGGTATGTACCTTGAATTTTATGCCCCATGTCTGGCTCTAGTAGAATTTCTGACAGAGCATTTTTCCCAGGATTACTTGTTCTGTTGTCTGCTGGCTGTGCCGGGTGGAGGGATATGTCTGTATAGTCTCAGACCCAAGTCACTGAGTGCAGTCTCAGGAGATGGGAGGCAGCGGTGTGGGATCTCTGCAACTTGTGTCATGTAAACATTTAACCTTCCACTGATTACTGAATACCAATATTATGAGTCCTGACCCTTACACTGTATCATTTATATTGTACATTACATACTCCTGACCCCTGCACTATATACTCTATGTTGTACATTACATCATTCTAATACTATATAGTCCTATCTGTTGTATCTTATATAATATGTTGTACATTACATAGTCCTGACTTCTGCTCTCTCCCCTCTCCCCTCTGCCCACTGCTATATATACACATCATATGTATTCTCTTTTCTTACACCCATTTTCTACAAGCTGGACATTGTGGGGTATATTTACTAAAGCTAGAGAGGGCAAAATTGGTCACAATTCTGCAGAGTAACAAACCAGCGTCTAACCTCAGCTTGTTTAATTAAGCTTTAGCAATAAAACCTGCCCCCTCTAGCAAAACCCCTTTATATCTGATGATTTGGAGCACAGACTTTTACATGGTGATAATAATGTGATAACATCCTCAAACTTTGGAACTTTAAACAGAAAGTGATAATGAGGGAGGAGTCAATAACCCAATGATGGAGGTCTTCAGGATCAGTCCAGTCTTCATCTTGGTTGTTCTCCCCCATCCTCACTCTCTGACCTCTGGTGGGGCTCAGCCCCGCTGTTATTCATAACTAAATAAGGAAGTGCAGGACTTCTTGTGTTGGGAAGATGGCAATGAGTGATTGAGAGGGTAGGGACACTCGTCCTATAATCCCCTCATCACTGTCACTTCTATAAAAGACAGTTCTCGTTGTTTCCTCACTCTCTGACTAAGGTCCATGAATAAATAAATGATCTGGTAGGAGGTCAGAGGAGCCATTTACTAGTTACCTTGAGAGGGAAATTGTGAGATCCTCAGAGACAAAGCTGCCTGATGTGGGCGGAGTCCTGGTTTAGGGGAACCAATCTGCTCATGTCTAGTAATAATCTTTTTATTTCTATTTTGGTAGATGGACGGGAGATGAGGAAAACCTCAGAGGATTGTCTCACTTTGTCTCCAGACTGTAAAGTAGAAGATGAGGACATCACACAGTATAGTCCAGGAGAAAACCCGACTACCACAAATGTCCATCCGGCACCACACAGTGTAGATGGACCATCGTATTCCTCTTATCCTGAGGAACCTCAAACTGTGCGGGACGGTGCCGGACCATCGTATTCCTCTTATCCCGAGGAACCTCAGACTGTGAGGAATGGTGCCGGACCATCGTATTCCTCTTATCCTGAGGAACCTCAGACTGTGCGGGACGGTGCCGGCCCATCGTATTCCTCTTATCCTGAGGAACCTCAGACTGTGCGGGATGGTGCCGGACCATCGTATTCCTCTTATCCTGAGGAACCTCAGACTGTGCGGGACGGTGCCGTCCTTCCAACAGATAAGAGGTTTTCGTGTACTGAGTGCGGGAAGTGTTTCCCTTCTAAATCCACTCTTAATAGGCATAAAAGATCTCACACGGGGGAGAAGCCATATTCTTGTCCTGAGTGTGGGAAATGTTTTTCACTGAAGTCCAATCTTTCCACACATCAGAGATCTCACACGGGGGAGAAACCGTATTCCTGTCCTGCGTGTGGAAAATGTTTTTCAGTGAAGTCCAATCTTTCCGCACATCAGAGATCTCACACGGGGGAGAAGCCGTATTCCTGTCCTGAGTGTGGGAAATGTTTTTCACAGACGTCTAGTCTTTACACACATCAGAGATCTCACACGGGGGAGAGGCCGTATTCCTGTCCTGAGTGCGGGAAATGTTTTTCACTGAAGTCCCAGCTTACCAGACATCAGAGATCTCACACGGGGAAGAAGCCGCATTCCTGTCCTGAGTGCGGGAAATGTTTCTCACTGAAGTCCAATCTTTTCACACACCAGAGATCTCACACGGGGGAGAAGCCACATTCCTGTCCTGAGTGTGGGAAATGTTTTTCAGTGAAGTCCAATCTTTCCATACATCAGAGATCTCACACAGGGGAGAAGCCGTACTACTGTCCTGAGTGCGGGAAATGTTTTTCACAGACGTCTAGTCTTTCCACACATCAGAGATCTCACACGGGGGAGAAGCCGTATTCCTGTCCTGAGTGCGGGAAATGTTTTTCACTGAAGTCCCGTCTTACCAGACATCAGAGATGTCACACGGGGAAGAAGCCACTTTCCTGTCCTGAGTGAGGAAAATGTTCCTCACTGAAGTCCTGTCTTCCTGTACATCGGGGATCCCACACAACCCTTGAGGTGTATTAGTGAGTGCGGGAAATGTCTTGTATATGAATGTTGCTAGACATCACAGCTCTCATGTGGGGAAGAAGCACACCCTGATATACACCTCAGATATACTCCATGGCTGATCTTCATCATGTAAGAAACACTTCATAAGGAGATCAGAGATCACCAAAGACATGGATGAAGTGTTGTACCGTGTTGACCATTGATAGCAGGAGAAAAATAAAAATGGAGTCATTACCTCTCATTGGCTGGGTACATTTTGTGGTGTAAGATTTCACAAACACTTAGGCCTCGTACACACGATAGTATAGCCAGAGGACAATGGTCTGAAGGACCGTTTTCATCGGTGAAAACCAATCGTGTGTGGGCCTCATAGGTTAGTTAACCTTCGATTAAAAAAATAGGAGCTTGCTTTAAAATTGAACTGATGGATGCCTAACCGATAGTTCAAAACCGATCGTTAGTATGCAAAAGCATCGGTTAAAAACCCGCGCATACTCAGAATCAAGTCGACGCATGCTTGGAAGCATTGAACTTTGTGTTTTTCAGCACGTCATTGTGTTTTACGTCACCGCATTCTGACACGATTGGTTCATTAACCGATGGTGTATGGGCGCGACGGACCATCAGTCAGCTTCATTGGTTAACCTAAGACAATGGTCCTTCAGACCATTGTCCTCTGGCTAACCTATCGTGTGTACAAGGCCTTATAGGTCTGTTTAAAAAAAAAATGTTGAATGAATGTGAGCGGCATTCACCCAGCTGTGATGAATATTGGATGTATTTTATTTCATACACTGATTTCCTTGGCTCCATCTAGTGGCCATAATGTGGTATTGTGCTATTTTTATTAACCACTTAACCACCAGCCGCCGTCAAATAACGGCGACAAGGTGGTTGCTTAAATCTGGGAAGACGTTATATAAAGTCCTCCCAGAATCGTGCGCCCCCTGGGGCGCGCACACGGGAATTCTGGACCCGGCGGATCACGGTGAATTGGCGCTGATAGCGGCCGTTCACCACGTGATCGCTCCGTACAATGATGGAGCAATCACATGTAAACAAACCTGCGTCATTTGATGACGCCGGTTCCTCCCTCCTCTCTCTGTACCGATCGGTACAGTGTGAGAGGGGGGAGCACGGGTGTCAGCAGCACTGTGGGATGGATCTGTGACTATTGCAGTCACAGATCCAGCCATCCCTGCATTAACCCCTGCAATACTCTTCCTTCCCTGCACAATACTCTGCAATACCCCCTGCGCAATACTCTGCAATACCCCCTGCGCAATACTCTGCAATACCCCCTGCACAATACTCTGCAATACCCCCTGCACAATACTCTGCAATACCCCCGCGCAATACTCTGCAATACCCCCGCGCAATACTCTGCAATACCCCCTGCGCAATACTCTGCAATACCCCCTGCGCAATACTCTGCAATACCCCCTGCGCAATACTCTGCAATACCCCCGCACAATACTCTGCAATACCCCCGCACAATACTCTGCAATATCCCCCGCACAATACTCTGCAATACCCCCCACACAATACTCTGCAATACCCCCCGCACAATACTCTGCAATACCCGACCAATACTCTGCAATACCCCGGCCAATACTTTGCAATACCCAGAAAATACTCTGGGGAAAAAAATGCGTTTTAACCACTTCCCGCCCACGTCATATGAGGTCCTTGACTTTGTGCAGGGATATCTAAATGATGCCTGCAGCTACAGGCATCATTCAGATATCATTTTTTTCAGCCGGCGATTCTACACCATAAGAATGATCATGGCGGCTGTTCCACCTCTTGATCGTTCTTACGGGAGGCAAAAGGGGACGTCCCCCCTCCCTTCTCCCTCCGGTGCTTCTTCCGACTCACCGATGCGATCGAAGCCAGGATCGTTTTTTTTTCAGGCTTCCCAGCCTAGAGGTGAAATATGGGGTCTTATTGACCCCATACCTCACTGTAAAGAGGACCTGTCATGCTATATTCCTATTACAAGGGATGTTTACAAGTAATCAAAACATTTATTTTTGGGGAAAAACGTGTCAAACTAAAATAAATAAAGTAAAATGAACAATAAAAATAAAAAAATAACATTTAAAGCGCCCCTGTTCCCGCGTGCTCGTATACAGAAGCGAACGTGCACGTAAGTCCCGCCCACATATGAAAACGGTGTTCAAACCACACATGTGAGGTATCGCTGCGAACGTTAGAGGGAGAGCAATAATTTTGGCCCTGGACCTCTTCTCCAACTAAAAAGATGTAACCAGTAAAAACATTTAAAGCGTCACCTATGGGGATTTTTAAGTAGCGAAGTTTGGCGCCATTCCACAAGCGTGTGCAATATTGAAGGGTGACATGTTGGGTATCTATTTACTCGGCGTAACTTCATCTTTCATATTATGCAAAAACATTGGGCTAACTTTAATGTTTTTTTTTTAAAAGCACAAAACTGTTTTATTTCCCAAAAAAATGCGTTCGAAAAATTGCTGTGCAAATACCATGTGCGATAAAAAGTTGCAACGACCGCCATTGTATTCTCTAGGGTCTTTGCTAAAAAAGAATATATAATGTTTTGGGGTTCTATGTAATTTTCTAGCAAATAAATGATGATTTTTTCCATGTAGGAGAGGAATGTCAAAACTGGTCTGGGTGTTCCAGAACGCCTGATGGTGCTCCCTGCATGTTGGGCCTCTGTATGTGGCCACGCTGTGTAAAAGTCTCACACATGTGAAGGTGCTCCCTGCATGTTGGGCCTCTGTGTGTGGCCACGCTGTGTAAAAGTCTCACACATGTGGTATCGCCATACTCGAGAGGAATAGCAGAATGTGTTTTGGGGTGTAATTTGTGGTATGCATATGCTGTGTGTGAGAAATAACCTGCTAATATGAAACTTTTGTGGAAAAAAAATAAGAATAAAAAAAATCTTGATTTTGCAAAGAATTGTGGGAAAAAATGACAACTTCAAAAAACTCACAATGCCTCTTTCTAAATACCTTGGAATGTCTTCTTTGCAAAAAAGGGTCATTTGGGGGGTATTTGTACTTTTCTGGCATGTTAGGGTCTCAAGAAACGAGAGAGGCTGTCAGTACATCAGATGTGATCAAATTGATAAATTTTCAGTAATTGGTACCATAGCTTGTAGACCTTATAACTTTCACCCAGACTAAATAATATCCAATTTTTTTTGTTTTGTTACCAAAGATATGTAGCACTATACATTTTAGGCCAAATTTATGAAGAAAAATAAATTTTTTGCTAAATTTTATAATAGAAATTAAGAAAAATTATTTTTTTTACAAAATTTTCGTTCTTTTTTCATTTATAGCGAAAAAAATAAAAACAGCAGAGGTGATCAAATACCACCAAAAGAAAGCTCTATTTGTGGGGAAAAAAGGACAAAAATTTCATTTGGTTACAGTGTTGTATGACTGAGTTATTGTGATTCAAAATATGAGAGCACCGAAAGCTGAAAATTGGTCTGGTTATTAAGGGTGTTTAAGTGCCTAGTTGTTAAGTGGTTAATGAAGGTTTGTCAGGAAAAATACCCCACTATGGTCACTAGATGGAGCTGATCATCATAGGAAATCACTTTGCTACATTATGGGCAGAATATGTAATGGCTGGATGAGTGATTGTCACATTCATCCCATGAATTTTCTATAAGTAGACTCCTTAGTTTTCTTCATCAGACATGTCTTCATACTAATACCTGAGATCATACTCATACACTTAAAGTGGTTGTAAAGGTTCAGTTTATTATTTTAAATAACAAACATGTCATACTTCCCTCCACTGTGCAGTTCATTTTTGCCAAAAGGCAACAAAATGTCGTTTTCTGGAAATTTAAACTGATAAATTTTTTCTTTGTAAATGTCACTTTTTCTGTAGCCCGTCCTACAGCAAGAATGAGAAAATGTATAGAGACCCCCCAAATACATACCAGACCCTCTGAGTGTAAGATGGATATTAAAGGGGACCTCACAGGGAATCCAAACATGCAGCCTGGCTGACCATGAAAGGGGGAGGGGTGAGCATGTGGCCCCACCCCTTCTCAACCATACCAGGCCATGTGCCGTCAACATGGGGGGACTCTTCCCATGGAAAAGCACCGTGGCCCCATCCTCACAATTCTAGCTTGGTGGATGTGGGAGTCTGTGAACAGGGGGGCTTATCAGAATTTGGAACCCCTCTATAATATTTGGGGTCCCACATATACTGCTCCTCCCCCACATTACTTAATTTGAGGTACATAGCGCACCTACTCATTCACAATAAGAAATAAAGCAATAAAGACCCTCAATGTCTTTTGTTAAAATAAAATCCCCTAAATAAATCTCTCATTGTAAATCCATCGTCAATCCCGATGCCAACTCCCCACTGACTCCCCCATAACCCCCAATCACCCCCCACACAGGAGTGATCTCTGATGGTAACAGTCGCTGACTGATAGTGTCCTGAGCTGTCATCAGCTATATAAAGGAAGGGGCGGGGATAGTGGTGACATCATTGCTCTGACATCATATTCAGTCAATGATGTCATGATCTATGCCCCTCCCATTTGCCTACGTGGCCATGTAAGGGAATGGGCAGGGTGAAGTCAGCGGTTGCTAAGGAAACAGCTGTTCAGGAAGCCTTTGCTTCCCTAGAAACCAGTGACAGTCAGAAGCCGTCACATTCGTCTGCACCAAATGCCATAAACATTGGATGTTCAGAAGAATGTGGGAGGAGCCAGTGTTCATCCAATCTTCTGTTCAGACACGGAACTCCTCCCTAATGCAGATTATTGTCAGTGTGTGGAAGTGATTGGTGTCAGTGGGATAAAATCAGCCCCATTGTTGGCGTCAGTGGAATAAAATAAGTGCCATCATTTGTGTCCCTGAGATAAAATAAGCCCCATTGTTGGTGTCAGTGATAATAAATAAGCCCCATTGTTGGTGTCAGTGATAAAATAAGCCCCATTGTTGGTGTCAGTGAGATAAAATAAGCCCCATTGTTGGTGTCAGTGAGAATAAAGTGTAACTCCAGCCCAGCATTGGTGGTCAGTGGTGGTACTTACCTGATCACACACTCCCGCTGCCTCTCTACTGATGTCGGAGTTCTACTATCACTGTCAGAAAGGAGATCACTGCTCCCCACAGTCTGGTATAATTGCAGTGCCTGGTGATGGGACGCAGAGAATGTTCCCCCCGTCATCCCCTCACTGACACTCCGCACTCTGAGTCCTGGAACCTGTGAGATGAGGACATGAGGGGACAGAGGAATAAATCCCGGGACTGTCCATCATCTGGAAGCAATGGCAAGGCTGTAATCACATTATGAGATATTTCTCTGGGCTGCAGTTCCTTTGAACGCCACAAGATGGTGATCTCACTTCTAATCAAACAGGAAGTATCCAATAGGAGACAGACAGGAAGTGATGTCAGGTATAGACAGGAAGTTCCGCGTGAGAGGTGAGTCAGGAGGAAGTCGAGATAAGACATTGCTGGAAGTGGCAGCAGAGGAGGTAATAAGATCTTATTTTCTATTTACACCCAGTAACCTCCGTCATGTCCGTCCTCTTCCTCCATAGTCACTGTGACGTCTTTTATCTCCAGCAGATGATGATACACACATATATAGGGGTAGATTCAGAGAGAAGATACAACGGCGTATCTCCAGATACGCCGTCGTATCTCTGAGTGCGGGCCGTCGTATCTATGCGCCTGATTCATAGAATCAGTTACGCATAGATTTCCCTAAGATCCGACCGGCGTAAGTGTTTTACACCGTCGTATCTTAGGCTGCATATTTACGCTGGCCGCTAGGTGGCGCTTCCATAGATTTACGCGAGGAATGTGCAAATGAGCTAGATACGCCGATTCAGAAACGTACGTCCGGCCGGCGCATTTTTTTACGGTGTTTACGTTAGGCTTTTTTCGGCGTATAGTTACCCCTGCTATATGAGGCGTATCCTATGTTAAGTATGGCCGTTGTTCCCGCGTCGAGTTTTGAAAATTTTACGTTGTTTGCCTAAGTCGTTCGCGAATAGGGCTGGACGTAATTTACGTTCACGTCGAAAGCAGTGACGATTTGCGGCAGAATTTCGAGCATGCGCACTGGGATTTTTTCACGAACGGCGCATGCGCCGTTCGTAAAAAACGTTAAATACGCGGGGTCACAGTTTAATATACATGAAACACGCCCACATCATCCACATTTGAATTAGATACGTTACGCCGCCGTAACTAAGGGTGCAAGTTGTTTCTGAATACAGAACTTGCGCCCTAAATTACGGCGGCGTAACGTATCTGAGACACGTTACGCCGGGGCGGACAGATAGACCATTCTATCTGAATCTACCCCATAGTGTGGAAATGTAGAATAACCCTGTATATTACTGTAGCGGCCTGCTCCTGTCGAATAGGCGCTGCTTTAAATTTAGTGGGAGTCTGAGCCATTATTAGGCTCAGACTAATGTAATTAAAGCGGATGTCCGCTCAAAAAAAAATATTAAAAGCCAGCAGATACAAATACTGCAGCTGCTGACTTTTAATATTAGGACACTTACCTGTCCTGGAGTCCAGCGGCGTCCGCAGCAGAGGACGAGCGATCGCTCGTCACCCTGCTGCTCCCCCCGCCATCCTCGGTGAGGGAACCAGGAAGTGAAGCGCTCCGGCTTCACTGCCCGGTTCCCTACGGCGCATGCGCGAGTCACGCTGCGCCCGCTGATTGGCTCCCGCTGTGTGCTGGGAGCCGAGTGTTCCCAGCACACAACGGGGGACGGACAGGATGTCAGAGAAAAACCCGTCTTTTGCCCGTGATGTGTGGCCGGAAGTGGGTGCAAATACCTGTCTTTAGACAGATATCTGCACCCCCTCCCCCCTGAAAGGTGTCAAATGTGACACCGGAGGGGGAGGGGGCCGATCAGCGTGACTTCACTTTAGGGTGGAGATCCGCTTTAAGGACAATTGTGTCTCTGTTCCAGCCATGACTGTGCTGAGAGTTCCACCATTGTTCGCCTGGGGGTGTTGTTATGACTCCAGGTCAAGGGTGGCAGCAGCAAGGTCAGGGTGTATTGGGTGTCCCCCTCGGCAGCGAATCAGTGGGATTGCAGGGCCTCGATGTGCATGCTGGGGAGGGGTACTTAAGGGACAGACGCCATTTGTGTGGGGTCAGTTGGTCGTCCCACACGCTCCGTGGCCCGCCTGGCCGGAGGTGCGAGTCCTGAATCCTGACTCCGGGACCACGTTGGTCTGGGGTTAAGGCTCTGCATGGTAGGCCCAGTAGTCATACTGGGGCCTGCCTTCTAAAGAGGTGATCCTGTGCTGTCCGTCCTGGAGGGAGGAAGCCGCTTGATGAAGGAAGCCAGGGGAGAACCTGTCCTGGAGAGGACCATGCAAAAAGCTGGTATCTTGGGTAAAGGCCTGGAAACTTCATCGAAGGAGGCACCGTATACCGTGAGGCTTGACAGTGTCGCCTGTCGGGTCTAAAGTTTTACTGACGCTGAGCTGGAGAATTTCCGGGTGCTGAATCCTATGGCAGGGTATTCTGGACCAAAAGTGTCTCCTCATAAGGGAAAGTATGTGGCATAGACTGTACTTTATTCCGTGCTCCACTGAGAGGGACCTATCCGGGTGAGTAATACCTACCCTGGATAGAGTGGTAACTGGCTTGCTAGGAAATATGAGTGTTTTCTTTTTTGTGTGACTATACACCTGAACCTGATCTACTTTTCCACCCATTCCTATGCTTCTTGTATAAATCTCAGAAAAAGGAGTGCACTGTGTGGACATTCTTCAGACTTTCATTTCACCCTGGACAGCGATAAGATAGAGGTGTAACGGAATGACCCGTGACAAACAGAGACTTTGGAAGGATGAGGGGTACTCCTGTGCCAGCGTCACTAATCACTCTTGTGTCTAGGGTCACCCTGTGTCCCTTTTGGGCATAGGGTGACTGAGAAATATTAATTATGAAGTACATGAGATGGGACATTACTGATAGTTCATATTGCAGGATCTTGAGATATTGCAAGTTGTTGGTTAATCTTGACCCAACCGGTCAATAGTGACTCATCTCTCTGTGTAGACTGTTGACATGCTAAATGAGGCTGGCTCCTGAAAGACCTTTCGTTGTGTGATAACACTGTTTAAAGCCTATTGATGATCAGGTGTGAATACCTTTCTGTCGGAGACAGACCGTCTGTCTAAAGATGTGGATTGAGGGGAACTCATTGTGTGATGGTGCTTTGTTTGAATTCTATTGATAAAGGAATGTGACTTCTCAGGTGTACTAAGTAGGTCATGTTAATTATAGACCGGTGCCAAAGTGTCTCTCTAAAATCTGTATGGAAGCCCCCAGTGTGTGATGAGGGGGGTGGAGAGTTTCTTTGTTCCTTTAATGCTTGAACTGTATAAAACCCTGAGAGCGTACTATTAAAGAGGTCTTTCATTTGAAACCAGAACCCAGAGCTGTGTGTCTCGGTTATTCTGGGAAATGGGATGGATCTGGTCCTGTTGGTTGGAGTGTCAGATAAGCTGTCGTTGGTTGATGGATGGGATATCGTAAACGGTGGTGACCATTACAAGAGGTAACATGCCACTCAAAATATTCAGCAGCTCCTTCAGGGGTTAGTGCTACATTACAATGAGAGAATTTATGGTCTGTACCACGAGGGGAGTTATTGATGTCAGTAAATGTCGGTTCCAGACATTGTATGTGGGGGGAATGAAATGATAATTAAAGGTCGGGATTAGGGAAGATTTTACAAGGAGTCTCACAATAGGAGTCTGACAGGGACTGGATTTTGGGGGATGAGATTTGAACCCGGATGGGGGGGGGGGGGGGTAATTTTATCAAAAAGACATCCAGATGGGAATGAAAATAGATTTTTTCAGATCAGTACAATTGTTCCGGCTGTACTGAATATTGAGCTGTTTGCTTTTGATTCATCTTTTTTTATAGTATTTCTATATTGTGTTACCACATATTGATGATTAGAATAAAGTTTTGTATGAATTTTGTGATATATGATGATATAGAAGTTATATTAAGTTATTCTGGGCTATAAATTGTTAAGGAATCTGGGTGGGGGTAGGATCGATTTGCTGTCACCAGGTTAGGAGAGGCGCCCTCTCTGTTTACATCAAAGGGTATCGGGCCCGCCATCCAACGGAGTATCTGCAGCCGGGACTCTGGCGGTGGATTAGCTCTTCTGCTCCTAATGCCAGTATTCCCCATTTACTGCTATAGAGGCGTCTATTGCTTCTCAGGCACCGCAAACTCTGTGGGACTACAGAGCCCAGCACACCTAGTCATCTACAGCCAGGGGGGTTTTCTGAGTAGGTGCTGCCAGGTTACCCCAGGAGTTGTCTGACACTTTATTATCAGAAAGGTGTATTGGAACTATCGTGTTGTGGATTCAGATATTTTGTCCATAGTGCAAGCGCTGCCCCAACATTTATTATTTGTAGATTAACCCCTTCAGGGTCAGAACATTTCCCCATTTATGGGGCCGGAACATTCTCTTCATTTTGGAGATAAATTCTGGTAATATGGCCCTCTAAACAAACATCACTGACAATAAATAGACAAGACAGTGACCATCCTGACCATACATGGCCTACAAAGGGCAATTATTACACCACACAGGCAGCCAATGGGCAATCATTACAATATGCAGCCAACACAATGATGGAGTGCAGGGGTCAGGTGTATGGAGCATAGAGCCCCTTACATTGCTGGTCAGGAGGAAGAAAACATTCCCCAGCCTGAAATTAAGAATATGTTCCATCATTGGTGTCAGAGGGAGGAAAATACTGAGGGCTCTGAGAGAAGTAGAGGAGCTGAGGGGTCTCTGAGGAGGTAGTGGGACTAACGTGACCCTCTGAGGGTTTACTGTATCTGAAGGTCTCTTTGGACCCCTGAGGAGGAAGTGAAGCAGAAGGTCTTAGGGAGCCTTTTAGGAAGTAATAGGGATGAAGAACTTTAAGAGGTTAGTGGGGCTGAAGGGTTGTTAGGGCTCCGAAGGGGTAGTCAGGCTGCATGTCTCTGAGGTAAGGGGGGCATTAGGGCTAATAGGGGCTCTTGGTCTCTGATGCTCCTCCCACCCCACTTGCAGTTAATTTTCTGACCTCCTTAAAGAACTCCTGCCAGAAAGCGAAGGAAACCTTCACCTCACCATCTCACTGGTCAAGAAATATGTTGCAGGACACAAAATAGACCAAGAGAACAAACACCTCCCCCACTGTCCTCCCCCTTCACACATTGGGTTGCCATTGGAGGAAAGAGAACAGACTCCTCCCCCATAACTTTCTACTGCACTAGCAGAATCCTCCTGCTATCCAATCCAATCCCTTCTAGTGACATCACTCCTGTCAGTCAGCAGGCTGCCAGAGATTGGAGCCGTGCAGCCGGAGTTCTGGCAATTATCCTGATTAGCTAGATAAACAATAGGGTACTAATGTGCTACCAAAGTGTTCAAACAAAAAATATATATACTAATAATAAAGTGCTAAAGTGAAGGTGTAAACAGCAGCTAAACTTCTATAGTGTTGCCAGCACCCGTAGAAATGCGTATAAATATTGAAGTAGCACTAATTACTCTAGTGGTTAAAGTGCTAATAATAATACAATAAAATGATAAAAGATAAAAATCTAATAAAAAATGTAATATACAAAGCAGCACCGCAAATAATCCAGCAAGTGATCAAAGTCAATGTGAATGTAATGTAAAATGAATAGAATATATAAACAAGTCCATGCGTAAATCGCATAAAAAAGTGCATCCACAAAAAGTATCTGAAAATCCGGAGAATAAATAAATATATATATATATATATATATAATCAGTCTTTAACGCAGTGGGACGGTTAAAGATGTAAACAAGCTGGGAAGAAGGGGAGAAGGATGGTTAAGGGAGTCTAGATCTGTCAATCTATATAAGTATCACAGAGATAATCCTTGTATCCTCCCCCGGTAGTACCAGCCTCTCACCTCATGGATGGACCCCAGTGGGTCTAGTAGTGCATCATTTTTTGTCTGCATATATAAAACAAATTAAATCCAGTTCAGAAACCAAACAAAAGGGAATTTCTGATTCGTCGGGCCAAGAGGGTCCCGGACCTCAAAAATGTAGCAAACACTAAACAGTCCAGACTAAATGTGTTCCCATGAGGGTAGTAGTTCTTCAATGTACAGCAACCCTCCCATTACCCCCCTCACATCCACTATTGTGTGACCGATACCATCCAAATAATTCTTACTTTCATTTCCCAAAGTTATCCGTCTACAAGGAGACCTGTATAGATCAAATGATGGGACCAATGAGGATGGAGGAGGACCAGAGTCACATGACTGAGAAGATACTGAACCTCACCCTGGAGATCATCTACCTGCTGACCGGAGAGGTGAGGAGGATTCTGGGAGGTCACATGACATCACTCTTATCTCTATTAATAATACACAGACCTGACCGCAGAGATGAGGATTCTGGGAGGTCACATGACATCACTCTTATCTCTATTAATAATACAGACCTAACCGGAGAGGTGAGGAGGATTCTGGGAGGTCACATGACATCACTCTTATCTCTAATAATAAAACACAGACCTGACCGGAGAGGTGAGGAGGATTCTGGGAGGTCACATGACATCACTCTTATCTCTAATAATAAAACACAGACCTGACCGGAGAGGTGAGGAGGATTCTGGGACTCTAACATGATATTCCTATTGGTTCCTCAATACAGAGATTTCCTCTTGTGAAGTTAGGTGATCACAAGACCATCACAGTGCCTCCATGTGACACCCTAAAACCCGAGAGACACAACATGGAGAAGATTCTAGAAGTCACCAAGAAGATGATGGAGCTGCTGACAGGAGAGGTGAGCGGTGCCGGGAATTCTGGGACATTATCCAGTAACAGACAAGGGGTGTGTCTGGATGGTGACTGTATCATTGTGTGTGTCAGGTTCCTATAAGGTGTCAGGATGTCACTGTCTATTTCTCCATGGAGGAGTGGGAGTATTTAGAAGGACACAAGGATCTCTACAAGGACGTCATGATGGACAATCAGCTGCCCCTCACATCACCGGGTAAGAGGAGACTTTATTGTAAAGGAGAGAGCAGTACGGAGGCTCCACCTAGATCCCCCATCATCTGATAAACACATAGAAACAATGTATTCAGTCAGTGTGTGTGTTTCCTACAGATGGATCCAGTAATGGGAACCCACCAGAGAGATGTCCCCGTCCTCTGTATTCCTGGGATTCCACACAGGAAGGTCACACCATCCCTCACCATCATCAGGTAGATGAGGAACAATCACTGATAGTATCATTAGGATCTGTACATTATCTGCATTGTTACCATTGATGTCATTTTTATTCTATATTCAGAGTGGAAACCTGAGAGATCCTAAAGTTAAGGTTAAAGAAGAGATAAAAGAGGAGGATGATGAGGATGGGGTGATGGAGGAAGAACACAAAGATCTGTACCAGGACACCATGGTGGAGTCATCCAGCTACAGAAACCCACCAGAGAGATGTCCCCGTCCTCTGTATTCCCAGGATTCCACACAGGAAGGTCACACCACCCCCCACTGTTACAAGGTTGGTGGGACGAAGCTTATAAAATGAAGACACAGGGGCAGATTCAGATAGAGATACGACAGCGCATCTCTGAGATCCGACGGTCGGATCTATGCGACTGATTCATAAGAATCAGTTCCGCATAGATCTCCCTTAGATCCGACTGATGTAAGTGACTTACACCGTCGGATCTTAGGCTGCAATCTCCCGCTGGCCGCTAGGTGGCGCTTCCGTTTGTATACGCGACGAATATGCAAATGAGGAGATCCGTCGATTCAGAAACGAACGCCCGCCTTCGCTTTTTTTTTACGTCACTTGCGTTTGGCTTTTTCCGGCGTATTCCTGCTATGTGAGGGGTATCCTATGTTAGGTATGGCCGTCGTTCCCGCGCCGAGTTTTGAATTTTTACGTCGTTTGCGTAAGTCGATTCAGAATACGACCGGACACAAGTTACGCTCACGCCGAAACCAATGACGTCCTAGCGACGTCATTTGGAGCAATGCACGCTGGGAAATTTAGGCAGCGCATGCGCAGTTAGATCGGCGCGGGGACGCGCCTGATTCAAATAGTAAACTCCCCCTAGCCGCGGAATTTGAATTCCGCCGGGGGATTTACGATACGCTGCCGCAAGTTTTGAGGTAAGTGCTTTCTGAATACAGCACTAGCCTCTAAAACTTGCGCCAGCGGATCGTAAATCAGATAGATTACGCGGATCTAAAGATCCGCTAATCTATCTGAATCTACCCCAATGTGTGGATTTTTATGTGATGTCACAATATTAAAGCTTATATCTTACAGATTATATTTCTCTTTTCTTGACATATATAACATATGGGTTATGTTCCTGTTCATAGGAGAGGACTAGGCAGAACCTGTTAGATATTTAAATACATGTTACTTTAACAGAGTTTAACAGCCCCGCGGTCCCTCCGGACATAACCCTCCTCCCTGCAGCCTCAGTTTTTTTTCTGCCTAGCAGAGGAGAAGGACGTGGCTCCCTTTGGGCCCAGTGCCCTGAAATTTTTATTTTAGTTAATTTTATTTTGAGATTCTTCGACGACAGGCTGGATATTATAGATCCTTGTAGTCTCCCCAGTCCGGCCATCGAGCGTGAGCACACCTTAGCTATGCGCTGTGTCGGCCACAACATACCCCGTGGCTGGTGGGCTTTTTTGCTCCAGGGTCCACATATGACTGGGCTGCTTGCTGTCTCACTCACAGTGGACCGGGCCGACAGCTACTCCAACTCGGTTGTAGGCCTGTCAGGAACGCACCAGCGGGTCCTTGTGTTGACAGGTAAGTACAGTCCCTCCTGCCTCGTCGGGTTGGAACAGCTGGGCATTCCTAGGATTAGGGGGCTCTCCTATCCTCCGTTTCCCTGCTCTCTGTCACATTTCCCTTTCTGCTCTAAAGGGCTCGCTGCGACCGGGGCGGACCTGTGTGGGGATTCACGGGTCCCAGTGGGGTGTCGGGGGCCCGAGTTTTATGGGGGGGTGTTCTGCCTCGGGGAAGTCCCTACCTCTGCCTTCTCATCCACATCGTGGTGTTCCGCCGCCATTTTGGTGGCGCCGACGCCATTTTTAGTATGCCTGCTGCTTCTATGAAATGTTTCCATTGGCGGGCATTTTGTCAAGCCCGCGCTGTGGCGCAGGTTGATATTTTGGGCGTCCATTTTCTTGTGGTCGCACCCTTTTTTTCTCTGAGGCTTGTGGTGGCCATTTTGGTGTGGGTTTTTGGCGTCTAATGTTGGCTTCCTGAACGGCGAGCAGCACAATTTCCCTCACAGATTTTCCTCACACACACGCTGTGTACAGAGGGCGGGCAGCGGCGCTGAGCAGTCTCTTGCTGGGTTGGTAAGTTCCCTGGGTATCCCCCCCTGGTCAGTGCAGCAAGGAGGGTGGACTTTTCAGTTCTTGAATTGGTCCCTGAGAGCTGTCTGTGGTGTTATGGCGTCAGTGTCTGGTCCTTCTTCCCCAAACATGCCAGAGTTGGCAGCTGGTGCCCCTGCACCTACGGCCACCATGGACACTTTGTCGGCAGTCCTGGAATCATTTGTTGCCAGGGTAAAAGCGGCATGTGGGCGTAAGGGAGGTAAAAAGCTCCCTCTCCCCCCGTTATCTCCTGGGGAATGCTCTGACTCAGACCTGGGCATGGCTGCGGCACAGGACCCCAGTTCTGGGTTGTCAGAGGATGTGGACCAGGACCTTCCTTGTGAGGAAGACCCCTCGCCCGGGTCAGTGCAGAACAGGGCACTTGTTAGTGCGCTTATCAATGCTGTGAGGGACTCCCATAAGCTGGATGGTGCAGCTGAGGTGTCCACAGAGGGGTCAGTCTCTTTTGGGTCGCACAAATCGGACCGCTCTGTAAAAGTTTTTCCTTATGTATTCTTTTTTGATAAGTTCATAGATAAGGAATGGGAAAAGCCGCAGAAGTCCTTTGTGGTCCCTCAGCGCCGTACATTACCCTTTTGAGGACAGCCTCTTGAAAAAGTGGGCCTCTCCTCCGGTGGTTGACCCCCCGGTCGCTCGGTTGAATAAGGTAACCACTCTCCCTGTGGAAGGGACCCCCGCTTTCAAGGACCATACTGATAGGAGGTCTGAGGCGGTGACCCGCTCCATGTTTACCATGCTGGGGTCTGCGTTGCGGCCTATTTTGGCTGCGACTTTGGTGTCGCAGACTCTCACTGAATGGGCAAAGATTTTGCACCAGACTGTGGAGGAGCATCAGCTCCCTCCAGAGTGTGTAAGACTGGCCGACCAGTTGGTCGAGGGCCTTGTATATGTCTATGATGCTACCCTGGATGCAGCCCCCTTGATCTCCAGAGCCTCTGTATCTGCGGTGGTATTGCGCCGCCTGATTCGGCTGAAATGCTGGTCCGCTGACCAAGCATCCAAAAAAAGCTTTGGCTGATTTACCCTTCAAAGGTGGGAGACTTTTTGGTACCTCGCTGGATGACATTAATAAAGATGTCACTGGAGGTTAGAGCACTCTCCTCCCTCAGTCCACCAAGGGGAAGGAGCCGCGCCGTAAGCCGGGTCTTTCCTTTCCCGCGCAGAAGTGGTATTTTCGTCAGTCGGGGCCTGTGGGTAGATACTCCCAGGCTGACAAAGGCTCAGCTGAGGGACAGAAACGTCCTTGGGTGCGTAAGCCGAACAAGCCGGCAACCAAACCCACCACTGCATGAGGTTTTGCCCCCGCCCGACTCATGGGTGGGGGGACGGCTTCGCAGGTTCATGGCTCGGTGGACCTCCCTGCTCTCCGACGAGTGTGTCTGCGAGGTGGTCACTTTGGGGTACAAGATAGAATTTCTTTCCTGTCCACCGAACAGATTCTTTCCCTCAAATCTCCCTCTCCTTCCGACTCGTCGGTCTGCCCTATTGGGGCAGTGCAAGAGTTGCGGGGTAATTTTACCTGTACCGCTGGACGAGAGGTTTCAGGGATTTTATTTGTATCTGTTTGTAGTCCCAAAGAAGGACAGAGTCCGTCCAATCTTGGACCTCAAAGCCCTAAATACTTTTGTAAGAGTACAGAGGTTCTGCATGGAATCAATTTGTTCGGTGGTGGCTGTGCTCCCTCCGGGGGGATTTTCTGGTGTCCTTGGACATCAATGACGCATACTTGCATGTCCCAATTTGCGCAGGACACCAGAGGTTTCTGCGTTTTGCGATCGGAAAAGATCACTATCCGTTTGTGGCTCTTCCCTTTGGCCTAGCGTCAGCACCAACAGTTTTCACCAAGGTGCTCTCCCTGAGTCGTTGCCATCGTGGGCTACTTAGACGATCTTCTTCTGAGAGCAGCTTCTGGCTCAGAATTAGAGGTAGATGTGTCTATAGCCAGCCAGACCCTCAGAGAATTCAGTTGGGTGTTAAACATCCAGAAGTCGGTCCTGGTACCGACTCAGCGTTTGGAATACCTGGGGTTGATTCTGGACTCCGCAGAGGCGAGAGTCTTCCTTCCCTTGGAGGAGTTGCAGACACTCTAGTCTGCGGTGAAGCTGTTGGCATCCCGAAAATGGTTGTCTCTCCTTTTTTGCATGAGAGTTCTGGGCCTCATGGTAGCCTATGCCATGTGCCCAATTCCACACTTGTGTATTGCAGAGGGAGATCCTGTCCAAATGGAATGAATCCCCATTGTCTCTGGATCGTCAGATTCAGGTGAGTCACCTGGGCAGAGCCTCTCTTAATCGGTGACTGTGATCCCTGGTTCTTCGGTCCGGAAAGCCGTTTCTCCCCTTCCAGTGGACGGTGATTACGACGGACGCCAGCCTCACATCTTGGGGGGAGTCTGGGGGGTCCAGTCGCCCCAGGGTCGCTGAACCCAACCAGGACAGGGGCTTTTGGAAGGGACTGCAGGGTAGACTCTTGCCTACTGACTATGTGCCCTGGCATTTAAGGGAGCTACAATAATTTAGTAATATGTCCTGCTATATAAAGCAAAAGGACATTATTGCATTTAACAGTCAAGGAAGCCATAATGGTCTCTGCCAACTTAAAACTCAGTAATCGGATGTACAGTATGTGAAAAGAAAAGAAAGCTGGTTAATGAGATTTGGACAGCCCTGGGTCTTCTTGAATACTGTTGCCAGATAGCGTGGGACTGAACGACCCCCTGTTCAGTTTGCGGCAGAACTTTCAAATATCGCAAACGTTCGGAACCAAATAACCCCATTGGAGTCTATGGGGCCTGAACTGTAAAAATCAAAAGTGCCCATTTTGAATGCTTATATGCAAGTTATTGGGTAAACAATGGTTATGGGGGTCTGGGTACTACCCTGCGGGATATGTATCAGTGAAAAAAATGTTTAAAGTGGTGATTTACTGATGCTTAAAGTGAAACCATCAAAATGAGAAATCATAAAAATTAAAAAATCCTTTAAATATAGTGCCTGGGGGGTCGCTTTAGGCAGCTGAATCATGTGCTTACTACTGTGTATTGCTTTTTTAGAGTGTACACAGGAAATTGAAAAAGAAACACGTCCGCTGCCATCCCAGCTCCCACCCATATCAAGCCTTGTTTTTACGCCTGCTTCAGTGTTCTAGCTCCTGCTGCCTTACTCTCAGCTGCTCCAGTGCAAAGTCAGGACTTGAGGAATCCTTGTAGGCAGTGCCAAGACCTGATGATCCAGTGCCCATGGCAAAAGATGCAGAGTTGTGCCCCACCCCCTTCATTATGTGCAAGCTTATGAGGAGGAGGGGGAGAGAGAGCAGAGTGATGCTTACAAGCCCCCCAGCCTTCCGGTTTACTTACCTGAGCTCCTGCCGATCAATGTCCTGGAACTTTGAGTGATCAGACTGTGCCTCTCCTCGTGGTCGAGGAGGTTGCAAGGTCGCCCAATCAGGATCCAGTTGGACAACGCCGTGGCGGTGGCTTATTTCAACCATCAGGGGGAACAAGGAGCTTGGCTGCAGCGTCCGAGATTGCTCACATCCTGCGGTGGGAGAAAAGAAGCGTGCCGGCTCTGTCGGCCGTCTACATTCCAGGCGTAGAAAACTGGCAGGTGGACTATCTGAGTCGCTAGATGCTGGACCAGGGGGAATGGTCATTACATCTGGAGGTGTTTCAACTCCTTTGCCAGAGATGGGGCACGCTGGATGTGGATCTCCTGGCTTCTCAACTCAATCGCAAGGTGTCGAGATTCGTGGCCAGGTCCAGAGATCCCAGGGCAGACACGTCAGGTGCGTTGGTGGCCCTATGAGGTCAGTATCTGCTAATTTATGCCTATCCCCCACTGAAGTTGCTTCCTTGTCAGCTCCGCAGTGGAGACCGAGGGGATCCCGGTGATTCTAATCACTCCAGATTGGCCCCGGCGACCCTGGTACGCCGACCTTGTGTGCCTGGTGGCGGATGCACCCTGGCAGCTGCCAATGCAGTAGGATCTTCTGTCTCAAGGTCCCATACTTCAACCAGCTTTACAGTCGCTGGCTTTAACGGCATAGCTATTGAAAGCCAGGTACTAAGGGGCCGAGGTCTTTCGAATTCGGTCATTTCCACCATGCTGAGGGCACGGAAATCTTCTTCCTGGAAGATCTACCATCATATTTAGAAGGCCGATTTCTTTCAACGGCCTTTGGCGACCCATTTCTTGGTGGGTACTTTTGTGCAGGGGGTTCGACATGGGCTTCCCCCAATTAGACCACCTCTTCCTCCATGGGATTTGAATCTGGTGCTCTCGGTTCTTCAGGAACCTCCTTTTGAGAACATCAGAGAGATTCCTCTCTTGACGCTATCTCAGAAGGTGGCCTTTCTAGTGGCCATTACATCTGTCAAAAGGGTTTCTGAATTGGTGGCCTTGTCTTGCAAGTCACCATACTTTATGCTACTTTATGCTACATCCGCCGCCTTCCTTCCTTGCAAAGGTGGTTTCGACTTTTCACCTAAATGAGGACATTGTGCTTAAGTCCTTGTGTCCTTGGTCGTCACATCCCAGAGAGACTGCGCTCTATACTTTGGACGTGGTACGTGTCTTGCGGGTGTACCTGTCTACTACGGCTCCGTTTTGGAGGTCTGACTCACTGTTTGTGTCGGTGTCTGGTCCACAAAAGGGCCTGGTGGTCTCGTTGCCCACCATTTCTCGGTGGATCAGGCAGACCGTCATCCAGGCCTATGCCCTTAAGGGGTGAGCGCCTCCCTTTTCGGCACATTCAACCAGAGCAATTGGTGCTTCCTGGGCTTTCCGACATCAAGCGTCTGTCTCACAGGTGTGCAAGGCAGCAACTTAGTCGTCTGTTCACACCTTCTCCAAATTTTACAAGGTTGATGTGAGTGCATCTTCAGATGCTTCCTTTGGCCACAAGGTTTTGCAGGCGGCTATTTAAAGCTGCAACTCCTCCGTTGAGGAGCTCTGCTTGTTTGGGGTGAAGTTAGTTGTTTTTTGATACTGTTCCCACCCCTCATTTTTTTGACACTGCTTGGGGACGCCCCATATGTCAAGACTTGAGAAGGCTGTGTCCATCCATGGACGAAAAGAGAAAATAGGATTTTTTGTACTCACTGTAAAATCCTATTCTCTGTCGTCCATGGACGGACACAGCACCCACCCCTCCTTTTTAAGTTTGTACTACTTGTTACGAACTAAGGGTGCATGCAGCAGGGAGGAGGGTTATGTCCGGAAGGACCGCCCCCCTGGGCGGGGCTGTTCAACTCTGTTAAAGTAACATGTATTTAAATATCTAACATGTTCTGCCTAGTACTCTCCTATGAACAGGAACATAACCCATATGTCAAGACTTGAGAAGGCTGTGTCCGTCCATGGACGACAGAGAAAAGGATTTTACGGTTACTATAAAAAATCCAAATTTTTGTCTCATTTCTTGATTTAGAGTGGAGATCCAATCGATATAGAATTTGAGGTTAAAGCAGAAGAAGAAGAAGAAGAAGAAGAGAGGTATGTGAGGGATGATCAGCAGTCTATGGAGGAGGATGGAATAACGGGGACATTTATAGAGGAGGACACTCCTACAGAGATCAGCACAGGTGGGTCATTAACACTAAATACATTCCTCCACCCATACTGCTCACTGATTGGTCCAGAGTAGGGCGGGGACTGGGTGATATCAGCCTGTAATCCCCTGGTCACTTTCCTGAGCTGTGATCCCCGTCCTGTATTCCTGTATTTCTCTCGGATAATCTTCCTTCTCTGTGCTGCAGACACAGTTCATGTCTCTAGACTGGATTTATGGAGATTATGGGGTTCAGCTGGGAGCAAAATGTTCATTTTCACTATAGATGTTACTAGATCTCGACACCTGGGGTATGTGTTTTTGGTCTTCTGGCAAGATCTCTCACAGAACAATTCTCCCATGGTTACTTGCTCTGTTGTCTGCTGGCTGTGCCGGGTGGAGGGATATGTCTGTATAGTCTCAGACCCAAGTCACTGACTGCAGTCTCAGGAGATGGGAGGCAGCGGTGTGGGATCTCTGCAACTTGTCTCATGTAAACATTTAATCTTCCACTGATTACTGAATACCAATATTATGAGTCCTGACCCTTACATTGTATAATTTATATTATACATTACATACTCCTGACCTCTGCACTATATACTCTATGGTGTACATTACATCATTCTGATACTATATAGTCCTATCTGTTGTATCTTATACAATATGTTGTACATTACATACTCCTGACCCCTGCACTATATACTCTATGGTGTACATTACATCATTCTGATACTATATAGTCCTATCTGTTGTATCTTATACAATATGTTGTACATTACATAGTCCCGACTTCTGCTCTCTCCCCTCTACCCACTGCTATATATACACATAATATGTATTCTCTTTTGTTACACCCATTTCCTACCAGCTGGACATTTTATATCTGATGATGTGATTGGAGCACAGACTTTTACATGGTGATAATAATGTGATAACGTCCCCAGACTTTGGAACCTTAACCACTTCCATACAGGGCACTTGCGTACCTTCCCGCCCAAGCCAATTTTTAGCTTTCAGCACTGTCGCACTTTGAATGGCAATTGCGCGGTCATGCTACACTGTACCCAAACAAAATTGGCGTCCTTTTTTACCCACAAATAGAGCTTTCTTTTGGTGGTATTTGATCACCTCTGCGATTTTTTTTTTTGCGTAACAACTAAAAAAAGACCGAAATTTTTTAAAAAAATTACGTTTTTTATTTTTTTCTGTAATTTTTTGTAAATAAGTAAGTTTTCTCTTTCAATTACGGGCACTGATATGGTGGCACTGATGGGCACAGATGAGATGGCACTGATGGACATCGACGAGGTAGTACTGACGGGCACAGATGAGGTGGCACTGATTGGCGGTGCTGGTATGCGGCACTGATGGGCACACATAGGCGGCACTGATGGGCACTCATGGGCGGCACTGATGGGCACTCATGGGCGGCACTGATGGGCACTCATGGGCGGCACTGGGCACTCATAGGCGGCACAGATGGGCACTCATGGGCGGCACAGATGGGCACTGTGGGGTGGCACTGATGGGCACTGTGGGGTGGCACTGATGGACACTGTGGGGTGGCACTGATGGACACTGTGGGGTGGCACTGATGGACACTGTGGGGTGGCACTGATGGACACTGTGGGGCGGCACTGATGGACACTATGGGGCGGCACTGATTTACTTGTTGCCAGTCAGTGCCCATTTGTGGGCACTGATTGGCATCTTTTTTTTTTTGCATCTTTTTTTTTTTTCCAGACTTTTTTTTTTTTTTCAGACTTTTTTTTTACTTTTTTTTTCCCCATTTTTTTTTTTTTTGCCCTTCCCTGGTGGGCATCCCTGGTGGTCCATGTGGCGATCCGAGGGGGGGCTGCGCTGATAAACAATCAGCGCGAACCCCCCCTGTCAGGAGAGCCGCCGATCGGCTCTCCTCTACTCGCGTCTGTCAGACGCGAGTGAGGAAGAGCCATCGACGGCTCTTCCTGTTTACATCGTGATCAGCCGTGATTGGACACGGCTGATCACGTGGTAAAGAGTCTCCGTGAGAGACTCTTTACCGAGATCGGTGTTGCGGGGTGTCAGACTGACACCCCGCAACAACGATCGCCGCGATGCGCGCCCCCGGGGGCGCGCAGCGGCTAAGAATCCTGAGGACGTCATATGACGTCCAGTCAGGATTCTACAACCACTTTGCCGACGTCAATCTGTCATTGGCGGGCGGCAAGTGGTTAAAGAAAGTGATAATGAGGGAAGAGTCAATAACCCAATGATGGAGGTCTTCAGGATCAGTCCAGTCTTCATCTTTGTTGTTCTCCTCCCATCCTCACTCTCTGACCTCTGGTGGGGCTCAGCCCCGCTGTTATTCATGACTAGGGTTGTCCCGATACCACTTTTTTAAGACCGAGTACAAGTACCGATACTTTTTTCAAGTAATTGCCGATATCGATTACTGATATTTTTTTTTATCTCATGTGACAGTGGCACATGTGTCAGTAGTTTTATTTTTTGCAATTTTTTTTTTTTTCCATTTATTTTTTTAACAATGCTTTTTTTTTTTAAGGGAGGTGGGGGGGGGGTGAACAGTGTCAGTTTTTTTTTCTTTTTTTATTGTTTTTTACAATTAACCTTTATTTGATTGTTTTTTATTAGCCCTGTTGGGGGGGGCTTTGGTGAGATAGCAGGGGTCTTAACAGACTTCTGACATCTCCCCTTTGAGACAGGGAAAGGGACGAAGGACACAGATTCCTCAGTCCTTTTCTCAGCAGCCTCAGCTGCACTAAAAATGAACAGAGAGAAGACAGCGGCTCCTCTTCATTCATAAACTGAAACATTGTAAACACAGTTTATGTTTCAGTTATGTGAATGTACAGAGTCAGTGATCTGTACATTCCAAACAGTAAGTAGCTGGATTTACCGGCTCCTACCTCTGCTCTCCACCCTGAGAGATCAAGGGGTGGAGGAGGAGAATGGAGGGGGACGGCAGCACGGAGGGAGAGAGCAACATGGAGGGGGATGGGAGCATGGAGGGGGACACGAAGGGGGATGGCAGCATGGAGGGGATGGCAGCATGAAGGGGGACACATAGGGAGACCGCAGCATGGAGGGGGACACGGAGGGAGGGAAACAGTAGCAAAACGGAGGGGGGTTGGAGGAGGATGCAGGGACAATCGGCAGTGATCGTGTATGGGAGAGTTACAAGCACCAATCACTGCTGATTTTAAAGCAGCAGAAAGCTGCGCGCAGGGTGGGGGAGAGAGAAGCGGAGAAACTACTTTAAAATCTATACAGAGGTGATCGGTGCTTGTAACTCCCCCACTGCACTGATCTCTGCTGACTGTACAAGTATCGGGTGAAGCATCGGGAGCATTTGCCCGAGTACAAGTCCTCGGGCAAATGCTCTGTATCGGTAGTGCCGGACTTCTTGTGTTGGGAAGATGGCAATGAGTGATAGAGGGGGTGGGGACACTTGTCCTATAATCCCCTCATCACTGTCACTCCTATAAAAGACAGTTCTCATTGTTTCCTCACTCTAAGGTCCATGAATAAAGAAATTACCTGGTAGGAGATCAGAGGACCCATTTACTAGTTACCTTGAGGGGGGAATTGTAAGATCCTCAGAGACAAAGCTGCCTGATGTGGGCAGAGTCCTGGTTTAGGGGAACCAATCAGCTCATGTCTAGTAATAATCTTTGTATTTCTATTTTAGTAGATGGACGGGAGATGAGGAAAACCTCAGAGGATTGTCTCGCTTTGTCTCCAGACTGTAAAGTAGAAGATGAGGACATCACACAGTATAGTCCAGGAGAAAACCCGACTACCTCAAATGTCCATCCGGCACCACACAGTGTAAATGGACCATCGTATTCCTCTTATCCTGAGGATCCTCAGACTGTGAGGGACGGTGCCGGACCATCGTATTCCTCTTATACTGAGGAACCTCAGACTGTGAGGGACGGTGCCGTCCTTCCCACAGAGAAGAGGCTTTCCTGTACTGAGTGTGGGAAGTGTTTCCCTTCTAAATACCATCTTAATGTGCATAAAAGATCTCACACAGGGGAGAAGCCGTATTTCTGTCCTGAGTGTGGGAAATATTTCTCACGGAAGTCTAATCTTTCCAGACATCAGAGATCCCACACAGGGGAGAAGCCGTATTCCTGTCCTGAGTGCGGGAAATGTTTTTCAATGAAGTGCCATCTTTCCAGACATCAGATATATCACACGGGGGAGAAGCCGTATTCCTGTCCTGAGTGTAGGAAATGTTTTTCACAGGTATCCCATCTTTACACACATCAGAGATCTCACACGGGAGAGAAGCCACTTTCCTGTCCTAAGTGCGGAAAATGTTTTTCACGGAAGTCCAGTCTTTTGACACATCAGAGATCTCACACGGGGGAGAAGCCGTATTCCTGTCCTGAGTGTGGGAAATGTTTCTCACGGAAGTCTAATCTTTCCACACATCAGAGATCTCACAGGGGAGAGAAGCCGTATTCCTGTCCTGAGTGTGAGAAATGTTTCTCACAGAAGTCCAATCTTTCCACACATCAGAGATCTCATACGGAGCAGAAGCCGTATTCCTGTCCTGATTGTGGGAAATGTTTTTCACTGAAGTCCAATCTTTACAGACATCAGAGATCTCACACGGGGGAGAAGCCACTTTCCTGTCCTGAATGAGGGAAATGTTCCTCATTGAAGTCCTCTCTTCCTGTACATCAGGGATCCCACACAACCCTCGAGGTGTATTAGTGCCTTGAGTGCGGGAAATGTCTTGTATATGAATGTTGCTGGACATCACAGCTCTCATGTGAGGAAGAAGCACACCCTGATATACACCTCAGATATACTCCAATAGCTCATAAGGAGATCAGAGATCACCAAAGACATGGATGAAGTGTTGTACCGTGTTGGCCATTGATAGCAGTAGAGAAATAAAAATGGAGTCATTACCTCTCATTGGCTGAGTACATTTTGTGGTGGAAGATTTCACAAACACTTAGAGGTCTGTTTAAAATAAAAACAGTTGGACGGTTATGACCGGCATTCACCCAGCTGTGATGAATATTGGCCGTATTTTTTTTTTTTTATCATCCCTGATCGGCTGTGGTAAGGTGCTCACAAAGTGCTTTAACTGAAAATTCTCCTATTCACTCAAGTGTTGCTCCCCCTCTTCTGTTTTTAAATCTTGCCTTAACCTTATTTTACCTTGTGTGACAATATCTCTCAACCTTTTAACTCCCAATTGCTTTGCCATCCGTGTCTTATTACCTGGTGGGAAAAAAATTGTACCCGCTAATGGGATTAATGGGGAGTTATACTCCCATCCTTCCCGCCTATATACTGTGAGTGTCCGTGCCCAATTTTCTAACTTTTGGTGGTATCCAAACATTCTTATTTAATTGTGTCGTGTTTAATGTGTCTTCCACTTTTGCCCACTTCTTCTTAGTGTGTATGTTTGTCCATCCTGCTAGCCTTGCTAATATTGCCACATAATAGTATCTTTTTACATCTGGGAGTGCCAACCCCCCATTTTTTTTTTTACGACTGAGGAGTGTATAGTTTACTCTCGCCTTTTTGCCCTGCCAAATATATTTCAAAATTATTGTTTTAATTATCTTAAAGAAGCTTTGTGGTATTCTTATGGGAAGCATTTGAAAGTTATACATTATTTTCGGTAGTATCATCATTTTAAATGCGTTGATCCTACTTATCCAAGAGATAGGTTTCCTTGCTAAGTTTTTCATGTCTTGTTTTATTTAATTAATTAAGGGAACATAGTTAGCCAGATAGTTTTTCCACTGTGGGTGTAATCTTTATTCCTAAATATGTTAAGGTTTTTTTCTCCCAAGTAAATGGAAATTCTTTCTGTAGTACTTCTTCTTTTTTATCTATACCCAAATTTAAGATTACTGTTTTTATAGGGTTTATTTTAAAATTGGATAGTTCCCCATACTCTTTTATTTATTTTATTACGATGGGCAATGAAAGTCTGGGTTTGGCCAAATATAGGCGTACGCCGCCATCTTATGTTCCTCGCCCCCCACTCTCACCCCCCCCCCCCATATCTGGATTATTTAGGATTTTAGCTTGTAATGGTTCCAGTGATATTACATACAGGAGGGGTGAGAGTGGGCAACCCTGTCTGGTTCCATTCATCATCTCAAACACAGACGACACACTCTCGTTAACCTTCACCCTGGCCGACGGATGATTGTATAGGTTTGTTACCCATTTCATAAATCTGGGTCCCAAGCCTATGCTCCGAAAGGTATCCATCATAAACCCCCAGTCGACTCTGTCAAATGCTTTTTCCGCATCTATTGACATGAGTATGACTGGGGGTTTCTTGTTTTTGTCCTGCTGTAGTAACATTATAGGCCCAGATTCTCGTAGACGCGCCTATATATAGGCGTGTGTAGCGTATCTCAGATACACTACGCCGCCGTAACTTAGTGAGGCAGGTCCCGTATTCACAAAGAACTTGCGCCCAAAGTTACGGCGGCGTAGTGTAACTGTGCCGGCATAAGCCCGCGTAATTCAAAGTAGGCTGGTGTGGGCGTGTTTTATGGTAATGAATAGTGACCCGATGTGATTGACGCTTTTAATGAACGGCGGGGGGAGAAAGTATTCAGTATGGAGCGGTAGGTGGGGTCCGGTGTAGGCAGGGATATCGGGTCTTCATTCCTTGGGGCTGGGCTGGAGACCGAGAGCTCCCGTCTAGCTACTCCGATGCGCAGACCGCGCCATTGCTAGACTCCTCCCTCTCCAACTGCTGGTATTGGCCGTATTTTATTTCATACTCTGATTTCCTTGACTCCATCTAATGACCATAATGCAGTATTGCACTAATTGACAAATTTTAGGAAAAATACCTGATTATGGCCACTAGATGGAGCTGATGATCATAGGAAATCACTGTGTTAGATCACAGCCAGAAATTGTTACAGCTGGATGACATTAGTCCAATAAATTCTTTGAAAAACAGACCTTTTATTTCCCTTCATGAATGAATGAATGAATGACTTGTATAGCGCAACTCATGCGAACTGAATCGCCTCTGGGCGCTTTTTCCAGCCAGAGTCTGCTTGGCTGGTGCAGTCCTTTTACCCTGTAGGATCGTGACACGCTTGGGACACCCAGTCATACACACAGATATACATATATATATATACTGGGCCAATTTGGACAAGATCCAATTTACCTACCAGCATGTCTTTGGAGTGTGGGAGGAAACCGGAGTACCCGGAGGAAACCCACGCATGCACAGGGAGAACATGCAAACTCCAGGCAGATGGTGTCGTGGTCGGGATTCGAACCAGCGACCCTTTTGCTGCTAGGCGAAAGTGCTACTCACTGCACCACTGTGCTGCCCTTCATCAGACATGTCTTCATACTAATACCTGAGATCATACTCATACACTTATCAGTACAGTACACACTGAAGGATAGAACTTAAATAAGACAACACTATTAGGCTAACCATTGAATTAAAATGAGAAATACTATGTGTAACGGTCACCACCGTTTACGACCTTCCATCAACTACGACAGCTCATCTGACACAGACAAACCAGCAGGCATTCCATGTCCCAGAATAACGAGACTTGCTTCGTGTTCTCTGGTTTCAAATGTAAGACAACTTTAATGGTTCACTCTCAGATTGTATACAGTTTTCAAGGCATAGGAACAATTAAACTCTCCACCCACACCCTGGGAGGCTTCAATACACCTTCAGATGGCTAATTGCTAAACATTCTAGACATCTCAGCGTCGGGCTATAATTATCATGACCTAATCACTGCACGTTCATTCATTAACAGAACTCAAACTAAACACCATCACACAATGATCTCTTCTCAATCCACATCCCTAGATAGACATTCTGTCTCCGCATACAGCTTGATAGAAAGGTATTCACACCTCTGAGCATCAATAGGCTTTAAACAGTGTTATCACACAGTTAAAGGCCTTTCAAGAGCCAGCCTTATATAATATGTCAACAGGCTATCCAGAGAGATGAGTCATAGAATAAACCAACACTTTGCATTTTCCTGCAATATGAGCTATCAGTAATGTCCCCTGTCCTTTAATTTAGGATATCATTTCTCAGTCACCCTATGGCCCTATGGGACATAAGGTGACCCTAGACATAAGAGTTATTAATGACGCTGGCACAGGAGTACCCCTCATCCTTCCAAAGTCTCTGTTTGTCCCGGGTCATTCCGTTACACTGTGTTTGGACTTTAGATGGCGCTAAGTATAATAGCAATTATCTCCAGCTAGTGGCAAATGTAGTATCTTCTATTTTAAATCAATGGAAATTATTTGACCAGCAAATAGCCAATTAAACTCCATTTTCCCCTCATTCACACAGAAGGAATGTACATGTATTTTCACCCGGAAAATTGCTGTACAATTATTTATGACTAGACCCCTAAATGTCAGGAGACGTTTATATAAAGATGGGAAGTATGTAGCAGATAAATGAATAGACCTCCTAGCAATGTTATTACCAGGCTGCAGCTAGGGGGAGCTCTAATGATTAGAGTGTGACCACAGCAGAGTGATCCCATCTAGCTCACATTAACCCTTTCACTGCCAGAGCTGGTTTTCCATTCTTTTTGCACACATGGTAAAATGCAGATTTTGGGCCTGAAGATTAGATAAAACCCCCAAACATATATTTTCTGAAAGCAGAGGCCCTGGAGAATAAAATGGCGGTAATTGTTAAGGTGTTCCTCGTACACAAATGTCACCTTCATATCCGGGTTTATTTTCTCCTTTCCCCCATTTTCTATGGTGTGATCTTTTCTACAATACTTTGTTATAATAATGTAACACGTTGTGTATTGTATTGTACACAAATTAATAATGACTCCGCCTCCACATCCCAGACACGTCATTTTCCCGACCAATCGGATTTCTTCCTTTACTATTTCCTGATTTTATGACTCTAATCTTGTTATAAGTAACATTACAATAGAAAATGTTTTGTACAAAAATAAAAGTTGTGTGTCGGTGTAATGAAAAAAATCTTTGGTACCCAATATTGCTCATAGATGATGCTTTAAATCCTTTACAGGTCATCAGTTTAGAGATAACCAGAAATAACGGCCCAGAGTGCAGTGGTCAGGAACATGTCATATGCAGTCCTGTGTATAGAGTGCGGTGGTCAGGAACATGTCATATACAGTCCTGTGTATAGAGTGCGGTGGTCAGGAACATGTCATATACAGTCCTGTGTATAGAGTGCGGTGGTCAGGAACATGTAATATACAGTCCTGTGTATAGAGTGCGGTGGTCAGGAACATGTCATATACAGTCCTGTGTATAGAGTGCGGTGGTCGGGAACATGTCATATACAGTCCTGTGTATAGAGTGTGGTGGTCGGGAACATGTCATATACAGTCCTGTGTATAGAGTGTGGTGGTCGGGAACATGTCATATACAGTCCTGTGTATAGAGTGCGGTGGTCAGGAACATGTCATATACAGTCCTGTGTATAGAGTGCGGTGGTCGGGAACATGTCATATACAGTCCTGTGTATAGAGTGTGGTGGTCGGGAACATGTCATATACAGTCCTGTGTATAGAGTGTGGTGGTCGGGAACATGTCATATACAGTCCTGTGTATAGAGTGCGGTGGTCAGGAACATGTCATATACAGTCCTGTGTATAGAGTGCGGTGGTCGGGAACATGTCATATACAGTCCTGTGTATAGAGTGTGGTGGTCGGGAACATGTCATATACAGTCCTGTGTATAGAGTGCGGTGGTCAGGAACATGTCATATACAGTCCTGTGTATAGAGTGCGGTGGTCAGGAACATGTCATATACAGTCCTGTGTATAGAGTGCGGTGGTCAGGAACATGTCATATACAGTCCTGTGTATAGAGTGCGGTGGTCAGGAACATGTCATTTACAGTCCTTTGTATAGAGTGCAGTGGTCAGGAACATATACAGTCAGGACGACACTGGATGCCAAAAGCGTCTTGAGGCAATTTAGTTTGCATTTGTAGCGCTATACAAGTTACTCACTCGCTCACTCAGTCCTGTGTATAAAGTGCAGTTGTCAGGACCTGGGCTCAAACCTGGGACTTCTCTTCTTTTTTGTGGCATTGGCACTTCCCACTGAGCTATCTGGGATTCTGGACAGCTCCCTGCCTGATCTATTGGACAACCCTATCTTGTGTCTTGATTGCTGTTGAACCTTGAACTCCTTGGTCCTTCCATGAATTTCCTATACAATCCTTGTCTCGGCACTTTCTCTTTGCCAGCTTATTGTGTCTTCTCAGCCAGTGCTGTGCTCTTGTCTTCCCTGCTGTCGTATGTATTTTGCTACAACTCGTGATTGACCCTTGGCTTGTTCCTTGACTTCTACTGCCTGATCCCAACCTGCAACAACTAGTTACCAACCTTTTGGCTTGTATACTGACCACGCTGCTGTTTGATCCTTATCTGTTCATCCGCTACTGGACCCCAGCTTGCTCAAACCCTTGTGGGGCAAACCTGAGGACCGTGACCTGGTACTAGCAAGCAGCTAAATCCATCTCCACCATCAGAAGCTTTGGTGAACACTGGTTAGTACTTAGACTCCGCACCTCAGATGAGCCTGTGTCATCTGCCAGGGTTGCTGCCTGTGCACCTATCCTGCTGGTCAGTGGTAGTCCTGCAACTGCTATAGCAACTGGTCTTCAAGCCTGATGCTTGATCGTGACAGAATAACCTGACCTAAAACATGGAGGCAACTATAGCAAACGCTGTGGATCCTTTCAGGCAGCAAATTGCAGAGCTGCAGGAGTTTGGTGTCACCTACCAAGAAAAATTTGCGGGACTGGAAAGTGTGGTGAAAGGGCAACGCAAAAAGATCCGTGCTCTGCAAAAACAATTGCTGGACCTACGTTCCTGAGATAATGCTAACGCACATATGCCTCACCCACCCAAGTTTAATGGAGATTTTCACCATTACAGAGGTTTTCTTAACCAGTGTCACATATATTTCCAAACGCTGCATTTATTCTGAAAAACAGAAGGTAATGTTTGTTATCAACCTCCTGACAGGGGAAGCTCTAGCCTGGGCCTCCCCTTATATAGAACAAGACAGTGCCACAAATAATTTCCAGACTTTTGAGGCTGCGATGAATTAGGTTTTTGATGATCCCAATCACTGTGCTACTGCTGAAGCAAAGCTGCATAGTTTACGGCAGGGTAAACGTTCTGTTGCTGAGTACACAGCTAAATGACGTTGGATCACAGATGCCATTTGGTACCCACCCAGCTGCGCAAAAAAAGTCAGTACCGCCAAGGGCTTTCTGATAGGGCTGGGGAAAAATCGATTTGAATCGTGAATCGATTTGCGAGGTCAAATTGCTTCAGATTTTGACCAAATCGTTTTTATAGATTTTTCCATAGGACCGGCGCTCCATTGACTAGGCCGAAGCTGCGGCCTTGCCTAAAAAATCCAGCCCGCAGCTTGCCGCGATCCTGGGAAAAGGCTGCAAGACCGGACACTGCGGACTAGGCTGAAGCAGCGGCCTTTTCTCAGGATCATGGCGAGCTGCAGGCAGGATTTTTTAGGTGAGGCCGCGGCTTCGGTCTAGTCAACTGAGCGCCGGTCCTATGGAAAAAAATCGTGGCCTTTTCTCAGGATTACGGTGGACTAGGCCTAGTCCGCAGCCTCGCCTAAAAACTCCTGCCCGCGGCTCCTTAGGATTGGCACGGTGTGCATCAGAAAAAAAAACCTGATTCGAATCATGAATCAAGTTTTTTTTTAATTACCCAGCTCTACTTTCTGAACAGGTAAAAGATGAGCTTGCCAGAGTGGAGACTCCTAATGATCTTGATGCCTTTATCCAACTATGTATTCTTACAAAAAGGAGGAAGGAGAGACCCAGTCGATCTCCCCATTGATTCATGAAGAGAATAAAGTCAAATTCTGTACTGTAGGCAGCACAGTGGTGCAGTGAGTAGCATTTCGCCTAGCAGCAAAAGGTTCGCTGGTTCGAATCCCAACCACGACACCATCTGCCTGGAGTTTGCATGTTCTCCCTGTGTCTGCATGGGTTTCCTCCGGGTACTCCGGTTTCCTCCCACACTCCAAAGACATGCTGGTAGGTAAATTTGATCTCGTCCAAATTGGCCCAGTATATATATATGTATATATGTGTGTATGACTGTGTGTCCCTAGCGTGTCATGATCCTATGGGGTAAAAATGACCGCACCAGCCAAGCAGATACTGGCTGGAAAAAGCGCCCAGATGCGATTCAGTTCGCATGCGTTGCGCTATACAAGTCATTCATTCATACTATCCCATTTTATCATCCCTATTTAACTCATCTCTGATGGTATTGAAATTCCTTGCTCTGCTATGCTGGACTCTGGGGCTGGGGTTAACTTTATGTACATAGAATTTGCCCACAGTAGTAATATCCAAACAAGATATAAGTCTGCTCCTATTGATATGGAGACATTCGATGGTTCACCCTTAAAGCGGAGTTCCACCCTGAAAAAAATCTTTCCACCAAAAATATGAAAAAAAAAAAAAATTGTTTACTTACCCTAAATAGCTGTTGCTATGCGGAAGTGCCGAATCTGCCTCTTCATCCACCGCGGTCGATTCTCTTCCTCCTCCTACACTCTGTTTCTTCTTGTGAATGGGGTGCGCTGCATTCTGGGAACTGTGTGTATCCCAGAAAGCAGCCGGCCCATTCACAAAGCGCCGCGCTGCTCGCGCATGCGCAGTAGGAAACAGGCAGTGAGGCCGCAACGGCTTCACTGCATGTTTACCTTAGCTACAGTGTTAGTAGCTGCTGACTTTAATTTTTTGTTTTTGAACGGACCTCAGCTTTAACTTCAGGACCTGTTACCCATGAGACAGTCCCTTTGGTACTGCAATTTGAGGCTAATCATTATGCGACCATCAGTTTTAAGCTGATTACGTCACCCAAATTTCCCATCATCCTGGGCATTCCTTGGTTTTCCACCCATAATCCCTCCATCAACTGGGAAGCACAGATTGTAAACTTTACATCCCCCATTGCGAGGAATTCTGTAGAGAACCTTGTCAAACATGTTCTTTGCCGGTCAAGAAATCACAGGTGGAAGTTGTTACTACGCAGTCATATGAAAACCTGCCTCCAAAATATCATGAGTTTCGGGATGTCTGTGATAAGAATGCCCATCAGTTACCTCCTCATCGCCCATATGATTGTCCCATTGAACTGCTCCCAGGGGCTGAAATACCTTTTGATCGCCTTTTCAATCTTTCAGAACCTGAATTAAAAGTTCCCAAGGAATGGATTGACAAGAATTTAGAGAAGGGCTTCACTAGACCCTCAATGTCTCCTGCAGCGGCAGCCCTGTTCTTTGTTGCAAAGAAAGATTCCACCTTGCGTCCATGCATTGACTACTGTGACCTTAATAAAATCACTATTAAAAACCGCTATCCACTTCTTTTAATTTCTGAAATGTTGGAAAGACTCCGCTCTGCCAAAGTCTTCACAAAACATATAACCTCACCGCATGCGTCAAGGAGACAAATGGAAAACCGCCTTTAGAACCAGATATGGCCATTTTGAGTCCCTGGTTATGGCTTTTGGCCTCTGCAACACCCCTGCCACTTTCCAACACTTCATCAATGATACTTTTCCAGACCTATTAGACCAGTTTGTGATTGCTTATTTGGATGATATTCTCATCTTTTCTAATAACCTGGAAGAACATCGCAAACAGGGTTGCACTGTCTTTGAAAGGCTAAGGAAGAACCAACTTTATATTAAATTGGAGAAAAGCGAGTTTGAACGAACCCAGATGCAATTTTGGAGTAAGCATGGATCCTGAGAAGATCAAAGCAGTGGTGGATTGGCCTGCCCTAGTAATGTTAAAGAGATACAATGATTTGTTGGTTTTGCCAACTTCTACAGAAAATTCATTAGAAACTTCTCTAAAGTGATAGCACCAATTACACAGCTGACAAAGAAAGGGATGGCCTTTGTGTGGTCAGCTGAGGCACATACTGCTTTTATTAAGCTAAAGACTCTTTTCACATCCCGATCCTGAAGTTCCTTTTATAGTGGAAGTGGATGCCTCGGACTTTGCTGTGGGAGATATCCTTTCTCAGCGAAACAGAGAAAAAAAATGCAGCTTCTTCCTTGTGCATATTTCTCTTGCTTAATGTCATCAGCCAAAAGAAATGATGACACCAGGAATAAGGAATTACTGGCAATTTAGAAGCCTTTTCTGAATGGAGGCATCTGCTGGAAGGGGCTAAGCATCCTGTAATTGTTCTCACTGATCATAAAAATCTAGAATTTATTCATTCTGCCAAGAGGATGTCTTCTAGACAAGCACATTGGTCACTGTTCTTTTCCCGGTTTATTTTAATCATCTCGTATTGACCTGGGTCAAGGTATGATAAGGCCGATGCATTATCAAGAATGTTGACTGACCCATGCAGGGAAGACAACCCTGAATGTATGATTCTGCCTCAAAAGAACTTCATAGGGGCCACGGGTTTCAAGACATTCTTGAGTTTGCTAAAGGAAGGGTATGAAAATTACCCTCTTCTCAATCATCTGCCTGCAGATATTAACATTGTGTATAAGAATGGCTTTTGGACTCATGCACATAGTCTCTATGTACCTGAATCTGCTTGGATTGAAGCCCTCAGGTTGGTTCATGACTGAAAACTTGCTGGGCATTTTGGGATTTCCAAAACAGAAGAGCTCTTGTCATGTTCATTTTGGTGGCCCAGCTATAAGAAAGACGTCAAACAGTATGTGGCCTCATGCTCGACCTGTGCACGCAGTAAGACTCCCGAGCTTCTCCTTTGGGGTTGCTCCAGCCACTCCCTGTTCCATCAAGACCATGGGGCACAATTTCTATGGACTTTGTGGTAGATTTACCTTCCTCAAGAGAGATGACCACTATCTTGGTTGTTGTTGACCGTCCCACTAAGATGGATCATTTTACACCTGTTAAGGGGGTACCTTTAACTTAACAAACTGCTTTGAGAAGTATTTAAACTACATGGAATTCCTGACGAAGTGGTGTCTGACAAAGGAGTACAGTTTACCAAAATTTTGGAAAAACTTTTGCTCAGCCTTAGGTTTAACAGTTAATCTGTCTTCTGCTTTTCATCCCCAATCTAATGGTCAGACTGAGAGGACCAATCAAACTAGGGTTGTCCCGATACCGATACTAGTATCGGTATCGGGACCGATTCCGAGTTTTTTCGGCGGTACTCAGACGCCGATACCCAGCCCCGATACACAAATAGAATACTTAACCCCCCCCCCGCCGCCGCCGCCACCGGAGCCGTAATTTGTCGTCGCGATCCGCCGCCGTTACGCCGCATCCCCGCTACCGCCGACTGTGTAATACGAGCGGGAACATTACAGCTTTGAATAGCTGTAATGATTTGCGCCGCGCATAGACACTCCCCCTTGCTCGGGTGAACTGTCCAATCCCGAGCGAGGGGGAGTGTCTATACACGCAGCGTGGCGCCAATCATTACAAAGCTATTCAAAGCTGTAATGTTCCTGGCCGGCCGTAGTACTGTACACAGTCGGCGGTAGCAGGTAAGCGGGCCATGGCTGCATATGAGGGGGGAGACACATGGCTGGATGGGGGGGAGACACATGGCTGGATGGGGGGGAGACACATGGCTGGATGGGGGGGAGACACATGGCTGGATGGGGGGGGGGAGACACATGGCTGGATGGGGGGGGAGACACATGGCTGGATGGGGGGGGAGACACATGGCTGCAGATAGGGGGGGAGAAACATGGCTGCAGATAGGGGGGGAGACACATGGCTGCAGATAGGGGGGGAGACACATGGCTGCAGATAGGGGGGAGACACATGGCTGGATGGGGGGGGGGAGACACATGGCTGGATGGGGGGGGAGACACATGGCTGGATGGGGGGGGGAGACACATGGCTGGATGGGGGGGAGACACATGGCTGGATGGGGGGGGGAGACACATGGCTGGATGGGGGGGAGACACATGGCTGGATGGGGGGGGGAAACACATGGCTGGATGGGGGGGGAGACACATGGCTGGATGGGGGGGAGACACATGGCTGGATGGGGGGGGGGAGACACATGGGTGGGGGGGGGGAGACACATGGCTGGATGGGGGGGAAGACATGGCTGGATGGGGGGGGAGACACATGGCTGGATGGGGGGGAGACGTGGCTGGATGGGGGGAAGACGTGACTGGATGGGGGGGAGACATGGCTGGATGGGGGGGAGACATGGCTGGATATGGGGGGGGGAGACATGGCTGGATGGGGGGGGGAGACATGGCTGGATGGGGAGGGAGACATGGCTGGATGGGGAGGGAGACATGGCTGGATGGGGAGGGAGACATGGCTGGATGGGGGGGAGACATGGCTGCATGGGAAGGGAGACATGGCTGGATGGGGGGGAGACATGGCTGGATATGGGGGGGGAGACATGGCTGGATATGGGGGGGGGAGACATGGCTGGATATGGGGGGGGAGACATGGCTGGATATGGGGGGGGGGACATGGCTGGATATGGGGGGGGAGACATGGCTGGATAATGGGGGGGACATGGCTGCATATGGGGGGACATGGCTGGATATGGGGGGGACATGGCTGCATCTGTGGGGGGACATGGCTGCATTTGTGGGGAGACATGGCTGCATTTGGGGACACATTGAAAAAAAGTATCGGTATTCGGTATCGGCGACTACTTGAAAAAAAGTATCGGTACTTGTACTAAAAAAGTGGTATCGGGACAACCCTAAATCAAACCTTAGAGCAGTACCTTGGATGTTTTGTCAGTTATCTTCTGGATGACTGGGTGGATTATCTTTCTACATCAGAGTTTGCATACAACAATTCTGAACATAGCTCTACTTCTCAAAGTCCTTTTTATTTTAACAACTGGTATCATCCAGTTTTTATTCCTGATTTCCCTATCTCAACTCCAATTTCTTATGTTACCAACAGATTAACTACATTGCAGGAGATTCGTGAGAAATTGATCGACACTTTGAAGGAGGTCCCTTCCTGCCTTTCATGTGGGTGAAAAAGTTTCTCTGTGGAGAGAGGAGAACCTTCAGGCCTCTATGGTAGAGTTGCCATACGGAAGCCACTCCTCCATAAAAGGCACATGACAGTCTGCCTGGAGTTTGCCAAAAGGCATCTGAAGGACTCAGACCATGAGAAACAAAATTCTCTGGTCTGATGAAACAAAGATTGAACTCTTTGGCCTGAATGACAAATGTCATGTCTGGAGGAAACCAGGCACCACTCAATACCATCCCTACAGTCAAGCATGGTGGTGGCAGCATTATATTGTGGGCATGTTTCTCAGGGACAGGATCGAGCGAAAGTTGAATGCAGGAATGTACATCCTTGAGGAAAACCTGCTCAAGAGCAGTCTGGTCCTCAGACTGGGGCAAAGGTTCATCTGCCAACAGGACAATGACCCTAAGCACAGAGCCAAGATAACAAAGGAGTGGCTACAGGACAACTCTGTGAATGTCCTTGCGTGGCCCAACCAGAGCCCAGACTTGAACCTGATTGAACATCTCTGGAGAGATCTGAAAATGGCTGTGCACCGACACTCCCCATCCAAACTGACGGAGGTACTGCAAAGAAGAATGGGAGAAACTGCCCAAAAATAGGTGTGCCAAGCTTGTAGCATCATACTCAAAAAGATTTGAGGCTGTAATTGGTGCCAAAGGAGCTTCACCAAAGTATTGCCCAAAGGCTGTGATACTTATGTACATGTGATTTTTTTGTTTTTTTATTTTTAATAAATTTGCAAAGATTTCAGACTTCTGTAACTTTGTCATTATGGGGGATTGTTTCTACAATTTTGGAAAATAATGAATTGAATCCATTTTGAAATAAGGCTGTAAAATAACAAAATGTGGAAAAAGTGAAGCGCTGTGAATACTTTCCGGATGCACTGTACATTACTTCTGTGTGAATAGGGGTAAAAAATGTTTTTAGGCTATTTGCTGTGCTGGTCAAATGTTTGACATTGATTTAAATTTGAAAATGTTGCATTCAGCCACTAGATGGCAATCATTTCTATTATACTTAATGACATCTATTTGACAAATGTGGTATCTTGTCTGATATATCAATGGTTGGTTTAATATTGTTGGATTAATACATTTATGTTCTCTGATTTCTCCCGTATTCATTTAACCACTTGCCGACCTGCTGCCGTCATTAAACTGAGGCAGGTCGGCATGATCCCGCAAACCGTCGTAGCTGTACATCGGTCCCTTTAAGTGAAATAGCGCGCACGCTTCACTGTGGGAGTGGTGATGCTCGTGACCAGCGGTCACGATGACCGCCAGCCATGAGTGATCACGGGCATGAGAGGCAGAACAGGGATGTGTGTGTGTAAACACATACATCCCTGTTCTGTGAGGAGAGGAGATGCAGATCGCGAGTTCCTACAAGCTGGGAACCAGAATCTGTCATCTCATATAGTGAGTCCCCTCCTCCCACAATTAGAACACACACTAGGGAACACATTTAACCCCTTGATCGCCCCCTAGTGTTGACCCCTTCCCTGCCAGTGACATTTATACAGTAATCAGTGCATTTTTAATATCGCAGTCCCGATACAAATCGCAGATCGCCGCCATTACTAGTAAAAAATAAAATAATAATAAAAATGCCATAAAACTATCCCCTATTTTGAAGGTGCTATAACTTTTGCGCAAACCAATTATTATACGTTTATTGTGATCTTGATTACCAAAAATAGGTAGAATACATAGGAAAACTACATGTAGAATACTGAGGAAAAAAATTGCTTTTTTTAAAGAAATCTGTGATATTTATTATAGCAAAAAGTACAAAATATTGTGTTTTTATTTTTTTATTGTTTATAGCGCAAAAAATTGAAACTGCAGAGATAATCAAATACCACCAAAAGAAAGCTCTATTTGTGGGGAAAAAGGGACATCAATTTTGTTTGAGTACAACATCGTACGACAATTGTCAGTTAAAATGACGCGGTATCGCAAAAAATGTCCCGGTCATTGAGCAGCCAAATCTTCCGGGCGGAAGTGGTTAACCACAAAGAAAACTAAAGGTTCTATTAATAAAAAAAGCTGGAAGAATGTCACATGCATTTACCCAACAAATATGACAAATTCTTGCCATATTCAAGTTAATAGAGTGATTTCCTATAATCATCAGATCCATCTAGTGGCCATAGGGTGGCATTTTTCTTGAAATACCTCAATCAGAAAGAATAGTGCAATACTGCACTATGGACACTAGATGGAGCAAAAGATCATAGGAAAGTACTATATGAAGTAAAATACAACCAACAATGCTTCTCACATTTGTTCAAAAATAATTAAAAAAACAGACCTCTAAGTGTTTGTGAAATCTTCCACCCCAAAATGTACTCAGCCAATGAGAGGTAATGACTCCATTTTTATTTTTATACTGCTATCAATGGCCAACACGGTACAACACTTCATCCATGTCTTTGGTGATCTCTGATCTCCTTATGAACTGTTTCTTACATGATGAAGATCAGCCATGGAGTATATCTGAGGTGTATATCAGGGTGTGCTTCTTCCCCACATGAGACCTGTGATGTTCAGCAACATTCATATACAAGACATTTCCCGCACTCACTAATACACCTCGAGGGTTGTGTGGGATCCCTGATGTACAGGAAGACAGGACTTCAGTGAGGAACAATTCCCTCACTCAGGACAGGAAAGTGGCTTCTCCCCCGTGTGAGATCTCTGATGTCTGGAAAGATTGGACTTCACTGAAAAACATTTCCCACACTCAGGACAGGAATATGGCTTCTCCCCCGTGTGAGATCTCTGATGTGTGTAAAGATGGGACTTCTGTGAAAAATATTTCCCACACTCAGGACAAGGATACAGCTTCTCCCCCGTGTGAGACTTCTGATGTCTGACAAGATCTATATTTTTTCCAAAACATTTCCTGCACTCAGAACAGAAATACAGCTTCTCTCCTGTGTGAGATCTCTGATGTATGGAAAGACTGGACTTTTGTGAAAAACCTTTCCCGCACTCAAGACAGAAATATGGCTTCTTCCTTGAGTGAAACATTTGATGTTTAACAAGATTTGCTTTTTGTACAAAATATTTCCCGCACTCAAGACAGGAATACGGCTTGTCCCCCGTGTGAGATCTCCGATGTCTGTAAAGATTGGGCTTCTGTGAAAAACATTTCCCACACTCAGGACAGGAATATGGCTTTTCACCAGTGTGAGATCTCTGATGTACTGAAAGATGGGACTTTTTTGAAAAACATTTCCAGCACTTAGGACAGGAATGCGGCTTCTCTCCTGTGTGAGATCTTTTATGCACATTAAATTTGGATTCAGAATAAAAACACTTCCCGCACTCAGTACAGGAAAACCTCTCATCTGTTGGAAGGACGGCACCGTCCCGCACAGTCTGAGGTTCCTCAGGATAAGAGGAATACGATGGTCCAGCACCATCCCGCACAGTCTGAGGTTCCTCAGGATAAGAGGAATACGATGGTCCGGCACCGTCCCGCACAGTCTGAGGTTCCTCAGGATAAGAGGAATACGATGGTCCGGCACCGTCCTGCACAGTCTGAGGTTCCTCAGGATAAGAGGAATACGATGGTCCGGCACCGTCCCTCACAGTCTGAGGTTCCTCAGGATAAGAGGAATACGATGGTCCGGCACCGTCCCGCACAGTCTGAGGTTCCTCAGGATAAGAGGAATACGATGGTCCATCTACACTGTGTGGTGCCGGATGGACATTTGAGGTAGTCGGGTTTTCTCCTGGACTATACTGTGTGATGTCCTCATCTTCTACTTTACAGTCTGGAGACAAAGTGAGACAATCCTCTGAGGTTTTCCTCATCTCCCGTCCATCTACTAAAATAGAAATACAAAGATTATTACTAGACATGAGCTGATTGGTTCCCCTAAACCAGGACTCCGCCCACATCAGACAGCTTTGTCTCTGAGGATCTTACAATTCCCCCCTCAAGGTAACTAGTAAATGGGTCTTCTGATCTCCTACCAGATCATTTCTTTATTCATGGACCTTAGTCAGAGAGTGAGGAAACAACGAGAACTGTCTTTTATAGGAGTGACAGTGATGAGAGGATTATAGGACGAGTGTCCCCACCCCCTCTATCACTCATTGCCATCTTCCCAACACAAGAAGTCCTGCACTTGCTTATTTAGTCCATGATTTAGTCATGAATAACAGTGGGACTGAGCCCCACCAGAGGTCAGAGAGTGAGGATGGGGGAGAACAACCAAGATGAAGACTGGACTGATCCTGAAGTCCTCCATCATTGGGTTATTGGCTCCTCCCTCATTATCACTTTCTGTTTAAAGTTCCAAAGTTTGAGGATGTTATCACATTAATATGAACATGTAAAAGTCTGTCCTCCAATCAAATCATCAGATATAAAATGTCCAGCTGGTAGAAAATGGGTGCAAAATAAGTAAGTCCAATGTAGTGTAAAACTTATTATATAGGATACAAAAGTTAGGACTATACAGTATCAGAAGTATGTAATATACAATATAAATGATACAGTGTAAAGCCCTGTACACACGATCGGATATCTAATGGAAACTAGTCCGATGGATTTTTTCGTCGGATATCCGATGAAGCTGACTTGAAAGTCTTGCCTACACACCATCAGTCAAAAATCTGACCGTGCCAAAACGCGGTGATTTAAAACACTACAACGCGCTGAAAAAAATCAAGTTCAATGCTTCCGAGTATGCGTCAACTTGATTCTTAGCATGCGTGGATTTTAGACTGATGGACTTCCACACAGACGATCGTTTTTTTCTATTGTTTTTTTATCCACAGGAAAAATTTAAAACATGTTCTATTTTTTTCACCGATGGAAAACAAACCGATGGGGCCCACACATGTTTTCATCGGACAAGCCGATCGTGTGTACAGGGCTTAAGGGTCAGGACTCCTAATATTGGTATTGGTATTCAGTAATCAGTGGAAGATGAAATGTTTACATGAGACAAGTTGCAGAGATCCCACACCGCTGCCTCCCATCTCCTGAGACTGCACTCAGTGACTTGGGTCTGAGACTATACAGACATATCCCTTCACCCAGCAAATAACAGAGCAAGTAACCCCGGGAGAATTGTTCTGTCAGAGATCATGCTAGACCCGGGTATGGGGTAGAAAATCCAAAAATGTTTCCTAGGTGTCTAGTAACGTCTATGGCTTAAATGAACATTTTGCTGCCAGCTGAACCCCAGAATCTCTGTCTAGAATCTATGTCTAGAGACATAAATTGTGTCTGCAGCACAGAGAAGGAAGATTATCCGAGAGAAATACAGGACGGGGAACACAGCTCAGGAAAGTGACCAGGGTATTACAGGCTGATATCACCCAGTCCCCGCCCTACTCTGGACCAATCAGTGAGCAGTATGGATGGAGGAATGTTTTTAGTGTTAATGACCCACCTGTGCTGATCTTTGTAGGAGTGTCCTCCTCTATGAATGTCCCCGTTATTCCATCCTTCTCCATAAATTGCTGATCATCCCTCACATACCTCTCTTCTTCTTCTTCTTCTTTAATCACAGCTTTTATATCCATCAGATCTTCACCCTAAACCAAGAAAATTATACAAAAGATCACTTGTAAAGGGTGTTATTTTTGTTGTAACGGAATCGCCCCGTGGGACCCAGAGGCTCTTGAAGCGTGTGGGGTACTCCTTTTTCAGCTTTACCGATGACTATTGTGTCTAAAGTCATCCTATGTCCACTAGAAGCATAGGATGACTGAGAAATTATATCTTGGACTACATGAGATGGGCAGTAATGATAATTCACAATGTATTCCAGGATATCTTGAAATAATACTGTTTGTTGATTCTGAACCCAACAGGTCCATTGAAAGAGTGACTCATTCAATGTGGGAACATAGACTGTTAGGAGTTAATGTCGTCTGCTACTGTGATGTAAATTAACCTTAGTATGGCTCCCAAGAACCTTTCATTGTGTTATGCTAATTGACACTGTATTGTGTGAAAGTTCTATTGATGATAGTGTGTTGTGAGTTAGCACAGTCTAAAGGTCAGATGTCTGACTTGTCAGCTGTAGTTAATTATTATTATGATGCTGTGGGTGGAGTGTGTCATTGTCCATGTGATTATTGCAGCATTCTTTTTGGTGTATATAAGAGCCTGCTTTCTCAATAATGATTGTCTATTTGTTTTGAACCAGAGAACAGAGCTCTGTGTGTCGTTTCTGGGGGAAATCCATATGGGTCCTGTTCGCCGGATTGTGGAGTGTCGATAAGCTGTCTTGGGTTCGGAATGGAATTTCTTAAAAATGCGTTAACCCCTGTCCCATTTGGGGTTCCGTTACACTTGTAATATCACATAGTGTAAAAAAAAAAAAAAAAACACTCACCACCTCTACGAGTCCATGTTCTAGACACATCCCTTGTCTGTTACTGGATAATGTCCCAAAATTCCCAACACCGCTCACCTCTCCTGTCAGCAGCTCCATCATCTTCTTGGTGACTTCTAGAATCTTCTGCATGTTGCGTCTCTCAGGTTTTAGAGAGCCACATGGAGGCACTGTGATGGTCATATGATCACCTGACTTCATAAGAGGAAATCTCTCAGTCCAATCAGAGGTTTACACGAAGCAGGGAGTAGATTCAGCATAACAGTCCTTAATGGTTTTCTTTCAAAGTCTCACAAGTTCCTCCTGAGTGTGTAGAAGGGGAAGGCTTGAGCACATCTGTAACATGAGGAGCGATTTCCTCTTACAACCAAGTACATATTTGTTCTTTGAAATTAGGAATTTAGGAGGGAGGGGGGGACACGGAGTGAGTGAGGGGATGGAGTTGCTTCTTCATTTGGAAGACAGAAGGAGAAAATGTAGACTGAACTAAAACCATCAGATATGATTCCTGATATCTGACAAAATCTTTATCAGGGAAAATAAGCAATAGTGATCATTCTCATACATACATATGCATATACAAACAGGAAATATGGAAATATTAACCGAAATTAAAGAAAATATAAACCGAAAACCATTTCAATAGTTCTAATAATAAAAATTATTTTCATTTTAGTTTCAAGTCTATCACAGCCCCCCCTTAAAATGAATATTTTATCAATACTGTCCCTACATTCTCTTTGTTATTATTAACAGACAAGGACGGTAATGGAGGACACGGTCAATATAACAAAACATTATCATAACCAATACAGACAAAATTGCTATACCTGAGCACAAATGTGTTATCACCCAAAATACTGTCCGCAGGTGACATTCTAAATGCACCCCCCTTGTTCACCTAATATCATGTACAAGGCCATAATTTTATACAAAGTCATTTGTGAAGTGGCCTCTAGGTGTTTAGTAATATACTGGAATGCATCCTTGTTTACAGTTAACAAACCTCTTTTATATTGGGCTCTGTCCTAAATATTTTATTTCCTAAAGGAACTTTATTTATTACATTACACTAGTTTTCAGAACTGATCACACAGCATGAATATTCTTGTCGCATGTCTGTTTAAACAAACATAGCAGCCTTCAGCATAAACGAACATACAGAAGTTTCATTGTTCCCTTACATGGATCCAAATATAAGAGCCCAATATACCCTCCATTAATACATTCGTCAATCTGAAGCCTGGAAAGTGACATTTTAATCCATAAATATGGCTGTATCATCTGTTCATATCGTATCTTTATTTTTCACGATTTTATCTGACCTTTCTTAAGCTATGCAGATTAACACCATATTTCATTCTCTTTGAAATGACACCCTCAAAGTAAGGTATTCTTCAAAACAAATGGTGCAAAACCCCACAGTTTAGTAACATATGAGAGAAAGAAAGAAAGAGAGAGAGAAAGAGAGAGAAAAGAAAGAGAGAGAGAGAAAGAAAGAAAGACAATATTTTATTAATAAGGGCTTTCTTTCAGATCTTCAAATGATTGTGTACAAATTACCTTTTATTATTAAAGAAAGATTTACCCTATAATATGCTTTTATAGTTCATAACATATTTTCTTCAGACAAATATATATATATATTTTTTTCCTTCAAACATTGCAAAGAGTCATTTACACTTGGTGTCTAGTTTCAACGCTAGCACTGACACAGTGTGTCAGACCGTGTAATCTGATCTCCAGCATCTGTTCCTGTTAATGACCTCTAAGGGAAAACATCTGTCCCCCCCCCCCCCACTGAACAGATTGTACAAGGTTTATACCATATACAATACAACCGAATTGTATTGTTTTTCTCATTTTTAACTCTTTTTCAAAATTTTTAAAACATATTTGGTTTGTACATCTGCCAAAAATCATGTACATTACATTATAACACGACATTTCCCAACTACAATAGCGACAAAAGATCGCTTAGAGGACAAATCTCATGAAATCCACTGACCAGTCCCTGCGCATTAACCGACCATTGTTTTCTTCCGATAATGTCACTCATAATCTATATTTTATCCGAAATGTCACTTTATAAAAACTTTTAAACACTTGTTTATTTTTTTATTTTATTTTTACAATTTTTTATAATAATATTTTTTATAAAGTTTTTTTTAGATTGAAACATTGCTCAAACCTCAACTTATTAATTCTTACAACCAGATCTGTAGGATTTCAGTTAAATACAAAATACCATGTTGTTTACCATTAACTGAATTGTATACAATTCTTCACACAATCTCAATCAACAATTTTCCCATTAAACCTTTGTTCTAGTCCCATGTTTATGCTTTGACATGTCATAATACATTTTCAGTTGTTGGGGATAACATATTCATAAACATTTACAGGCAGAATTAAACTTAATTATCTCATTAGAGAACTTCTTTACACTCTGACACTAATTAACTAATTACCCTATGTAACCGGGACCCCCCTTTGAGATATTCCAACCCACAAACCCCAGTGGTCACAATCCCATGTATTTGAAAAAAGATATATAGTTTCATTCAGATTTGGGTGGCACAATCCATCATATCTCATCTCCAGAGAATATTTTCGAAGGAACCTCTTAATCATCACCCAGGGGATATTGGTAATTATCGGTACCTACATCAGAAATGCGAGAAAAACCTCGTACACGGATATTAGTTAATTATTTTCTAAAAGCGGTCACATAATCATAGCTTATAACAATCTAATCTAGAGACTGTCTCAAACAAGATTTCAAAAAGGAATAATATATTGAATGCTCCCCCCCTTGGGGCCACTTACCCACTTAACCCTGAGGGTGGCATGGCACAGCATGTGGAATAAAACCGTTTAAATGTACTATGTAAAACGTTCTAATGTTCCAATGTGATACCCAGAATCTCCTCATCCCTCATTTGTGACTTGTGAACACAATGACTGTAGCCATGAACGCCAGGATTTACACACTCTCTCTACCGCTTTTAGGCACCCCATGAGGTCAAGGCATTGAGGTCGGGGCACACAGGACAGTGGGTATATGAGCGGATTCCACCTCCAGGTAGGCCTGCGACCCTGCATGATTCTCATCCTTACGCGTCTGTCCAGCAAAGCGACATGTCAACTATCCCCCCCTGGACAGACTAAGGAGAGAATGAAGAAAAAGAAGGCCCGTGGGCCGGAGGGCACAGAATCCAGTATGGGCAGCGGGCAGGAGGTGACACCATCTGCGTTCAGAACGGGGCAATACTGAGCACATGGGATAAGGGCAGGACGGGGCAAGGCCTCCAGCAGGGAAGAGCATCCGGGCAGGCCCATGCTTCCTCCAGCCGGGCATACATTTGGGCAGAGCATGATGGGAAGGAAGGGGCAAGGCCTCAGTCGGGCGGGGCCCATGCTTCCAGCAGGGAACAGCATTTGGGCGTGGCCCAGGTCTCCACCAGTCGGGGCATCGTGGGCAGAACATGAGGGAAATGAAGGGACAATAACAGGCCCCGGGTATCACATCACAACAATCAAACTGGCAAAAAGCCCTCTTATTTATCAGGTCATGCAATGCATAGCATCGTCAGGGTAAGTAGGCAACCCAGAGAGACAGGTCCCCACAGAACACGCATTCAATCTATCCGATTAAAAGGATAAAAAAAAAACAGGACGGGCTGGTCACCATGTAACCGCTAAACTAAGCCCAGCACCATGAGGCATATAATTCTCCTGAATTAATTCTCTGTAGAAGAAGTTTTAGTGATTGATCAGATGTCGGTAATATGATCTGACTAGATCTTACAATCTTTTCTGTTACTTTAACTGCAAAATAAAGAATTAACAATTGCTTATTATGTGTATCAAAGGTCTTTTCCATATTTGTCAAACCTCTGGAGAAATATCCTATTATTTTCTGATTACTGTTTTTTAATTGCGACAAAGTAACTGAAATCCAATTCTCTGATAAATCAGTGTACAATCTAACAGACATAGACGGACCAACTTCAATTGTACTCAATGAATGAGCATTCCATACATCAATACTGAAGAAACAGTTGCAATATCCCAATTCAACCTTTCGTTAAAAAAAACTGTGCTAAAAAAAAAAAAACTGTCTTCTATGTTGTCGTTTCCATTGTTCCCTGGGGGGGGAAAGAGGGGGCTGTCCTCCAACTTGCAAGTGTGGCAGAGCCCAGGGCGGGCAGGATGTGGGGGTCCGGACCTCCCACATTCCTCACACACCCAGTTTTATCCCCCATCAGGGAGGCATCTCATCTCAGGACTATTAAAAAAAACAGCAAAAATAATAAGCCCCACTTTACACATAGGTTCGGATATACAAATATCCTGGGCTGTCCCAAAACCTCAGATTTCTGTGAATCAAAAAGATACATCAGCATCTGCTGAGAGTTTAAAACAGCGAAACCGTGTCAAAAATACACGCAGACATTTGGAATACCAGACCCATGTTTTTTTTTTAAAAACAAAAAACTTTTTCACTATGTTTTTCTGTTTTTCTGAAATTAATAAAGGCAAGTTACCAATATCTATCTAAGAAACAGAAACACAAAAAAAAAAAAACCTGTCTCCTACCCTTTCTACCTTCTTGCTCGGCTGCCAGCTTACACATGTTGTTAATAAAAGACAGAGCAGGAAAGAAGGGAAGGGTTAACTATGCCATCGACACAGCATTCTTTGAGAAGTAAAAAAAAATGAAGGGCTTACATTAAAAGACAGACAGAAATCTGATACTCCAAAAAAAAAAAAAAAAAGTCTGCTGATAAAACTCCACGCAGCCTGGAGAGGGGGGGACGTGAAGCGAGGGCTGCATACAAAACCGCATATAAAAACGCATAGCAGTTCATGACAATAAAACAATACACAAAATACACAGAATACGACTCTTTCAGCCCCCCTGTCTGCAGGGCGCTAATTCTTAACCCCTAACCCCAAAAATATGTCAACCCAGACTATGTAGCCCCCCCCAAGTCAACTCCCTTAGCGACCGTTACAACACCCTGTAAGTCTGTCCACATCGCAGCCTTCCTGGCTACGCCAAATCCTGACTATACCGAGTCAAGCAAAAAGCCAGCACTACTCGCTTAGGCCAAAGCAAATCCCCCCAAAAAAACTAGCAACCCCCCATTTAGTCTGTCCACATCGCAGCCTTCCTGGCTACGCCAAATCCTGACTATACCGAGTCAAGCCAAAAGCCAGCGCTACTCGCTTAGGCCAAAGCAACCCCCAAGTTAATCCCCCAGTACCCCAGAACCCCTTAAAAAAACTCCGCCTTGAACTACTTTAGTCAAGGAAAATCCCAAATCCTCTTCTTTCAGACCAGACATATTGACATGCGCATACTGCCAATCTCACTTAACCCAACACCAATAAAACACGGATGCTTATATAGGAAGGAGCCCAGTGACAGCATGCGCACATAAACATCTCCCCCCCAAGACACGCCATCGTGCGCCACCGGCTCAGGACCCCTGAAAGAAAAATACTGTCCACCCACCGCCTACAGACATAGACCCCTGAAACAGTCACATTCAAACTAACACAACACTTAAAACAGAAAAACACAGATATCAACCCGGCAGAAAGGAACGATGGGTTAAAGAACTTTGCTTCAAGATCTCCCATCTTAGACTGGCCAGAAGCAACAAAAAGCAGATGAAGGCAGAGAGCTTGCTACACTGCAGACTTGAACAGGGTCTCTCCATTCAAGCTTTCGTTGCAACTGGTCAGATAAAAGCAAAGGCACGTTGGGCGCCAATTGATAAAGACTCATTACTTAATTGATATCCTGATAAACTCAGGGCTAACCATTTCTGCCGGAAGATTCAAATTATAAAGTGAGACAATGTAATCTATGAACAGAACACATCTCACCTCTCCAACGTTCAAACGGCCAAGAGAATGGCTGCCGTCTGTGTAGTTCACTTTATTTTTTAGCACACGAGCACAGAATGCATTTTCATTGGTTCACAATTAAACAGAAACACCCATCAATCCTCCCACCCCCCTGTGAGGCTGTCATTGGCCAGTTCATATCCAAACACATCGAAGAGTTAAAACAGTCCAATCAGAGGTTTACACGAAGCAGGGAGTAGATTCAGCATAACAGTCCTTAATGGTTTCCTTTCAAAGTCTCACAAGTTCCTCCTGAGTGTGTAGAAGGGGAAGGCTTGAGCACATCTGTAACATGAGGAGCGATTTCCTCTTACAACCAAGTCCATATTTGTTCTTTGAAATTAGGAATTTAGGAGGGAGGGGGGACACGGAGTGAGTGAGGGGATGGAGTTGCTTCTTCATTTGGAAGACAGAAGGAGAAAATGTAGACTGAACTAAAACCATCAGATATGATTCCTGATATCTGACAAAATCTTTATCAGGGAAAATAAGCAATAGTGATCATTCTCATACATACATATGCATATACAAACAGGAAATATGGAAATATTAACCGAAAACCATTTCAATAGTTCTAATAATAAAAATAATTTTCATTTTAGTTTCAAGTCTATCACAATGTGACCTCCCAGAATCCTCCTCACCTCTCCAGTCAGGTCTGTGTTTTATTAATAGAGATAAGAGTGATGTCATGTGACCTCCCAGAATCCTCCTCACCTCTACGGTCAGGTCTGTGTTTTATTAATAGAGATAAGAGTGATGTCATGTGACCTCCCAGAATCCTCCTCACCTCTCCGGTCAGCAGATAGATGATCTCAAGGGTGAGGTTTAGTATCTTCTCAGTCATGTGACTCCGGTCCTCCATCCTCATTGGTGGCATAATTTTTTTTTGAAAACTTACATTTTATTGATTTTCAAAATTTTCCAGACAAAAAAAAAAAAAAGGGGGACAAAAGGACATAAATCATTGCAAAGAGTCAGAACTTGGCAGGACAAACAGTATTGCCGGCAATAAAACTGAGGCAAAATATGCAGGACAAACCACTAAAGACATTACAAAGCAAGATCCATTAAGGGAACAAAGGGCCATGAGCCTTTACCATCACAATGCCCTGCCTGCCAGAGTGTGCTTTAGCGAACAAAGGAGGAAGGGGTATAGTGTAGAAGTTAAAAGAAGTCAGTAAAAGGGAAGAGGAGTAAAGAAAGAGAGTTAAAGAGTAGAGAGGAGGAAGAGAAAAGAGAGGACAATTACCTGCCTATGACCCCCCTGTAGCCCAGAGATCCCAACCAGGCTGTGCAACCCCAGAACGGGGGTTGATCATGCGATCAGGGCCTCCAGCACATTCCATAGTTCCCACCGTACGGCCGTGAGGACCTGTGCCAAGAGTTTTTTAGAAGATTTAGAAAAAGAGGGAGGTGGGAGGCCCAGGAGGAAAAGTTTAGGACAAAACGGCACCCAGGAACCGAAGATGGAGTGGAGTAGGGAGTGCACTGTCCACCAATAAGGAACAATCAAAGAGCAAGTCCAATAGGTATGATATAGCGTTCCCACCCCATCAGAACAGCGCAAACAACGGCGATCAGCTGAAGGATAAATGGAGTGGAGCAGGTCTGGAGTTGGATACCAGTGAAACAAAATTTTATATTGATTCTCTTTATAGAGCGAACAGCTGGAGCTCTTAGAGGCCTGCGACCATATAAGCTTCCATGCCTGCAGAGATATTTCCTCACCCAAGGCCTGCTCCCACTTGCGCATAATGCCGGGGCCCAGTTAACGACATGTCCATAATCAGGAGCTGATAGGTGCGCAAGATCATACCTTTAGGGGACAAGCCTTCCAAACAGATTTTTTCAAACTCGGTTAGGAGGGAGAATTGGAGGTTCGTTACTAGAGATTGAGCAAAATGACGGATTTGTAAGTAACTAAAAAAAGCCTGTCTGGGTAAATCAAAAGCATCTTTTAAGTCTTAGAATAACCGCAAAGTTCTGGTTCTAATATCCTCCAATTGAACATAGCGAAATAGGGCCCTATCCATCCAAAAGTGGGACATCTGCGAAGTCAAGCTGTCTGGGATATTATGCGTAAACAAAAAAGAGGTGACCAACGAGGCAGTGGAGGTGAGGGGATATTGCATTTTAGCGCGCCACCACAATGTTCGCAATAGCATCATCGGGCCTAGCAATTGTGATGTGCTGAGCGATACGTCAGAACTCCACAGCATGGAGTTAGGGTGGGTAGGGGCCAGCCACAGTTTCTCAATTTGTGTCTATCGATTATAGGCATGGAGGGTACACCAAGAGGCTACAGGGCGCAGCTGAGCAGCAAGTAATATTTGGCAATGTTGGGGAAAGCGAGGCCGCCCTGATCACGAGGGGCGTATAGGACTGATCTAGCTATCCGGTGCCTTTTATAGTTCCAGATTTTTTTTTATCAAATCGCCCTGAATGGCTCTAAAGTGCGCAGCTGGGATAGGGATGGGGAGTGTTTCAAAAAGATAGAGAAGCTTAGGTAGGATCGCCATCTTAATGGTCGCTAAGCGACCAAATAAGGATAGCTTCAATTGGTGGCATCATTTGATCTATACAGTTCTCCTTGTAGACAGATACACTTGGGAAATGAAAGTCAGAATTATTTGGATGGTATTGGCCACACAAAAACTTTTATGCCCTTCCTGCCCAGACCAGTTTTCAGATTTTTTCAGACAGATAGACCTTTCTTTTGGTGGTATTTAATCCCCATTAGGTTTTTATTTTTTTGCTATATAAATAAAAAAATACTGAAATTTAAGCCAAACTGTATTCTGATACATTTCTTATGCCGTGTACACACAAACAAATGTCCGATGTGAGCTTTTGGTTGGAAATTCTGACCGTGTCTAGGCTCCATCGGACATTTTCTGTCGGAATTTCCAACAACAAAAATTTGAGAGTAGGTTCTCAAATTTTCCGACAAGAAAAGTTCTTGTCGGATATTCCGATTGTCTGTATGCAATTCTGACGCACAAAAAAACATGCATGCTCATAATCAAGCAGAAGAGCCGAACTGCCTATTGAACTTCATTGATCTCCGCTCATCGTACCTCTTGTACGTCACAAGATTTGTGTGACCGTGTGTATGCAACACAAGTTTGAGCCAACATTCTGTCGGAAAAAAATCCACGTTTTGTTGTCGGAATATCTGATCATGTGTATGCGGCATTAGGGAAAAATAACCCAGTCTACAAACTATGGGATATATCTGAAAATATATCAATCCTGATGTACCCACTATCTAATAGGTACAAACATCCCCCAAAATGACCCCCTTTTTGGAAAGTAGACAGTCCAAGGTGTTTAGTAAGAGGTACAAATAAATTACAAAACAATATTGGCGCACAAGAGCTTTAGGAGGAGTGGGTATGGGCTGTAAAAAAAAAAAAGAGCACAACTGTGCGTCTCTAAAAGACAGTCTTTGGGCGGAACTGCGGACTGTGGACGACAGCAGGCTCAGGAAAGAGCTAGAAGGATACTCTGAAGATACACAAGCTGAGGAAAGAGAGTAAATAAGAGACGTGCAAATAAGAGAATAGTTTGTCAAATTATTTACAAAGCCCAGATATTTCAATAAATGCACCACCTCCTATAGAGTATAACAGGAAAGTGTATAAGCCCCAGAGGGGCAGTAGGTAGAGTTTTAAGGTGCAAAACATCAATTATACAAAGAATACAAAATGTATTGGTATATAAACAGAATAAAACTACTTATACAATTAGGGCTAAAGATAGCCCAATGGTCATATTAAAAAAGAATGGTTCCCTTTACATGTTTCACCAAAAATGTGGCTTCTTCTGGAGCTTTTGTAGGACCTTTATTTTAAAACATTATCACTAAAACAGAAAAATAATACAATTTATTTTATTTAACCACTTCAGCTCCGGACCATTTGGCTGCCCAAAGACCAGAGCACTTTTTGTGATTCGGCACTGCGTCGCTTTAACTGACAATTGCGCGGTTGTGCAACGCGGCTCCCAAACAAAACTGACGTCCTTTTTTTTTACACAAATAGAGCTTTCTTTTGGTGGTATTTTAAAACCTCTGTGGTTTTTATTTTTTGTGCTATAAACAAAAATAGAGCGACAATTTTGAAAAAATACCAGTTACTCACCGGTAGCTGTTTTTCTATGAGTCTTACAGGACGGCACCTTGAGAGTAGACTGGCTTCACCTGACAGGAAACACAATCAAAAAGAGGTTTAAAAACCCCGCCCCTCCCCGTGCACCTCAGTTCGTGATAAAGTAACCACCATAAGAGCACGGGAACCAGTATATGAAAATACAAACCATACAAAGTCATCAGGGTGGGAAATAGGCCTGCCGTCCTGTAAGACTCATAGAAAAACAGCTACCGGTGAGTAACTGGTATTTTCTCGAGTCGTCTTCCAGGACGGCACCTTGAGAGATAAGCAAGTAACCCTCAGGCCTACCGTAGGGCGGGACCACTGCCTGCAGGACTCTTCTGCCAAACGTCAAGTCTTGGGGTGACAGGAGTTCCACTCGGTAGAGTTTTAGAAAGGTGTTCTGGCTTGACCACGTTGCTGATCTACAGATTTGTTCCACTGAAACTCCTGCTCTCTCTGCCCAGGAGGTTGCTATAGATCTCGTGGAATGTGCCTTGACCTTAGGTACTGTTTTGCCAGCCTTACTGTATGCTACTGAAATTGCCTATCTTATCCATCTAGATATGGAGGCTCTAGATGCTTGGCAACCCTTTTTCTGTCCTGAAAAGTTGATTAGCAAGTGTGATGAGCGTCTGAACTCGCTCACCCTTTCTAAATAAATTAACAAACAGCGTCTTACATCCAAACAATGAAAGGTTCGTTCTCTTTCATTCTGTGGGTTTGCGCAAAAAGAAGGAAGTATAATTTCTTGTGACCTATGAAACTTTGTTGCCACCTTAGGTAGGTACAGGGGATCCTGACTTAGGACTACCCTGTCCTCGAATAAACGAAAATAAGGCTCTTTGATTGAGAGCGCTTGCATGTCTCCTATTCTTTTGGCCGTGGTGATGGCCAAAAGAAAGGAGAATTTAAATACTAACAGCCTAACCGGAATGCTGTCTATCGGTTCAAACTGAGGTTTGGATAGCTGGTCTAACACCAGGGAGAGGTCCCAAGGGGGAACTCTGGATATCTGTATAGGTGACAACCTATCCCTGGCCGTCAGGAACCTCTTAATAAGAGGATCCAGAGCCAGCCTCTTGTCTAAAAAGTAGGACAAGGCGGCAACCTGTACTCTTAGGGTTCTCGTAGCTAGACCTAGATCTACCCCTTCCTGAAGGAACTCCAAGATAACTGATATTTCGGGTAGTGGAGCTTGTCTTGCCGCGCACCAGCGTGAAAACACTCCCCAGATCTTGGCATAGATCTTCCTGGTAACTTCCTTACGACTCGCTAAGAGGGTATCTATTACCTTCTCTGAGCAACCCTTCCGCTGCAGGTTCCACCTCTCAAGTACCAGGCCGTCAGACTGAAAAAGCCTGGCTCTGGATGAAAGATCGGCCCCTGCCGCAGAAGGTCCACCCGGACCGGGAGAGGGAGGGGAGGAAGGACTGACCACTGTTCTAACATTGGAAACCAAGATCTTTTGGGCCACCAGGGAGCGATCAGGATCAGCTTCCCCTGTGAACGACTCAGTTTTTGCAATACCCTCGGGATCAGATTCAGGGGAGGGAAGGCATAGGCTAGGTAAAATGTCCAGGCCTGGGCCAACGCGTCCACACCCTCTGATCCCTGATCCCGGGAGAGGGAGAAGAACCTTTCTATCTTCTTGTTCCTCCTGTGAGCAAAGAGGTCTATTTCTGGGATGCCGAAATGATGACATACCCAATCGAAGACCTCCTGACTTAGTTCCCACTCTCCCTGGAGAATGGGTTGGCGGCTTAGAAAGTCCGCTTCTAGGTTTAGGACTCCCCTGATGTGAACTGCTGACAGGGAGCGGACCCTCTGTTCTGCCCAGCCTAGAATTTCTAGGGACAACCTTAGGAGCGAACGGGACCTGGTGCCTCCCTGATGGTTCAGAAACGCCACCGTGGTCGCGTTGTCGGAGAGAATTTGTATTTCTTGGTTCAGGATTCTCTCCTCGAACGCTTCCAAGGCTCTTCCGACCGCTGATAATTCTCGGAAGTTGGAAGACGACTCCCTTTGGTGTCGATCCCAGGAACCCTGGGCCTGTAGGCCCGCCATGTGGGCTCCCCATCCCCAGGAGCTGGCATCCGTGGTTATCCTGAGGGGGTTTGACTGGTTCCACTGAAGGCCTCTTCCCAAGTTCCGAGGAATGAGCCACCACTCTAGAGTGTTCTTTACCGACTCTGGAATGGAGACCCTGGAGTCTAGGGATGTTTCCTTCCCGTCCCAGGAGGAGAGGAGGAAGGCCTGTAGTGGCCTGTAGTGGAGCTGGGCCCACGGAACTGCTGGGATGCATGAGGTCATAAGTCCCAACAGCCTCATGATCTCCCTGAGTGAAATATCTGCTGTTCCCCTGACAGACCTGACCACTGAGATGAGTCTCTGGACCTTGTCTACTGGTAGGAGAAGCTTTTTCTCTAAGGAATCTATTAAGAATCCCAGATAGATCTTTCTCTGTTCTGGGAGGAGAGAAGATTTTTCTCTGTTTATAATCCATCCTAAGGATTCCAGTGTAGTCAGGACGGTGGTCAGGTCCGTGAGAGGAAGTGCTCAACTGGGATTGAACAGCAGCAGATCGTCGAGGTAGGGAACAAGGGAGATGCCCTTCAGATGTAGAAAGGCGACCACCTCTGCTAGCACCTTCGTGAAAACTCTTGGGCTGGAGGCAAGCCCAAAGGGAAGAGCGGTGAATTGCCAGTGTTGGATCCCCTGAGGGGAAACAATGGCGAATCTCAGGAATCTTTGATGGTCCTGGTAAATGGGGACATGGAGGTAGGCGTCCTTCAGGTCTATGGTTATCATAAATACCCCTTCTAAAAGAAGTCCTTTGAGACTGTAAATGTTCTCCATGCGGAACCTCTTGTAGAGGAGATAAGTATTCAGGGGTTTTAAGTTGATGATTAGACGGAATTTTCCCGAGGGTTTTGGTACTACGAAGATGTGAGAGTACACCCCCTGAACCTGTTGGTCTACCGGAACTGGGACTATGACCCCCTGTTGTGCTAGGTCTGACACATTCCCTAGAAGGCTTGCCGCTTTGAGGGGATTTTGGGGTAAATGAGTGAGGAGGAAAATTGGTGGGGGAAGATGGCGGAATTCCAATCTGTAGCCTTCCTTCACTATCTGCAAAATATGAGGACTCCGTGTTATGCTTTCCCAAGCTGGAAGAAATCGGGAGAGCCTTCCCCCGACTCTCGAGTCACTTGGAGTCTTTCCCAGCGGGTTTAGGATCAGGGAAAAGGATTCCCCCTTTTGGTTTATCCTTTCCTGTGATCCACCTCCTATTAAAGGCCGCTCTTTGGTCTGAAGGTCGGTTTTTATTCTGGGGGCCTCGAAAAAATCTCCTCCTATTTTGTTTAGGTTTGGGAGGGAATCGTTTACCCTTTTCTGAGGCCCTAGTTAGAGCCTGGTCTAAACCTGTCCCAAAGAGGAGGGATCCCTCAAAGGGCAGGGCACAGAGACGGGATTTGGAGGCCAAATCTCCTTCCCATGTTTTGAGCTATAGTGCCCTTCTTGAGGCGTTAATAAGAGCGCCCGTTTTAGCAGAGGCTCGAGCTGACTCAATTGATGCGTCTGCTAGATAGGCAACAGCGCTACCTATGACTCCAAGGGAATCTCGGATATCCTTAAACTTTGAAGTCTGCGGGATATGTTCCAACATCCTGGATAGCCAGGTATCCGTATTCCTGGCAATGCAGGATGAGGCCAGGGCGGGCCCAAGGGCTGCCGCATTAGCCTCCCAGGCCCTGCGAAGGGAGGTCTCTGCCCGTCTGTCTAGTGAATCTTTTAAATTCCCAGCATCCTCAAAGGAAAGGTCAGACTGTCTAGACAGTTGAGCTAGGGAAGCGTCTAGTTTAGGGACTTTGAAAAATGTGTTTTCTAGTTCCTCCTTAAAAGGGACAGCGCCTTTTCCAGGTTTTGTACTTTAGTAACTTCTTTTCAGATTCAGCCCACTCTCTTAGAACTAAGTCCTGAAGAGATTGGTGAACTGGGATAACCTTTGGCTGGGGTTTAGCCAAACCCTGGTACAACTTATCCTGTGCTGACACTAGTTCGGCCGGCTGCTGAATCCCCTCAGAGGTATAGATAGCCGCCAGTAAACCACCCATGTCATCCGCTGAAAAAATGAATTTGCCTGATCTAGCATCTTCATCCTCCTCATCTGTCTGGCTATCAATAAGACCTTCTTCCTGAGCCTCTGAATCCTCAGAGTCTGACAGAAGAACGTCCCTAGCCCTCAACAATTTTGGAGCCGAGGTGGATAAGCTTTCCTGTGAGGAGGGTCCAGCTGCTAGGGGGATCAGGTTCTTTGGTTTTTAGGACTTCCTTAAACTCCTTTAATGTGGAAAGCATTTCTGACTCAACCTGTCAGGAATTCTTTCATTATTAGCGAAGTTTCCTTCCCTGTGAGTTTTTGAATGCACTTAGCACACAAAAGCTTGGAATAGTCTGTGGCTAGATTAATGCTACAATTCCCACATCTTTTAGCTTTAGATGTATGTTTAGCAGAAACACTAGAAGCCTCCCCCTGGGCAGTTACCTCTTCCCCTGAAAGTAAAAGACAAGGCTTTAATACAAAAGGAGTAGGGGAAGGGAAGGGGGGTGTGTGGGGAATAAGGACCCAGTCCAAGTGCCCCAATGAAGTTTTTTAGAGGTAGAATCACCCCTGGTGGGTTCCTCTGCAGCAGCGGTTAGTGCCGGGCGGTCCTCACGCTCCATGGCACCGTCGAATCGGGCGCCACTCTCTCCCCTGCTGCGCTCCGTGCGTGTGAGCTAACGCCGATGGCGGCCGCCATTTTGGTGAAGACCGGAACCGGAAGTGCGTCATCACCATGCGCCGCCATTGACGCAGCGTCGAAATGCTGGCTCCACCGAGAAACGAGCCTGGGAGAACAGCAGCCGAGTCCACAGCGCGGAGATGCGTCTTTACCCGGCCCAGCAGGTAGGAGGACGCTCGGGAGAGAGGAATTCCAGCCACCTAGGTGTTCTGAGGTAGCCACTATCCCAGATACACCTAGCAAGGGGGGGTTTCCAAACAAAGTTTTCCTTTAGCTCCCCCCCCCCCTCAATACGGTGAGACCCTCTGGACAGGCAATAGCCTCACTGAGCTCAAGGCCTCCCAGGACCCATGGCTCATATTCCAGGAGGGGGACCACCAGCCCCAGGCCTTAGGTCTTTTTAGAAAACTAAAAAACCTTTCGCTGGGGGAAACACAATCATGAACTGAGGTGCACGGGGAGGGGCGGGGTTTTTAAACCTCTTTTTGATTGTGTTTCCTGTCAGGTGAAGCCAGTCTACTCTCAAGGTGCCGTCCTGGAAGACGACTCGAGAAAAATTCAATATTTTTTACTATAATAAATATCCCCAAAAATATATATAAAAAAAATAATTTTCCCTCAATATAGGCCGATACGTATTCTTCTATATATCTTTGGTTAAAAAAAAAAATCACAATAAACATTTATTGATTGGTTTGCGCAAAAGTTATAGCGTCTACAAAATAGGGGAAAGTTTTATGGCATTTTTATTAATAATTTATTTTTTACTAGTAATGGCGGCGTTTAGCGATTTTTATCGTGACTGTGACATTATGGAGGACACATTGGACACTTTTGATGCTATTTTGGGACCATTGTTATTTATACAGCAATCAGTGCTATAAAATGCACCGATTACTGTAAAAATTACACTGGCAGTGAAGGGTTTAACCAGTAGGGGGCGCTGAAGGGGTTAAGCATGTCTTAGGGGTGTGTCCTAACTGTGGGGGGATGGGCTATGTGTGACACGACACTGATCGCTGCTCCAAAACACAGGGAGCTGTGATCAGTGTCCTGTCACTAAGCAGAATGGGGAAATGCTTGTTTACATCAGCATTTCATCGTTCTTCCTCTCCGTGAGACGATCGCGGGACTCCCGGTCACACTCACGGAGCATGTGGCGGGTCCGCGTGTGCGCCCACAATGCTGCGTCTTAAAGGGTAGTGTACAGGTACGTTAATATGCCCAGCCATGCCATTTTGCTGACGTATATTGCCGTGAGCCGGTCGGCAAGGGGGTAAAACATACAATACATCCATTTAGGGAACCCCAAAAGGTTCATAATAGCTTAAACATAATTTACATGGTCAAGATCATATATAGATCGTCTAATGAATGTACTGTATCACCCCTTTGAATGGTTACGATTCCAAATACTCCCCAAGACCCACCAAGAGGTCCAATCTGGTCATGTGGGTTCATCTGCTCTGAAGGGAGGGCGTTCTGTGGCATGTGGAGGTGTCAATCTGGTCACGGCTGTGCTGGTGGCTCCCAGTACTTCCTAGTCCATGGGTATATACAGAGAGAAGCCACCGACATCACTTCCGAGTGTCAGGTAGATGTCAGATGGAGCGGGGTGGTGCATGCGTTCGGAACCTGCGTGTTCCTTCTTCAGGCATTCAGCACAGCCGTGACCAGATTGACACCTTCACACGCAGCAGCATGTCCTCCCTTCAGAGCGGATGAATCGTGTACAGTGTCTCCACCATGCTGACCTTCTCTTATTTACAATGTGAGTGTGTATATATTTTTTTGTTTCCATTAAAATACTTGACATACTGCACTGACATGGCGCTGCTCTCTTTCCTTGTCTTGTTTAGTAAGAGTTATGCTGAGTTTTTTTGAAGCTGTAATTTTTTTTGTCACATTTTTTGTTGTTATACATGAGGAAATTTGTTTTAAAAAGAGAGAGAAGCAGGTCCCTCCCATCAACTTCCTGTATACCAACTTCCTGTCTCAGCTCCAAAACCTATCCAACTGGTTTATCTACATATCAATGGAGGGGGGGAAGCCTGGCTTCCTTGAAAACATATGGTCTCAAATAATATATCTAACTCCATATTATTGCAATAAAGTCACTATAGCCATGGCAACACAGATATACCTAGATTTACATCCCAAAACACATTCTGCTACCTTTTATGAGTATGGTGATACCACATGTGTGAGACTTTTTCACAGCCTGCCAACACAAATCCAAGGAGCACCTTCAGGAGTCTGATGGACCGTTTCCATTGAAAAAAATGAAGTTCAATGCTTCCAAGCATGTGTCGACTTGATTCTGAGCATGCGTGTATTTTTAACCGATGGTCGTGCCTACTAACGATCGGTTTTGACCTATCGGTTAGGAGAACATCGGTTAAATTTAAAACAAGTTGGCTTTTTTTTTAACCGATGGATAACTAACTGATGGCGCCCACACGCGATCTGTTTGGTCCGATGAAAACGGTCCATCAGACCGTTCTCACCAGTTTAACCTATCGTGTGTACGCAGCCTTAGTTTTATTGTCACAAGTTTTTGAAAAATGTGCAAAGAAAATTACAACAATTTTTTTACACAAAGATGTCAGATATTTCTCACACACATGCTTTAGGACATACCTAAAATTACACCCCAAAACACATAGTGCTCCTCCTCCCGAGTATGGTAAGACCACATGTGTGAGACTTTTTCACTGTCTGAACTGATTATATAACAGACATTGGGCTCAATTCACTAAGTTGTATCTACCACTTTAAGAACTGCGGTGAAATACAGATGAGCCATTTTATTAAGTGGTGTGGTATTTTTGTAGTTAAAGATTGTGGTAATTTTACACTGGTTATAGCCAGCGTCCTTAACAAGCAATAATGAGCTGGTTGTTAAGGAGAGGGCATCCTTAACAACCAGTAACTGTCATAGCTGTTAATGACTGGGCAGCTGCCATGTCTTTAACAGCCATGAGTTGATGTCAGCGGGATTTCCCACTGACAGTAGAATGTAAACAAAAGAATTGCCATCATTTAAAAAAAAAACAGCATGGGGTCCCCATCCATACTAGGCCCCCACTGACTGTGGCATGCTGAATGTCATAAGGGGCGGCATCACCCAGTGATGTCATTGGGCGGCCCCGTCACTTACTTTATTAAGCGGTGGGAGGCTGTGGAGCTGTCATTCAGTGGGAGCCAAGCATCAGTGCGAGTCAGCGGTTGGCGTTCATCGTGATTGATGTTGGATCTACTTGGGGGGACATTTATTTATTTTTGGGGGGTTGAATAAAGGAAGTGTCAAAAACTGGCTGTGTGTTTTTACTGACTTTTACTTTTTGGTGAATAAGTAAGAGCACTATGTACCAGGGCTGTGGAGTCGGTAGATAAATGTTCCGACTCCGACTCCTCAGTTTTATGTACTTCCGACTCCGACTCCTCTGTATTAATATGCAAATGTATTTTATACATTCCTTGAGGGAAAGAAACGCAACCTACCACAGGACTACTGGCTGGGAAGCCAACAGTCTACTGTATTGCACAGTTTGAGCAAAAGACAAACACAATGAAAACAAAGTTTTATTATTTTTTTTGTATTAATCAATCAAGTGGCTGGATAGTAGCAGCAGGCATAAACATCAGGAACAGGATCTTTACCAGTTCAAAAATACAAACCACATTATTTGGTTGTTTTAGAACAAAAACAAAGCTTATCTATAATGAACCAAAAACAAAATCTGTAAAACCTAGAAATGGTTTATATTAATCTTGAAATGTAGTTATAGGCTTAGCAAATGCAAATCAATTCAATGTAGAGTTCTAAGGAAGAGAATTGCCTCTTTCATAGAGGCTCTTAAGTCAGACTTTATTATTTTTAGGGCTGAAAATAATCTTTCGACACTGACTTGGGTGGGTGGCATTGCAGTAACTATTCTGGCCACATCACTAACGATCTCTGGATAAACAAGGATGGCTTCTTCAACAGTAAGGGCTCTTTCACACGTCCTGTCAGTTTCTTTTGTCCGCTCCGTCGGCTCAGCGGGGATCCCCGCTGAGCTGTCGGCGGATAGGGCGGTCCCCGCACACAGTGCAGGGACCGCCCTGTCTCAGCTCCGCTCTGCCCTATGGGGAATGCAGACGGACCGTCTGTCCGTCTGCATCAGTTCATTCATCCGGACGGAAGAAAAATAGGGTTTTCTTCCGTCCGAAAACCGGATCCCGACGGACGCGGACGCTAGCGGATGCTCCATCCGCTAACGGACGCGTTCCCATAGGGATTCATTACAAGTCCATTAACGGACTTGTAATGAACGGACAGGCGGAACGGACATGTGAAAGGGGCCTAAGTTTTGATGAGCAATCATACTTTTCAACTTCTTTTAGTGCTTTATAAAACTCCTGTTGGAATTTTTTTATTTGGACACTTACTGGTTCTCTAACATGCGTTCCCTGTAAAAGCAGGACACAACACTATGGAAAGTATAAGTATTGCAGCTCCTAATTGTGCGTTGCGTGCCATATAGTGAAGCACATGAAAAGCGTGCTTCTTGACGGTCACTTGACCTGTTCGTTTTGCGGTTATGTGAGGCACTGCATGCATTGGTCTTTATTCTTACTGTAGAGAAGTCATTAATTATAACTTTTTGTGAATTGGGACATTTAAACTTGCTTTTTTTTTTTTATTCCAATCTAAATTTAGTAGGAGTCGGAGTCGGTGCATTTTTTGCCGACTCCGACTCCAGGTACCCAAAATTTCCCCCGACTCCGACCCCCCCCCCGGCTATGTACCCCATATTTATTCATATGGGGAGCAGGATCTGGGGTCCCCTTGTTAAAGGAGGCTTCCATATTTCAATAAGCTCTTCCCCCCACATATCTCCGCATCCACCGGGCCAGGGTTGTGGGGTAGAGGCCCTTGTCCTCATCAACATGGAGACAAGGTGCTGAGGTGGGAGCCCCCTGCCCCAAAGCACCTCCCCATGTTGATGGCATATGGTCTGGCATCGTTCAGGAGGGGGTGCGCGCCCGGGCTGCATGCTCGGATAAGTGTCTGGTATACATTTTGGTGGGGATCCCATGCCATTAAAAAAAATAATAATTAGCGAGTGTTATAAATACATACCAGATCGAAGGGCCTGGTATGGATTGGAGGGACCCCATGTTCTTTAATGCCGTCAATTCATTTGTTTACATTCTGCAGATGACTCATGGTTGTTAAGGACACAGCGGCCGCCCAATCCTTAGCAACCATACTGTTTACTGATTGTTAAGGATGCCAGCACCTGCCAACTCCTTTCAGTTAAAATCATACAATCTTTAAATATTGCATGCCTCGATCGCTACTTAATTTCCACTTGCATTTCTTTATTTATTTCCTTTGTGAATTGACTTTTTTTATGCAGTATTTACTAAACATTTTTACTTTTTGGTAAATACCACATTAAAGGAAAGTGAATAGACATTTTCAACATTGCATGTGGTATTTGGGAAAAATGTGTCAGATCACCTAAATACTGCATGTGATCTGCTTAAGAGAATGGAGCCCATTGTATCACACAAATCAACAAATTGTGTAAAAACCAATGTAGTGTAATAGTCACCTCTGCCTGATCAGAGAATATAGCTTAGTGTAGTATTACCTATAGCAGTCCCAGTTTCTATAAGTCAAGCAAGCCTGGCCTACTCGTACATGGCTGCGTCCAGGAATACAATGCTCACTGGTGTGGTGTCTTACAGGTATGCAGTCAGTGGGATGTGCAGATGAGTCAGTTCAAGATGCAGGCAGAGGCACAGTTAGCAAACAGGCAAAGGATCGGTCCAGGCAGCAGGCAGAAACCTGGTCTATAAACAGGCCAGGTGGCAGGAAGCGGCAACAGTGCACTGGTGTGGTAGTGATCAGGGACACAATAACTGGTGTGGATGTGATATGGGACACAATAACTGGTGTGGAGGTGATTAGGGACACAATAACTGGTGTGGAGGTGATCAGGGACACAATAACTGGTGTGGAGGTGATCAGGAACACAATAACTGGTGTGGTGGTGATCAGGGACACAATAACTGGTGTGGTGGTGATCAGGGACACAATAACTGGTGTGGTGGTGATTAGGGACACAATAACTGGTGTGGTGGTGATTAGGGACACAATAACTGGTGTGGTGGTGATCAGGGACACAATAACTGGTGTGGAGGTGATCAGGGACACAATAACTGGTGTGGAGGTGATCAGGGACACAATAACTGGTGTGGAGGTGATCAGGGACACAATAACTGGTGTGGAGGTGATCAGGGACACAATAACTGGTGTGGAGGTGATCAGGAACACAATAACTGGTGTGGAGGTGATCAGGGATACAATAACTGGTGTGGAGGTGATCAGGGATACAATAACTGGTGTGGTGGTGATCGGGGACACAATAACACATATTACCAGGATTTATCTCCAAAATGAAGAGAATGTTCCGGTCCCATAAATTGGAAATGTTCTGACCCCTGTACGCTATGCCAGCCCAGCGCAGCGCAGAGAGGCAAGCATGGAATTCATCAAGCCAGTGCTCCCAACGTTGCACCAGCGTGGCGTTCAAAGGCGCAGGCCGGCGTAGGTGGAAGTGGGCGTGACCTATGCAAATGAGGCATGACCCCATGCAAATGATGGGCCGAGCACCAGACAAGTATGTATAACGAACTGCGCATGCACCGTGGACGCATCCCCCTGCACCTGCTCACAACCACGTCGGAACAACTGCCTAGGCTACGCCGAATCACTGCGTACGCTGTGAACGTAACCTACGCCCAGCCAGACACACGTCCAACGTACAATACGCCGGCTTGTAGTCCCTGGTGCAGACCTGTCTGTTGCTGGGTTGCACCTCCTTTATGAGGAATAACTTTACGCCGGATGTACAACTTACACGCATCTAGTGTAGCCTGCGTTGGGCGCACGCAGGTTCGTGAATCGGCGTATTTCCCTCATTTGCATGTTTGAATGGCTAATCAATGGGAGCGGCACCATGCACCCAGCCTAAATGTGCGCCCACTCTACGCCGACGTAAGCAAGCTACGTCGGCGGGGTATAGCCTGTTTTTAGGCGCATATCTGTTTGTGGGTCTGGCGCACAGATACGACGGTGCACATTTGCACTTACGTTGGCGTAACTTGTTATACGTCGGCGTAAGTGCTTTGTGAATCTGGGCCAATGTCTGGAACCGACATTTACTGACATCAATATATCCCCTTGTGGTACAGAACATAAATTCCCTCATTGTAATATACGGGGATATTCTACATTTCCACACTATATATGTGTGTATCATCATCTGCTGGAGATAAAAGACGTCACAGTGACTATGGAGGAAGAGGACGGACATGACGGGGGTTACTGGGTGTAAATAGAAAATAAGATCTTATTACCTCCTCTGCTGCCTCTTCCAGCAATGTCTCCTCTCTACTTCCTCCCGACTCACCTCTCACCCGAAACTTCCTATGTGGTACCTGACATCACTTCCTGTCTTCCATAGGTCCTGTATAGAGGTGAGATCACCACCTTGTGGAGCTCAGAGGAACTGCAGCCCTGAGAAACATCTCATAGCGTGAACATGGCCTTGTGCTGTGTGTGTATGTACTGTACTGTGTTGCCAACCGTACGTGAATTTACGGGCAGCCCATAAATTTAACCCCTTTTCGGGCTGTCCGTTAAAGTCCGTTATGGCCATCGGTGCCCGTAAAAAAAATGGCCGCGAGCCGACCATGCAACTGCGCATGCGCCGTTCTGAAGCTGGCCGAGCTCGGGAAAGCTCCTATGCGTTCGGGCCGGGCGGCGCATGCGCAGTAACGTAGTGGCACCGCTCGGCGCCATTTTTTAATAGATCAGCACTAGTCGGGACACTATGGCGGTCGCCGCTATTCAGTGGCTCATGCAGTGCACCCGCCACCCGACCCGAGGACTCGGCTGAGCATGTGTGAGGAGGTCATGAGGAGAATACAACTGGGGGGACATCACTGGGAGCCCGGAGCAAGAAGCTGTGGCACTGGCATGCAGGTGAGGGACAGAGACTGACACCATCATATCTCCACAAGGCTCTTAGAATTCCCCATCAAGCTCTATCCATCCCACAGCAAAACCCTTCGACTGACATGACTGTTGATGTGACAGATGTACTGGCTGAGCTGACAGCTGAGTAATGCTGAGACTCAGTGATGGTCATATGCTTTGACAAATTCAACAAGTACATGACTCTCATTCTCATAAGCACTGCACTATTGAACTAAATATAACTATAAATATACGTGCTGCTGCTACTTAAAATGCAAATAATAAAATAAAGAGTGAAAAACAATGTAGTGTCAATCTACACAATCACAGTAGCGCAAAACAACAATAAAAATTATCCAAAAGTGGCCATAATAAAAATCAAAAATAATGTTCAGCTCACAATTGATGATTTTTTGGATATTTGAATTAATTTACGATGGACATTATTTTTGATTTTATTAAGGACACTTCTGAATAATTGTTATTGTTCTTTTGCGCTACTGTGATTGTGTAGATGCATTTATTAGTATTTTGATTTCTGTACAGGAAGGAAGGGGGTGTTGCTAAACAGCACATACATTATAATAATAAGATGTTGCTTGCAATATAAGAGATTGAACTCATCACCAAATATGAGTGGTTGGCAACTATTCCACTTGTGTGCGGATCGCCCAGTACAAAGAAAGGACCAAAATAATCAGTGCTCCTAAAACGATTTATTTTACCCACTAGCAAGCTAGGTTCAGTGCAGAATCAATCCTTGCTGATTATTCTCTTCACTGGATCCTTACAGTCAAGCAGCACATGCTAAAAATATATACATTTTCAGAATGTTTTTCAATCCACTGTGCATTAAAGCGGGGGTTCACCCGTACAGAACACTTTTTGCCCTTAGATGGATGCTCGTTTTAAAATATGAGCTGTACTTACCGTTTACGAGATGCATCTTCTTCGTCGCTTCCGGGTATGGGCTGCGGGACTGGGCGTTCCTATTTTGATTGACAGTCTTCCGAGAGGCTTCCGACGGTCGCATCAATCGCGTCACGATTTTCCGAAAGAAGCCGAACGTCGGTGCGCAGGCACAGTATAGAGCCGCACCGACGTTCGGCTTCTTTCGGCTACTAGTGACGCGATGGATGCGACCGTCGGAAGCCTCTCGGAAGACTGTCAATCAAGAAGGAACGCCCGCTCCCGAAGACCCATACCCGGAAGCGACGGAGAAGATGCATATGGAAGTACGGCTCATATTTTAAAACAACTAGCCGATTCCCCTAGACAAAACAAGCAGGAATCTAGCATCCATCTAAGGGGAAAAGAGAAAAAAAAACATAATTGGGTGAACTCCCGCTTTAAGAGGCATTTCCAATATTTGTTATAAAAATGTTTTTGCTTATAATTTACCATAATCTTCGCCATCAGTATGTTGTGTCCTCCTCCTGTGCCCCTTTCACCTCTCCACAGGTCAGATCTGCCCTGACCTGTGGAGAGGTGAAAGGCTCACAGGAGGAGGACACAGCATACTGATGATGTGGAGAAGTAATATGATGGTGGACAGAGGAGGAGGCTACTGTGAGGGAATGAGGAGGACACTATTATATTTGCAGCCTCTGTCCCCTTCCTGTGTCATGTCCGCAGCCTCTGTCCCCCTCCTGTGTCCTGTCCACAGCCTCTGTCCCCTTCCTGTGTCATGTCCACAGCCTCTGTCCCCCTCCTGTGTCATGTCCGCAGCCTCTGTCCCCCTCCTGTGTCATGTTCGCAGCCTCTGTCCCCCCCTCCTGTGTCATGTCCGCAGCCTCTGTCCCCCTCCTGTGTCATGTCCGCAGCCTCTGTCCCCCTCCTGTGTCATGTCCGCAGCCTCTGTCCCCCTCCTGTGTCATGTTCGCAGCCTCTGTCCCCCTCCTGTGTCATGTCCGCAGCCTCTGTCCCCCTCCTATGTCATGTCCGCAGCCTCTGTCCCCCTCCTGTGTCATGTCCGCAGCCTCTGCCCCCCTCCTGTGTCATGTTCGCAGCCTCTGTCCCCCTCCTGTGTCATGTCCGCAGCCTCTGTCCCCCTCCTGTGTCATGTTTGCAGCCTCTGTCCCCCTCCTGTGTCATGTCCGCAGCCTCTGTCCCCCTCCTGTGTCATGTCTGCAGCCTCTGTCCCCCTCCTGCAGTATGTCCACAGCCTCTGTCCCTCTCCTGTGTCATGTCCTCAGCTTCTGTCCCTCTCCTGTGTCATGTCCGCAGCCTCTGTCCCCCTCCTGTGTCATGTCTGCAGCCTCTGTCCCCCTCCTGTGTCATGTCCGCAGCCTCTGTCCCCTTCCTGTGTAATGTCTGCAGCCTCTGTCCCCCTCCTGTGTCATGTCCGCAGCCTCTGTCCCCCTCCTGTGTCATGTCCGCAGCCTCTGTCCCCCTCCTGTGTCATGTCCGCAGCCTCTGTCCCCCTCCTATGTCATGTCCGTAGCCTCTGTCCCCCTCGTGTGTCATTTCCACAGCCTCTGTCCCCCTCCTGTGTCATGTTCTCAGCCTCTGTCCCCCTCCTGTGTCATGTCCGCAGCCTCTGTCCCCCTCCTGTGTCATGTCCGCAGCCTCTGTCCCCCTCCTGCAGTATGTCCGCAGCCTCTGTCCCTCTCCTGTGTCATGTCCGCAGCCTCTGTCCCCCTCCTGTGTCATGTCCACAGCCTCTGTCCCCCTCCTGTGTCATGTTCACAGCCTCTGTCCCCCTCCTGTGTCATGTCCGCAGCCTCTGTTCCCCTCCTGTGTCATGTCTGCAGCCTCTGTTCACCTCATGTGTCATGTCCGCAGCCTCTGTCCCCCTCCTGTGTCATGTCTGCAGCCTCTGTCCCCCTCCTGCAGTATGTCCGCAGCCTCTTTCCCCCTCCTGTGTCATGTTCGCAGCCTCTGTCCCCCTCCTGTGTCATGTCCGCAGCCTCTGTCCCCCTCCTGTGTCATGTCCGCAGCCTCTGTCCCCCTCCTGTGTCATGTCCGCAGCCTCTGTCCCCCTCCTGTGCCATGTCCGCAGCCTCTGTCCCCCTCCTGTGTCATGTCCGCAGCCTCTGTCCCCCTCCTGTGTCATGTCCGCAGCCTCTGTCCCCCTCCTGTGTCATGTCCGCAGCCTCTGTCCCCCTCCTGTGTCATGTCCGCAGCCTCTGTCCCCCTCCTGTGTCATGTCCGTAGCCTCTGTCCCCCTCGTGTGTCATTTCCACAGCCTCTGTCCCCCTCCTGTGTCATGTTCTCAGCCTCTGTCCCCCTCCTGTGTCATTTCCGCAGCCTCTGTCCCCCTCCTGTGTCATGTCTGCAGCCTCTGTCCCCCTCCTGCAGTATGTCCACAGCCTCTGTCCCTCTCCTGTGTCATGTCCTCAGCTTCTGTCCCTCTCCTGTGTCATGTCCGCAGCCTCTGTCCACCTCCTGTGTCATGTCCGCAGCCTCTGTCCCCCTCCTGTGTCATGTCCGCAGCCTCTGTCCCCCTCCTGTGTCATGTCTGCAGCCTATGTCCCCTTCCTGTGTCATGTCTGCAGCTTCTGTCCCCTTCCTGTGTAATGTCCGCAGCCTCTGTCCCCCTCCTGTGTCATGTCCGCAGCCTCTGACCATCTCCTGTCTTTCATCATGTCTGCAGTCTCTAAGGGGATCCTAGAAAGGAGTCAAGAGTGGGAGTGCCGGGATGGGGGTTGCGGGAAGACTCAGACGTGTGGACTGTGGAGAGATCAGAACAGCCAAGCTGGAGCCGTCTGACTGAGCCCCGCACGGTGCACCTGAGAGGAGGTCAGTGACAGTGCTGCTAGGCCAGTCTGGGGGGGGGGGGTCACTGATCTAAGGAGGGGAGTGAATACAATAATGTAAGGGGGCACTGAAGGTTCCCCCCTATATTAGTAACCCTCCCTCTCCTTAGTGTATTCACTCTGCGGAAGGTGGTTTCTATTCAACAGAGCCCCTCCCCCCACATCAGAGTTCCCCTTTACATAAGAGTTCCCTTGCACCGTAAGGGGGCATCCTGCAGACTCTGATGTACGAGGGAACTCTGTGCTGGCTGGGTTAAAGCGGATCTGAAGTGAAGTCGCGCTGATCGGCACCCTCCCCCCTCCGGTGTCACATTTGACACCTTTCAGGGGGAGGGGGGTGCAGATACCCGTCTAAAGACAGGTATTTGCACCCACTTCCGGCCACACGTCACAGGCAAAAGACGGGTTTTTTTCTGACATCCCGTCCGTCCCCCGTTGTGTGCTGGGGACACTCGGCTCCCAGCACACAGCGGGAGCCAATCGGCGGGCGCAGCGCGACTCGTGCATGCGCCGTAGGGAACCGGGCAGTGAAGCTGGAGCGCTTCACTTCCTGGTTCCCTCACCGTGGATGGAGGGGGGAGCAGCAGGGTGATGAGCAATCGCTCGTCCTCTGCTGCGGACGGTGCTGGACTCCAGGACAGGTAAGTGTCCTAATATTAAAAGTCAGCAGCTGCAGTATTTGTAGCTGCTGGCTTTTAATATTTTTTTTTGAGCGTACATCCGCTTTAAGTAACCCAACCTTCATGTAAATTGAGATATGTTTTTTTACTTTTGTTTAACGTAAACACATTGATAATAGCATTAGATATGTGTGTATAGTTCAAATATTCATATTTGCACTGTTTAGCACTAAAAACAGTAATTTTAGATACTTTTTTGCAGTGCCAGTAAAAAATTGGTGCCGTTCGTAAATTTTGTCGTTCTGCCAGTAAATTTCACTTCGGGGGGTTGGCAACACTGGTGGGAGTGGAGATGACCCATCTATAAGGATATACAGTACATATACACAGAGCACAAGGCCGTGTTCACACTACGAGACGTTTCTCAGGGCTGCAGTTCCTCTGAAATACACAAGGTGGCAGACAGGAAGTCTCTATGAAAAACAGGAAGTGATGTCAGATACATACAGGAAGTTTCAGGTGAGAGGTGAGTCGGGAGGAAGTAGTGAGGAGACATTGCTGGAAGAGGCAGCAGAGGAGGTAATAAGATCTTATTTTCTATTTACACCCAGTAACCCCGTCATGTCCGTCCTCTTCCTCCATAGTCACTGTGACGTCTTTTATCTCCAGCAGATGATGATACACACATATATAGTGTGGAAATGTAGAATATCCCTGTATATTACACGGAGGGAATTTATGGTCTGCACCACGAAGGGAGTTATTGATGTCAGTAAATGTCGGTTCCAGACATCGTATATGTGTGGGGGGGAATGAAATGATAATTAAAGGTCGGGATTAGGGAAGATTTCTGTAAGATTTTACACAGGAATGATCAGCGCTCCTCCAGAGACACTATGGTGAGTCTCACAATAGGAGTCTGAAAGGGACAGGATTTTGGGGGCTGAGATTGTGAACCCGGAGTGGGGGAGGGGGGCCATTTTATCAAAAATATGTCCTGTCATCCATTGGAGTATCTGTGGCTGGGACCCTGGCAGTGGATTAGCACTTCTGCTCATTTACTGCTATAGAGGCATCTATTGGTTCACAGGCACCATGAACTCTGTGGGACTACAGAGCCCAGCACACCTAGTCATCTACAGCCGGGGTATTTCTGAGTAAGGTCTGCCAGGTTACCCCAGGAGTTGTCTGACACTTTATTATCAGAAAGTTTAATTGGAACAATCATGTTGTGGATTCAGATATTTTGTCCATAGTGCAAGTGCTGCCCCAACATTTATTATTTGTAGATTAACCTCTTCAGGGTCAGAGCATTTCCCCATTTATGGGGCCGGAACATTCTCTTCATTCTGTTAATATGTGTTACTCTGTCCATGATCACCACCACGGCAGTTACTGTGCCCCCGATCACCCCCACGCCAGTTACTGTGCCCCAATCACCCCCACACCACTAATTGTTTCTCTGATCACCACCACGCCAGTTATTGTGCCCCCGATCACCACCACGCCAGTTATTGTGCCCCCGATCACCCCCACACCAGTTATTGTGCCCCCGATCACCCCCACACCAGTTATTGTGCCCCCGATCACCCCCATACCAGTTATTGTGCCCCCGATCACCCCCACACCAGTTATTGTGCCCCCGATCACCCCCACACCAGTTATTGTGCCCCCGATCACCCCCACACCAGTTATTGTGCCCCCGATCACCCCCACACCAGTTATTGTGCCCCCGATCACCCCCACACCAGTTATTGTGCCCCCGATCACCTCCACACCAGTTATTGTGTCTCTGATCACCCCCACACCAGTTATTGTGTCCCCGATCACCGCCACACCAGTTATTGTGTCCCTGATCACCTCCGCACCTATTATTGTGCCCCCGATCACCCCCACACCAGTTATTGTGTCCCTGATCACCTCCATGCCAGTTATTGTGTCCCTGATCACCCCCACACCAGTTATTGTGTCTCCGATCACCCCCACACCAGTTATTGTGTCCCTGATCACCTCCACACCAGTTATTGTGTCTCTGATCACCCCCACACCAGTTATTGTGTCTCCGATCACCCCCACACCAGTTATTGTGTCCCTGATCACCTCCACACCATTTATTGTGTCCCTAATCACCTCCATACTAGTAATTATTTTTCTGATCACCGCCACACCACTAATTGAATGAAAGAATGAATGACTTGTATAGCGCAACGCATGCGAACTGAATCGCCTCTGGGCGCTTTTTCCAGCCAGTATCTGCTTGGCTGGTGCGGTCATTTTTACCCCGTAGGATCATGACACGCTAGGGACACACAGTCATACACACATATATACATATGTTTCAATTGTTTCTCTGATCACGGCCACACCAGTTATTGTGTCCCCGATCACCTCCACCCCAGTTATTGTGTCCCCGATCACCTCCACACCAGTTATTGTGTCCCCGATCACCTCCACACCAGTTATTGTGTCCCCGATCACCTCCACACCAGTTATTGTGTACCTGATCACCGCCACACCAGTTCCTTTGCCTGCTTGCTAACTGTGTATCTACCTGCTGAACTGACCCATCTGCACATCCCACTGACTACATACTCATACAGAAGTGACCATTAAACTACATTGGTTTTTACACAATTGGTTGATTTTTGTGATACACAAGATACAATGGGCTCCATTCTCTAAAGCAGATCACATGCGGTATTTAGGTGATCAGACACATTTCCCAAATACCACATGCAATGCTGAAAATGTAAATTCACTTTCCATTTATGCTGTACATTATTTACCTCCAAAACAAAAAAACGTTCAGTAAACACCTCATAAAACAGTGTTAAAGCGGGGGTTCACCCTATCGACGGGAATTTTTTTTTTTTTTATTATTTTACCTTAAAATCAGGCATTGTAGCGCGAGCTACAGTATGCCTGTCCCGAATTTTTTACCCCCGTACTCACCTTGTAGTCGTCCATCGAAGATTCCGGGGAATGGGCGTGCCTATGGAGACGGAGGATGATTGACGGCCGGCTCTGGCGCGTCACGCTTCTCCGGAAATAGCCGAAATAGGCTTGGTCTTCACGGCGCGTGCGCATAGCCTGTGCGCAGGCGCCGTGAAGAGCCGAGACCTACTCCGGCTGTCTTCGGGGAGAGTGACGTGCCAGGGCCGGCCGTCAATCATCCTCCCTCTCCATAGGCACGCCCATTCCCCGCGGGAGCCGGAATCTACGATGGACAACTACAAGGTGAGTACGGGGTTAAAAAAATCGGGACAGGCATACTGTAGCTCGCGCTACAATGCCTGTCTCGATGGTAAAATGTGTCGGGGGGGGGGGGGTGAACTACCGCTTTAAAGTCAATTCACAACAGGAAATAAATGAATAAATGCATGTGGCAATGAAGCAGCGAGGGAGGCATGCAATATGTTTGATTTGAACTGAATGTTAAGGAGCCGGTGTAGTGTCACAGTTTGCTGCCTATCCTTGAATGCTGCGGAAGTCACGTGGCGGCCAACTGCGCATGCGCGATGCGTTCCAAACGGAAGTGCGATGCGTTCCAATGGATTTTCGACAGTACACACCAGCGAACCCGGCATTCAGGGCGACGTGGATTTAGAGGAAAGTGGCCAGTCGGACTCATGTCCTCGCTTCGCTCGGCCTCCTGGCTCTTTTTTTAACATCCTCCAATCCACGGGGATGTTAAGGAAAGAGCCTGGATGCCGACCGAGGTTTCACTGGTGTGCACTGCCGTGAATCCATTGGAACGCATCGCATTTGCGTTTGGATTGCATCGCGCATGCGCAGTTGGCCGACACGTGACTTCCGGAGCATTCTAGGATAGGCAGCAAACTGTGACAATACACCAGCAGGTGTTGGAATCCTTAACAATCAGTAAACAACATGCAGGAAGCTGCTGTGTCCTTAAAAAAATGAGTCATGAGTTGAATGTAAACAAATGAATTGCCCACATTTAAAAATTAAGAAAAATAAAAACATAGGGTCCCCCCAATCCATGCCAGGCCCTTTTTCTGGTATGCATTTTAAGGGTAACACCATGCTAAATAAAATAAAAAAGTGGGGTCTCCACCAAAATCAATACCTGACCCTTATTCTAGCATGCAGCCTAGGAAGGGAGGAGAAAAGTTAGTGCACCCCCTCCTGAATGATACTAGATCACATGCCATCAACATGTGGGGTGCTTTAGGGCGGAAGCCAGCCCCAGGCAACTTGCCTCAATGTTGATGAGGACAAGGGCCTCAACCCTGGCCAGGTGGTTGTGGAGATCTGCGGGTGAGGGGCTTATCGGAATCTGGAAGCCTCCTTTAACAAGGGGGAAGATCCAGCCCCCTATGTGAATGGGTATGTGGTATGTAGTACTCTTACTCATTCACCAAAAAAAGTGGTAAAAGTCAATTAAAACACATAGCCAGTTTTTAACAATTCCTTTATTCAACCCCCTCAAAAAATAAATAAAAGTCCCCAGAAGTGGATCCAACTTCAATCACAATAAACGTCAGCCGCTGACCCAAGCAGAAAAAACCTGACAGACACTGACGCTTGGCTCCCACCAAATGACAGCTCCTCAGCCTCCAACCACTGACTCCGCCCCCTTACAACATCATCCACCCAGCATACAACTGCCAATGGGGGTCTAGTATGGTTTTGGGACCCCATGCTGTTTTTTAATTTTTAAATGCTGGCAATTCTTTTGTTTACAATCTACTGTCATCGTGGAATCTCACTGACAGCAGATGCCTCATGGTTGCTAAGGAACTTGCAGCCGCCCAATCATTAACAAACATGACAGTTACTGGTTGTTAAAGCGGTTGTATACCCTGTTATTTTTTTTATTTTATTTTTTACACCTGTAAAGGAAAAGCCATAATGAGCTAGTATGCACCGCATACTAGCTCATTATGAAATACTTACCTTAAAACGAGGTGAAGAGAACTTACCTGGTCCACGCCGAGCGAGATGTCATCTTGCTCCGGCTTGTTTTCCGGGTATCGCCGCTCCAGCGCTGTGATTGGCTGGAGCGGCGATGACGTCACTCCTGCGCATGCGCGCGGGAGACCTTAAACCGGCAAGGTCTGGCGGCTTCCAGTCCTTTAGCCGAGGATCCCCGCTGCACATGCGCCGCTGCAATCAGCGGCACATTGCGGGGGGAATATCTCCTAAACCGTACAGGTTTAGGAGATATTCTTTCGAGAAAAGGGGGGGGAGGAACTATGCCTGAGCATAGGTGGGACTTTAAATGAGGCACATGCCTGTGCCTCCATCTCGGGTGCAAATATATATAAAGGGAAATTTGGGACTTTGAGTGAGGTTCAAGACAGCGTGGGGGTTTGTTAAAAGGAAACATGTTTATTGGTATAAAACACAGTATGGTACAGTGTCTACCATGATGAGACTGTACATGAAATAACACAGCTATAATACACAATGAAGGCACCTCTTGGTAACAACTTGGAAACTCATGGCACATGGCATCACATGTGAAACATGGACATCAAGGGTACATAATGTTGACAATCAACAATGCATAACAGTAGGGAAATAAATAAACAGCTCCCATAGAAGTATTCAGGGAGGCCACACCTCCCTGAATGTGTCTGGTCTCGGTAGCTACCCAGGGTCGGGCCTGGCTAGTGCCTGGTGGGAGACCGCCTGGGAATACCAGGTGTTGTCTACTGTTCATCGTGTTACTATTTTAGGCGATCAGGCTCGTGGTTGACCGATCTGGTTTCAGCCAGACAACGCCACGGCCGTGGGTTCGGTCTACCATCAGGTATACCGGCAGGCGGACTACTGGAGTCGCCAGATGCTGGACCAGGGCGACTATTCTTTGTGCTTGGGGTTTTTCAGCTCCCTTGCAGGAGGTGAGCCTCACAGGGCATGGATCTCCTGGCCGCTCGTCTCTGCCGCAAGGGTGTCAAAGTTAGTGACCAGGTCTAGTGATCTGGTACAGATGCGTCAGTCGCGCTGGTGGCCCTGTGGGGTCGGTATCGATTACTTTTTACCGTTCCTCCATGGTAGTTGCTTCCTCGGCCGCTCCACAGAGTGGAGGCTGAGGAGATCCCGATGATTCTAATCGATCCAGATTGACCTCAGCGTCCTTGGTACGCCGATATCGGGCGCCTGGTAGCAGAGGTACCCTGGCGGTTGCCAGGGCAGGAGGTCCCTCCGTCTCGAGGTCCCATACTTACTCCTGTTGTACAGTCACTGACTTGCTCAACATGGTTATTGGAAGCCAGACTTTAGGTGACCGGGGTCTGTCTGACTCGGTCATCTTAACAATGCTGAGCGCACCGTAGTCTTCTTCCGGAGGATCTACCGATGCACCTCTCTTGGTGCGAAGGGATGGAGTGACGTCCACGGACGTACTCTGTGTCCAGGGTCCTGCTGTTTTTAAAGCTTGGAGTGGATCTAAAAATTGCTTAAAGCACCGTTTAGGGGCAGATTTCAGCCTTGGCTGTGTTCTTTCAGTGGCCTTTTTGCGGCCCGTTCCCTGGTGGGTCCCCTTTTTTGTGTGCAGGGGGTTTGTCATATACTTTCCCCTCTTGGCCCATCTCTTCCCCCATGAGTTTTGACTCTGGTGCTCTCGGTTCTTCAGGAACCTTCCTTTTGGAAACATCAGGGAGATTTTCTCTTGACACTATCTCAGAAGGTGGCCCCTTTAGTGGCCTTTACCTCTGTTAGAGGGGTTTCTGAGTTGGCGGTCTTGTCTTGCAAGCCGCCATGCTTGATCCTTTATAAGGATTAGGTGATGGTGCGCCCGCGACCTTCCCTTCTTCCGAAGGAGGTTTCGGCCTTTCATACTTTAGGCGTGGTACGTGCTTTGCGGGTATACCAGCCTACTACGGCTCAGTTTCGGAGCTTCTGACTCTCTTTTGTGTCGGTTTCTGGTCCACAAAAGGGCCTGACGGTCTCGTCGACCACCATTTCTTGGTGGATCAGGCAGGCCGTCATACAGGCCTATGCTCCTAAGGGGCGGGCCCCCTTTCCGGTCACGGCACTTTCGACCAGGGCAATTGGTGCTTCCTGTTTTTTTTTTTCAACATCATGCGTCGGTCTCACGGGTGTGCGAGGCGGCGACTTGCTCGTCCGTTCACGCTTTTTCCAGAATTTACATGGTTGCTGTGAGTGCATCTTATGTTTTTTTTTCAGCCGCTAGTTTTTGCCGGCGGCTGTTTAAAGTTGCACCTCCTCTGTTGAGGAGCTCTGCTTGTTTTGGGGTGAAGTTAAAATTGGTTTTACTGATATATTTCCCACCCCTTGTTTTTTGACACTGCTTGGGGACGTCCCACTTGTCAAGATTTAAGGAGCTGTGTCCGTCCATGGACGATAAGAGAAAGTAAGGTTTTTTTGTACTCAACATAAAATTATTTTCTCTGAAGTCCATGGACGGACACAGCTCCCACCCCTCCTTTTTAGGTTTGTACTGTTTGTTACAAACTGAGGCTGCATACTGCAGGGAGGAGGATTATGTCTAGAGGGACCGCCCCCTGGGCAGGGCTGTTCAACTCTGTTAATGTAACATGTATTTAACTATTTAACATGTTTCTGCCTAGTCCTCTCCTGTAAACAGGGAACATAACCCACTTGTCAAGATTTCAGGAGCTGTGTCCGTCCATGGACTCAGAGAAAAGGATTATACGGTGAGTACAAAAAATCTTATTTTTTTTTTTCAAAATTTTCGTATTTTTTTATTTATATAGCAAAAAACGAAAGACCTAGTGGGGATTAAATACCACAAATAGAAAGCTCTTTCTGTCTGAAAAATAATAATAATAATTTCATTTAGATACAATGTTGTATGAATAAGTAATTATCATTCAAGGTGTGAGAGCGCTGAAATCTGAAAATTGGCCTGTGCAGGAAAAGTTTGAGGTGCTTAAATGTACAGCAATCCTCTTATCCTCCCCTCGCATCCACATCCTATTATTGTGTGACTAATACCATCCAAATAATTCTTACTTTCATTTCCCAAAGTTATCCGTCTACAAGGAGACCTGTATAGATCAAATGACGGCACCAATGAGGATGGAGGAGGACCGGAGTCACATGACTGAGAAGATACTAAACCTCACCCTGGAGATCATCTACCTGCTGACCGGAGAGGTGAGGAGGATTCTGGGAGGTCACATGACATCACTCTTATCTCTATTAATAAAACACAGACCTGACCGGAGGGGTGAGGAGGATTCTGGGATTCTAACATGATATTCCTATTGGTTCCTCAATACAGAGATTTCCTCTTGTGAAGTCAGGTGATCACATGACCATCACAGTGCCTCAGTGTGACTCCCTAAAACCCGAGAGACAGAACATGGAGAAGATTCTAGAAGTCACCAAGAAGATGATGGAGCTGCTGACAGGAGAGGTGAGCGGTGCCGGGAATTCTGGGACATTATCCAGTAACAGACAAGGGATGTGTCTGGATGGTGACTGTATCATTGTGTGTGTCAGGTTCCTATAAGGTGTCAGGATGTCACTGTCTATTTCTCCATGGAGGAGTGGGAGTATTTAGAAGGACACAAGGATCTCTACAAGGACGTCATGATGGACAATCAGCCGCCCCTCACATCACCGGGTAAGAGGAGACTTTATTGTAACGGAGAGAGCAGTACGGAGGCTCCACCTAGATCCCCCATCATCTGATAAACACATAGAAACAATGGGCCAGATCCACAAGAGGGTTACGCTGGCGTATCTATGAATACGCCGAGCAACTTCTATTTTGCTTCGGCGTATCATTGTTTTGTATCCACAAAACAAGATACGCCTGAAGCTGTGCTAGATCCGACTGGCGTACGTCTTAGTACGCCGTCGGATCTTAGGTGTATTTTCCCGCTGGCCGCTAGGTGGCGTTTCCGTTGAATTCCGCGTTGAGTATGCAAATGAGCTAGATACGGCAATATACGAACGTACGTCCGGCCGGCGAATTTTTTTATGTCGTTTCCGTAAGGCTTTTTTCGGCGTATAGTTACCCCTGCTATATGAGGCGTACTCAATGTTAAGTATGGCCGTCGTTCCCGCGTCGAATTTTGAATTTTTTACGTCATTTGCGTAAGTCATTCGCGACTAGGGATTTGCGTAGAATGACGTCACCGTCATAAGCATTGGCTTGTTCCGGTTTAATTTTGAGCATGCGCACTGGGATACCCCCACGGACGGCGCATGCGCCGTTAAAAAAAAAATGTAATTCACGTCGGGTCACGACGTATTTAAATAAAACATGCCCCCATCACATCGATTTGAATTGCGCGCCCTTATGCCGCCAAAATGACACCTACAACTTCTTTGAGGATAAGGAAAATACGCTGTAAGTTACGGCGGCGTAGTGTATCAGAGATACGCTACGCCGGCCGCAACAATGCGCCGTGCTACGAGGATCTGGCCCAATGTATTCAGTCTCAGGAGATGGGAGGCAGCGGTGTGGGATCTCTGCAACTTGTCTCATGTGAACATTGAGGTCACCACTGATTACTGAATACCAATATTATCCTGACCCCTGCACTATATACTATGGTGTACATTACATCATTCTGATACTATATAGTCCTATCTGTTGTATCTTATACAATATGTTGTACATTACATAGTCCTGACTTCTGCCCTCTCCCCTCTACTCACTGCTATATATACACATAATATGTATTCTCTTTTGTTACACCCATTTTCTACCAGCTGGACATTTTATATCTGATGATTTGGAGCACAGACTTTTACATGGTGATAATAATGTGATAACATCCTAATTTCTAAAACTTTGGAACCTTAAGCAGAAAGTGATAATGGGGGAGGAGTCAATAACCCAATGATGGTGATCTTCAGGATCAGTCCAGTCTTCATCTTGATTGTTCTCCCCCATCCTCACTCTCTGACCTTTGGTGGGGCTCAGCCCTGCTGTTATTAATGATTAAATTATGGACTAAATAAGGAAGTGCAGGACCTCTTGTGTTGGGAAGATGGCAATGAGTGATAGAGGGGGTGGGGACACTCGTCCTATAATCCCCTCATCATCACTGTCACTACTATAAAAGACAGCTCTCGTTGTTTCCTCACTCTCTGACTAGGGTCCATGAATAAAGAAATGATCTGGTAGGAGATCAGAGGACCCATTTACTAGTTACCTTGAGGGGGGAATTGTAAGATCCTCAGAGACAAAGCTGCCTGATGTGGGCGGAGTCCTGGTTTAGGGGAACACATCAGCTCATGTCTAGTAATAATCTTTGTATTTCTATTTTAGTAGATGTACGGGAGATGAGGAAAACCTCAGAGGATTGTCTCACTTTGTCTCCAGACTGTAAAGTAGAAGATGAGGACATCACACAGTATAGTCCAAGAGAAAACCCGACTAACTCAAATGTCCATCCGGCACCACACAGTGTAGATGGACCATCGTATTCCTCTTATCCTGAGGAACCTCAGACTGTGAGGGACGGTGCCGGACCATCGTATTCCTCTTATCCTGAGGAACCTCAGACTGTGCGGGACGGTGCCGGACCATCGTATTCCTCTTATCCTGAGGAACCTCAGACTGTGCTGGACGGTGCCGGACCATTGTATTCCTCTTATCCTGAGGAACCTCAGACTGTGTGGGCCGGTGCCGGACCATCGTATTCCTCTTATCACGAGGAACCTCAGACTGTGCGGGACGGTGCCGTCCTTCCAACAGAGAAGAGGCTTTCCTGTAATGAGTGTGGGAAGTATTTCCGTTTTAAATGCAAACTTAATGTGCATAAAAGATCTCACACAGGGGAGAAGCCGTATTCCTGTCCTGAGTGCGGGAAATGTTTTTCACACAAGTCCAGTCTTGGCACACATCGGAGATCTCACACGGGGGAGAAACCGTATTCCTGTCCTGAGTGTGGAAAATGTTTTTCAGATAGGTCCAGTCTTTACAAACATCAGAGATCTCATTTGGGGGAGAAGCCATATTCCTGTCCTGAGTGTGGGAAATGTTTTTCACAGAAGTCCCACCTTTATTCACATGAGAAATCTCACACGGGTGAGAAACCATATTCCTGTCCTGAGTGCGGGAAATGTTTTTCAGATAGGTCCAATCTTTCTAAACATCAGAGATCTCACAGGGGGGAGAAGCCGTATTCCTGTTCTGAGTGCGGGAAATGTTTTTCACAGAAGTCCAATCTTTACATACATCAGAGATCTCACACAGAGAAGAAGACATATTCCTGTCTTGAGTGAGGGAAATGTTCCTCCCTGAAGTCCTGTCTTTCTGTACATCAGGGATCCCACACAACCCTTGAGGTGTATTAGTGTCTTGTATAGGAATGTTGCTGGACATCACAGCTCTCAAGCGGGGAAGAAGCACACCCTGATATACACCTCAGATATACTCCATGACTGATCTTCATCATGTAAGAAACAGTTTATAAAAAGATCAGAGATCACCAAAGACATGGATGAAGTGTTGTACCGTGTTGGCCATTGATAGCAGGATAAAAATAAAAATGGGGTCATTACTTTTCATTAGCTGAGTACATTTTGTGGTGTAAGATTTCACAAACACTAAGACCCCATACATATGTAGCGGGGTCATCCTATCAGGGACTATTGATAGCCTGAATCCCCATCGGAGCTCCAGCCATGTCTGTATATAAGAGTTGATATGTTTTTAAAAGTTATGCATTGTGGGATCAGAAGTACCGGGAGATATGGACTCCATTGACACTTAGTAGAAACAGACTACACTTCCCACAATGCCCACAGCCGTGCTGCTAGGCCTGAATCCACCGGAAGACTAACCATACGGAGGGAAGCAAGACTAAGAGTGCTCAGCTCGTCTTCCAGGAGACCGGACAAGCCCGCCAGCTGACGACAGAAACAGTGGAGAGCCTGATACCGGAGACTGTGTGTTGCGGAGCAGCGACTGATCGGCGCATCTTGTGAAGAACTCAGGCGGATCGGGCCTGTTGGGTGAGAGGGCACATACCTAAAACCTCAAACCCCCTTTTAGCTGATAACTTAATGTCACTCTGTAAACCTCTGTCATGACTAAGCGCTGAATTGCAGCGTGAAACGCGTCGGCCATTCTGTACCCGTTGTTTGCAGTGCCTGTATGTACTTTTTACATTAAAAGACCAACTTTATTTTAAGTCATTTTGGAGTGCGGCTGTCCAGAGTTCTTTTCGTTTTTTTGCTACAATCAGCATTGCCGGCACCCTGGTGGTTCAAACTACCCTTGATGACCTATGAGACTCACCTGGAGCGGTGAAAGAAATTGTCTGTTTGTCTTATCCGGAGCCACATGTTTGAACTCTGACCAAACCAGAGAGGCCTAACAAGTTAAGAGTTCTACCCACAGAATTGACTGACGCTGATTAGAGATCAGTTCATCAGTGTTGGTGTTCGTCATATCCTGTTTGACTGAGTTTATTCCCTCTTTAACCCTTCTGGATTACAATATAAAAGTGCACCAATGGCTGCAAAGTTAAACTTTGTTCTCTAGAGACACACAGAAGCTGTTTGAGCCAGGCCTGGCAAAGAGTTCTACATTAAAGGAGTTCTCTGAGCTAAAACTTTTAACCCCCGCTGTGCCCGGGCTGTAAAACTATACAAAATAAACTTTCACTTACCTGCCTACGATCCCCCGTTGTTCCGATATCGCCGTCCCGGTCTCTTCCACTTCCTGGGGGTCGGTGACTCACAGTGCGCTCAGCCTATCAGCGGCCGCGACGGGACATTGCTGCGGCCGCTGATAGGCTGAGCGCACTGTGAGTCACCGACCCCCAGGAAGTGGAAGAGACCGGGACCGGAGAACGGGACGGCGATATCGGAACAACGGGGGATCGTAGGCAGGTAAGTGAAGGTTTATTTTGTATAGTTTTACAGTCCGGGCACAGCGGGGGTTAAAAGTTTTAGCTCAGAGAACTCCTTTAATTGTTCTGCAGGACTGCCCACTAGGGGGAGCCCACTAGCAAAGATTACCTATAGCTGTGTACACTTAACCAAATCACCTTTTTAGTTCAGATTGCCTTTCTCTAATTGCTGATTCTCGAAAGGTCCCTTGCAGAGTCATTGTATGTTAAAACCTCTTTATCATTAATGTGTTGTTCAAACCTCTTTTATCCTCTTTACCATACGCAAAGTAAAGTAGTTCTTTTGGTTTGAATATAACAACTGTATGGCGTGTGTTTACTTTTGGGAGTCGCCAGCAGGAAAAGGTAACAATATAATTGTTATTATCATTGCATGTTTATGTGTGCTATTGTGGCCTCAGCCAAGTAGGGGCCACAATACTCTTGCATTGATCTGGTGTGCCAAGGGAGGGTTCAAGCCAGCTAAAGGGGTGAAACAGTTAATGAGCGTAGATCCCAAATCTAACCAGCGGCTCCTCCGGGGGTAGCGCTACACACACTATTAGATTTTCTGCAAATTTTGGTCTTCAGATTTACCAAGACCATGTAGTGCAAGGGCCGGTGCATTGCCATGAAATGAGATTTGCCATGGAATGAGATGGTCAGCCTCCATCTCATCCTATTGGCTCACTCATGTCACGTGACAAAACATCAGTCACAGCTAGGCTATCATAGGGAGAGGATCTCCTCTCCCTGTGATAGCCCGATAGCACTGTCAGCAGCGTGCCTCCCGCCAGCCCGATAGCACTGTCAGCAGCGTGCCTCCCGCCAGCGCTAAGTACACCCCGCGCCCGCAGCTCTACTCCCCGATTAAGTACACCCCGCGCCCGCTCTACTCCCCGTCCCCCGCGCCCGCAGCTCTACTACGCTACTAACTACGCTATTAGCGTAGACCTAGCGTTGGCGTAGTAGAGGTGCGGGAGACGGGAAGTAGAGCGGGCGCGGGGTGTACTTAATCGGGGAGTAGAGCTGCGGGCGCGGGGTGTACTTAGCACTGTCAGCAGCGTGCCTCCCGCCAGCGCTATCGGGTTATCACAGGGAGAGGAGATCCTCTCCCTATGATAGCCTAGCTGTGACGGGTTATCACAGGGAGAGGAGATCCTCTCCCTATGATAGCCTAGCTGTGACTGATGTTTTGTCACGTGACATGAGTGAGCCAATAGGATGAGATGGAGGCGGACCATCTCATTCCATGGCAAATCTCATTTCATGGCAATGCACCGGCCTGATTACATACAAATTGAAACTCTTAAGGTCTGACCTCATATTATATGGTTTTTGTAAATCTGCAGAAAATCGAATAGTGTGCATGGGGCCTTAGAGGTCTATCTTAAAAAATTAGTTAACGAATGTGACAAGTTTTGGTCATATTGTTTTCATATGATCATTGTCTCCATCTAGTGCCCATAATGGTGTAATGCGCTAAATGTACTGATGAAAATGTTACATTACACTGAACACAAAAGAGTGATCCCATCTAGTGCACATTAACCCATTTACTGCCAGAGCTGTTCTTGTATTCTTTTGTACACGTGTTAAAATTTACTTTTTGTCCTAAAGATTAGTTTAGAACCCCCAAACATATATTTTCTGAAAAGAGTCCCTGGAGAATAAAGGGGTGGTAGTTCAATATTTTATGTCACATAATATTAGCCCAGTGGTTTATCAAGTGTAAATTTCAGTAAGAAATACATTAAGTGTAATTTTAGAGGACAATTGAAATATTTTACCCAGTTTTTGGTAAAATATAAAAGATGAGGTTGTGCCGAGTAAATAGATACCCAACATGTCCAGCCCTAAAATTGTGTGTGCTGATGAAATGATGACAGACTTCGGTACTCAAACTTTGCCTACAGGTGACGCTTTGAAAGCCTTTCCAGGTCCTGTTTGTAGAGGTAACCCAGAATAATGGATGTAGAATGATTTCCCTCACTCTGGCATGCATGGTGTTATGTAATATGTGTAGTGTAATCATTGTTTTTTTTATTATATAGACATCAGCAAAATGTTGTTTATGTTTGTAAATAAGAAGGAACACAAAGTTTTGGGGTTTTAAGTGCTTGGGTGGAACTTTAATTTTCTCACATAACTTTATTGCTATCACTTAGGAATGGCCCATATCCAAAGAGGGGGGGGGGGACATATTGAAGTTGTCGTATAAAATATTTCATATCTGTAATGCAAAGGTGGGGGGAACTAGTCTTGCGGCCTCTCCTAATGCCCCTTTGTGGCATAACTCCTAACTTCAGGAGATAGTCAAGGTACCGGATGGGTCATGCTGGGCAGCATATGGGGTTAAGTACGCCCATCAGCTGTTCAAAAATGGGATATTTAGAACCTTTATGCATTTGAAGACAGAGTATGGAGTTCCCAATACATTATTTTTTAGATAGGGGTGGTGGCGCTCTCCCCCTCCAGTATGGAAAAATTACTGACTGATAAGGATCATTCGCAACTGATCTCTCAGGCCTCGTACACACGACCGAACATGTCTGCTGAAACTGGTCCGTCGGACCAGTTTCCGCGGACATGTCCGACCGTGTGTAGGGCCTACCGGACATTTTTCCGGCCTAGCGGACAGGTTTCCAGTGGACAAAAGTTTCTTAGCATGCTAAGAAACTTGTCCGCTGGAAGCCTGTCCGTCGGACATGTCCGATGGTTAGTACGACGTATCGGACATGTCCCCTGGCCCGAAATCCCGCGCATGCGTGGAAGCATTGAACTCCTGTGTCAGAGAACATCGGTGTCGTCTACGTCACCGCATTCTCTGTCCATGGGGATTTTGGTCTGATGGTGTGTACACACATCAGACCAAAAGATCCCAGCAGACATGTCCGATGAAAACGGTCCATGGACCGTTTTCATCGGACATGTCTGCTCGTGTGTACAAGGCCTAAGTATTACTTTATGTTGTTGACGTCCTCCTCCCCCAGAATGGGGAGGGTGAGGGCGCAGTGGCAGGTGGATATACCATCCCTTACAGAGGAATCCTGGTCTGAAGCCCTTGACTCATTGCTACCATCCAGAAGGGAAATGACCTATGGACAAGTCATGGACTTTTTTGGCACTATACTCTGGTACAGATATAGTCAAGAGAAAAAGGGATTTTTTCTAAAAAATATTTATTACAAAAAATATTATACATATAAAAGCTCAGTTCGCTATGAACTGTCCACAAACAAACTTAACAGCATTGTAGTTGTCCTTCAAGACCAACAGGAAATTATAGGAAGTATTCATAATAATATTAGAAATTCACATTGGAGAAACATTTTGGGAGGTGTAACCTCCAACCGTTTACATATTAGATACATCCTGGAAGGAATTGGGAAACCATCGACTGATGTCTGTGAGATGGTGATTACAACGCTGTGGCTTGACATGTTTCGCGCCGTGATTAGCGCTTCTTCATTAAGCCTCTTATTAAAGTTTGCTACAATGACAAAAAGCATATATAAGTAACATACAAAAATAACATGAATTATTTATATTTGTAGAGACAGAAATTATGTGTGTGGGCAGAAAAATTGGATATGCATGTGTGGCACAGAGACGGCCAAAGGAGAAAACCCCAGGAGGCACCAGTGGAGGGGTGCGCAAGTCAGACCACACGGTGGCTACAAATTGCCCTAAGATTGCACAGTGGGGACGAGGATATATAGTAATAGGGGTACAGTAGTTAGTTAGAAAGAGGGAGAAGAATAAATTACAAACGACAGTTGTAATCGTAGTACACTTGCCTTGGAATAGAGCAGTGGTACTTACATAGATTAATAAAACATAAGCAGAAATGCCCGGTAATAGGCACTCAGAAAGAGTTGCCAGTACTTAGGTCAGATACTGCTCTAGTAAAGGGCTCATAATCCCTGAGACACATACGTGTAGTTGAAGATCATAGGATCTGAAAGATAATCAGGTTACATTTAGATACCATCAGAAAAAGATGGGGTTAAAAGATGCCGGTTATTAGGGGGCCGCAGCTTACCTAGCATAGAAAAATCAATGCATATACCGCTGAAGTAGTTGAAGTAAACTGAGGCCTCCGCATAAACTGCGGTAGAGGCAGCAATATTGTAAATAGTCCAGGGGATGGTTATGGCTACCAGTGAAGGGCAAAAAACCCCGCTGAAAAAACAGATGGAGGCAGATAAACAGTGAGGGCCAAATTCTCAAAAAAGCTGCCTAACTTAACTTTCAGCAGTTAAGTTACACAGGCGTTAAATTTCTACCTAAGTGCCCGATCTTCAAAGCACTTACCTAGAAATTACACGCCGTGTAACTTACGTGCCTCTGTCGCAAGGCGGTCCTCCTCTCCGGGGGGCGTTTACAATTTAAATGAGGCCGTACTGCGCATGCGTGTGACGTAATTTTCCCGACGTGCAGCGCGCGAACGTAATTTACGCCGGGCTTTGTGGATTGCGACGGGTGAAAAAAAAACTACGCGCCGGGAAAAAAAAAAAAAAAATTACAGCGTCGCTCGGCATGCATTCCTGAGAGGGAGAACTCCATGCCAATTTTCAAATTAAAAACCGGCATGGGTTCCCCCCCCAGGGGCATACCAGGCCCTTAGGTCTGGTATGGGTTGTAAGGAGACCCCCCCCCTACGCCGAAAAATCGACGTAGGGGGTCCCCCTACAATCCATACCAGACCCGTATCCAAAGCACGCTACCTGGCCGGCCAGGAATGGGAGTGGGGACGAGCAAGCGCCCCCCCCCTCCTGAGCCGTGCCAGGCCGCATGCCCTCAACATGGGGGGGTTGGGTGCTCTGGGGCAGGGGGGCGCACTGCGGGCCCCCCCACCCTACCCACGTGCCTACCCACGTGGGTACCTACCGGAGCATGATGGGACGGTGAGGCCTATATAAACGGGATGCAAGGCGCGCTTCCATCATTGCAGTGAGAAGAGGCGTTGAGTCAACATCGGAAGAAGGGAAGAGAAGAGAAGAACATGACGTCACAGAAGACCGCGCTGGCTGCCTGCTAGTAATTGAGCTAACACACGAAGATAGCAGGCAGCCAGCGCTGAAGGAGAAGGCACCGGACATCTGCAGAAGAACCGGGGTGCGCCGAGTCAACAGCGGAGAGCGGCGAAGATAGAAGAAGACCCCCGGAGAGCGGAGAAGACCCCCCCCCCCGGAGAGTGGAAGAAGCCCCCCCTGGTATTAGAGCTAAAGAAGACAGGGGGGGCCTCCGGAGCAGACTAATAAATAATTTTAAAAACCCTTGTGTTGTGTGTTTAATAACTATCACTTTGCCTCCAGGTGAATGGGTAGGGGTTCGATGTACCCCATATCCATTCACTTAGGGTGGGGGGCCGGTATCTGGGGGCCCCCTTATTTGAGGGGACTCCCAGATTCCGATAAGCCCCCGCCTGCAGACCCCGACAACCAACGGCCAGGGTTGTCGGGAAGAGGTCCTGTCCTCATCAACATGGGGACAGGGTGCTCTGGGGTGGGGGGGCCCGCAGTGCGCCCCCCTGCCCCAGAGCACCCAACCCCCCCATGTTGAGGGCATGCGGCCTGGCACGGCTCAGGAGGGGGGGGCGCTCGCTCGTCCCCACTCCCATTCCTGGCCGGCCGGGTAGCGTGCTTTGGATACGGGTCTGGTATGGATTGTAGGGGGACCCCCTACGTCGATTTTTCGGCGTAGGGGGGGTCTCCTTACAACCCATACCAGACCTAAGGGCCTGGTATGCTCCTGGGGGGGAACCCATGCCGGTTTTGATTTTACAAATTGCCGTGGAGTTCTCCCTTAGGAATGCATACCAAATGCCGTCGCTTGAATGGGCTTTTACATGGTGTTACTAACTTTCCACATTGTAAAACCAGCCCTAGTTTTGCGCAAGCAAATCGGAACTTACGCAGAAATCACAATGCTTAAAAGCGTTGTGGATCTGCTTAAGTCCTCATTTGCATACGCAAAGCTGCATTTCAATGAGAAATGCCCCCAGCGGCGGATGCGGTACTGCATCCTAAGATCTGACAGTGTAAGGCCCCATACACACGATAGAATCCATCCGCAGATAAATCCCAGCAAATGGGTTTCTGCGGATAGATCCTATGGTGTGTACACGCCAGCGGATCTGTTTCCGCGGAGAAATCTCCTCTGGGATGGATTCCAGCAGATCGGATATTTGCTGACATGCACAACAAATCCATCTGCTGGAATCCATTCCAACGGATGGATCCGCTCGTCTGTACAGACTCACCGGATCCATCCATCCAAAGGGATTCCCCGCACGCGTCGTAATGATTTGACGCATGCGTAGAATTCCTTATATGACAGCGTCGCGCCCGTCGCCGCGTCATAATCGCGGCGACGGCGCGACACGTCATCGCCAGAGGATTTCCGCGCGGATTTCAATGCGATGGTGTGTACACTCCATCGCATAGAAATCTGCGGAAATCTTTGAGAGGATTTATCCGTGGAAACGGTCCGCTGGACCGTATCCGCGGATAAATTCTCTCGTGTGTATGGGGCCTAAGTGTCTTACACATGTCAGATCTTCTGCCTAACTTTGGAAAAAGCCTTTTGAGGATCGTTTCCAAAGTTAGGCACAGAGATACGCAGGCTGAACAGCAGTTCCGCCTGCGTATCTCTTTTGAGAATTTGGCCCTGAGTGCCTAGTCCCATGGGTACAGCGATAGCTAGTGATGGAGACAAACTTACCTAAAGTGCAAGCGGTAATGGTGTGGGTGACCATTGCTACCATTGATGATCTCAGCTAGGGACAAACTGACGCAATTTAACTACCTGCATAGATTATATTACACTCCCAAGAGGTTGCACAAAATGTGTAGAGGGGACTCATCTGAATGCCCGGAGGGTGACTTTTTCCATATGGTGTGGCAGTGCCCCCGGGTGGAAAGGTTCTGGAAGGAGATATTATCGTTTCTAGAGGTTAATTTGGAAATCCCTAACATATGTTCCCCGGCTAGATGCCTTTTGGGTGTTCTGGAGGAGGAGGAATTACCTGCATCACAGAAAACATTATTGCGAGTACTGTTCTGCTATGCTAAGAAGGCCCTGGCCATTAACTGGCGAAATTCATCGCCTCCATCTTTGCAGGGTTGGTTGAAACTGGTGAATAATGCCCTACCAATGTACAAATTGACATACACAGCTAGAGGTTGCCCTACAAAATTTGAGAAGGTGTGGGCGGGATGGATTGAGAAGGTTTCGGGAGATGTGGGGGTATGAGGAAGGTACTAGTTAAGATGTAAATGTAGATACATGTGGTGGAAGAATGATAGACCGGAGGGGGCCGGAGTGGAATAAGTTAGACATCAGGAGGCACAAGGGAAATAAGTAGAATATCGTGGTATTTGATTTATTTATTTATTTTTTTCTTCTTTTCTTTCTATGTTTCATGTGCTAGGTTGATGGTTATGTTTAAAAAAAAAAAAATGCTACAATGGTACTGTTAATTTGGTTGCTGGAAAGTGTGTACATGCTGTAAACCTATGATTCTGAGTTTGTTTGGAATTCTTTTTGCCCCATAATATGTGAAAATGTGTGTTGTATTATGTTGCTTTGTTATACTATGGACATGTACAATAAAATGTACATAAAAAAAATACACTGCTCTGCCGGCGTATTTCTTTAGTAAATGACAAAAAGGCTGTTACTCCTGTCTTTGCTCCATGAATCATGGAGCAAAGGCTTGGTAAATCAGCTGCATAGTGTATGTATATGTGTGTGTGTGTGTGTGTGTGTGTATAATATATATATATATATATATATATATATATATATCTATATATATATACACATCATAATATAGCATATATATATGTGTGTGTGTGTGTTTATTTCTATGTGTAGATATAGATATATATAGATATATACACACACAAAAAATTGTAAACCCTAAAATATGGTTTTACCCATGGACTGTTCTATTACAGTTATACAGGGTTTATATTTGTATACTTTATTAAAAAAATGTAATGATTATAAATGTATTTTTCATTGATATGAATGGTGCATAGCTGCATTACATATGTGGGATTCCATTCATTTCCTATACACCATTCACATGTAAATAGGCACATGTATGAGCTTTAAATATTGATAAAAACAATGTTTTTTAATAATTAGGTTAATGTATATTGTTTGGTAGGAATGTAACTTTATTATTTTATTAATATGTGGTGTATAATGTGTGCTGATTCGTGTTCAACTTTTTCTGTATTTTTCACTTCCTCATACTGTAATCCCGCTACATCACGCGAGATTACAGTGAGAGAAGCAGTTCTCAGGAGTTTCCAGCCGTTTGTAGATCGCTCCTCATCTCAACATGAGAACCGATCTACAAAGCTTCATAAACAGGCACTCAGAGGAGAGCGATCTCCCCTGAGAATGCCTGAGAACTGAATAGCGGTATTTTACCGCACTTTCATAAAAAGACACCCATGAGACGTTTCTCTGGGCTGCAGTTCCTCTGATCTCCACAAGATGGTGATCTCACTTCTACCATAGAGAGAAGAAGTCTCTATGGAAGACAGGAAATGATGTCAGGGACAGACAGGAAGTTCCCGGTGAAAGGTGAGTCGGGAGGAATTAGTGAGGAGACATCGCTGGAAGAAGCAGCAGAGGAGGTAATAAGATCTTATTTTCTATTTACACCCAGTAACCCCGTCATGTCCGTCCTCTTCCTCCATAGTCACTGTGACGTCTTTTATCTCCAGCAGATGGTGATACACACATATATAGTGTGGAGACTTAGATTAACCCCTTCAGGGTCAGAACATTCCCTCACTTACAAGGCCGGAACATTCTCTTCATTTTAGTTTATACTAACAGATTATACGATAATACGGGTTGGGTTTTTTTTTTTTTTAGAGGTGGAATTATGATACGTGTGTTTGATTTTATATTCTTTATGGAGGAGGAAATAACTATTCCTGATGTCTGTGAAGGTTCAGCACAAGGGATGTGTCTAGATGATGACTTTATCTTTGTAAGTATCAGGTGATGTCACTGTCTATTTCCCTATGTAGGAGAATTTAGAAGGACACAAGGATCTCTACAAGGACGTCATGATGGACAATCAGCCGCCCCTCACATCACCGGGTAAGAGGAGACTTTATTGTAAAGGAGAGAGCAGTACGGAGGCTCCACCTAGATCCCCCATCATCTGATAAACACATAAAAACAATGTATTCAGTCAGGGTGTGTGTTTCCTACAGATGGATCCAGTAATGGGAACCCACCAGAGAGATGTCCCCGTCCTCTGTATTCCCGGGATTCCACACAGGAAGGTCACACCACCCCCCACCATCATCAGGTAGATGAGGAACAATCACTGATAGTATCATTAGGATCTGTACATTATCTGCATTGTTACCATTGATGTCATTTTTATTCTATATTCAGAGTGGAAACCTGAGAGATCCTAAAGTTGAGGTTAAAGAAGAGATAAAGGAGGAGGATGATGAGGATGGGGTGATGGAGGAAGAACACACCATCCCCCACCTTTATCAGGTAGATGAGGAACAATTATTGATGGTTATGATTTATACACAAACATGTTTATTATAATGAATGTTTTATTATATATTCAGAGTGGAAACCTTGGGGATGATAATATTGTTGATAAAGAAGAGTATACAGAGGAGGATGAGGAGTATGGAGTGATGGAGGAGTTTTCAGAAGGACACAAGGATATGATGGAGCCACCTAATACCAGGAACCCACCAGAGAGATGTCCCCGTCCTCTGTATTCTCGGGATTCCACACAGGAAGGTCACACCATCCCCCACCATCATCAGGTAGATGAGGAACAATCACTGATAGTATCATTAGGATCTGTACATTATCTGCATTGTTACCATTGATGTCATTTTTATTCTATATTCAGAGTGGAAACCTGAGAGATTCTAAAGTTGAGGTTAAAGAAGAGATAAAAGAGGAGGTTGATGAGGATGGGGTGATGGAGGAGTCAGAGTCTCTAAAAGAACACAAAGATCTGTACCAGGACACCATGATGGAGTCATCCAGCTACAGAGACCCCCCAGAGAGATGTCCCCGTCCTCTGTATTCCCGGGATTCCACACAGGAAGGTCACACCATCCCCCACTGTTACAAGGTCGGTGGGAAGGAGCATCTAGAACATGGACTGGTGGAAATGATGTGTGGATTTTGTATGTAAGTTTATATCTTACAGATGATATTCTCTCTCATTCTCTTGGTTTAGAGTGGAGATCCAATCGATATAGAATTTGAGGTGAAATCAGAGGAAGAAGAGACGTATGTGAGGGATGATCAGCAGTCTATGGAGGAGGATGGAATAACGGGGACATTTATAGAGGAGGACACTCCTACAGAGATCAGCACAGGTGGGTCATTAACACTAAATCCATTCCTCCACCCATACTGCTCACTGATTGGTCCAGAGTAGGGTGGGGACTTGGTGATATCAGCCTGTAATCCCCTGGTCACTTTCCTGAGCTGTGTTCCCCATCCTGCATTCCTGTATTTCTCTCGGATAATCTTCCTTCTCTGACACAATTTATGTCTGTAGACTGGATTTATGGAGATTCTGGGGTTCAGCTGGCAGCAAAATGTTCATTTTCACCATAGGGTTTGCTTGACCTAGACACCTGGGGTATGTACCTTGGGTCTTCTGCCCCATGCCTGGGTCTAGTGAGATCTCTGACAGAACAATTCTCCCGGGTTACTTGCTCTGTTATTTGCTGGCTGTGCCGGGTGGAGGGATATGTCTGTATAGTCTCAGACCCAAGTCACTGAGTGCAGTCTCAGGAGATGGGAGGCAGCGGTGTGGGATCTCTGCAACTTGTCTCCAGTAAACATTTCATCCACCACTGATTACTGAATACCAATATCATGAGTCCTGGCCCCTGCACTATATACTCTATGGTGTACATTACATACTCCTGACCCCTGTACGATATACTCTATGTTGTACATTACATACTCTTATATTATCTCTGAACAAGAACGGTTGGAGAGCCAGGACACATTTGAGTAGATGCAATGACAATTGGCAGACTCCGAGACTTCTATAGGTAGACTGCTATACAGTGGAAGGCCTCCAGCCGGACACCACTTCTGTATAGGTAGGACCGCTGTCTCCTATGGTAACAAATCTTGTTACAGTCACTAACGCTAGTTCTACATAACTCTTGGTAACACAGAATAGTTCTCTTCTTCTCACACAGTCTCTCACTGTAGATCTTCTCTCCCTGAGCTCCCGGTCTCTCACTAGTAGGGATGAGCTTTATGTTCGGGTCGAACATGAGTTCCACTCGATCATTTACTGTTCGCCCGTTCATCGAAAAACAAACATTATGGGGCGTTGGCGCCAAATTTGAGCGCCGCGTCACGCACCATAATGCAGTGCATTGCTGTATGATGATTGGCCAAAGCATGCACTATGACCTGCATACTTTGGCCAATCCCAGCGCCGTCAGCAAAGAGAGCCATATTTGGCCAAAGACAGGGTGCCTTTGGCCAATCATGGATCAGGGGGACTAAGTCCACGCCCCACACTATATAAGGCCGTCTGCACGTCGGCCCTGTGTAGTGTGTGGATGAAGACAATGTAGCAGGCAGGCGATTCAGTAAGCTGCAGTGCATTTAATATAAATTATAAATACAGTCTCCTACACACACACATATATATATATATATATATATATATATATCTATATATCTATATATCTCTCTCTATATATATATATATATATATCCAGTGTAGCTAGATCTGACTGCAGGCCGTTCCTGGTGTACTTTTTCTAATATACTTTCAGGCAGGCAGGTGATTTAGTGAGCTGCAGTCCATTAAATTATATATATATATATATATATATATATATATATATATATATATAATTAGTGCTGTCAGTTAAACGCGCTATTAACGGCGTTAACGCAAACCCATGTTAACGCCGTCAATTTTTTTATCGCGCGATTAACGAGGCGGCGTTCGGGGGTTATACCGGGATGATGCCTGCAGCCGCAGGCATCATCCCGGTACCGTTGTTTAGAGCGGGCGATCGGCTATCCAAACATAACAACCGATGCGGCTAAAAGCCGCTCGGTTGTTATGCCGGAGGAGCGGGAGGGGACATCCCCCCCCTCCCGCCGACTTTCGCCGCTCTGACCGGGCCTCCCGTCCCACCGGGAGACCCGATCCTCGATCCGCCGCCCTTCTGTGTCCAGGTTGGAGACTGACACTAAGCCGTAAGCGGCTTTGATTCAGTCTCCGCATTGAAACCACGGAAGAGACGTCATGACGTCACTTCCGGGTTTCTCGGCTGCCAATGGCGCCGGATTTAAAAAAGTACACAGTATTCAGAATCGCCGTTTTCGGCGATCTGAATACTTTGAAGTGCAAAGGAGGGCTCGGAGGTCTTTTAGACCCCCGATCCCTCCATAAAGAGTACCTGTCACCACCTATTGCTGTCACAAGGGATGTTTACATTCCTTGTGACAGCAATAAAAGTGATCAAAATGTAAAAAAATTAAAAAACACAATTTAATATTATAAAAAAAAATAAGAAAACAAAAAAAAAAATTTTTAAAGGGTGAACCTCCTTAATGGCGCGATTAATCGTGAGTTAACTATGACATTAATCGCGATTAAAAATTTTAATCGCTTGACAGCACTAATATATATATATCCAATGCATCCAGTCTAGCCAAGCCTATCTCGGCTTTTCGGCCTTTAGCCATAACATACAGAAGAGTTGGTGGAGTGGATAACAAAGCCATCCTCATCCTCTGTCACCCAGGCTCAGAGTAGTTTGCCTGCCAATGCACCTGCCACAGCGACCTATTCCATCGGCTCCATGTCAATCCTTCCCTAGCCCCACCATCATGCACGGAGGAGTTTTTTACACATGTGCAACAGATCGCACTGTTGCTGTTTGCAACATATGTCTGAAGCGTATCAAGTGTGGCCAAAACAGCAGCCGCTTGGGCAACACATGCTTGACCAGACATATGTCGACCTCCCATGCAGTCTGTTGGCAAGCGTACCTAAAAGACCCACATGAAAGAAGAAGGTGGATCTCTCCTTGCTCCTCATCAGCTGGGATCTCCAACCCCAGTATACCTTCAGTCCTCTCAGAATCCTGCACTGAGAGGAATGAAGGTGTAGAGTTAGGTGTCCCAACATCCGATTGTAGCAGGCAAATTTCCCTACCCCTGTTGCTAAATCGTAGAAAGAAATTTGGTCCCAGCCATCCACATGCTCAGTGTCTGAATGCTAGCTTGGCTAAATTGCTAGCACTGCAACTGCTGCCTTTTCAGCTGGTAGACTCTGCCCCCTTTTGTGAATTTGTGGAATGTGCGGTACCTCAGTGTCTGGTTCCCAAACTCCATTTCTTTTCACGGAAGACCATTATGGCTCTCTACCAGCATGTGGAAGGCAATGTCTGGGCCTTGTTTGACAGAGCGAAAAATATGGAGTAATGCCTGGATCAACCGATTATAAATACCTTACAAATAGGTAGTATATATAAATCTACATATAGTTCAGTGCATCTATCCATAGAATACTATGTCAATGCAGTTCTGATGGCCTAGAAAAATCTAGCAAAAAAGTGAGAAAATAAAGTTCTCTCAAAGTAGACCAAAACAGACCACTATGGATGGTACAATGAACTTTAATCATAGAAAAACACACAGCAATAGTTAATCAAAAAGGGGTGACAGATAGATGGATTGGTTTACACAATTAAAAAATAAGACAACGTTGTCTAATTCGTTTAAAAACAGGGGAATCGCAGCTGAGCCAGAGCTTGCACAATATGCAGTTGAGCTACTGGCCTGTCCTGCATCTAACGCACATTCAGTGCTGCTGGAGGCTTTGTAACCGATCACAGAGTGCGCCTGTCCACATACTCTGTTGATCGGCTCACCTTCATAAAAATGAATCAGTCTTGGATCACCAGCTACCAAGCACCTGATGCTGATGTAACCAATTGATTTTTCTATGGATGTGGGATCCCTTGAAGACTGCCTATGCTGAGTGACTATCCTATTATGCTGAGTGACTATCCTATTCCTCCTCAATGTTCATGTTGATAGCTTCTAAGAATATTTTTGTTTCAGGGCACTACCACCACCACCTAAGGCCCAATTTTTCTGCCCCTGTTTACCACGCCCTTGTTAATTACCATTTTTGATCTAATATTTCACAGCAGGGCCTGTTCCTGCAGCAACCAAGATTAACGGTCAGGGCATACAGCGTTCTGGTACCACCAACACCTAAGGCACAATTTTCTGCAGAGTGTATAGTATATACAGGCGGTCCCCTACTTTCAAACATCTGACTTACAAACGACTCCTGCTTACAAACAAAGGGAGACAACAGGAAGTGAAAGAAAATCTACCCCTAGGAAGGGAAATTTTCTCCTGTAAGAGTTGATATGGGAAAAGGGTGTCTCCTCTCCACTGATGCTTTATCACCAATCCTTGTTTCCCTAATAACCCCAAATTTTCTAAATCCAATTGTCATTAGGACAGAAAGTGAGGTGAAATCTTCTGAACACGGGGCACAGACAGCAAAACAAATGTTACAGGGGTGATATCCCTTCCCTAAGTTTTCCAAAAAGCTTAAAATTTGTTTTGGCTGTAGCTACACTTACAAAATGTACCAGTTCCTGTGATGCAATTGCCTATATGCTTCAGTCTAATGCTCTCCCTGCTAACTTAATGCTGTTGGTTACAGGTAACAGGTGTTTTATGTGTGATTCATCTCTCTGTAAGGACTGTTCATATGTTAAATAAGGCTAGCTTTTGAAAGGCCTTTAATTGTGTGATAACCCTGTCTACAACCTAGTGATTCTCAGAGGTGTTAATAGGTGTCAAACTGGAAGCAGACGAAACGTCTGCTTAGGAAACTCAAGTGTGTGAAGGTGGTTTGTTGTGTAAGGAATGTGCAGTGATTAGACATGATAATTGTCGGTCGGTGCCGACCTGTCTGGAATGTTTTAGTAATTAGCCTTAGTGTGTGATTGGGTTGGGTGGAGATTTCATTGTTGCTTCAATGTCTTGGACTGTATAAAAAGCTGAGAAGAAAAACCATTAAAGGCTGTGTTGTTCAAGCAGTAAGCTGGTCTCATGTGTGGCTTTCTGGGCGATTCCAGGGATATCCCTCCTCGTGGAATATTGGGGTGATTTTCGTTATGGGAAGAAGGGAACGTTGACGGGGATATCATACCGATACCGTCACAGTTCCAAATTACAAACAGATTCAACTTAAGAACAAACCTACAGTCCCTGTCTTGTTTGTACCCCAGGGACCGCCTGTATACTGCTGTGCAGAGTATATAGAGCCTGCGGCCACTTTAGATTTTTCACGTTCGGGCCCCATAAACTTTAACGGTGTTCGAATGTTCGCACAAACTTTCGGTTCATTTGCTTGTTCTGCCGCGAACCAAACCAGGAGGTTTTAGGCTTCTCCCTACTCACTGGACTTCCAGATTCAGTGGCCACTGAATCTCCTGAGCTCTTCTACAGCTAACCCGCTGTATATTCCTCAAGCAACACCCCCGCTATCCTGCAGGGCCCCTGGTTTGGCACTTACTGATGCTCCTCAAACGTCACCCCCGCTATCCTGCTGGGCCCCTGGCTTGACACTTACTGATGCTCCTCAAGCGTCACCCCCGCTATCCAGCTGGGCCCCTGGCTTGACACTTACTGATGCTCCTCAAGCGTCACCCCCGCTATCCAGCTGGGCCCCTGGCTTGACACTTACTGATGCTCCTCAAGCGTCACCCCCGCTATTCTGTTGGGCCCCTGGTTTGGCACTTACTGATGCTTCTCAAGCATCACCCCCGCTATCCTGTTGGGTCCCTGGCTTGGCACTTACTGATGCTCCTCAAGCGTCACCCCCGCTATCCTGCTGGGCCCCTGGCTTGACACTTACTGATGCTCCTCAAGCGTCACCCCCCCTATCCTGCTGGGCCCCTGGCTTGGCACCTGCTGAAGCTTTCCCACTTCTTCACTGTCCCAGGCTGGTGAGAAGATTGCTCTGGTACTGGCTCCAGCTTACTAACTGTAGTCTCCGGTAACAATGTGGATGGTCCCTTAGTGGCGACAGCTTCCCCTCCACCTCCGACCACAACTGGTTCCCCGTTCGGCTGAACCTTTACTCTCAGGTGGAATCCAATCCTGCAGTCCCAACCCTGCGCTGCTTCTCTTGCTCCTGGATAGGCCTCAGGCTTCCGGCCTAAGAACCCGGGCGACATAACACACGTCCACCCAGACAGCCATCCAGGTGGCACAGAACCTTGATCACCTGACTCCCCTCAAATAGGCTCTCCCAGCAGGCCAAGGGACCAAAGAAACCCCTTCCACTTGGCTGAGACACCCCATCCATTCATAATCCGACCTTGCTACACCCTTGTCTATCTAGTGACAGAAGAGAAAAGGTGCAGCCATCCAAGGATAACTACCACCTGGTGAACTCAATTTATTAGCCACCCTTCCTAAACACCAGGGTGCTAGATGTTCATTACATACTCCTGACCCCTGCACTATATACTCTATATTGTACATTACATACTCCTGACCCTCGTCCTATAATCCCCTCATCACTGTCACTCCTATAGACAGTTTTTGTTGTTTCCTCACTCTTTGACTAAGGTCCATGAATAAAGAAATGATCTGGTAGGAGATCAGAGGAGCCATTTACTAGTTACCTTGAGGGGGGAATTGTAAGATCCTCAGAGACAAAGTTGCCTGATGTGGGCGGAGTCCTGGCTTAGGGGAACCAATCAGCTCATGAGTAGTAATCATTTTTTCCCCTCCCGTCTTTCAGGACAGCCCACAATTGAGAGATACTCCTCCTCTTCCTCTAGGAAACACTGCGCCAGCCCATAAATTTCTCACTCCCCCTGCCAGACCTCAGTATTAGTGTTTTCTCCAGGGGGGAGACACTGTGCATGGGAACCTAGGCCAATTCAGGCAGAGGACTGAGGCCATTTCTTTTACCTTAAAGGAAGCAGAGGCTTCCAGGTGAATCCTGGTGCGGTGCAGGCCCACCATTAGCCACCCCATCCACGCCGAGCGCGGCTGCTGGTTGTGGGGGACCCCTATCTCGTCCAGCGGGGCGCAGCGAGGGAGACATCAGGGCTCGCCCTGTACTACAGGCCGCAAAAAAAAATTTTGAACCGAGCGGGCTGGACGGCGGGTGACGTCATTTCCGGCGTAGAGCGGATGTCTCCCCTTTGAACCGCGACTTCCGGTTCCGGGTCACGGTGCTGATAGGAGGTCCGGGCGGACGCTGGAGGGAGTCGGATCTCGCACAGGCGAAGAGAAGCTCTCAGCAAGCAGCCACCTGCGGTCATGTCGGCAGCATCTCCAGAGCCAGCCCTGACAACTGACGCTACCTCCAGCGAGCCTAAGGTAAGAGTACCCTGGGGAGGGGCGCTCTCTAGCTTAGGTTTGCCTCTCCATGTAGGGTTCAATGCATGGGGAGGCAAGCCCCCTGGGTGGCCAGGGGAGGGGGAGTCCTTAGTCCCAGGGTTTATAGAGGGCTAGGTGCACTCCCAGGGTTGTAACCAAATTTATAATTTTTTAAAACTGTTGTTTTCTGCCCTTTTCTGTGTTTCAGAAGGCCATTGAAAAAACGGGTGGTGGAAGGCATAGCTCAAAGAGGAAGTGTGCCTCCTGTAGGGATGTCCTTCCAGAATCATGGACTAAGGTCCTGTGTAGGGATTGCATTCAATCCTTAGTCAGGGAAAATGAATTAGAACAGGAGTCAGGACTTGCAGCCTCTGTTAAAGAGCTGTCATCCACTTTCTCCTCATTCAAATCTCTGTTTGAGAGGTTACAGCCTTTGGCTGTCCCCACCCAGGTTACAACCCAGCCACAGGCTCAGGGTCCTGCTCCTGTCATACCCATTGCAGCAGCTATGGCAGATGTTTCCGCAGGCCCTTCCCAAGAGGAACAGGTTCCTCCAGATAGTGCCACCTCTGATTCTCAAGAGGGGTCAGATGGAGAGGACCAGGACGGGGAGTCCAGGAAGCCCTCTAGGTACAAATTGTCGCTGGATGAGGTAGAGGACCTCTTAGGGGCAGTTTACACAACCCTTGGTATCCAAACCGACAAGAAACCTCTTACCCTCCATGATCGAATGTACAGAGGTCTGGAGGAGCAAGAGAAAAAGGTCTTCCCAGTACATGATATACTGGTTGAGACCATTAAGAAGGAGTGGCAGGATCCTGAAAGGAAACCCTTTTTTTCCAGATCCCTAAAGAGGAGATTCCCTTTCTCAGAGGATCCTTCGTCTGTTTGGAACAAAAGCCCCAAATTAGACGCCGCCTTCTCCCAAGTGTCCAGGAACACGGATTTAGCGTTTGAGGACATGGGGGTTTTGTCCGATGTTATGGACAAGAGAATGGATTCCCTATTAAAGAAATGTTGGGATTCTACTATAGGGAATCTTAAACCAGAACTTGCCGTCACGGTAATGGCTCGCAATCTGGAGCATTGGCTCTCTAAGATTCAGGAGCACATTGAAGCTGGTACGGATAAGGAAACTATTTTAGCTTCCTTCCCTACTATCCTGCAAGGAGTCGCTTATATAGCGGATGCCTCAGCGGAGTCAGTCCGCATGTCAGCCAGATCGGCTGCTCTGGCTAACTCGGACAGAAGGGCCCTCTGGCTCAAGACTTGGACTGGAGACAGCGCCTCTAAATCCAAGTTGTGTGGTATTCCCTTCACAGGTGACCTGCTTTTTGGCCCAGGCCTTGAAGCAGTACTAGACCGCACGGCGGACAAAAAGAAGGCCTTTCCTCCTAAAAGAAAAGTCACAGTACAGGCAGGAAGGGGGTTTCGTCCGCAAAAACAAAAAGGGGCCAAACCGGCAGGCCAAAAGAAGGTTTGGACCCCCAGGGGCAGAGGCAGAGGTGGAGCGATTTTTCACCCTCCTGTCCAGCCCCCTAAGAACCCATGACTCGCTAGTCAGGGTGGGAGGAAGACTGGGGACCTTTCTCCCACAATGGGAATCAATTTCCCCAAACCAGTTTGTCCTGGCGGTCATAAGAGGGGGATACCGACTGGAATTTTCATCGCCTCCCCCCCAGAGATACCTAGTCACCCATCTACCCAGGGACAAGGAGAAATCCGAAGCCTTGTTGGGAGCTCTAAGGGAGCTAGAGGATCAGAGTGTCATCCTCAGAGTTCCAAGGGCAGAGGAAGGAAGGGGATTTTATTCACATATCTTTGTGGTAAAAAAGCCCTCAGGGAAATACAGGTTAATCCTAAACCTAAAACCTCTGAACAGATCCATTTCATACAGGAAATTCCGCATGGAATCGATTTACACAGTCAGAGCCCTCCTTCCCCTCAATTGTTTCATGGTATCTCTGGACCTCAGAGACGCATACTTACACGTTCCGATCGCAGAGAGTTCTCAGAAATATCTGCGATTGGCCGTGGACCTAGAGGGAACGATTGTACACCTCCAGTTCCAGGCTCTGCCATTCGGGCTATCCTCATCGCCCCGGATTTTTACCAAGATCCTGGCAGAACCCATAGCGTTTCTGCGACTTCAGGGAGTATCCATCATAGCCTATCTGAACGACCTGCTTCTTTTCGCAGCCTCACCAGAGCAGCTATCCAGGGACCTGGAAGTGACCAAGAAGGTTCTAACGGACCTAGGGTGGTTACTGAACCTACAAAAGTCCAGTTTAAATCCATCACAACGGATCACTTACCTGGGATCACTTACCTATCTCTCAAGAGTGTTCCTCCCGGTAGAGAAAGTCAAGAAGTTGGACAGAGCAGTGGCTTCCCTCCAAAACAATCAACAGGTGTCACTAAGGTCCCTGATGTCAACGCTAGGTCTGTTGACATCTGCCCTCCCAGCCGTGCAGTGGGCAGGTATTCACTTTCGCCCGCTGCAGGCCTTCCTACTAAGGGTCTGGGATCACAGCCTAGAAGCCCTAGACTCCTTGATTCAAGTACCACTTCAGGTAAAAAGATCCCTCTGGTGGTGGAGAAAGGCCACCAACGTAACCCAAGGACGTCTGTGGATTATCCCGGTGTCTCGGGTGGTAACCACAGACGCAAGCGGCAAGGGCTGGGGAGCACACCTGGGATCCCTTCCAGCGCAGGGTACCTGGGGTCTCCAGGATCTGAAAAGATCTTCCAATTGGAAGGAGCTGAGGGCAGTGGGCCTAGCCCTCAGGTTCTTTCAGGAGGAACTCCAGGGGCACCACATTCAGGTGAGATCGGACAATTCATCGGCCGTAGCCTACTTAAACAAGCAGGGCGGCACGAGAAGCGAAAGTTTGTCGGTCCTGACAGCAGAGATTCTGGGCTGGGCCGAGATCCACACCCTCTCCCTTTCGGCGGTCTTTCTGAGGGGAGAAAGAAACGTGACAGCAGACTTCCTCAGTCGAAGGCAGCTGAGGGAGGGCGAGTGGACCCTCAACCAGGAGGTCTTTCATCTCCTGAACAAGAGATGGGGAACTCTGGAGGTGGACCTCTTCGCCTCAAGAGAAAATGCGAAGACCCCCTGTTTCTTCTCCCTGAACAAAGGAGAAGGAGCAAGGGGGGTGGATGCCCTGTCCCAAAGCTGGAAGTTCGGAAGATGCTATGCATTCCCACCTCCGGTACTTCTGCCAGCAGTTCTGAGAAAATTCCAATCAGAGCACACCTCTCTAGTCCTGGTAGCTCCTTACTGGCCCAAGAGGGCATGGTTCTCAGTCCTCAAACAGTTAGCGGCAGAACCACCCTTATTTCTACCTCAACGAGAGGATCTTCTATCACAGGGCCCAGTCCTATGCCCACAAGTTCACAGGCGGAGGCTAGCAGCGTGGCTACTGAAGAAGCCATACTAAGATCCAAGGGATTTTCCGAAGGTTTAATTGCCACCCTCCTTAATAGTAGAAAAAAGGAGACCCGCAAAATTTACAAGAAGGTTTGGCTTCGTTTCAACGAATGGTGTGTAAATTGCCCCTGTTCTGTACAGAGCCCCACGACTGTCTTAGAATTTCTTCAGTGTGGGGCAGATAAGGGTCTTTCAGTTAGCACCCTTAAAGGGCAGGTTTCGGCACTTACGGTGTATCTAGAAAAACCTCTGGCCACCAGTCCCTGGGTAGTCAGGTTCTTTAGAGCACTAACCAGACAGAGACCAGCTCGAGGTCCACCCTTCCCCAGTTGGGACCTGTCTCTGGTGTTGCGTACCTTAACTGGTACTCCCTTTGAGCCCTTAGATAATTGTTCTCTAAGGGATTTAACCTTAAAAACAGCTTTTTTGGTTGCAGTGACCACTGCTAGGAGGGTCAGCGAGCTAGAAGCTCTATCGATCAGACCCCCTTTTTGTGTTATTTTCCCGGATCGGGTCGTTTTCAAGACCGATCCAGCCTTTCTTCCTAAAGTGACTTCAAAGTTTCACAGGAGTCAAGATATAGTTTTACCCTCTTTTTGTTCCAACCCTTCGGGGGAAAGGGAACGACGTTTTAGTACGTTAGATGTTAGGAGAAGTATCCTACATTACTTAGAGGTGACTAAACCGTTTAGAAGGTCAGACTCACTATTTGTTTTATTTTCTGGAACCAGGAAGGGATGCAAAGCATCTAGGCGCACTATTGCCAGGTGGCTAAGACTAAGCATTGGGCAAGCATACACTTTGGCTGGTAGGGAAATCCCTACAGGAATAAAAGCACACTCCACTCGAGCGCTGGCAACCTCTCAGGCAGAAAGAGCTGGAGCAACGCCGGAACAGATTTGCAAAGCAGCAACATGGTCCAGCTACACCACCTTTGTTAAACACTACAGGGTGGACCTGGTTTCGGCAGGTGAGCAAGCCTTTGGGCGAAAGGTTTTGCAAGCCATAGTCCCACCCTAGTTGGTAAGTTCTCGATTATCCTCTCAATTGTGGGCTGTCCTGAAAGACGGGAGGGGAAAAATAGAGTTACGTACCGGTAACGTCTTTTCCAGTAGTCTTTCAGGACAGCCCTGGGTACCCACCCGAATAGAGGAAGTCTGATTTCAAGACCAGGACATGATGTTGATATGTAATAGTATGTTATTAACATGTTCTTGTGTCTCCCCAGCTGACCGGAGGTGCTCGTATAAAAACTGAGGTCTGGCAGGGGGAGTGAGAAATTTATGAAAGACTACTGGAAAAGACGTTACCGATACGTAACTCTATTTTTTATTTCTACTTTAGTAGATGGACGGGAGATGAGGAAAACCTCAGAGGATTGTCTCACTTTGTCTCCAGACTGTAAAGTAGAAGATGAGGACATCACACAGTATAGTCCAGGAGAAAACCCGACTACCTCAAATGTCCATCCGGCACCACAAAGTGTAGATGGACCATCGTATTACTCTTATCCTGAGGAACCTAAGACTGTGCGGGACGGTGCCGGACCATCGTATTCCTCTTATCCTGAGGAACCTCAGACTGTGCGGGACAGTGCTGTCCTTGCAACAGATGAGAAATTGTCCTGTCCCGAGTGCGGGAAGTGTTTCAGTTCCAAAAGCAATCTTAATGTGCATAAAAAATCTCACACAGGTGAGAAGCCGTATTCCTGTTCTGAGTGCGGAAAATCTTTTTCAGTGAAGTCCAGTCTTTCCATACATCAGAGAATACACACGGGGGAGAAGCCTTTTTCCTGTTCTGAGTGCGGGAAATGTTTTTCAAAGAAGTCCCATCTTTTCACACATCAGAGATCTCACACTGGGGAGAAGCCGTATTCCTGTTCTAAGTGCGGAAAATGTTTTTCAGATAAGTCCAGTCTTTCCACACATCAGAGATCACACACGGGGGAGAAGCCTTTTTCCTGTTCTGAGTGCGGGAAATGTTTTGCACATAGGTCCCATTTTTCCAAACATCAGAGATCTCACACGGGGGAGTGGCCTTTTTCCTGTTCTGAGTGTGGAAAATGTTTTTCAATGAAGTCCAGTCTTTCCACACATCAGAGATCTCACACGGGGGAGAAGCCTTTTTCCTGTTCTGAGTGCGGGAAATGTTTTTCGCAGATGTCCAGTCGTAACACACACCAGAGATCACACACGGGGGAGATGCCTTTTTCCTGTTCTGAGTGCGGAAAATGTTTTTCACATAAGTCCCATTTTTCCAAACATCAGAGATCTCACACAGGGGAGAAGCCTTTTTCCTGTTCTGAGTGTGGAAAATGTTTTTCAATGAAGTCCAATCTTTCCACACATCAGAGATTGCACACGGGGGAGAAGCCTTTTTCCTGTTCTGTGTGCGGGAAATGTTTTTCGCAGATGTCCAGTCGTAACACACATCAGAGATCTCACATGGTGGTGAAGTCACTTTCCTGAGTGAGGGAATTGTTCCTCACTGAAGTCCTGTCTTCCTGTACATCAGGGGTCCCACACAACCCTCGAGGTGTATTAGTGAGTGCGGGAAATGTCTTGTATATGAATGTTGCTGGACATGTGGGGAAGAAGCACACCCTGATATACACCTCAGATATACTCCATGGCTGATCTTTATCATGTAAGAAACAGTTCATAAGGAGATCAGAGATCACCAAAGACATGGATGAAGTGTTGTACAGTGTTGGTCATTGATAGCAGGATAAAAATAAAAATGGAGTCAATCTCTCTCATTGGCTGAGTACATTTTGTGGTGGAAGATTTCACAGACATTTAGGGATCTATTATAAAACAAATTGTAGAATGAATGTGACACGCGTTCCTCCAATCATGACACATATTGGATCATCGGCTCCATCTAGTGGCAAAATCTGCCCCTGTGGTTTTAATACCGACCATTGACGTAAAACAGAAAATACCACATTTGGCCATTAGATGGCGCTAAGTACCATAGAAATTATCTCCATCTAGTGGCCAAATGCAATAATTTCCATTGTAAATGGAAACCGTTCGACCAGCACAGCAAATATCCTAATAACATTCATCTTTCCCCATTCACACAGAAGGAATGTACATGGACTTTCCCCGGGGGAATTGCTATGCACATATTTTATGAATAGACCCCTAAATGTCAGGAGACGTTTATATAAAGATGGGAAGTATGGAGCAGATAAATGAATAGACCTCCTAGCAATGTTATTACCAGGCTGCAGCTAGGGGTAGCTCTAATGTGTGAGCACAGCAGAGTGATCCCATCTAGCTCACATTAATCCTTTCACTGTCAGAGATGTTTTTGCACATTTTGGGCCTGTTGATTAGATAAAACCCCCAAACAGATATTATCTGATAGCAGAGGCCCTGGAGAATAAAATGGTGGTGATTGTTAAGGTGTTCCTCGTACACAAATTTCCCCTTAATATCCGGGTTTATTTTCTCCTTTTCCCCCATTTTCTATGGTGTGATCTTTTCTAAAATACTTTGTTATAATAATGTAACACGTTGTGTATTGTATTGTACGACTCCACATTCCAGACAAGTCATTTTCCTGACCAATCGCATTTCTACCTTTTTACTATTTCCTGATTCTATGACTGTAATCTGTTTAAAAGTAAAATTATAATAAAAAATGGATGTGTGTGTCGGTAGTGTAAGGCTTGCTAGAGTTCCCCCATAATATCAATGCATTGTAAGGCTTGATAGAGTTCCCTCATAATATCAATACATTGTAAAGCTTGCTAGAGTTCCCCCATAATATCAATGCATTGTAAGGCTTGCTAGAGTTCCCCCATAATATCAATGCATTGTAATGCCGCGTACACACGATCACTTTTCGGCATGAAAAAAAATGACATTTTTAAAAAACGTAATTTAAAATGATCGTATGTGGGCTTTACATCGTTTTCCGTCTTCTGAAAAACGACAAAAAAAATTCGAACATGCTTCAATTTTTTATGTCATTTTATAAAATTTAATTTTTCGTGTTGTAAAAAATGATCGTGTGTGGGCAAAAACGATGTTTTAAACCCGCACATGCCCAGAAGCAAGTTATGAGACGGGAGCGCTCGTTCTGGTAAAAACTACCATTTAAAATGGAGTAAGCACATTCATCACGCTGTAACAGACAAAAAAGCGTGAATCGTCTTTTACTAACAAGTAACCAGCTAAAAGCAGCCTCAAGGCGAATAGAACTTCCCCTTTAGAGTGCCGTCGCTTTGTTCATCATTTTTCAAAAACGATGGTGTGTGGGCAACCTCATTTTTAATGATGAAGTTAGAAAAAATTTGTTTTTTTTTCATGATGAAAAATTACATTTTTTTTTCATGCCAAAAAATGATCGTGTGTACGGGGCATAAGGCTTGCTAGAGTTTCCCTATAATATCAATGCATTGTAAGGCTTGCTAGAGTTTCCCCATAATATCAATGCATTGTAAGGCTTGCTAGAGTTTCCCCATAATATCAATGCATTGTAAGGCTTGCTAGAGTTCCCCCATAATATCAATGCTTGTAGAGATGTATCCTTTAACCCAGAACCGTTAGGATTAATTACACAGAAGCTAGAAACAGCCTTGCAATATGTTATTGTGTACGTGAAATAGAACAAGTACATCTTGCATAACAAGATAGGGCATGCGTTAGAACAAGTCTTAGCTGGTTACATGCTCAGGAATGTTGTATAATTGTGACGTACTGTATTACTTGTATAAACTAATTACTTTACTACGATTGGCTGAACCAAGGGTGTTCTTTTCTTGTATGTTTTGAATAAGTGCAGTGCCCACGAGGAATAAAATTTTAGTTTTTGATTCACCATATCCCTGCGTGTGTCTTGACTAACCGATGCATCAGAGAGTCTCCAAACATCCAGAAGTCCTGAAGCCCGGGTCCAGTTGAACCACCAACCTCACAGGTGGAATGACAACAATTGCTGGTGGTGTTGTCACCTGTCACAGCAGTCACACCTGGTTTCCCGGCCAATGCACCAGATAAATGTTGCAGCAAAACGGCTCTTTGAGTTCTGGGAAACCAGGTATGGACTCCGGACATGGACTCCAGGAAAACAAACCTTTTATTTCACCAGGGAAATGACCCAGCACCGACTTCATGGTTCTGTGATTCCGACCGAACACGTTCTTGCAGCCGGTCTATAATCTCTCGGTCAAATGTTGCCTTTGGCCCATAGCAGGGCCAATCTTTTTCACACAATACATCTAATCTTTTAGGACTGAGTTTCAGTTTGCAGCCTTTGCAGAAACCCTTCTTAAAATGTGCGGTTAAACACTGTAAGGGGACAAAATGAATGACTGGTTTCCACCCATTATGCAGCCTACAGACACTTAGACAGACACAGAGGGTTGGGTAAGATTTTGAGAATCCGGTGATTGGTCTGAATTCTCAACACAAATAGGGTTACTACACAACACTTTCCCCTATCAGCGGCTGACGCGGTCTTCCGGGTGAGAAATGCGCTTGCACGGGGGGTCCACACTCACTTCGTTGCTGAGCAACGTCTCATACAGACACAATTCATACCAACCTCTACCACCCAATTGTTCTTGACTGAGTTCTGCCCGAGAAGCGCAAACCTTCCAATTGGTTTTCCTCGAGAGATGATCAGGCTCTCCTTCCCTCAAATATCGTTGAGAGGCCCCACCTGACTGATATCCCAAATCAAAAAGCAGAGATCTCACCTGTTCCTGACGTTGGAGCTCCAATTGTTTGGTTCCCGAGTCCGATTTGAGACAAGGTGGTCTTGGAGCAGACAATTGAGATGTAGCGTGGTCTCCCAGACAATTGGTCTGGGGGGGCGGGGCAACAGAGACAATGCGGCAACTCAAGAGGCTGTCTCCAGCAGGCCAGTCACCGTGGGTCTGGTGGAATGCCACCTGCCACACCTGGTTTCCTGGCCCCAGAGAAATGCACCCAGAGAAATGTTGCAGCAAAATGTATTTTTGAGTTCTGCGAAATCAGGAATGGACTCCAGACACGGACTCCAGGAAAACAAACCTTTTATTTCACCAGCAAAATGACTTCGCACCGACTCCTGCCAGAATGCCAAGTGGGCTCTTATAAGTGTTTACAACGTATATACACTGCTCAAAAACAATGGAAGGAACACTTGAAAACACATCAGATCTCAACAGGGAAAAATATCATGTTGGATATCTATACTGGTACGGACTGGGTAATGTGTTGGGATCAATACTGGTATGGACTGGATAATGTGTTAGGATCTATACTGGTATGGACTGGGTAACGTGTTGGGATCTATACTGGTATGGACTGGGTAACGTGTTTGGATCTATACTGGTATGGACTGGGTAATGTGTTAGGATCTATACTGGTATGGACTGGGTAACGTGTTGGGATCTATACTGGTATGGACTGGGTAACGTGTTTGGATCTATACTGGTATGGACTGGGTAATGTGTTAGGATCTATACTGGTATGGACTGGGTAACGTGTTTGGATCTATACTGGTATGGACTGGGTAATGTATTAGGATCTATACTGGTATGGACTGGGTAACGTGTTGGGATCTATACTGGTATGGACTGGGTAACGTGTTTGGATCTATACTGGTATGGACTGGGTAATGTGTTAGGATCTATACTGGTATGGACTGGGTAACGTGTTGGGATCTATACTGGTATGGACTGGGTAATGTGTTTGGATCTATACTGGTATGGACTGGGTAATGTGTTAGGATCTATACTGGTATGCAGTGGCGGCTGGTGGTGGCTCGCCTCTACTCTCTTCTGTCAGATGTGAGTGAGGAAATGTCGATAAATGTCTCTTCCTGTATACACTGTGATCAGCCGTTATTGGACACAGCTGATCACGTGGTAAAGAGCCTCTATCAGAAACTTTTTATTGAGATCGGTGTTTTGCGGTGTGTCAGACTGACACACAACAATAGCGATTATCACGCTGCGTGCCCCCATAGGGCACACGATCGAGGCTTATCCTGCTGGACATCATATGACGCCCAGTCAGGATGACTGAACCACTTCCCGGCCTTCATTTTGCTATAGGCCGGTTAGGAAGTGGTTAAAAAGCCTTCACAGGTCATCAGGTTAAAGGTAACTCTGAATAATGGGCCTAGAGTGCAGTGATCAGGAGTATATCATATACAGGGGTCAGGAGGAGAAAAGTCTCTCCTGTACGGTTCTCTCCTTGTCATATCGTAGAATGAAGCCGTATTGTTCTTTCAGTGTCATCATCCCGTGTTCTGTCCATTTCCACACCGACACCAACATCTCCTCCACCATCCCGCTGTATTTGTTGTCTCACCATGTTTCCAATGATGGAGATCCAGAGACTGACCGGAGTCTTCTCCATGTCACCAGACCACCTCTTCCTCTACTATTGGGGTGCTGGGCCTTTCTATGACTACTCAGGACACCAACCTCTTCTATAGGATTGTGAAAATTTCCATCCTATTTACTAAGAAGCTGAAGAAGATGTCCATGATGTAGATGAGGGTTACATATAGTATGAGCAGCATCACCCTTCACTCTGTAACCAAGACCTCATCTGGCAATGCCCAGAATTATACCAATTAGTCTCTGACCAATCTCACGGTTTGGATGGAATTTCTCCTTATATCAGTGGTCAGTGTAGTGGTCCCTTACATGGGAGAAGGACCCTCTTATATGTCATCAGTGGGAAGACTGGCCCCCCTTACAGATATTTGATGTCAGTTGTTACTGAGAGACAGAAATTGTCCATTGCTCAAGGAACCCCTAGAAACCTTTGGAGGAACCCTGGCTGAGAAAGGCTGGACTAGACAGTAATATATTTCTCTCCCCCTTGCATACCTCCCAACTTTGGAACATGGGAATGAGGGACACCTAGGGATAGAAAACACATGCGGAGTGCACCATGACAAAAATGTGTGTGGATAAAATGTGCTTAATTATGAGGTGGCTTAAAAAAGCATGGTTAAACAGAGACTTTGGGCCAGATTCACAAAGAGATACGACGGTGTATCTACAGATACACCATCGTATCTCTGACTTACACTGGTCCTATCTATGCGCCTGATTCATAGAATCAGATATGCATAGATAGGGCTAAGATCTGACTGTGTTACACTGTCGGATCTTTTTTTTTATTTAAAAATGGCGCCGGGGGCGTTCCCGCTGATTTACGATAAATAATATGTAAATCAGCGAGATACGCAAATTCACGAACGTACGCGGACCCGACGCAGTCTTCTTACAACGTTTCCGTAGCGGCTCTCCCTGTCGTATACTTACCCCTGCTTTTATCAGGCGCAGCCAATGTTAAGTATAGCCGGCGTTCCCGCGTCGAATTTGAATTTTCTAACGTCGTTTGCGTACGCCGATTCACAAACACGCGCGTCGCAAGTCACGCTCACGTCGAAACCACTGACGTCCTAGTGATGTCAGTGGGAGCAATGCACGCCGGGAAATTCCCCGGACGGCGCATGCGCATTTAAATCGGCGCGGGAACGCGCCTGATTTAAATAGTACACTCCCCCTAGCCACGGAATTTGAATTCCGCCGGGGGATTTAGGATCCGCCGCCGCAAGTTTGGAGGTAAGTGGTTTGTGAATTAGCCACTTGCCTCTCAAACTTGCGGGAGCGGATCTTAAATCACGTAGATCGAGCGGATCTATAGATCCGCTGATCTACGTGAATCTGGCCCTAAATGTGATGGCTGCATTGGTTTTCTTTTCCTTTCTTTTTTAGGCTTTCTTCTATTTTCATCTGATGATCCAGCTAGTACATCTGTTTTTCAAAAAAACAAGCTGTCCTGCAGATGTAGCAGTTAGTGTGTTGAGACAAACTATTTACCACTGACAGGGGTGCTTACAATGATCAGCTTTTATTTAATCTGTGTGCAACACCTTATAAAGTGTTAGTGTATCTAAATCTGCTAGTCCAGCTAACACTCCCCTCCCCCCAGACTGACAATGCTGCCATCCAAAGGTGCCCCCTGTGTTCCTTATTCCAGAGTGTAGGCACTCTAATACAGGAGGTGTGTTGCTGGCCAAATCACCAGGTGACAACAGAGGGGAAAAAAGCCTAAAAAGTAAAATTATTGCAGCCACCACATCTAATGATTGGTAACCTGGCCTGCAATATACATTTTTGGGGGTTAATACCGCTTTAAGTCTACATATGGTATATGGTGTACACAGTCTGCAGTCCTTGTACCCACAAAATACTCCCTCATTTCTGTGCTATGAGTGAGAGGCTCACTGACATAAACTTGCCATGTATACACTCAGATACAGACAAGGACTGGTGTATGCGACAAAAAACAACAAGAAACCGCGCTGGTATCCCCCCCCCTTCCGACCCCAGGCAGCAGCTGGCGTGCGAAAACACAAGACAAAAGAAACAAAAGAAAGCGCGGCTTTCTTTTGTTTATAAGGACTGGTGTATATTTAGTCCCCCTTCACTTCAGAAGTCCGACCTTTGACATCAGGTGTCCTCCTTCACATTAAACAAACCTCTTTTCACACCATGAGTCCCCTCCTTCATTCACATCAGCAGTTCCTCCTTACATCAGGAGTCCCTTCTTCAAATTATTGGTCCCCCTTTCATATCAGGAGTTCCTCCGTTCACATGAGGAGTGTCTTCCTTCACAATAAAATCCCCCAAATGGCAGAGTTCCCCTTTCACATCAGGAATCCCCTCTTGTATTAAGAGTCCCCCTTTAAATCAGGTGTTCCCCTTTCATATCAGAGTCCCCCTTTACAGTAGGAGTTCCGCCTTCACATCAGTAGCGGTCCTTTAAATTAGGATCCCCCTATACTTAACATCAGGATTTCCCCTTTCCCATTAGGGATTGGGACAGGGATCCTAAGCTTAGGATGTAGGGAGCTGAAAGGGAGATACTGCAGGCTGGATTATAATGTTACAGAAAGTGGAGAGAGTTGGGCTGTGGATGGGGAAATATCTAGGGAATGAAGGAGTCTATCAGGAATTAGTGGAAAGGGGGAATGTTGGTGACTGAACCAGAGTGCCTGTGAGAAGGGAGGTCTGATGTGTCAGGACAGGAATAATTTATGACTGAGAAGGAGAGATCTGTATTCAGATCGGAGATGCTCCTGATTGCAGAGAAAGGAGAATCGGAGGAGCTGGAGAATTAGTTGTGGGGAAGGAAAGCAGAGAACATATGTGGCTGAACCAGGATGGCAGGGAGGAGAGATTGTGCAGACCAAAGGATAATGGGGGGGGGGGTTGTACCATCCATTCTCCATCTAAAAATAATCATCTTGTCCCCTGTTACTACAAATACTCTCATCCTCAGAAAAATCACCTTTAATACTCTAACCCCCCCCCCCCCCCTAATTGTGTCCTAAGTGTCCCTAGAGCACTCTTCTCTCCCTCAGACACACAGACCTCAGATACAGCAGTGTCTTGTCCTTCTTCCTAGGCTCCTCCTCTAGACATGTCAGAGCCTAGGGGGGGAGCTGATTTTTAACCCTTTCTATGGGCAGCTGGGGGGAGAGATGCAGCTGCTGAAGAGGTATGGGAGCATGACTCACAATACACTACTGGCTGTCAGATCGGCACTTTACAGTTTCCTTACCTTTCCATTGCTGGGAGAAGATGGGGGATGGGTAAGCAACCTGTAAAGTTCCGATGTGACCGTGCCAATGCAGGAGTGCTACAGAAGCTACAAGCTGCAAAGGAATGAGAGCTCTCTCCTGCTCGCCTGATTTGACTTTTCACATTCAAGCTGACAGGAGTAGCGATGCCTCTGTCACTACTTCTGTCAGCCTTTGCAGCGGCATAAACACTCCTCCTGCCCCCCCCCCCCCAGATCACATGTTACAGTCACCCTCCTGCTTCCCCCTTGTCCCTGCTCTGTGCCACCGCCACTGCTGCCTGGAAAATTATGCCTGCAAAAACGATACCCCTTCCACGTACCTGGTTGATGGTTGGCTACGGTCCCTCACACACAGTCACCGACGGCTGCAGCTCTGCCTTTTGCCCTCAACACTTACAGAGGGAGTGAGGCAGACAGGCATCCCCTTCATATCACTCCGCCAGGGACAGGCTGGGGGCCAGAACTTTAAAATGACTGTCAGAAAATGCATCTCTAGCTGCCTCCACATCTACCTATAAAAAAAGAGTCCTCACTCTGCTACTGCCTCCTGGGGCCCCACTGATGGAAGGATGGGGCCCCAGCAAATGTTTTTTAATGATCAGTCAATCTAGGATTTTCTCACAAGCATTTCTCCTGCCTGTGCTGTGCAGAAGAGTGGCAGTGCAGGCAATGCGGGAAACAGGTCAGCTGAGCGGGACTACGGGACATAAGTCTGAATTCGTGGCTGTCCCACAGAATCCGGGACTGTTGGGAGGTATGACCAAGGTAATGTGTAACAATCCTTGGTAGGGGTGAGAGAAGACCCCATGCCATTCCTCCAAGTCCCGTACCTGTGAGAGGTCTCTCTCCCATTCCACCATATATAGGGGCTTAGTGAGATCAGCGGATAGTGACTTGTAGATCACAGATATTCCCCCCTCTACTCCATGGTCTGGTCACACCATTGTTCATAGGCCGTGATTCTGGGGGGTTCGGGTTTAGTCCCCCATAAAGAGTGTAAAAATGGGAGATCTGGAGAAATCTGAGCTTCTCTGTCAGGGACATATCCAGTCTACTTATACATGTAGCGCTGCCCCCTCAGGAGCCGCTGGTTGTTTTGGGATTGACGTATTAAGTTACCTCTTATCGTTGTCTAGGGTGATTGTAGTGAGTAGAGCAGTAAACAAATGTCCAATCAGTGAGTAAGATTTTCTGAATGCTTTATTTCTCAGCCCAACACGACCAACATCAACACGAGGTAGAGAGAAAAGGTTGATGAAATAAGAGAACTTTGCAGTATCAGGCCTGGATATGAAAAGAGCAATCCTGCTCTCAGTAGTAGTAGATACAATTCGTCACCACTCTAGCCAGAGTGGGTGAAGTGCCCCCGGAAAAACTTCTGCCACAAGTCTGGCAGCCAAAGTGTCACTTTTGAAGTTGCTGGGAAAAACAGGCCTCTGCCACCGGCCTGGCTCTAGTGAGGCCTCTGCCACAGGCCTAGAACTTGGATGAGCTGAATAGTTGAGCTTATCCTCCCAGTAAATTGTGCTTGGGGTCACTGAATGACAGTACTGAGGTTATCTGTCAGTGTTCGGTCACCCAGATCCCTGATGGTTCGTTCAAGCTTCTCAGACAACCTGCCTCTGGGTTCTCCTTGAGCCGATCCCCCACCGCACAGCACGTAGCTTGGGATCTCTTCAGTAGAGTTGGGGACCCAGTAAGTCACTGGGGCCCCTGGTAGCATCAGTTGCTCCAGGCCATGAGGGCCCAGAGTCAGGAACTTTGCGCTGCACGCGACCCCAGGCCATGTGGGCCATAGTGGTGGGGCCCGCGATGTGCGCACACCCTAAAGGTGGGTGCCACACCCGGAACCAGGAACCCGCGAAGAACCAAAGAACAATGGCGTCTGCCACAGATATACCCTCCCCCAGCATGCCCCGCGAGGGAAAACTCCTCTAATTGGATGCGGGGGGAAAAGTGGCTCTGTCAAAACCCCTCTAGCGCCAACTGTCGCCCAGGGATGGGATCGCATCCCTGGAGCGCAGACTGACCCACAGGACAGTTCAGGAATGACAGCAGCCCAAATTCAGCACAATTAGGAATGAGAGCAACTTATCTCTCTGATTCCCCCACTAACTTTAGCGTAGTGCCCATACTGAAAGTAAGGGGGCGCTACATACAAAAGCTCAGAGAGATCGCATCTGAAGACTTGGAAAGTGACCAATCCTATACAAGCCTTTGTTCAGCCGCCATGTAAAAGCTTTGATGTCCATCCCTGGAGGAAATTGAGGTTATGAAACAGATGGGCTAATGGGTGACTATCAGAGACCAACTCTGGGTGACCTCTAAGTCCCCCCCATAGGGTTACTGAATGAGAGAGAGTTGGAGGTAAGATAGAGGGACAAGGAGGACACCACATTAGGTAGTCCAGAGTGACCTGGGGATCCGCCTGTCATTCCATATCCACCCAATCGGGTTCAGTAACTCTGGAATATATGATTGAGATCTGGGCTAGTTGAGCGGCTTGATAGAACCGTAATAGGTTTGGTGACCAAGACCACCTTTATCACGAGCGTGAAATAGACCCTCTTAGACACTCTGCCTTCCAAACCCCAGATGAGGTCAGGAATGTCGGCCTGAAAATGCTGTAGATGGTGATTAATTATAGGGAAGGGTAGAGAGCGGGAGAAGTATAGTACATGGGGGAGGAAAGTCATCTTATTGGAATGACCCAACCTCACCAGGACAGGTGGAGCTGTGCCCATGTAGATCTTCTTCTGATTTCTTATATATCGGGGGGGGGGGGTTGGCTGTATACAGTTGGTCTATGCTGGCGGCTAGATTCACCCCCAGGTAAGGAATGACTGAATCACTCCAAGTGAAGTCAAAATGATCATTCAAGTGTTTTTGTGATATTTAATTCCTGCCATGTGGACATGTTGGAGTACAGACCAGAGAGCGCTCCGTGCTCCAAACTGTGCCAGCTGCAGTGTAGCCACGGCCTTCTTCCACCTCTTACACACGTGATGGTGAGGGCGCCCCTTAGTGGTGATCTTTATTGATTTGTGGATTTTTTGTTTTTAGAAACATTTAGTTAATTGAAGTAGATGCAAAGTGGAAGCAGTGGACTTGCAGAGAACACTATATTGAGCACAAAATATTGTATGATTACATGAATATACACAGATTTTTAGTTTATGTAATATAGCAGCAATATTATAAGATTCAAGAAGTAGGTGTAAAGTGGAAGCAGTGGATCTGCAGAGAACATCATCCTGAGTACAAAGCTCTTTATGTTGTATATGAATTTGCACATGGATCAGATTACTTCATTGATTGATAAACACCATAAGATGAATGAAGTAGGTGTAAAGTGGAAGCAGTAGATCTGCAGAGAATATTATTGGGGCCCCTAGCACTTTATATATGAATGTCTCCACATATTTTAGTGTATTTGTGATAATTGATGGGCGGCACACACAATAGGACAGCGCTGTGACACATAATGCTCTTCTAGGTGATAAAGGGAAGACTTACCTTTGTTACAGCAGCAGTCCGGTAGAAGTTATTTCTGGAGGTATTTGAGTTGTTACACATAGCGCAGGTTTTTTTCTATTTATATTGGGGACATAATTGCCCAAATCTGGGGATCAGGAGCCATTTCCACCCTTTACTCTCGGCTGGGGTTCTTTGTATCCATATAACAGATGTTCTACATGACTAAATCTCACATCAATTTTACTGCAAAATCAAAGGGGCCAAAATGTCTCCCCCCCTCCCCCGAGCAGTAATATATTTCTATCCCCCTTGGTGGGAGTGGAGATGACCCATCTATAAGGATATACAGTACATACACACACAGCACAAGGACGTGTTCACACTACGAGATGTTTCTGCAGTTCCTCTGAGATCCACAAGATGGCAGACAGGAAGTCTCTATGGAAGACAGGAAGTGATGTCAGGTACACACAGGAAGTTTCGGGTGAGAGTTGAGTCGGGAAGAAGTAGTGAGGAGACATTGCTGGAAGTGGCAGCAGAGGAGGTAATAAGATCTTATCTTCTATTTACACCCAGTAACCCCGTCATGTCCGTCCTCTTCCTCCATAGTCACTGTGACGTCTTTTATCTCCAGCAGATGATGATACGCACATATATAGGGCCAGATTCACAAAAGAGATACGATGGAGTATCTCAGATCCCCCATCGTATCTCTGACTTACACTGGTCCTATCTATGCGCCTCATTCATAGAATCAGATACGCATAGATAGGGCTGAGATCCGACAGTGTCACACTGTGTTACACTGTCGGATCTTTTTTTTGATTTAAAAATGGCGCCGGGGGCGTTCCCGCTGATTTACACTGAATAATATGTAAATCAGCGAGATACGCGAAATTCACGACCGTACGCGGACCCGACGCGGTGTTCTTACGTCGTTTCCGTAGCGCGGTACCCGTCGTATACTTACCCATGCTAAAAGCAGGGGTAAGTATTGTTAAGTATGGCCGTCGTTCCCGCGTCGATTTTGAAATTCCCTACGTCGTTTGCGTACGCCGATTCACGAACACGCGCGTCGCAAGTCCCGCTCACGTCGCAACCACTGACGTCCTATTGACGTCAGTGGGAGCAATGCACGCCGGGAAATTCCCCGGACAACGCATGCGTATTTAAATCGGCGCGGGAGCGCGCCTGATTTAAATATGACACTCCCCTAGCCGCGGAATTTGAATTCCGCTGGGGGAGTTAGGATCCGCCATCGCAAGTTTGGAGGTAAGTGTTTTGTGAATTTGACACTTTCCTCACAAACTTGCGAGGGCGGATCTTAATTCACATAGGTTACACGGATCTAAAGATCCGCTAACCTTTGTGAATCTGGCCCATAGTGTGGAGACCTTCATTAACCCCTTCAGGGGGGAATTAGTTGATGATTCCCTCATCCACACATTGGAGGGGGATGGGGGAATCCTCCCCGCTGCACTATTGTATTCTGACAATGGGGGGCACTCCTCCGCTCTCAGAATACACAGATCAGTGATGAAGCTATTGGCTGCAGCCACTGATCGAGTGACTTTTATCCCGCAGTGACCACACATGGATGGAAATGTGAACGATCCCTGCTGAACCAGCTGAATTTCCATGTATCTAGGGTCACCTGAAGTCAGGGCACAAATCCCAGGTCACCATGGTGACTAGAAATGGCGTCCTGGCCCCTGGGCTCTTGTCAGCCCATTCTCACTGTTGGTCTGAATAATGTTTCTGCCTGAAACCTGGACACATTATTCAGACAGGAATGTGGCTCAGAGCGGGGCCAGGTGGGAGGGTGAGGGGGGAGGAGGAGGCACCCAACCTGTGAAGTCAGGGGAGGACTGGGCAGGACAGCGGCATGAGAGGACTCATCTCACTGATCTCCCGCTGCCGATCTTTCTGTGGCCGCATTACTGTCACCATCGGCTCCTGCTCCCCCCACAGCTGCCTGGGTCCCTGCAGAGCCCTCCGGCAGAACAGAGAGGAAGGAGCGGGACCGAATCTCCAACATGGCGTCGCCTCGGCAATGCCACAAAGATCCCCACAAGGTGCTGAGAAACAGGACTACAGAGTCCTTACAGTAGTAACCAGGACAAGCCTGCAAAGCAGCCAGCTAAGAGACCAGCCAGGGAGGGACATGCTGCTTTATGTACACAAGATGTCCTCTCCATCCACTCTGCTCTCACACACTGCTGGGGGAGATGTACAGGACATGCAGGAGGACACAGGGGAGGGGGATTGTATTACTGTCCTACATTCTGCACCCCATGTCCTGTGTTCTGCACCCTTCTTCTGCATCCCATGTCCTGCAGTGACCTCCAACCTGCACCCCTTGTCCTGTGCTTTTTACCTTGCACCATATGTCCTGTACCACATGTCCTGCACCCTGTACACTTCCCCTGCACCCCATGTCCCGCACCCTTCTCCTGTACCCCATGTCTTGCGTTCTGTACCCTGCTCCCCATGTCCTTCACCCTCCTCCAATATCCTGCTCCCCATGTCCTGCATTGTGCACCCTGTACCAAATGTCCTGCATCCCTCTCTGACACACTATACCCCGTGTCCTGCATTCTGCACCCTGTTCCCCACGTCCTGCATTCTCTACCCTGTACCCTTCCACTGCATCCCATGTCCTGCGTTCTGCTCCCTTCTCCTGCATCCCATGTCCTGTGATGACCTACACCATTCTCCGGTACCCTGCACCCCATGCCCTGTATTCTGCACCCCTGCAGTGACCTACACCCTTCTCCAGGACCCTTCACCCCATGCCCTGTGTTCTGCACCACATGTCATGCATCCATCTTATGCACCCTGTACGCCATGTCCTACATTCTGCACCTCACACATTACTTGCCTGGCCCCAGATGCTGACAAGCCACACTGCTCTAAAAAACGAAACAAAAAACTGTCTCCTAACTTTTTATGCTGGCTGCTAAATTTAAAGCAAATTTGTCAAGCCACACCTTAAGTGACTTCCTCCCCTCCCCCTCATCTCCTTCATTATGTAAGTCATGGTGAGATAATCTCCCATTGGCTGAGCAATATTCTCATTTGTCTCTGAGCTCCTTCTTGCTATTCCTTGTCCTGCCTGTTGTTTCCTTGGATTGATTTTCTGTGTAGTGACCCCGGCTTCATCTCTTGGATGCGCTTGTCTGTTGCTTGTCCTGACCTTTATCCTGATTCCTGGATCTCCTCCTCTTCTCTCCTCCATATCCTCTTACACAGCTTTTCTCCACATCTGCAGTGACCCTGGGGGGTGGAAACTTGGCACCGGCACTCAGCAAAATCCATCCCCACCATTAGGAGCTCTGGAGAAAATTGTCTGGTGTGTACACTTGGTTCCCCTGCATGTCACCTGATCACACGAGGGCTTACATTCACAGATTCCTGACAGATTTCTGTATGGTAAAGGTCAAAGTTCACTCTTCAGTTTAGGAGAAGTAGGACGCACCCAGGAACAATGATTGGGTTTGCACAGGAGCCTAATATAGAGGACCCCTCAAATCTCCCCATCCAAATGTCCCTCCATCCAGAGCCTATATGTCCTATGACATCACACTGACCTCACAGCTCCTCCTCCCAATGTCCCTCCATCCAGAGTCAGAGAATACTATGACATCACACTGACCTCACAGCTCCTCCTCCTAATGTCCATCTATCTGGCTTTTTTTCTGGTGCTCTTAGGATGTAGGCAGACCCTTGGCATCCTCACTTGCAAAGTGGGACTGTTGGTCTTGCATTGTATGTACTGACATCATAATTCCTGATACAAGCTTTTATCCTGCATAGTGTGGGGGTCCTGTGTGGGTAAATGATATCTCAGTCTGAAGTGGGGCTTTAATAAAATGGAAACCTGAATGGTAAGGTGAGGAGGATTCTGGGAACATTGATTGATTTTGCTATTTGTGTTTAGATCTAGAGTTTTCCTCCTGTGAAGTCTGGAGATCATATGACCATCACATTGCCTCCACCTCCCTCCCTGATAGAATAGAGAAATACAAAGAAGATTCTAGAAGTCACCAGAGAGATGATGGAGGAGAGGTGAGCGGTGCCGGGAATTCTGGGACATTATCCAGTAACAGACAAGGGATGTGTCTGGATGGTGACTGTATCATTGTGTGTGTCAGGTTCCTATAAGGTGTCAGGATGTCACTGTCTATTTCTCCATGGAGGAGGGGGAGTATTTAGAAGGACACAAGGATCTCTTCAAGGACGTCATGATGGACAATCAGCCGTCCCTCACATCACCGGGTAAGAGGAGACTTTATTGTAAAGGAGAGAGCAGTACGGAGGCTCCACCTAGATCCCCCATCATCTGATAAACACATAGAAACAATGTATTCAGTCAGTGTGTGTGTTTCCTACAGATGGATCCAGTAATGGGAACCCACCAGAGAGATGTCCCCGTCCTCTGTATTCTCGGGGTTCCATACAGGAAGGTCACAACATCCCCCACCATCATCAGGTAGATGAGGAACAACCACTGATAGTATCATTATTATCTGCATTGTTACCATTGATGTCATTTTTATTCTATATTCAGAGTGGAGACCTGAGAGATTCTAAAGTTGAGGTTAAAGAAGAGATAAAAGAGGAGGATGATGAGGGTGGGGTGATGGAGGAGTCAGAGTCTCTAAAAGAACACAAAGATCTGTACCAGGACACCATGGTGGAGTCATCCAGCTACACAAACCCACCAGAGAGATTTCCCCGTCCTCTGTATTCCCAGGATTCCACACAGGAAGGTCACACCATCCCCCACCATCATCAGGTAGATGAGTGACAATTATTGGTAGTTCCGATTTATACACAGCATGTTTGTTACAATGAATGTTTTATTATATATTCAGAGTGGAAACCTAGGGGATGATAATATTGATGTTAAAGAAGAGTATAAAGAGGAGGATGAGGAGTATGGAGTGATGGAGGAGTTTTCAGAAGGACACAAGGATATGATGGAGCCACCTAATACCAGGAACCCACCAGAGAGATGTCCCCGTCCTCTGTATTCCCGGGATTCCACACAGGAAGGTCACACCATCCCTCTTTATTTAAAGGTTGGTGGGACGGAGCATCTAGAACATGGACTTGAGTAGACAAGGGGATTTATTTATGTGATGTCACAATAATAAAGCTTATATCTTACAGATGATATTCTCTCTCATTTTCTTGATTTAGAGTGGAGATCCAATCGATATAGAATTTGAGGTTAAAGCAGAAGAAGAAGAAGAAAAGAGGTATGTGAGGGATGATCAGCAGTCTATGGAGGAGGATGGAATAACGGGGACATTTATAGAGGAGGACACTCCTACAGAGATCAGCACAGGTGGGTCATTAACACTAAATACATTCCTCCACCCATACTGCTCACTGATTGGTCCAGAGTAGAGTGGGGACTGGGTGATATCAGCCTGTAATCCCCTGGTCACTCTCCTGAGCTGTGTTCCCCATCCTGTATTCCTGTATTTCTCTCGGATAATCTTCCTTCTCTGTGCTGCAGACACAATTTATGTCTCTAGACTGGATTTATGGAGATTCTGGGGATCAGCTGGCAGCAAAAGGTTGATTTTCACCATAGATGTTGCTCTACCTAGGCGCTTTGGGCATGTGCTTTGGGTCTTCTACCCCATACCCGGGTCTAGCATGATCTCTGAGGCCCTGTACACACGATCGAACATATCTGCTGAAACTGGTCCGCAGACCAGTTTCAGCGGACAGATCCGACCGTGTGTACAGCCTAGCAGACAAAAGTTTTAAAGCATGCTTTAAAACGTATCTGCTGGAAACCCGTCCGTCCGACATGTCCGCTGGTTAGTACGCTTAACCAGCGGACCGAAATCTCCCGCATGTGCCGAATGGATTAGACGCATGCGTGGAAGCATTTTACTTCCTGGTTTGCGGACGTGGCGGCGTCACCGCGCTCTCTGTCCGCGGGGATTTTGGTTTGATGGTGTGTACAACCATCAGACCAAAACCTCCTAGCAGACATGTCCGATGAAAACGGTCCGCGGACCGTTTTCATCGGAAATGTTCGAGCGTGTGTACAGGGCCTGACAGAACAATTCTCCCAGGATCACTTGTTCTGTTGTCTGCTGGCTGTGCCGGGTGGAGGGATATGTCTGTATAGTCTCAGACCCAAGTCACTGAGTGCAGTCTCAGGAGATGGGAAGCAGCGGTGTGGGATCTCTGCAACTTGTCTCATGTAAAACATTTAAGCTTCCACTGAATACCAATATTATAAGTCCTGACCCTTACACTATATACTCTATATTGTACATTACATACTCCTGACCCCTGCACTATATACTCTATGTTGTACATTACATACTCCTGACCCTTACACTATATACTCTATATTGTACATTACATACTCCTGACCCCTGCACTATATCCTCTATGTTGTACATTACATAATTCTGATACTATATAGTCCTATCTGTTGTATCTTATACAATATGTTGTACATTACATAGTCCTGACTTCTGCTCTCTTCCCTCTACCCACTGCTATATATACACATAATATGTATTCTCTTTTGTTACACCCATTTTCTACCAGCTGGACATTTTATATCTGATCAGATTGGAGCACAGCAGGAACCAATCAGCTCACGTCTAGTAATAATCTTTGTATTTCTATTTTAGTAGATGGACGGGAGATGAGGAAAACCTTAGAGGATTGTCTCACTTTGTCTCCAGACTGTAAAGTAGAAGATGAGGACATCACACAGTATAGTCCAGGAGAAAACCCGGCTACCTCAAATGTCCATCCGGCACCACACAGTGTAGATGGACCATCGTATTCCTCTTATCCTGAGGAACCTCAGACTGTGCGGGACGGTGCCGGACCATCGTATTCCTCTTATCCTGAGGAACCTCAGACTGTGCGGGACGGTGCCGGACCATCATATTCCTCTTATCCTGAGGAACCTCAGACTGTGAGGGACGGTGCCGTCCTTCCAATAGAGAAGAGGTTTTCCTGTTCTGAGTGCGGGAAGAGTTTCCCTTCTAAATCTCTTCTTAATGTGCATAAAAGATCTCACACTGGGGAGAAGCCGTATTCCTGTCCTGAGTGTGAGAAATGTTTTTCACAGAAGTCCAATCTTTACAAACATCAGAGATCTCACACAGGGGAGAAGCCGTATTCCTGTCCTGAGTGTGGGAAATGTTTTTCACGGAAGTCCCATCTTGACACACATCAGAGATCTCACACAGGAAAGAAGCCGTTTTCCTGCCCTGAGTGCGGGAAATGTTTTTCAGATAAGTCCAGTCTTTACATACATCAGAGATATCACACAGGGGAAAAGCCGTATTTCTGTCCTGAGTGCGGGAATCGTTTTTTAGTGAAGTCCCATCTTAAAACACATCAGAGATCTCACACGGGGGAGAAGCCGTATTCCTGTCCTGAGTGCGGAAAATGTTTTTCACAGAAGTCCAGTCTTTCCACACATCAGAGATCTCACACGGGGGAGAAGCCGTATTCCTGTCCTGAGTGCGGGAAATGTTTTTCACAGAATGCCAGTCTTTACAAACATCAGAGATCTCACTCGGGGGAGAAGCCGCATTCCTGTCCTGAGTGTGGGAAATGTTTTTCGGTGAAGTCCAATCTTTACAGACATCAGAGATCTCATAGGGGGGAGAAGCCACTTTCCTGTCCTGAGTGAGGGAATTGTTCCTCACTAAAGTCCTGTCTTCCTGTACATCAGGGATCCCACACAATCCTTGAGGTGTATTTGTGAAAAAAGAAAGAGGTAAACTGCGCTAATGTGAACAAAAGTCGTGTATGCACAGATAAATGTAGGTTGCTAATGAAGCAAATGTAAAGCTGCGACTTGCTGTATAACATCAAACAGTGATCAAAAGTGGGAATGGAAAAAAAATTGCGCTAAACCTCATAGTGAAATAGATGTGTAAACATACCAATGAAGACAAATTAGCACTCAGATCTGCTTACCAGATCCTGTTGGTCCCTTAATTACAGGGGACCCCAGATCGCATGTAGATGTACAACACACTGCTGGGCTTATCTGGATACAAGCAGCCTCATATAGATCATAGCCTTGTTAAATCTTCCAAAGCAGTGGAGACCACGTTTACATATATAGAAAGAGACTAGGAGATCTCGATCGTGTAAAACCTTTTAAAATGTAATAAATAAAAAAGTGCATGCTATACACTCACAATTTTCCAATGGATAAAAAGCCTTAAGTCCATTGTCACGGCCGGAGACATACAGACAGACCCGTCCGTGTTGGGAGTCTGAGCAGTCCTGGAGGGTGATGCCAATGTGCCACTCGTTCCGCCCTACTAGTTTCGTGAAAATATACGTCTTCAAGGGGCACTTGAAGACGTGATTTTTCACGAAACTAGTAGGGCGGAACGAGCGGCACATTGGCATCACCCTCCAGGACTGCTCGGATTCCCAACATGGATGGGTCTGTCTGTATGTCTCCGGCCGGGACAACGGACTTAAGGCTTTTTATCCATTGGAAAATTGTGAGTGTATAGCATGCACTTTTTTATTTATTACATTTTAAAAGGTTTTACACGATCGAGATCTCCTTGTCTCTTTCCATATATGTAAACGTGGTCTCCACTGCTTTGGAAGATTTAACAAGGCTATGATCGATATGAGGCTGCTTGTATCCAGATAAGCCCAGCAGTGTGTTGTACACCTACATGCGATCTGGGGTCCCCTGTAATTAAGGGACCAACAGGATCTGGTAAGCAGATCTGAGTGCTCTGTCGGCGGAGGCTTTTTCGTTTGATTGTCACCTTTCATCTATGCCATTTATGATTACATCTCCTAGGGACTTTTTTCACGTTGGTGGAGGAGTGTCTTCTTTCTTCAGTCCCAGATGCTAATTTTTCATTATTTATTCACTTGATTTATGGACTTTTAATGCAAATGATTTTTTGAGGATCTGGTTGAGGTTTTGGTTTTTCCTTTCCAGCCACAGATGTGAATTTTTAGCACTGTACTCATTTATGGACTTTTTTATTCACATAATAGTATTGCTCAATTTGCTACACATGTAATTGGTCTTCATTGGTATATTTACACATGTATTTCACTATGAGGTTTAGCGCGATTTTTTTTTCCTTTCCCACCCTTGAGGTGTATTAGTGCCTTGAGTGTGAGAAATGTCTTGTATATGAGTGTTGCTGGACATCAGAGCTCTCATGTGGGGAAGAAGCATTCCCTGATATACACCTCAGATATACTCAATGGCTGATCTTCATCATGTAAGAAACACTTCATAAGGAGATCAGAGATCACCAAAGACATGGATGAAGTGTTGTACCGTGTTGGCCATTATTGGCAGTAAGAAAATAAAAATGGAGTCATTACCTCTCATTGGCTGAGTACATTTTGTGGTGTAAGATTTCACAAACACTTAGGCCCTGTACACACGGTCGGTTTGGTCCGATGAGAATGAACCGAAGTTCATTTTCATCGGACCAAACGACTGTGTGTATAGGCCATCGGTCTGTTTTCCTTCGGTCCAAAATTTTAAAACATGCTTCAAAACCAAACCGATGGACCGCTGCCCGATCGGACCAAACCGATGGTTAGTACAGAAAAGCATCGGTTCAAAACCTGCGCATGCTCAGACTAAATGAGGGGACGGGAGCGCTCGTTCTTGTAAACCTTGCATTCGTTTTTGAGATGGCACATTCTACATTTTTCAAAGTAGTGTTCCGTTTCTTGCTGAGAATTTGTTTCTTCGCTCTATTGCTAGAATGAACACGTTGTTTAGCTGATGCTATTTAGTCAGTGTTCTCCCATACAGAGGGCCAGATCCACAAAAGGGATACGCCGGCGTATCTACTGATACGCCGTCGTATCCCTGTTTCTATCTATGCGGCTGATTCACAGAATCAGTTACGCATAGATATTCCTAAGATTCGGCAGGTGTAATAGTTTTACACTGTCGGATCTTAGGATGCAGTACCTTGGCCGCCGCTGGGGGCATTTCTCATCGAAATTCCGCGTCGGGTATGCAAATTAGCACTTACGGAGATCCAAGAAGCGGTTTCCCTTTGTGAAGTCTCCGTAAGTTGTTAGTTTGCAAACGCAAAATTAGGGCTACTTTTACAAAGTGTAAAGTTAGTACACCATGTAAAAGTAGACCCTTCTTTCCCGCGACGCTGTCAATTTTTTTTTTTTCTCGCCGCATCTCTTTTTTTCCCCGACGCAACTTTTTTTACCCGGCGCAATTCACAAAACTCGGCGTAACGTAACTTCGCGCAAAGCACGTTGGGAAAATCGCGTCGGGAGCATGCGCAGTACGTCCGGCGCGGGAGCGCGCCTAATTTAAATGGGACTCGCCCCATTAGATTGGGCACGCCTTGCGCCGGACAGATTTAAGTTACACAGCCGAAAATTTCTAGGTAAGTGCTTTGTGGATCAGGCACTTAGGTAGAAATTTTGCGGCGGTGTAACTTAAATAGGAAGATTTAAGTTAAGCCCGCTGGCTGTGGATCTGGCCCAGAATTCTTTACTTTTTTGCTTGTGATCTCCTTTTTTTGAATATTTTTTCCCTAGCCAGATCTCCAAAATATTTCTTTGTACTCCACAATTTTTTGTTTCTTTTTTTGTCAAGTTATCACACCAATGTTTTATATATTTATTTTTGGGGTGTTTTTTATTTTTGGAGTTTCGCCTTTTTTTGTTGTAAGTTATCACACCAATGGTTTTTTTTGGGTGAGATTTTAGGCTTTTTAGGTTTTTGTCAAGTTATCACACCAATGTTCCTCCCCCCCTCAAGGAGGTTGTGTCCTTTGTTAATTACACATTGTATTTTGGAAATGTTTGATGGCTATTCACCAGAAAAACACAATAGACAAGGTTGTAACGTTAAATAAATTTCCATTTATTCTGGAAAAAAATAATAATAAAAAGAACGGCAACACTCAAACAATTTACAACATACATGCAGACTTTATGGATACCAAAGGCACAGTCCCACCATGATCAAGGACAAAATAAACAACATCAGGAGTCACAATGTGCTACACAAATCACAGAACTCAAAAGCACCAGCAAATGCCATAACTGACCCCAAGCTGTGGTACTACACCAAGCTCAGTTTTGAGAAAAATCAGCAGGAAGGCAGGGATTCACTTTTTGGTCTTCCTAACAGCCTTCCTACCAGGCTGCCTTGCAGCAGAACTTCCACGACCCCTTGCAGGTGGTGAAGGTGAGGCAGCAGGAGTCAAAAGATGACTAGCAGGCTGGGCCGGGTCACTCAGTTCAGTGTACCTGGTCAGCCAGTCCCTTCTGGCCCACCACATGACCTGATGCATCATGTCTTTTGCCAGGTCTCGTTGCTCCTCTGCCAATTCCTGCAGGTCATGGGCCATGGAAGCGCTGAAGCTCTCCGCGGGGTTCAGGGGGCCCTCATTAGCTCAGCAGCCTCCCTCATGACCTGCATGCTCTCCTCCTCCATCTGCCTCAAGCGCCTCCTTTGGCCTGGCCGGCGCATCTGGAGGGGAGGCACTTGGGAGATGGTGCTGAGCCTGGGGACTGGCTGAGATCCACTGGGCCCGTCCTCCTGGCTGCCACTCAGCCCTTCCGCCTGACTGACATCTTGGGTATCTGCTGCCTCCTGGCTGGTCTCCTCCTGTGTAGTAAAAAGGGACATGTTTTAATATTTTGCACAATCAATCACACACATTTTCATGCTCTTGACATTTTTTTTATACGAATAGAAATTGAACAGACTCTCATTCTGGAACCCTGCAGTTGGCATCCCTGACACAATTGCTCCTTTGCAGCACGTGCTGCTGCTCCTGACCTCTGTGGTTTGCGGTAGGCCTTTCTGTATGTGCCCCTGATGTTGTTTATTTTGTCCCGTATCATGGTGCCTGTGCACTCCGGTATCCAAGTCTGCATGTGTGTTGCAACTTGTTTGAGTGCTGCCCTTCTCACATTAGACTTGTGGTAGGTATGATGGGAGCCTCGAATCCCAAAGGCACGGGAGTTCACAATATTTTTGGATCATTCTTGACAGATTTTCCTGAAGATTCAGTAAGTCCATGTTAAACTAGTATAACAAAAAACACAAATTCTAACCACTTGGCTGAGCTTTGACATTGTCAGATTCTATGCACAATCTTTTGAGCCTCAAACACACTGTCTCCTGCTGCTAAAATGATGGCCAGCTCTGCCCTATTGTTGGTGAAAATGCAGACTTTACCTGCAAACCCTGTGTTTTCAGTTCACTAAATAAGAGGCATAATAACATTGCAAAGTAATGACAGCATTCATCAAAGCACTATTCAGTGTAGATATCATGCCCCTCTCAGCATTGATGAGATGATATACTGGCTATTTACCTCTGGCCAACATCACAATCGTTGCCTGATGTGATACACACAAAATTAATGATGTTTTTCAATCTCACATATATATTTGAAGCAGTCTCCAAGCAAAAGGAGGGCAAAAAAGAATGGTGAGCCCCAAGCTACATAATCGTGCAAGGGTGCAATCAACACATAAACCCCACATCCCATTATACTCTAGTCTCTAGGTCTCTGCTGGTTCTAGTTTCAAAAGTACCTTCGTTTCTCCCGTGACAAACTTCCGCTCGAGCAGACTCCGCGTTAACTCACGTAATCACGTCGTTCTTGTTATATCCCTGCGCATGCGTGAAGCGCCGCCCATGACGGACCTGTGACGGTATTACAATGATATCCCCGTCAACGTTCCCTTCTTCCCATAACGAAAATCACCCCAATATTCCACGAGGAGGAATATTCCTGGAGTCGCCCCAAACAGCCATACATGAGACAAGCTTACTGCTGGAACAACACATTTTAATGGTTTTCTTCTCAGCTTTTTATACAGTCCAAGACATTCAAGCAACAATGAAATCTCCACCCCCCCTAATCACACACTAAGGCTAATTACTAAAACATTCTAGACAGGTCGGCACCGACCGACAATTATCATGTCTAATCACTGCACATTCCTTAAACAGCATAACAATAAACCACCTTCACACCCTTGAGTTTCTTAGGCAGACGTTTCGTCTGCATCCAGTTTGACACCTATTAACACCTCTGAGAATCACTAGGTTGTAGACAGCGTTATCACACAATTAAAGGCCTTTCAAAAGCTAGCCTTATTTAACATATGAACCCTGTGACGGTATTGGTATGATATCCCTGTCAACGTTCCCTTCTTCCCATAACGAAAATCACCCCAATATTCCACGAGGAGGAATATCCCTGGGGTCGCCCAGAAAGCCACACATGCCAAGCTTACTGCTGGAACAACACAGTTTAATGGTTTTCTTCTCAGCTTTTTATACAGTCCAAGACATTCAAGCAACAATGAAATCTCCACCCCCCCTAATCACACACTAAGGCTAATTACTAAAACATTCCAGACAGGTCGGCACCGACCGACAATTATCATGTCTAATCAAACCACCTTCACACACTAAGTTTCCTAGGCAGACATTTCGTCCCTGCATGCAGCTTGACACCTATTAACACCTCTGAGTATCAAAAGGTTTTTAGACAGCGTTATCACACAATTAAAGGCCTTTCAAAAGCTAGCCTTATTTAACATATGAACAGTGTTCACAGAGAGAGATGAATCACACATGAACACCTGTTACCTCTAACCCACAGCATTAAATTAGCAGGGAGCATTAAACTGAGACATATAGGCAATTGCATCACAATGGCCCCCCTTTTTCTCCCTGCTCCGGCAAACCCGGTTGGACCTTCCCTGGTCCAGTAGGGTTGACGGGTTCAGAGCTTTTAGTCCGAGGTTAACTCCGTTTGGCGTAACTGACCTCCCTTGGCAACTGCTCCCGACTCAGGTATGTCACCGGGTCGTCAGATCACACGCCGGTCAGTCCCCAAGTCTGTGTGTGATCTGCAGAGTCACCAGAAGTCAGTGTGAAGATAGCGAATGGGTCTGTGCGCCGCCGTCTAGGTGTCCCGCTATGGGAGGGGCAGGTTATGGCTCTGAAGTGACAATCACAGGAGATTCATAAAAAGAAAAAGTTATATTTGTTGAAATGCTGTAGCACTGGTGCTCAGAGTCCGGGGGGGGGGATCAGTGCCCCATAGGGTCAGCCACCCTCTGCTCCCTCCGCAGCCACCGGTTCTCCTCTTTGAGCTTCTCCAGCTCCATCTCCAGTTCATGGAGCCTGGGGGGGTCAGCCTGCTGTGACCTCAGGTGGTTGTTTTCCTCCTCCATGCGGCTTATGCACTCCTCCAGCTCCATGTACTCACGGATCAGCTCCTGCTTGCTCATGTCCTGCATGCTCTCCACGTGGTCCTTCATCATCAGGAACTGGGTGGTGGTGTAAGGGGCCACCGGTGGGCCCTTGGCGAACATCTCGGCCCGCATCTGGGACGCCCGCTGCGACTCCCTCTCCTCCAGTCGCTTCTTCTCCTCCCAGGTCAGCTTGTTATACGGCTTCCAGGACCTCTTCTTCTTGAAGGGTGGCCGGCGGTGCCTCTTTCTGCCCAGCTCCCTCCAGGGCCCCTCCGGCTCAGGGCTGGCGCCCATGACCAGCTGACAATGGTGTTCCCTGTTGTCCGTAATAACAGATTGTACCATGAGGGCTTCGTAAGGGGTGCCCAATGGTTCTTCCCAACCCAGCTCCTGGGGATCCCAAGCCGAGTCTACACAATGGGCTGCTGCTGGTATGCGGTACCCAGGTTGAGACCAATTTGACCTGGTGTTGTCATTCATGGGGCAATTCTGCTTGAAGTGGCCCAGCTGTTTGCACCGGAAGCAGCGTTGTTCGTTGCCCTCCTGGCGTGGATAGCGAGGGCTAGATGTCACCGGTCTGTTAGGAGGTTGGTATCTAGCGGTTGGTGGGTGTGAGGGCACCGTTTGTGGTGGAGGTTGTTCCTGTGGTGTGACCTGGTTCGTCTTGCGAGTATCCGCATATTCATCCGCCAACTTTGCGGCCTCTGGTAGAGTCATGGGCCTGCGATCTCTCACCCAGTCTTTGACGTCCGTCTGGATGTGATTGTAAAATTGCTCCAGGAGCATTAGTTGCAAAATGTCCTCTGCGGTGGTGGCCTGGCTGCTGTTAACCCAGTTAGAGGCCGACAGGGATAACTGGCATGCCCATTCCGCATAAGAGTCTTTCGTGGTTTTGCGTGAGTCCCTGAACTTCTGTCGGTGGGACTCTGGGGTTACTGCATAACGAGCCAGGAGCGCTTCTTTAACCTGGGCGTAGCTATGGATATCCTGATCTGGCACGGTCCGGAAAGCATCAGAAGCTTTGCCTGACAGTTTGCCTGACAATATTGCAACCCACTCTCCTCTAGCTATTCGGTGCAGGTTACATTGTCTCTCAAAATCTGCCAGGTAGTTATCAATCTCACAGTCCTTTTCATCAAAAGTTTTAAAAGCGCTAAACGGAATCTTCCTTGCGTCTGCTGTGCTGTACTCACTGTTCGGAGAATGTGCGGCTGCTTGTTGGACTGCTGCCAGTTTTAACTGTAGCTCTGCGTCTCTTATTTGTTTAGCCTCCTTCGCTAACAGGTCCATCACTTTCAGCACCATATCCGGCGTTGGGTTCGGCCCGAACCATGCTAGCTTCTCTCTCATTAGCTTGTTGGCTGGTGGTTCCTCTTCCTGAATCACTGGTGTCTCCATCTCTTGTACTGCTGGCGTTGCTGCAATCCCGTTCTCCTGGTCCATCTCCATTAATTCTGCTATGATGACCAGCTTGGTTTTGTTGCTAGCAATCCTTCCACGAACTTCCAGTAGTTCTTCCAGTGTCTGCTTGGAATCCGGATGTAAAGGGGAATAGAAGGGAAAATCCCACTGCTGCCAACCAATTGTGACGGTATTGGTATGATATCCCCGTCAACGTTCCCTTCTTCCCATAACGAAAATCACCCCAATATTCCACGAGGAGGAATATCCCTGGGGTCGCCCAGAAAGCCACACATGCCAAGCTTACTGCTGGAACAACACAGTTTAATGGTTTTCTTCTCAGCTTTTTATACAGTCCAAGACATTCAAGCAACAATGAAATCTCCACCCCCCCTAATCACACACTAAGGCTAATTACTAAAACATTCCAGACAGGTCGGCACCGACCGACAATTATCATGTCTAATCAAACCACCTTCACACACTAAGTTTCCTAGGCAGACATTTCGTCCCTGCATGCAGCTTGACACCTATTAACACCTCTGAGTATCAAAAGGTTTTTAGACAGCGTTATCACACAATTAAAGGCCTTTCAAAAGCTAGCCTTATTTAACATATGAACAGTGTTCACAGAGAGAGATGAATCACACATGAACACCTGTTACCTCTAACCCACAGCATTAAATTAGCAGGGAGCATTAAACTGAGACATATAGGCAATTGCATCACAAACCCTTTTTACCTCTAACACACACAATATAACTAAAACAAGCAGGGAGAATTACACTGAAGCATATGCTTCACAATGGCCCCCCTTTTTCTCCCTGCTCCGGCAAACCCGGTTGGACCTTTCCTGGTCCAGTAGGGTTGACGGGTTCAGAGCTTTTAGTCCGATGTTAACTCCATTTGGCGTGACTGACCTCCCTTGGCAACTGTTTCAGACTCAGGTATGCCACCGGGTCGTCAGATCACACGCCGGTCAGTCCCCAAGTCTTTGTGCAATCTGCAGAGTCACCAGAAGTCAGTGTGAAGACGGCGAATGGGTCTGTGCGCCGCCGTCTAGGTGTCCCGCTATGGGAGGGGCAGGTTATGGCTCTGAAGTGACAATCACAGGAGATTCATAAAAATAAAAAGTTATATTTGTTGAAATGCTGTAGCACTGGTGCTCAGAGTCCGGGGGGGGGGGGATCAGTGCCCCATAGGGTCAGCCACCCCCTGCTCCCTCCGCAGCCGCCGGTTCTCCTCTTTGAGCTTCTCCAGCTCCATCTCCAGTTCATGGAGCCTGGGGGGGTCACCCCGCTGTGACCTCAGGTGGTTGTTCTCCTCCTCCATGCGGCTTATGCACTCCTCCAGCTCTATGTACTCACTGATCAGCTCCTGCTTGCTCATGTCCTGCAGGCTCTCCATGTGGTCCTTCATCATCAGGAACTGGGTGGTGGTGTAAGGGGCCACCGGTGGGCCCTTGGCGAACATCTCGGCCCGCATCTGGGACGCCCGCTGCGACTCCCTCTCCTCCAGTCGCTTCTTCTCCTCCCAGGTCAGCTTGTTATACGGCTTCCAGGACCTCTTCTTCTTGGAGGGTGGCCGGCGGTGCCTCTTTCTGCCCAGCTCCCTCCAGGGCCCCTCCGGCTCATGGCTGTCGCCCATGACCAGCTGACAATGGTGTTCCCTGTTGTCCGTAATAACAGATTGTACCGTGAGGACTTCGTAAAGGGTGTCCAATGGTTCTTCCGGACCCAGCTCCTGGGGATCCCAAGCCGAGTCTACACAATGGGCTGCTGCTGGTGGGCGGTACCCAGGTTGAGACCAATTTGACCTGGTGTTGTCATTCATGGGGCAATTCTGCTTGATGTGACCCAGCTGTTTGCACCGGAAGCAGCGTTGTTCGTTGTCCTCCTGGCATGGATAGCGAGGGCTAGATGTCACCGGTCTGTTAGGAGGTTGGTATCTAGCGGCTGGTGGGTGTGAGGGCGCCATTGGTCGTGGAGGTTGTACCCGTGGTGTGACCTGGTTTGTCTTGCGAGTATCCGCATATTCATCCGCCAACTTTGCGGCCTCTGGTAGAGTCATGGGCCTGCGATCTCTCACCCAGTCTTTGACATCCGTCTGGATGTGATTGTAAAATTGCTCCAGGAGCATTAGTTGCAAAATGTCCTCTGCGGTTGTGGCCTGGCTGCTGTTAACCCAGTTAGAGGCCGACCGGGATAACTGGCATGCCCATTCCGCGTAAGAGTCTTCCGTGGTTTTGCGTGAGTCCCTGAACTTCTGTCGGTGGGACTCTGGGTTTACTGCATAACGAGCCAGGAGCACTTCTTTAACCCGGGCGTAGCTATGGATATCCTGATCTGGCACGGTCCGGAAAGCATCAGAAGCTTTGCCTGACAGTTTGCCTGACAATATTGCAACCCACTCTCCTCTAGCTATTCGGTGCAGGTTACATTGTCTCTCAAAATCTGCCAGGTAGTTATCAATTTCACAGTCCTTTTCATTAAAAGCGCTAATCGGAATCTTCCTTGTGTCTGCTGTGCTGTACTCACTGTTTGGAGAATGTGTGGCTGCTTGTCATACTGCTGCCAGTTTTAACTGTAGTTCTGCGTCCCTTATTTCTTTAGCCTCCTGTAGCTCCATCACTCTCAGCACCACATCTGCCGTTGGGTTCGGACCGAACCATGCTAGCTTCTCTCTCAGCTTGTTGGCTGGCGATTCCTCCTCCTGAATCACTGGTGTCTCCATCTCTTGTACTGCTGGCGTTGCTGCAATCCCGTCCTCCTGGTCTAGCTCCATTGATTCTGCTATGATGACCCGCTTGGTTTTGTTGCTAGCAATCCTTCCACGAACTTCCAGTAGTGCTTCCAGTGTCTGCTTGGAATCTGGGTGTAAAGGAGAGTAGAAGGGAAAATCCCGCTGCTGCCAACCAATTGTGACGGTATTACAATGATATCCCCGTCAACGTTCCCTTCTTCCCATAACGAAAATCACCCCAATATTCCACGAGGAGGAATATTCCTGGAGTCGCCCCAAAAAGCCATACATGAGACAAGCTTACTGCTGGAACAACACATTTTAATGGTTTTCTTCTCAGCTTTTTATACAGTCCAAGACAATTAAAGCAACAATGAAATCTCCACCCCCCCTAATCACACACTAAGGCTAATTACTAAAACATTCTAGACAGGTCGGCACCGACCGACAATTATCATGTCTAATCACTGCACATTCCTTAAACAGCATAACAATAAACCACCTTCACACCCTTGAGTTTCTTAGGCAGACGTTTCGTCTGCATCCAGTTTGACACCTATTAACACCTCTGAGAATCACTAGGTTGTAGACAGCGTTATCACACAATTAAAGGCCTTTCAAAAGCTAGCCTTATTTAACATATGAACCCTTTTTACCTCTAACACACACAATATAACTAAAACAAGCAGGGAGAATTACACTGAAGCATATGCTTCACAGGACCCTTCCCTCTTTTCCACGCCCTTTTAAACATTAAAAAACGAAAATATGGCGGGAGCACAGGAGCGTGGGTTACCCTTTGCTGACGAGGAAAGGCAGGAGGCGGGACCGTCACGATCCCGGCCCAGGCGATTCAAAGCGACAAATATGTCACTACACGAAATGGTGGAGGTTCTCTTGAGGAAAGACTATGATGGGGATTATGGCCCATACAACACCCCTAATCGGAGGAAGGCCAAAATTATGGATAAAGTGGCAAGGAGACTGTATGCCAGATTTGGGGTCACAAGGTCCAAGGAACAGCTGAGAAAGAGATGGTCCGACTTGAAACTGCGTGAGCCAGAGCAGTTTAGGAGGATCAAGCGGATTCTAGATACAAGTAGGTAATTGTAATGTTTATTTAGCAATTGACTTTCAAATTTGTGAACATGTTTTTCTCCATGTGCTTCTTTGGCCTGGTAGTACTTTTGAACATGGCAAAGTTGTTTTGTGTTTTTTCCGAAGTGTATTATTTTACCCTTCGTAGTAAACATCGTTCCTCCACATCGTTCTTCACAAATCAGATCTTTTCCGTTATTTCAGGAAAAGCACACCTGTGGACATGACTATTTAGCGTAAAACATTGTTTATAAACAATGTTGACAAGATGATGTGTTTGTTCAACTTTACTAGAATGTGATGGGAAAACGTGAACAATTCATACAGTGATACTAAACAGCTGTTTTCAGATCTGTACTCAATAGCACCTGTGTGTCCCCCCCTAACTAACTTTTTTAATAGGGTCACCCACAAATATTATATTTGGGGTGCATCCATGTGTGTCACTTTGCCAAAAAGGGGCAGGATCTCAGCTTGGGAGAAGTCAGACAAACAAAATTTATGTTTGTAGGAATGCTCCGAAACACGAAATTGGAGCTCACTTCTAAACAATGTTTGCTCTTTCTGCCCTCAAAACTCGGTGTGCTGAGTCTACCTTTTTTTTCTTGTTATTAGGGGAAAGAAGAGGACAGGCTTCGGAGGAGGCAAGGAGGGCCAAACCCAATAAACCCCACCAACCACAGCATGTGGAGGAGGAGGATGTTGAAGAAGGAGTGATGAAAGAAGGAGTGGTGGAAGAAGGAATGGTGGAAGAAGGAGTGGTTGAAGAAATCAAGGAGGAAGGAGTGGTGGAAAGAGTTGTTGAAGATGGAGAGTTGGAGATTATCAGCACAACAGGTCAGTATCCCCCCAGCCTTCAAGGGAAAAAGTGATGTAGGTAGGCCTTTTTTAGGGGATGAAGATGGTGGTATCCCTGCAAGTGGTAGTTCAACTTTTTCCAGGGCTAGTGCCCAAATTGTCATACAACAGATTATGGAATGCAGTACGAAAATTGACAATATGAGAAATAGAATGATTGTGATGGAGCAAAACTTCAAAAACATCATTGACATGATGGACCATATCCAAGAGTAACCCCCCCCCCCCCAAAAAAAAATCCTGTTTAAATGTGATGTTTTGCACAACAATTTTGTTTGAAGATTCCACACGCCAAAATTTTTCGATGCACACAATGTGTCAACATGTGCTATCTGCCATCACAGGATATCGATTGGCTTTGCTTTGGGGGTTCAAGCCCTTCCTCGCTACTCAAGTAGGTGAGAGGAAGGGTTTGCCACCCAAAACACATCCATTGATCACCCATGATGGCAGATAGCACATTTTGACAGATGGCATGGTATCAGGAGAGAATTCCCCATTTGGCCAGTCCTAATGTGTGCATCTTGAAATTTTGGCTTGTTCTGGGGTGACATCACCCCATCACATGTGTTTGGAATAAGGTTGAACTTTGTAAGTTCCATTGTTTGTAGATCTTGTTTTATTCTAAAAACGCGTGGGTTTTGTACAACATGTAAACATATATTTTACCAAGGAAAAAAATAAATAAAAAATAAATGGAAAACTTTAAAAATAAAGTAAGAAAAAAAAAACTTGGGCAGAAACAAAGACTTGTCTATTTTGTTACCAGAAGTTTAAAAAATTAGGGGTTGAACAAAGAATAAAAAGCCCTGATAAAGATAAAAATGGAGTGGCTTCTTCTTTCTATGCTCTATACCAGTATGTACATGTGTGACTACTGTGCAATTGTGTTAATTTAACCACTTCCCGACGGCCGTACGACTATATACGGCCGCAGGGTGGTTCTACTTCTCTGGGGCGCCGTGTTTTTACGTCCGCCCCTTTCCTCGTTTCCCGAGCGCGCAGCGGGGAACTTCTGTGCTGGCAGTGTCCCTTGGACACAGCCAATCACAGATCGCCGTGAACGGCCAATCGGAGTGGCCGTTTCGTAGGCGATTTGTGCGGCCAATGAGAGATGATCTCATATGTAAACATATGAGATAATTTCTCATTGCTGGCTCTCACACTGACAGCGTCCTGTCAGGGAGAGAGGAGACCGATCTGTGTCCCTTGTACATAGAGACACAGATCAGTCACCCCCCTTCCCCCACAGTTAGAACACTATATAGGGAATACATTTAACCCCTTCCTCACCCCTAGTGTTAACCCCTTCCCTGCCAGTCACATTTATACAGTAATTAGTGTATATGTATAGCACTGATCGCAGTATAAATGTGAATGATGCCAAAAATGTGTCAAAAGTGTCCGATGTGTCCGCCATAATGTCGCAGTCGCAATAAAAATCGCAGATCGCCGCCATTACTAGTAAGAAAAAAAAATAAAAAATAATAATTCTGTCCCTTATTTTGTAGGCGCTATAACTTTTGCGCAAACCAGTCTCTTAATGCGTTTTTTTTTTTTTACTAAAAATATGTAGAATACGTATAGGCCTAGACTGAGGAAAACATTTTTTTTTTTTTTAAATTGAGCTATTTATTATAGCAACAAGTAAAACTTTTTTTTTTTTTTTTTCAAAATTGTCGCTCTATTTTTGTTTATAGCGCAAAAAATAAAAACCGCAGAGGTGATCAAATACCACCAAAAGAAAGCTCCATTTGTGGGAAAAAAAGGACGCCAATTTTGTTTGGGAGCCACGTCGCACGACCGCGCAATTGTCAGTTAAAGCGATGCAGTGCCGAATCAAAAAAGTCCTCTGGGCAGGAAGGGGGTTTAAGTGCCCAGTAAGGAAGTGGTTAAGATAACTGAGAACTACATTTGGCACTAGAAGGAGAACCAGGGAGACAGAGAAATGAAACCAAAGCAAGAATGACAGACAACTGTATAAATTCCAATGGTCAAATTATTTATTAGGTAATTAATATTTCTTTCTTTTGGGGGCCGAATTAGAAAGAAATATTTTCAGGCATAGCAATGGCCCCCCGACCCATGAAGTACTCAACATATTTGTCGCGTGCCTCACGAGCAGATTGGGGGGCCAAGCCAGCACGACCAGTGTCCATGCCAGGAAAGGTATCTGAGGGCAGTCCTGCCTCAGCACCAATGTTGGCTAGGTACGACTGGGAGTGCCTGCGTAAAAAATTGTGCAAAATGCAACAGGCATAAACAACGGTGTTCAATTTATATTCTGCCAGGTGTATCGCTGTCAGGAACAGGCGGAACCGGTTGGCGAGTATCCCAAGGCATTCTCGACTACCCTCCGAGCTCTGGCCAGCCGAAAATTGAAAACCCTTCTCTCTGGGTTGAGGGTCCTCTGGGGAAAAGGCCGCATGAGGTGAGGTCCAAGCCCGAAAGCTTCATCCGCGAGAAAAACAAACGGAAGTCCCTCCAAATTGACTTCATCCTGTGGCAGTTCCAGACCACCAGTTTGTAGATGCTTGGCAAACTCCGTCTGCGTGAACACTCCCCCATCTGACAGCCGGCCGTTCTTCCCCACGTCCACATACAGAAACTCGTACTGTGCCGACACCACCGCCATCAACACGATACTATGGAAACCTTTGTAGTTAAAATAGTACGACCCCGAACGGGGTGGCGGAACTATGCGGATGTGTCCTCTGCCATTCCTGTGGCGTGGAGGGCAACTGTGGGGACAAACAAAAAATTACAATTAGAAATTAAAAAAGAAAAACATTGCAATCACAATTCCAAAAACATCATTGTGCCACATCATTATTATAACATTTATTAGTAGCATTGGAGTGAGTATTACATGGCCAAAAATATAGGCCCACTTCAGACTCCTCACCCCTCTGATGGGGCATTAAACAATTTTAGGGGGGGGGGGGGTGCTAGCTGAGTGTAGGCCCTAAAAAATTAAAACAGGTAGCACTATGCCTACAAATAGTTACTAAATCACAAAAACACAAAACAAAATATGAGGGGGGGGGGGATCTACAATGGAGCAGAAAAAAATAAGGTTGAAAAAAAGACTAGGCTAGGTGTGTTTGGCCCTAGGATAGCATGCTGGACAGGTTTAGTGAAGGGAAAGATGCATGTAGGACAATAAAAAAGCTTGTAAAGCTTCAAACAGGCATGGGGACAAAAGGGAATATTCACAGCATAATACAATCATGGGAAGTAGGTAAATCTGCAAAAATCCCCAAAAAATTGCATCCATAGAAAAAAACAAGATTGTGAAGTCTAAAGGAGGAAGCTTACCTTAATATACTCCTCCTGCATGACTTGAATGATAGCAGAACACGTCTCCGGTATGATGATCCCAAGCGCCTGGGGAGAGATGCCTGTCGAGAACTTGAGGTCCTGCAGGCTCCTCCCAGTCGCCAGGTACCGCAGCGTGGCAATAAGCCTCTGCTCGGCCGTGATGGCAAGGCGCATCACAGTGTCCTGCCTCGTGATATAGGGGGACAGAAGATCCAATAGACGGTGGAAAACGGGGTCCGTCATACGGAGAAAGTTCCTGAAATCATCAGGATTATTCTCCTGGATTTCCCTAAGCAGAGGCATATGAGAAAATTGGTCACGCTGGCACAACCAATTCTTGGCCCAGGAACTCCTCCTCCCTCTGGTCCTGGCCAAAGTCCTTGAGTAACTATGAACTGCAGAAGCCAGCCCATAGGCAGCACGAAGTTTTGCAAAATCACGCTGCTCCATCATGGTTTAAAACCGGCCGGCTAGTCAGAACGCACTTCAAACAGATAGCACCCCCAAATCCAGCAATACCTGTAAAGATTGCACTGCACTCAGATACGAGTGGACGAGATGGCACTGCAAAGCAGAAACGACCCGAAAGCCAGCACTGAATGACAAATACGATCCCACAAGCACACACTGAACCCGAGAATACGATCTGAAAAAGCACGGAGACTGAAAAGCGCGAATCGGCTCTCACCAACCTTTCACTAACACGCGGTTACACGGAATTAGCCAAAGCGGACTCAAGGGCGGTAACGAAGGCTTTGGCCTACCCCTTTATAGTGCCGTTGTACGTGGGTCACGTGTCCGCGGTCTGACCCGATCGGATTTTGGACTGATGGTGTGTAGGCATGTGCAAAAGGGAAAATTTTGTTTAGTTTCGTTTCGTTTTAATTCGTTATTTAATTAATTTCGTTAAGTTAGGTTCGTTACATGTGTTAAATTCGTTTTCGGAACTCGTTCGTTTTCGACCGAATTTAGAAAAATCCGGTCGAATTCTAAAGTATTTAGACCGGATTCGACAACAAATAGTCTCTTTTCGAATATAATTTCGAAATTCGATCGGAATTCGAAAAAAATAAAAATAATTTCGAATTCCAAATCCGAAAACCCGCGGACGAAATTCGATCGGAATTCGAAAAAAAAAAGCGAATTTCGTCCGCGGGTTTTCGATTCGGAATCGAAAACGTTCGGATTCGGTAAATTCATTAATATTACATTTCGGGAATTCGTATGCTTCCGAATGTCCGAATAATGAAAAATTTGTCTGAATTTCGATTCGGAACGAAACGAAATGCACATGCCTAATGGTGTGCACGCATATCAGGCCATACAGCCACTTCAGAGGTGAACCTGATGAAAAGGGACCGACGGGCCAGTCTCATCGGTTTGGTCCGACCGTGTGTACAAGGCCTTACACCTCCACCCCCATCAGGGGAAGCCCCTCTGTTTCTCCCACCAGCAGGGGAACCACCTCAAGGGGCTCACCCTACACCCGCTCAATCGCCTCTTCTGCCCCAAGAAAGGTGACCAGGAAGACGAGGGGTGTACCCGTTAATGTCCAGGACCAAATAGCCCTGGACCAGAGCCAGCAGACCCGGCATATGGGGGAGATAGCCGGGCACCTGCAGCAGATGGCTCATAATGCAGGCCAAATCCGGGAGGCAGTGCAGGAGGTGAGCTGCAACAGCTCTGCAGTGGCCACCTGTGTGGTTGACCTGCAGGCCAACACTGTCAACATGGTGGGCAAGGTGTATAGCCTTATTGAGGCTGTAAAGGCAAACACAGCTGCCATACAGGAGGAGGGGAGACGGAGGCAACAAAATGAGCGGGCTAACCTCACCCGCCAGCTGAGGATGCAGGCCCAAACCAACCTGGTCCTCACCCGAATTGCAGTGGCCTTGGAGGGCAGGCAGCCGTCACCTGCCAGGAGTGGCCCACCCGGGGATGAGCCACCTCCATATGTCCCCCACCCCAGGCAGCTGAGGAGCCAGAGAGGTGGCAGCAGGCGCAGCCGCCGTCAGGCAAGATAATTGCCTTTTTTTCAAGACTTTTTTTACTATGCTCAGGTGATGAGTTTATTTTTTTACTATGCTCAGGTGATGCTTTTTCTAATTTTGAAAGCACACGGTGAGGAGTGCTGCTACAGTGTGACTGGTGTGTGAATGTGGGGGGGGTGACACTCCTGCTGGCAAAGGGGTGTCACCCTCGGGCCGTGTGAATGCTGTATGAATGTACAGCGACTTAATTGGAGCCTTGGCGTGGCGTTGCTGCTCCCAAGTCCCATGCGGTGTACTTTGGGCTAATCCAATTTGATGAGGATGTGGGGTGTGGGTGCTAGGGACCACAGTGGTGTGCACGCGTGCATTCTCATTGTGCCATGATGAATGTGTGTGTTTAACGTGCAAACATGTCTTCTGTGAGGCGTCTTCTGACTGCTGCTCCCTCAGCAGACGGGTACCCTCGATTATGGGGGGATTGCGTGGTTCGGGGGTCAGGTCATCACGTAGGTCAATCTCCAGGCCCTTTCTCACGGCGAAGTTGTGCAGAATGCAACATGCACCGATGATCTGGCACACAAAGTTTGGGGAATACAACAGGGTACCCCTAGACTTATCCAGACATCGGAAACGGGACTTCAGGAGGCCAAAGGTGCGTTCCACCATCAAGGTTACGTGTGTGGGCAGCATTGTATCTTTCCTCTCCTGGGGTTTGGGGATTCCGGTATGGAGTCATGAGATGGGGTCCAAGTGCATATGCCGAGTCACCTGGAAAGGAAAAGACAGGAGGATGTTAGTCATGCATGTGCCCCTCGTGATGTCTGCATCATGGGAGGGGACAGACATGCCTGACACCCATGTCACTCACCAACCAGCCAGCTGTCCCCATACACGTTCTGTTCAAAATCCGTTGGGATGGTGCTTTGACGGTATATGAAGCTGTCGTGGCTGGACCCTGGGTGTTTGGCACGGACGTGCTTTATGAGGCATTGGGCATCGGCTATCACCTGTACGTTGATGGAATGCCACTGCTTCCGATTGCGGTATATGTGCTCTGTCTCACGGGGGGGCCGTAGTGCCACATGTGTGCAATCAATAGCCCCCACAGTGTGTGGGAATACTGCAATTCTGTAGAAATCCTCCATTGCCTTCAGCCGCAGATGCTCCTGGGTGGGTCTGACAATGTGGTGGGACATGCGTCTGAGGATTGCGGGGACAACCTGGTGCACACATCTGCTCATGCTGGTTTGTGACATCCCAGACATGACTCCACTTGTACGCTGAAAAGATCCACTTGCAAGAAAATGCAGTGTTGCCAGTACCTTGACCAGTGGCTGCACTGCATGTGTGCGTTGTGTCTTGCTGGTGATGTCATATTGCAGGGTTCTGGCTATTTCATGGATGGCATCAGGGCTCAATCTGAAGATGCGATACACCTCCAAATCCCCCATGCCAAAGATGTTCATGCGCGTGCGGTATATCCTCTCCCGTGCACTCTCCGTAGTGCTAGGAGCACGCTTGCCCCTGGCATGTTGGCACACAGATGTGTTGTCCTGTGGTTGCTCAGCTCGTCCGTAACGTGGCTGTAGCTGCTCTCCAGCTGACCTGTGTCCGTCTGGTGCAAAGTTATTCCACCTTTTTGATGGAATAACTTTAGGCCTGACGTACGACTTACGCGCACCGGGTTTAGCCTGCGTCGGGCGCGCTTACATGTGTGAATCGGCTTATCTCCCTCATTTGCATATTTGAATAGGAAATGAATGTGATCGCAAGATGCGTCGAGCGTAAATATGCGCCCACGCTACGCCGGTGCAGAAAAGTTAAGTTGGTCGGAGGAAGCCTATTTTAAGGCGTATCTTGTTCTGTGGGTACGGCGCATAGATACGATGGCGTATATTTACACCTACGCCGCGTATCTGTAGATAGGCCGGCCTAACTCTTTCTGAATCCACCTATATGAGATGTTTCTGCAGTTCCTCTGAGCTCCACAAGATGGCAGACAGGAAGTCTCTATGGAAGACAGGAAGTGATGTCAGGTACAGACAGGAAGTTCCGGGTGAGAGGTGAGTCAGGAGGAAAAAGAGAGGCGACGTCGCTGGAAGAGGCAGCAGAGGAGGTAATAAGATCTTATTTTCTATTTACACCCAGTAACCCCCGTCATGTCCGTCCTCTTCCTCCATAGTCACTGTGATGTCTTTTATCTCCAGCAGATGATGATACACACATATATAGTGTGGAGACCTAGATTAACCCCTTCAGGGTCAGAACATTTCCCCACCTATGGGGCCGGAACATTCTCTTTATATTTATATTTCCATAGGTGGGGAAATGTTATAGACCAAAGGGAAGGAGGATCCCAGAAACATATCAAACACTAAACTGAATGTTCCTCTGTGTGTAAGACCACTGGGGGGCATTCTTACACGATAGAACCCCTCATATTATCCCCCATACACCCCCATCCTAATATTATACAACCAGTACAGTCCAAATCATTCTCTCTTATTAATTATTGGTCCACAGGTAAATCTGTATACATCGCATGACCAATCAGCATGGAGGAAGACCGGAGTCACATGACTGAGAGGATTCTAAACCTCACCCTGGAGATCATCTACCTGCTGACCGGAGAGGTGAGGAGGATTCTGGGAGGTCACATGACATCACTCTTATCTCTATTAATAATATAGACCTGACCGGAGAGGTGAGGAGGATTCTGGGAGGTCACATGACATCACTCTTATCTCTATTAATAATACAGACCTGACCGGAGAGGTGAGGTGGATTCTGGGAGGTCACATGACATCACTCTTATCTCTATTAATAATACACAGACCGGAGAGGAGAGGAGGATTCTGGGAGGTCACATGACATCACTCTTATCTCTATTAATAATACAGACCGGAGAGGTGAGGAGGATTCTGGGAGGTCACATGACATCACTCTTATCTCTATTAATTATACAGACCTGACCGGAGAGGTGAGGAGGATTCTGGGAGGTCACATGATATCACTCTTATCTCTATTAATAATACACAGACCTGACCGGAGAGGTGAGGAGGATTCTGGGAGGTCACATGACATCACTCTTATCTCTATTAATTATACAGACCTGACCGGAGAGGTGAGGAGGATTCTAGGATTCTAACATGATATTCCTATTGGTTCCTCAATACAGAAATTTACTCTTGTGAAGTCAGGTGATCATATGACCATCACAGTGCCCCCATGTGACTCCCTAAAACCCGAGAGACACAACATGGAGAAGATTCTAGAAGTCACCAAGAAGATGATGGAGCTGCTGACAGGAGAGGTGAGGAGGATTCTGGGACATTATCCAGTAACAGACAAGGGGTGTGTCTGGATGGTGACTGTATCATTGTGTGTGTCAGGTTCCTATAAGGTGTCAGGATGTCACTGTCTATTTCTCCATGGAGGAGGGGGAGTATTTAGAAGGACACAAGGATCTCTACAAGGACGTCATGATGGACAATCAGCCGCCCCTCACATCACCGGGTAAGAGGAGACTTTATTGTAAAGGAGAGAGCAGTACGGAGGCTCCACCTAGATCCCCCATCATCTGATAAACACATAGAAACAATGTATTCAGTCAGTGTGTGTGTGTTTCCTACAGATGGATCCAGTAATGGGAACCCACCAGAGAGATGTCCCCGTCCTCAGGATTCCACACTGGTCAATATTAAAGAAGAGATAAAAGAGGAGGATGATGAGGATGGGGTGATGGAGGAGTCAGAGTTTCCAAAAGGACACAAAGATCTGTACCAGGACACCATGGTGGAGTCATCCAGCTACAGAGACCCCCCAGAGAGATGTCCCCATCCTCTGTATTCCCGGGATTCCACACAGGAAGGTCACACCATCCCTCCTTATTTAAAGGTTGGTGGGACGGAACATCTAGACATGGACTTGTGGGGGGATGTGTGGATTTTATAGATGTGATGTCACAATAATAAAGATTATATCTTACAGATGATATTCTCTCTCATTCTCTTGGTTTAGAGTGGAGATCCAATCGATATAGAATTTGAGGTGAAATCAGAAGAAGAAGAGACGTATGTGAGGGATGATCAGCAGTCTATGGAGGAGGATGGAATAACGGGGACATTTATAGAGGAGGACACTCCTACAGAGATCAGCACAGGTGGGTCATTAACACTAAATCCATTCCTCCACCCATACTGCTCACTGATTGGTCCAGAGTAGGGCGGGGGCTGGGTGATATCAGCCTGTAATCCCCTGGTCACTTTCCTGAGCTGTGTCCCCCGTCCTGTATTCCTGTATTTCTCTGTGATAATCTTCCTTCTCTGTGCTGCAGACACAGTTCATGTATCTAGGATGGATTTATGGAGATTCTGGGGTTCAGCTGCTAGTAAAATGTTCATTTTTCCCCCCATAGGTGTTGCTTGTCTTAGTCATCTGGGGTATGTGTCTTAGGTCTTCTGCCCCATACCCAGATTTAGCGAGATCTCTGACAGAGGAATTCTCCCGGGGTTACTAGTTGTGATGTTTGCTGGCAGTCCCGGGTGGAGGGATAGGTCTGAATAGTCTCAGACCCAAGACAAGAAGAACTCTCCACATAGTATAGATCTATAAGATCTCTGACTTTATTCCATAGAAATATCTGTCACACACATCGGTAGACATGCACAGTGTATCTCCTCGCCGCTCGCTCGCTTCAGACTCTGCAGACCAATATTCATTTTGACGTCAATTTTTTTTTTAGTTTTAGTTGTATTTTAGTCACCTGAATTGTTTTAGTTTTCGTTGTGTTTAGTCAACTAAAATCTGCAGTACGTTTTAGCCGACTAAAATTGAATGTGTTTTTTCGGTAAATTGTAATGCATTATTTATGGTCGTTACCATCTGACCGAGAGAGATGTGGATCACATAAACACGCCACAAGACTTACAACATAAAAAGACCTGAAGTGTGCCTTGGTGGTCTGGTCAGTATGCCAAGAAAAGGGGGCATACCCAAAGTAAGTAATTGGTAGTTAATTGAAGAAGGATATGCTGAGAAGTGCCCTGAAAAAGGGAAGGGCGGGAGGGTGTCGAATGCGATTGAATGCGCAAACTCACGGACATGAGGTGAGCTGGGAAGAGTCAGCCCAGTGACATGTACCGCACACTGAACCGACAAAGAGCATGTGTGAGTGGGCTGCTTAAATACCCTCCGGGCTCCTCCCATAAACTCAGGCCACCATACTGGCCTTCTTATTGATGGTCGTTACCCTCTGACCGAGAGAGATGTGGATCACATAAACACGCGACAAGACTTACAACATAAATAGACCTGAAGTGTGCCTTGGTGGTCTGGTCAGTATGCCAAGAAAAGGGGGCAAAAGACTCAGATAGGGAAATAGCTTTTATTGATTTCTTGTATTTATTGAGCCAGCTTGGTAAAGGCTTGCGCCATTTATTCCTGAGGATTTGGGATGTATGTGGCAAAACAAGGAGACTTCCATCAGTCTGGTATCTTGATTACGTGGTCTGGTACTCCCTGTTGTGAGGCTGCTCTAATTCGGAAAGAATGTCCCGAGAACTGACTGGGGTTTGAAGCCCAAGTTGCTTAGGAGGATTCTGACATGCTTGACAAACTGGCTGCCACTCAGGGATCTGGTTTAGAAAGGGTAGCAACAAGCTACCATCAGATTGGCTGGGTAGATGCAGCAGTAGTCGGTCGAGCACCGTCACTGGGCATCAGGCGTTGTTAGTCAGAAACAGGTTGATGTCAACCCCCGGGGCTGGTTTGTTGTGTTTGCAGACTGTGAGATAGTAGTGGTTGGAAAGCAAGTCGGGTGGCGTCAGAGCAGTGTCTGACTGCCGGAGCCACTGACTGTAATTTCACTAGGTCGTAGGGAACCGTATAAGGCCTGGTAGATGGCTGTTTGGGTGACTATGCTGGGCAAAGCCCTAAACGGGGAACGAGTAAGGATTTCAGATGTCCCTAAAGAGGGCACTCTTGAAAGGTAGGCGCTTGCTACTGACTACAGGTTGGTGCCTTTGTATGCCCTGTAGGAGGGACTTGACTGCATGGGCTCGAGAATACTGACGGTTTACTGGGGTCCTGCAGGGACAGGAAATGCTGGACACCATCTAGATATGGCATGATAGTATTGAGAGAAAGGGTCAGCTGCGTGTGGCAATACAATATGAAGGCTAGGACGTGTCTAACTGCTGCTCCGGGGCAAGGGGCCAAAAATTAGCAGTTAGTGTTCCAAGCAGTGCGATAGGCCTTCAGTGTGTTGCGTGCCAAGGAGTGGTTAATAAGCTGTGTTGAGTTGGTGAGATGCGACTTCAGTCCATCGTCAGCAATGACCAGGGTGGGACAGGGATAGTTGTTGGGTCGGCTCCAGGCTTTTGCTGGAAAAACAAAGTAAGATTGGAATGGGACAGAGCATTAGCTGCGATTTTGCATTTGCCTGTCTACAGAAGATATTAAACTGGTGAGGGAGTGACAGCTGCAGGAGCCTGCGCAGGAAGGACGTGATGGGGAGTGACTTAGATCTACCTTAATTGATGATGTCGGCTGTGGCCTGATTGTCTGTGGTAAAGAACACTCTCTGTCCTGTTCAAGTGTGGCCCCAGACCTGGGCAGCTTCCACGATGGGGTACAGCACGAGGCATGATGAAGACTGGGCGAAGCAAAAATTTAAGAGGATTTCTGGGGGCCAAGGTTTGGAGAACCAGTGGCGGCCAAAAAATGGCCGCAAAAGCCAGTGGTGGCTCGGCTGACACTCCCGGGATTGAAGATTGAAATGCTGTTCTATCAGGTGGGGAAGTTGTCCCACATAGCTAAGTCTGCTACTGATGCTTGGTCTAGCTTGAGAACTTGGACTGGATCTTGCATCGGTGTGAGAAAATCAAGACAATACACAGGTGCTCAACAAGACGATATACATGCACTCGCTGACCATTGTGTGCTCGCAGACCAACGTGCGCTCGCAGACCAACGTGCGCTCGCAGACCAACGTGCGCCCGCAGACCAACGTGCACTCGCAGACCAACGTGCATTCGCTGACCAACGTGCATTCGATGACCAACGTGCACTCGCTGGTGCTGGATGGAAACCTGAACTAACCGCAGGGAAAAAGACAGAGAAAAGATGAGTGGCCCACGTGCCACTGAAGATGAATGGCCAACTAGGTGCCACTGTGTGTTTGTGTGGCTGATTGTTTGTCACTGAGGTGTGTTTGCAAGTTTAGTTTGTATTCGGGTTTGCACGTGGTGCGTGCTGCAAAGTTTTTTTATACTACTGCAGACAATATTGTGTGGTTGCAAGGGAGTCAGGTTGCTGGGATGATATTGTGTGGTTGCAGGGGCCTTGAGTATGAAGGTTTGTTTTGAGACGGCATTGCGTGGTTGCAAGGGTCTCAGTCTGGTTTGCTGAGACAATATTGCGTGGTTGCAAGGGTCTCAGTCTGGTTTGCTGAGACGGTATTGCGTGGTTGCTAAGGTCTCGATTATGAGGTTTGTTTTGAGATGGCCTTGTGTGGTTGCACGGGTCTCAACAAGTGAGGGGTTTCTGAGACAATATTGCGTTTTGCAATGGTCTCAAGTGAGTGTCGGGCTGCTGAGATGACTTTGTATGGCTGCAAAGGTCTGAACGGGTGTCAGGTTGCTGAGACAAGATTGTGTGGTTGCAAAGGTCTAGATGAGTGTGAGGTAGCTGAGATGATATTACATTTTGCAAGGGTCTCAAATGAGTGTCAAGTTGCTGAGACAATATTCCTTTTTTTTTTTTAAATGACTGTGAATGAAACGCTGGTAAACATGAGTTACCGCGTCTGGCAGTGTTTACAAGCGGTTACAGGCATTGGTGTTTTGAATGCCTCTGAACATCCGTCTGAACCCATTTTTATTTATTTTTTCGGGAACGTTTCTAACTCAACTGCCTAGAAACTACTATAAATGATCCTGTGTAGATGTACTGATAAGATAACATAGAGGAGAGATTGTGGATCCTGTGTACATGTACTGATAAGATAACAGAGGAGAGATTGGGGGTGGCTGAAAAAACACCCAACTGTTCCTAAACGTCCATTTACCAACAGCAGTGTACATGAGGCCTAAGACGATTTGTCTGGCTGCAAGGGTCTCAATGAATGCCAATGAGTGGGAGGTTGCTCGAGACGGTTTTGCGTGGTTGGAAGGGTCTCGATGAGTGTGGGGCTGCTGAGACGGTATTGCGTTTGCAAGGGTCGCAACAAGGGTGCCAGGCTGCTGAGACGATTTTGCGAGGTTAGCAACAGTCTCAACAGGTCAGGTTGCTGGGCCGAGATTGCGTGGTGGCAAATTTCAATTTTTTTTTGTGTTTTTATAAAAAAATTCTCTTTGCATTTTTTTTTGCATTTATATATATATATATATATATATATATATATATATATATATATATATATATATATATATATATATATATATATTGCGTTTTGTAAGGGTCATCTGTTGCAAGGGTCTTAACAAGGGTGTCAGGCTGCTGAGATGATTTTGCGTGGTTGCAAGGGTCTCAATAAGTGTGGGGCTGCTGAGATGCTATTGCGTTTGCAAGGGTCTCAACAAGTGTGTCAGGCTGCTGAGACGATTTTGCGTGGTTAGCAACGGTCTCAACAGGTGTCAGGTTGCTGGGCCAAGATTGCGCGGTGGCAACGTTTTTTTTTTTTTTTTTGCATTTTTATATATATATATATATATATTTTTTTTTGCGTTTTGTAAAGGTCATGTGGTGCAAGGGTCTTAACAAGGGTGTCAGGCTGCTGAGATGATTTGCAAGGTCTCAATCAATAAGAATTGGGTTACTGAGAGGATAGAAACGCCTGGTTTGTTTGTACCTTTAAGCGAGCAGTATAAGGTAGAAGGACAACGTCCAATTGATTCGTAGGTTCCGTAGGGGCCACTAACGAATGATATGGGAGACAATGAATGGTAGAAAATTGATAGGACATAAAGAATGTAATAACAAATCTTACTTGCGACAGTGGGCCATGCGAGTGAGTTTGCGGCGGACTGTGGCTGGAGTAAAACATATCGGGAAGGTGTAGCGTGATGCCGTGCATGAGGCAAAACAACGAGGTTTGGTGTAGAAAATAGAACGCGAGAAGTGCGTACGAATAATTTGTAAGCTCCACTGCGGGAACCGAACATATGGTACGGGTGACACCACGAGTGGCCACGAGTTTGACATGACAAACAAGCTAACGAATCCTACCTGGGACAGTGAACGTGCGACTGGGTTTGCTTTGGACTGGAGTGGGTGTGCAACACATCCGAAGACTGTGGTGTGGCGCCATGCATGACGCACAGGCAATAACTTTGGTAAATAAATGAGAGCGAGAAGAACCGTGTACAAACAATTCGTAAGTTCCGCTGCGGGAACTAAAACACACGGCATGGGGGAAACAAGGAATGGCAACGGTAGAAATTATGCAATGTATCTGATACAAAACGGTTATAAAGAGAAATGACTGATACAAAACGGTTGTAAAATGCATGAAACGAATCCGATACGAATTGGTAGTAAGGAGTATTGAACAAATCTGATATGAATTGGTTGTAGAGTGTATGCTACCCCTTGCGTTGAAACCGAACACCTACCAACCACCCATCCCCCCAGGCTAATCAAGTGCAGACAAGGCACCAGGTGAGTCCAATTACCACCTCAATCTGCCAAAGAACCCATACAAACAATACATGCTAATCTCCAAATGGATGAGACAGCAACCATAGAGAGTGAATTTTATAACCAGTGAAGCCTTGGATTTATAAATGAATGGTATGTTTGGCAGGAGGAAGTTACAAATGTACTACGCCTGTGCCGAATGATGGAACGTGAGCAAAAATAACTCGGAGGCAGGTTTTTTACAAAAGAAATGCAGGATAGGAAGCATAACAAATTGCAAGATTGCACATGATATGAAAAGGTTTGAATCCTACCTGCGACAGTAAGCGGGAACCGCCGTCGAAAGACCATGAACGGAGAAGCCGCAATGCGCTTGCGATGTCGAATGCGATTGAATGCGCAGACTCACGGACATGAGGTGAGCTGGGAAGAGTCGGCCCAGTGACATGTACCGCACACTGAACCGACAAAGAGCATGTGTGAGTGGGCTGCTTAAATACCCTCCGGGCTCCTCCCATAAACTCAGGCCACCATACTGGCCTTCTTATTTAGACCTTTCTCTAGAATTGCCAAACCCATGATATACTCCTGGAGTAAAAATCCAATCAGATCCTCTTATTTCTGGTATGAAGGATTGAACACGCACTACAGACACACATTTAGCCCTTGTGATATGGAACGTCTTTAGAAATAAAACAAAAATATTGCTTTTTGACAAACAGAAGTGCAAATGTAAAATCTAATAAAAAGAAATAAACTGTAAAGTCTATCGGCTGTAATGCCATTGCACATATGACCCGAATATATTACCAACATGGAGTATTAAGAAGAAAAAGAAATGTTTGAACTTTAACCCCTTCAGCCCCTGATTTCCAGGAACAGCAGATCTGTCCCTCCTCTCCGAACGGGGATCTGTTTACACACACAGATCCTGTTCTTGCTCTTGTGCCCGCGATCGCGGATGGACGGCGGACCTCGCGGCTGCCTGCCACACGCATCGGGTCCCCCACAGTGCAGCTTGCACGCGCCAGTGCCTGGTATGGTTCTTAAAGTGGTTGTAAACCCCACTTTATGACTTTTACCTACAGGTAAGCCTATAATAAGGCTTACCTGTAGGTATAAAGAATATCTCCTAAACCTGCACGGTTTCGGAGATATTCCCCTCGCAGTGCGCCGCTGGTGTCAGCGGCGCATGCGCAGGGGAGGATCCTCGGCTAAAGAACCGGCAGCCGCTGGACCTTGACGAATTTAAATATCCCGCACGCGCAGGAGTGACGTCATCGCCGCTCCAGCCAATCACAGCGCTGGAGCGGCGATACCCGGAAGACACGCCGGAGCAAGATGATTTCTCGCTCGGCGTGAACCAGGTACGTTTTACACACCTCATTCCGAGGTAAGTATTTCATAATGAGCTAATATGCGGTGCATATTAGCTCATTATGACTTTTGCCTTGCAGGAGAAAAAAATAAATAAAATTTAAACGGGTTTACAACCGCTTTAACCACTTCAATACCGGGCTTTTATACACGCCTCAATACCGGGCCTATTCTGGCACTTCTCTCCCACATGTACAAATCATCATTCTTTTGGTAGAAAATTTTGCAGAACCCCCAAACAGTATATATGTTTTTTTAGCAGACACCCTAGGGAATAAAACGACGGTCATTGCAATGTTTTATCTTGCACGGTATTTGCGCAATAATTTTTCAAACGCCTTTTTTTGGGGGGAAAATAATTGTTTCATGAATTAAAAAATAACAAAACAGTAAAGTTAGCCCAATTTTTTTATAAAATATGAAAGATGATGTTACACCGAGTAAATAGATACCTAACATGTCACGCTTTAAAATTGCGCACACTCATGGAATGGCGCCAAAGTTCAGTACTTAAAAATCTCCATAGGCAACGCTTTGAATTTTTTTACAGGTTACCAGTTTAGATTTACAGAGGAGATATAGTGCTAGAATTGTTGCTGGCACTCTAACGCACGTGGCGATACCTCACATATGTGGTTTAAACGGCTTTTACATATGTCGGCGGGACTTACGTGTGCGTTCGCTTCTGTGCGCGAGCTACCGGGGACAGGGGCGTGTTTTTTTTTTTATTCCTATTACAAGGAATGTAAACATCCCTTGTAATAGGAAATGTGTGTGACAGGTCCTCTTGGTGGAGAGATGCGGGGTCAATAAGACCCCACATCTCTCCTCCAGGCTGGAAAGCATGAGATCGGTAAAAAAATTCACCGATCTCATGATCAGTGTTGCTCACTAGCCACAACCGCGGCTTTGTTTACTTACGGGTACCCGGGCGTGACATCATCACATCGCGCCCGGGCCTCCGACGGTCATAGAGATGACTGGTGACCATCTGGTCACCAGTCATCTCTATGCTTCCTGCCTGCGCCGGACGATTCCTTCTCCAGGCCCCCGATGGCACGGGAGAGCCCAGAGAAGCATCGGATGGCGGCGGGCGGGGGGATGCCCCCTCCCGCCGCCTATAAGAACGATCAAGTGGCGGAACCGCCGCTATGATCGTTCTTATGGTGCGCAGGATCGCCGGCTGAAGACATGGATATCTGAATGATGCCTCTAGCTCTAGAGATCCCATCTGTGGACGTCATATGACGATGGGGCGGTATTAAAGTGGTTTATGGAGCTGACATACCAGTATGATGATTCATTGGAACGAGCCGACCCGCTGACAGCGACAGGTCGGCAAGTGTTAAATGTACTATTTTTATAGGCTGGGGATGGAATTGCGTTTGCCGATTTAGAAAAGGCCAGCAGAGGGCACCAAAGAGATAATGTGAATGAGTGCAATGTGTGGAACTGCATAGGAAAGGGAAAGGATTGATGGGAGCCTGCTTCTCTCAGACAATACAGCTTGCCGATAGAGTCAGGGGGCTAGGGCTTTAAGAGACAGGCGGACCTCCAAGGAAAGCAGAACTTCAGGTGAGTCCCTCTCTCACATTTTTGTTCTGTTTTTGTTCATTAACCAATATCAGAGCAGTTCTGTTATACCTCATATCTGGGTATTATATTAGCAGTTTCCTATTTACTGATTTCATAGTGGTTTGATTTTATATCTGATGATGTGATTGGAGGACAGACTTTTACATGGTGATAATAATGTGATAACATCCTCAAGCTTTGGAACTTTAAACAGAAAGTGATAATGAGGGAGGAGTCAATAACCCAATGATGGAGGTCTTCAGGATCAGTCCAGTCTTCATCTTGGCTGTTATCCCCCATCCTCACTCTGACCTCTGGTGGGGCTCAGCCCCGCTGTTATTTATGACTGAATCATGGACTAAATAAGGAAGTGCAGGACTTCTTGTGTTGGGAAGATAGTAATGAGTGATAGAGGGGGTGGGGACACTCATCCTATAATCCCCTCGTCACTGTCACTCCTATAAAAGACAGTTCTCGTTGTTTCCTCACTCTCTGACTAATGTCCATGAATAAAGAAATGATCTGGTAGGAGATCAGAGGAGCCATTTACTAGTTACCTTGAGGGGGGAATTGTACGATACTCAGAGACAAAGCTGCCTGATGTGAGCGGAGTCCTGGTTTAGGGGAACCAATCTGCTCATGTCTAGTAATAATCTTTGTATTTCTATTTTAGTAGATGGACAGGAGATGAGGAAAACCTCAGAGGATTGTCTCACTTTGTCTCCAGACTGTAAAGTAGAAGATGAGGACATCACACAGTATAGTCCAGGAGAAAACCCGACTACCTCAAATGTCCATCCGGCACCACACAGTGTAGATGGACCATCGTATTCCTCTTATCCTGAGGAACCTCAGACTGTGCGGGACGGTGCCGGACCATCGTATTCCTCTTATCCTGAGGAACCTCAGACTGTGCGGGACGGTGCCGGACCATCGTATTCCTCTTATCCTGAGCAACCTCAGACTGTGTGGGACGGTGCCAGACCATCGTATTCCTCTTATCCTGAGGAACCTCAGACTGTGCGGGACGGTGCCGGACCATTGTATTCCTCTTATCCTGAAGAACCTCAGACTGTGAGGGACGGTGCCGTCCTTCAAACAAATACGAGACTTTCCTGTACTGAGTGCGGGAAGTGTTTCAGTTTTCAATCCGATCTTTCCACACATCAGAGATCTCACGCAGGAGAGAAGCCGTATTCCTGTCCTGAGTGCGGGAAATGTTTTTCAACAAAGTTCCATCTTTCCAGACATCAGAGATCTCATACGGGGGAGAAGCCATATTCCTGTCTTGAGTGTGGGAAATGTTTTTCAACAAAGTTCCATCTTTCCAGACATCAGAGATCTCACACGGGGGAGAAGCCGTATTCCTGTCCTGAGTGCGGGAAATGTTTTTCAGATAAGTCCAGACTTTCCACACATCAGAGATCTCACACAGAGGAGAAGCCGTATTCCTGTCCTGAGTGCGAGAAATGTTTTTCATATAAGTCTGATCTTTCCACACATCAGAGATCTCACACGGGGGAGAAGCCGTATTCCTGTCCTGAGTGCGGGAAATGTTTTTCAGAGAAGTCCAATCTTTCCACACATCAGAGATCTCACACGGGAGAGAAGCCGCATTCCTGTCCTGAGTGCGAGAAATGTTTTTCATACAAGTCCCATCTTTACACACATCAGAGATCTCACACGGGGGAAAAGCCGTATTCCTGTCCTGAGTGCGAGAAATGTTTTTCAACAAAGTCCCATCTTTACACACATCAGAGATCTCACACGGGGGAGAAGCCGTATTCCTGTCCTGATTGTGGGAAATGTTTTTCAACAAAGTCCCATCTTTCCAGACATCAGAGATCTCACACGGAGGTGAAGCCGTATTCCTGTCCTGAGTGTGGGAAATGTTTTTCAGATAAGTCCCATCTTTCCACACATCAGAGATCTCACACGGGGGAGAAGCCGTATTCTTGTCCTGAGTGCGAGAAATGTTTTTTATATAAGTCCAACCTTTCCACACATCAGAGATCTCACACGGGGGAGAAGCCGTATTCCTGTCCTGAGTGCGAGAAATGTTTTTCATATAAGTCCGATCTTTTTAGACATCAGAGATCTCACACGGGGGAGAAGCCTTATTCCTGTCCTGAGTGCGGGAAATGTTTTTCAGAGAAGTTCCATCTTTACACACATGAGAGATCTCACACGGGGGAGAATCTGTATTCCTGTCCTGAATGCGGAAAATGTTTTTTAACAAAGTCCCATCTTTCCAGACATCAGAGATCTCACACGGGGGAGAAGCCGTATTCCTGTCTTAAGTGTGGGAAATGTTTTTCAACAAAGTATCATCTTTCCAGACATCAGAGATCTCACAAGTAAGGATAAAATACATAAGTAAACCAAATAGTAACTGGGGTAAATCTAATAGTAACTGGGGTAAATCTTTGGATCTGTTCTATAGTGCTTCTAAAAAGGAGAATTAGGAGTGGGTGTACACGATGTGGTGTAAAATGTTTTTTTCCCCCTTTTTTTTTTGATAGGAAGTATAATGCCGTGTACACACAATCATTTTTCATCATGAAAAAAAACAATGTTTTTCGGCATGTAGACAAAACGACATTTTTCCAACTTCATCATTAAAACGACGTTGCCCACACACCATCGTTTTAAAAAAAATGCTCTAGCAAAGCACGGTTATGTACAACACGTACCACGGCACTATAAAGGGGAAGTTCCATTCGCCTTTGGGCTGCTTTAGCTGATTCCATGTTAGTAAAAGACGATTCGCGCTTTTCTGTCTGTTACAGCGTGATGAATGTGCGATCTCCATTATGATCGGTAGTTTTACCAGAACGAATGCTCCCTTCTCATAACTTGCTTCTGAGTGTATGCGGCATAAGAGTGCCCTGTGTTGTTGCTGAATGTTTTTTGGTTGCGACTTAATGCAGGATAGAATATTGAAAATAGGATCTTGGAATGTCCGCGGATTGGGTACCCCAGCCAAAAGAGCAGCAGTATTTGATATGTTAGAAGTGCATGAGGTGGGGCTGATCTGCTTACAAGAGACACACTATACTAATGAAGAAACAAGCTCAGAATAGGAAATTCCAATACCAATATCACTCGGTTCACACATCTTATTCAAGGGGTGTGACGGTTTTGGTTAAAAGGGGAGTGATGTTCACCTGTAAGCAGATCAGTATTGATAAAGAGGGGTGGTACGTTTTTTTTAATTGCGTAATAGAAAACAGGGAATACGTTCTTGCAAATATATATATATATATATATATATATATATATATATATATCCCTCCGCCATTTAAGTTGGAAGTTATGTATAAACAAATGGATTTCACGATGGATAACTGGGATTCCTGTCATAGCAATGGGGGGTTTTAATGAGGTAATAAAAAATGGGATAGATTTCCAGGGGAAAGTGCACAGAATGCCTCAGAGAGTTGGTTGTATCAGTTCTTACAGGAAGTAGGGTTATTTGATATATGGAGAGTGAGAAACCCAGAGGAGCTGCAATACTCGTGTTGCTCCAGTTCTCATTCCACACTATCCAGGATAGAACTAGTCCTGGGTAATGTGGAAGCATCTCAAATAGTAAGGGAAATAGTATATCAGGTCAGAGGGGTATCAGATCGATCATTGGTGACAATAACGGTAAACTTAAAGGGGAGTAGGCGTGGTAGGGAATGGAAAATCAGTCCGTTATGGTTTAAATTAATGGGGGATCCTGAGGTGACATTATTACAATTAAAAGTGTTTATAGAGTTCAATGAAGGTACTGTGACGCAGGGAGTGATGTGGGATGCATTAAAAGCATTCCTTAGAGGCCTATGTATTCAACAAGTGGCGAAAATTAAAGTATCAAGGGAATGGAAAAATAGGATTTGGATGGAACTGGAGAATACAGAGAAGGAATATATTGAGAACCCAACACTGGAGAAGCAAAGAATATGGTTAAACAAGCAACAGGAGTACAGGGTTGAAATGATAAGAAAATCAGAGAATAAGAGATTATTTCAAAAGCAAGTTGCCTTTGGGGAGGGGGAAAGCTTTGGGAGAATGCTGGCCCACTTAGTAAGAACCAATTCCTCCCCCTCCACAGTACCCGCGATTAACACACTTAATGGAGAAATTTCCACACAGGTGTCAGTGATTACAGACACATTTAGAGAGTATTATGACAAGTTATATAGGTCAAAAGGGGGAGCGGAGGAACTGGAAGTTTTTTTCGAGAACTTAGAATTAGCGACTCTCACGGGGATAGAGAAAGAGCAAATGGAGGCCCCAATAACCCTTGAAGAGGTAGAAGTATTGAACTGGGCGATGGAAGGGGGGAAGTTGCCCACTTCGATGACTGAAGCCACAATAATAGTATTGCACAAGGAAGGGAAGAATCCATTAGAGACCACATCATATGATCCTATTTCCCTTCTCTGTGCCGATGCTAAAATAATGGCAGGTAGATTAAATAAAATTGTTGCGAGACTTATACATCAGGACCAAACCGCATTTATACTGAGTAGATCAACCAGGATGAACATTAGGAGGGTATTTCTTAACTTGCAAATGCAAATAGAGAACGGGGGCACAAGAGCAATAATGTCCCTAGACGTGGTCAAAGCTTATGACAGCTTAAAATGGGGGTATATCTGGCATGTTTTGGAAGTTTTTGGGTTTGGCCCAAAATGTATTAGATGGGTCAAAATATTGTACAACGGCCCTAGTGCGAGAATTAGAGTCAACAATGACTATTCAGCCAAGGTTCAGTTAGAGACGGGCACGAGGCAGAGGTGTCCATTGTGACCCCTGCTTTTTGCTTTAGCAATGGAACCGCTGGCCACTGCAATAAGAACGGACACAAAAATGGAGGGATTCGTGAGAACGACTGGGGAGGAGAGAATTGCTCTCTATGCGGACGATGTGCTCCTCTTCTTCGGTGACACGGATCACTCCATTAAACAGGCAATGACTATTTTCAGAGAATTTGGAAGACTCTCAGGATTGGTTATAAATTGGGATACATCAGCATTAATGCCGGTAGACCCAATGAGGACCCAGACATTGGTAGGAATTCCACAATTGGAGATAGTCGGGAGTATGAAATACTTAGGAATATATATAACAAGTGACCTTAACAAATATATAGGGAATAATATAGTCCCCCTACCGTCTACATTTAAAAATAAAATTCAAATCTGGCGGCATCTCCCACTGTCAGTCGTGGGAAAATGTAATTTGATCAAAATGCTGTGTATGCCACAATTCTTATATGTATTGCATAACGCACCCATATGGATACACAAAAAATGGTTCCGGAAAATAGACACCTTGGCCCGGATTCACATACATTGGCGCATATTTATGCCGGCGTAGTGTATCTTTATTAGGCTACGCCAGCGCAGAGCGGCAAGCACAGTATTCACAAATCACTCGCCCACACTTGCTGTTAAAGATATGCTGGGTTCCCTCAGCGTAACTCATCGTAAGATCGACAATTTTGTTTGGGAGCCACGTCGCACAACTGCGCAATTGTCAGTTAAAGCGACGCAGTGCCGAATCGCAAAAACTGGCCCGGTCATTGACCAGCAATATGGTCCGGGGCTCAAGTGGTTAAAAAATAACAAAACAGTAAAGTTAGCCCAATTTGTTGTGATAATGTGAAAGATGATGTTACACCGAGTAAATAGAAACCTAACTTGTCACGCTTTAATATTGCACACACTTTTTTTTTTTACAGGTTACCAGTTTAGAGTTACAGAGGAGGTCTAGTGCTAAAAGTATTGCTCTTGCTCTAACGCACGTGTCAATACCTCACATGTGTGGTTTGAACGGTGTTTATATATGTGGGCGGGACTTACATGCGTGTTCGCTTCTGAGTGCGAGCTACTAGGGACAGGGGCGTTTTGATTACCGGTATTATTATTTATTTTTTGACGTAATAATTCAATAAGATCTCCCCTTCAGGCTGGAAAGCATGAGTTCAGGGGGAAAAAAAAACAGATCTCATCCTTTCAGCCGCGATTGCAGCTTTGCTTATGTTTCTGCATTTCTGCTGAACTGAGCATGCTCAGGCACTTAGAAATTTTGAAGTTGCTTTTTGTGGGTGAAAATCACTTGGATGTCTCTGAGCATGCACCCAATGAGGAGACTGAACTTTCTCCATGTGTTTTCAATTGCTTGATCAGCACACGTTATATAAAGCGTGTTTATAGCAGTTGTCAGCTGCCCTGAGAAAGGGCAGGTTGTGTGTGGGGATGGCTGGCAAGAATGTCTTTGCTAAACAGATATGTTTTTGAGCAAGGGTTTTTTTGGCAATGTTTTTTTTTAATGATGTTCACTTTGATTTATTTGTCTATGGTGCCTTATTTTGCTAACGTTTTCTCAAGATGTTTTGACTAATGTTTCAATCCTGTCTGTGGGTCTATCCTGCTATTTCCAAAGCATAAACCATATGCTGTTTACTGTCTCAAATGTATATTTTTAGTTTTTATATTTGTTTGTTTGTGTTTTTATGTTTAATTTTTTTTTTTGCTTTCCTTGTTTTGTTGACCAATAAAATTACTTTCAAATTTTGAAGTTTGTTTGTTTTTTGTTACTTTTTCATGCTACAGATTGACAGATGTAGCTGCAATAGTTTGGGCCTAAACAATCAGGTGTGATTTTTGTCTGTAAGCTCCTTTCCTGGTGTGTAATCATGAAATGTCTTCCATGTTTAATCACCAGGAAATGAAAGACAGAGCGGTAAGTATTTCCTTTTTACTGCAGTGGTCCTCAAGTACCCCCGACAGGACATGTTTTGTGGATTTCTCTTATCAAGAATTTCTGTCCAGACTGTCTTTTAAATCACATGTGCAAGATGAAGGAAAACCTGCAAACATGGCCTGTTGGGGGGGGGGGGGGCTATTGGTGGACAGGCTTGAAGTGCTGATTTACAGCACTGTGCTTAAATCTAGCGCAAGGCAATCCTATTCAAATTACGGGTGTTTGAGGGAAGCCAAGTGAGTGTTAGAACCCCTGCTTGTGTTTTTTTTGGGTTGAGCTTTGTGTCCCTTTTCTTAAAATTGGATTCACTTCCTGTCACACAGCTGAACAGGAAGTGAGGTTAAAACCCTACAAATGTCTTTTCTTGGGGACACAGGTCAATCTAACTAGTGTCCCCATTAAGCAAATTGCACTCCAGCACTGCTGTGTACACCCCAAATGATTATTTAGTTTGGGGTTTAGTAAAGGCAAAGTCACTCTGCAGTAGAAGCGTAGTCGCTGAAAATCAGAGGGGAAGCACTGATGGTTTTAACATCCAATCCTGTAGAAGCAAAGTTTTTTCGTTTTCTTCCTTGCTTGTCCACTTGTAGTGCAAAGTGGATTTGCCTTTAGTAAATGGACCCCAACGTCCAAGATCCCTAATAATTTGGGGTGTACACAGCAAAATGCTAGAGTGCAATTTACATAATGGGAAACTATTTAGATTGATCTCTGTGTCCCCAAGAAAAGATATTAGTAAGGTTTTACCCTCACTTCCTGTTTGGCTATGTGACAGGAAGTGAATGAATTTGAATTAGAAAGGGTGAAGACACCTCACAAATGTTGTCACTATCAGGGGTGCAGACATCCCCAAAAAATGAGCAGATAATACTTATTTCCAAATTAATAATTTTTTATTTAACATTGGGTGGTGTTTGTGGGGTGCCCTACCACACACATTCATACATATTAGCAACGCTGTATCCTGGCCTATTGGCATGATTATATTTTCTTAGTCCTCTCAATAAAATTATCAGAAATTTGTGCTTAAAGTAGAACTAAAATCAACACTTTTTTTCTTTCATTTTGGAGAGAGGAAGGGTTATAGCCCCTGTCAGTTTATTTTGTACCATCCCTGTCCAATTGGGGAGATTTGCCTTCACTTCCTGCCCCATAGCCAAACAGGAAGTGAGAGAAAAACTATGCAAATTAAGGGAATCCAGTGTCCCCTCCCCCCCAGAACTAGTGTGTGTGTGTGTCCCCCTGAAAATTTCTGGGCATGTCTTAAAAAAAAGGGACAAAAAAGTGCAAAAAGATAAATATTACGTAAAAAAAATTAAAACGCCCCTGTCCCTAGTAGCTCGCACTCAGAAGCGTACACGCATGTAAATTCCGCCCACATATGTAAACACCGTTCAAACCACACATGTGAGGTATTGACGCGTGCGTTAGAGCGAGAGAACTAATTCTAGCCCTAGACCTCCTCTGTAACTCTGAACTGGTAAACTGTAAAAATAAATAAAACATCGCCTATGGATATTTTTAAGTCCCGAAGTTTGGCGCCATTCCATGAGTGTGTGCAATATTAAAGCGTGACAAGTTAGGTATCTATTTACTCGGTGTAACATCATCTTTCACATTATCCCTAAAAATTGCGCTAACTTTACTGCTTTGTTATTTTTTAATTCATGAAACCGTTTTTTTTTGGGACCAAAAAAAAAAGGCGTTAGAAAAATTATTGCGCAAATACCGTTGGAAATCAAATAAAAAATGACCGCCACTTTATTCCCTAGGGTGTCTGCAAAAAAAATATATATAATGTTTGGGGGTCCTGAGTAATTTCCCAGGAACTAAATAAAAATTTTACATGAAGGAGAGAAGTGCCAGAATAGGCGTGGTATGGAAGTGGTTAAAGTGAAACAATAAAAGTGAAATATTCCTTTAAATTTCATACAGGGGGGGAGGGGGTATAACATGCCTGTGAAGCGCATTTCATTTCTGAAGTGAAAAAAAAAAGTAATTTAAAAGTATGTCATTTTGTGCAGGGACAGTTCTAAGTGCGGGAAACATGCGCTATTTCACATGCTGACTTTACACCCCCCCCCAGGTACGAAATTTAAAGGAATATTTCACTTTTATTGTTTCACTTTAAGCATTATTAATTTCACTGCTCCCGAAAAAACGGCCGTTTTAAAAAATAAAAAAAGCATTGATACATGTTCCCTGGGGCAGGACTGAGGTCCCAAAACAATTTTTAGGACAAAACTTGCATATTAACATTTAAAATGAACACTTTTGATTTCTCCCATAGACTTCTATAGGGAGTTCGGCGCGGCTTTACATGTTACTTGCAATGCGCCGGCTGCTACGCTGGTTCATGCGCCTAATTAAGGATTCACCCGGAGTACTAATTAACGCATGAACCAGCGCAGCGCACTGATAATAGTAAATCAGCCCCAATAAGTATGACACAATTAAATAAGAATGTTTGGATACCACCTAAAGTTAGGGAAAACGGGCACGGAAACTCGCAGTATAACAAAGAATGTATTTAAAAATGGGACACATTATACAGGCGGGAAAAATGGGAATATAACTCCCCATTAATCCCATTAGCAGGCACAAACTTTTTTCCACCAGGTAATAAGACACGGATGGGAAGGCAACTGGGCATTAAAAAATAGGTGATATTGTCACACAAGGTAAAATAAGGCCAAGAAATTATTTACAAGCACTGGAAGGAGTTCAACATTTTAGCGAATGGGAGTATTTTCAGTTAAAGCACTTTGTGAGCACTTTACCACAGCCGATTAGAGGTGACAAAACATTAAACCCAATAGAAAAACTATGGGCCAGATCCACAAAAACCTGCCGTAACTTAACTTTTGCCATTTAAGTTACACCGCCGCAAAATCTCTACCTAAGTGCCCGATCCACAAAGCACTTACCTAGAAATTTTGAGCGGTGTAACTTAAATCCGTCCGGCGCAAGGCGTTCCTAATCTAATGGGGCGAGTCCCATTTAAATTAGGCGCGCTCCCGCGCCGGACGTACTGCGCATGCTCCCGACGCGATTTTCCCGAAGTGCATTGCGCGAAATTACGTTACGCCGAGTTTTGTGAATCGCGCTGGGTAAAAAAAGTTGCGTCGGGAAAAAAAAGAGATGCGGCGGGAAAAAAAAATGTAAAAAAAAATTTGACAGCGTCGCGGGAGAGAAGGGTCTACTTTTACATGGTGTACTAACTTTACACTATGTAAAAGCAGCCCTAATTTTGCGTTTGCAAACTAACAACTTACGGAGACTTCACGAAGGGAAACCGCTTCGTGGATCTCCTTAAGTGCTAATTTGCATAACCGACGCGGCATTTCGACGAGAAATGCCCCCAGTGGCGGCCGAGGTACTGCATCCTAAGATCCGACAGTGTAATTCCCTTACACATGTCGGATCTTCTGGCTATCTATGAGAAACTGATTCTGTGGATCAGTTCCATAGATTGAAACAGGGATACGCCAGTGGGGACACGACATTGGTAAAAAACTAGAGGACTCACAAATGATAGGTGCAGTGTTCAACTTTGCCTCTGACATCACCACAATCGAAGCAAATTACAAATGTGTGGTACGCTGGCATTTGACCCCTGAGAGAATGAATAAAATATATCCAAATAATTCTGCGTTGTGTTGGAGGGAGTGTAAACAAATAGGAACGACAATGCATATCTGGTGGGACTGCCCGAGAATACGAGAGTACTGGGAAGAAGTTCTAGAATATATTAGGAAAATTTATTCTTACCTGAAATTTTCTTTTCCTGTAGTCCGTAGGCGGCACACAATGGGTTAAGCTTTCCATCTAACCCCTGGAGGAAGAAAACTTAAACAAGCAGTGAGACAAGTTTAAATTGATTAATTGAACACAGCAGCAAGACTACCTGTCCTGCCCCTATAAATTCCCCCCAAGAACACACACAGACGTATCTTATGCAGCAATATAGTAATTTTAATGGGAGGGAAAACCTGTGCCGCCTACGGACTACAGGAAAAGAAAATTTCAGGTAAGAATACATTTTCCTATTCCTGGTCGTCCTACGGCGGCACACAATGGGATTTGCAAAGCAGTGCAAGAAAGAAAGGGAGGGACATCAATGTTTTAAGGCACCCTGAAGCACTCTCGAGCCAAAGGCCGATCCCTCGGACGATACTACATCGATTCTGTAGTGTTTTATGAACGTGTTCGGTGAAGCCCACGTAGCCGCCTTACAGATCTGGTCCATTGGAACATGATACCTCTCAGCCCAAGACGCAGCTGTAGACCTTGTGGAGTGAGCTTTCAAAAGAAGAGGGGATTCTTTGTCTTCCAGAAAATAACAATGTTTGATGGTGTCTCTTATCCATCTTGCTAGCGAAGATTTACTCGCTTTTTTCCCCTTGTTTGGCCCTTGGAACTGTAGGAACAGGGCCTCAGACTGTCTGAACTCCGAGGTTCTCTGTAAGTAAGTAGATATGGTTCTCTTTACATCCATAAGGTGTAGGTCATCCTCAGAATCCTCTTCAAATACAGGCAAAACAATTTCCTGATTGACATTCGTGGACGTGGAGACCTTGGGAAGGAAACCTGGCATAGTTCTTAGAACAACTGCATCCGAAAGCAACCTGAGATAGGGTTCTTTGGATGACAGGGCCTGAAGCTCACTTATTCTTCTGGCGGATGTAATTGCTACCAGAAAGATACATTTGAAAGTGAGGAACCTTATGGATGAACTCTCCAGAGGCTCAAAGGGAGGTGATGTTAGCCTTTTTAGCACTAAAGGTAAGCTCCAAGCTGGTAATGGCTTATGGAAGGATGGTCGTAATTTAATAATTGCTCTGAAAAACCTGCTGACGAGGGGTGTTTTTGAAAATATTCCGTTCAGGCAGGAGTTAATGGCGGTCAGCTGTACCCTCAGAGTGTTCGGCTTCAGACCCTTTTGGAAGCCCTCTTGTAAGAACTGCAAGAGAGATGCCACTTGCTCAGGAGAAGATGAATTCCTGGCGCACCAGGCCGAGTAGAGGGTCCACACTCTATTGTAGACCTTCAGGGTAGAAGGCTTCCTAGAGGCTAGAAGGGTAGCTATAACCTCCTGAGATAGGCCTTGAGCCGTCAAGGCTCTGAGTTCAAATTCCATGCCGCAAGCTGGAGTTTCCCGAGGTCTGGATGGAGCATCTCCGATTGAAGAAGAAGGTCCTTCTGGATGGGTAATTTCCAGACCTGCTTCTTTGCCATATTCAAGGCTAGCGGGAACCATGCCCTCCTGGGCCAAAATGGCAGGATTGCTATTGCCCTCACCTTCTCGTCCCGAATTTTCTGCAGCACTTTCGGGATCATCGGAATCGGGGGAAAGATATAGACGAAAAACTTCTTCCAGTTTATTGACAGAGCGTCTATCGCTAGCGGGTTCCCCACTCTGGATAGGGAGCAGAACTGGAGAAGCTTCTTGTTCCGAGAGTTGGCCATCGCATCCAAATCTGGCAGACCCCACATGGACGTGATTTTCCTGAAGACCAGAGGGTTCAGCTCCCACTCTCCCGGGCAGATCGAATTCCTGCTGAGCCAATCCGCTCTCACATTGTCCACTCCTCTGATGTGGATGGCCGATAGGGAAAGGAGGTTCTCCTCCGCCCAGCGCATGATGAGGGCACATTCCTTCTGCATGGAGGGGCTTCGTGTGCCCCCCTGTTTGTTCAGGTAGAACACTGCAGCTAAGTTGTCTGATTGTACCTGAACAGCCTTGTGGAGAACCTTGGACTTGAAATGGATGAGCGCTTTCCTGATGGCCGTGAGCTCTTTCAAATTCGATGACATTTGAAGCTCCTTCTGTGACCAGGCTTCTTGTACCCAATGATCCTCTACATGGGCACCCCAGGCTGAGCCTGAGGCATCCGAGGTGAGGACCGTCTGAATCTGAGTTTTGAGAGATCTGCCCTGTAGGAAGCGTTGAGGGTGCAACCACCACAGGAGATCTTTCTTCACTGGAAGAGAAATGTTGATATTCCTCTCCAAAGAGTCTCGGCTCTTGTCCCACTGGGTCAAAATGCAGTTTTGTAGCATCCTGAAATGAGCCCTGGCCCATGGAACGGCTTCTAAGGATGATGTCATCATTCCTAGTATTCTCATCGCTTTCCTCACTGAGCAGTGATCGGTTTGCAGGAGACCTTGCACCGCCCGTTGGAGATTGGTAGTCCTCTGATCTGAGAGGGACAACTTCATTAGAAAGGTGTCTATCGTGAACCCGAGGTAGGAAATGACTGGAGTAGGGTCCAGAGAAGACTTTTTCAGGTTCACTAAGAACCCGTGGGTATCTAGCATTTGAAGAGTCTTGTGAAGATGTTGCTTCAAGACGGCTTCTGAGGGGCCCCTGACTAGCCAGTCGTCTAGATAGGGAGTAACACATATCCCCTGTAACCGCAGAGCCGCAGTCAGGACCACCACCACTGTCGTAAAAACTCGAGGCGCCGAGGTGATGCCAAATGGAAGGCATGTGAATTGAAAATGGAGAATCTGGTGATCGAGGAGGAGAGCGATCCGAAGATATTTCCTGTGTGCTCTGAGGATAGGGATATGCAAGTATGCATCCTGAAGGTCGACTGACGCTAGGAAGTCTCCTCTTTCCACGTTCGCGATGGCAGACCGAATTGACTCCATTCTGAATTTGTGTTTGACAAAAAACTGATTTAGATAAGACAGGTCTATTACTAGCCTCCATCCTCCCGAGGCTTTGGGTACCGGAAATATCGGGGAGTAGAGACCTTGGAATTTCTCTTGATCTGGAACTCTTTCTAGAGCGTGCTTTCTTATGAAGTCTTCTACTAACTCTAGAACTACTGGATTGGAGGGTTTGTTGAGCATGAACTTCTGAGGTGGGAAAGAACTCAGCTCCAGAGAGTACCCTCTTGTGATGATGTCCGTCACCCAGGAGTCCGATGACGTCTTTTGCCAGACCTGAGAAAAAAACCTCAGCCTGCCCCCCACTGGAGGAGAGGTGCTGATGGCGTCAAGATTCCTTGGGTTTATTAAAGGGCTGCTTCTTGGCTGTCGCCGGATCCTGCCTTTTTTTATAGTAGGATCTTCTGCCCCGAAAGGAATAGTTTCTTCTTGGGGAGTATCTGGATCTCCCAAAAAATGGCTTATTAGACTTTTTCTTCTCTAAGGGAAAAGCAGCGTCTTTTTCCTCATTGTAAGATTTGAGAATATCTTTTAGATGAGGACCAAACATAGAAGAAGGATGAAAAGGCATGTTAATGAAACTAAACTTGGATGGCATGTCACCCGTCCACTGCTTTATCCAAAGCGCTCTCCTGGTTGCGTTGGACAAAGCGAGGGATCTGGACGAAAACTTCAAAATATCCACAGGTGCATCACACAAAAATTCCGCAGCAGACTTCATCATGTCAACCCCTTTCAGCAAAGAGTCCCTGGACACTCCCTCTTCTATATCCAGAGATAATTGGCTTAGCCAGATCCTAAGAGCTCTAGCTACAGGAACTGAGGATGCCGCTACCTTGGAAGCGGAAGCTGCGGCTAGGTAGTTCTTTTTAGCCAGGCCATCTGCCTTGCGCTCTAATGGGTCGGACAATTTGGAGGATTCGTCTGAGGGAAATAGAGATTTTTTAACCATCCGGGCAGCCGCCAGATCAAGCTTAGGTGGATTCTCCCATTCGGATGAACATTTGGGGTCCAACCTATATGTAGTTTTAAAGCGGGCCCCCACATCAGACCTTCTATCAGGGTTGGCCCAGTCCTTCTTAAACCAGTCATTTAAAATAGGGTGAGAAGGCAATCTCATATCCGGGATCTGTGGAAAGTAGTACAACTGATCCTTCTTTGGTCTGGCTGACACGTCTTTAGAAGACTCTATAGTGTCCTTTACTGCAGAGAGTAATTTGGGAAACTTATCCCTGGGCAATAAGTATAAATCATCATCCAAATCGTCAAATAATACTTCCGGACTGGATGAAGAGGCAGAAGATTCCCCAGAAGTGTTGGATGCAGCAGGGGACACATCTCTGGGAACCCTCTTTCTTTTCCTTTGCCCCAGGGAGTCTTTAAGTTCTTTAAAGGTATTACACATCTCATCTTTAAACCAGGCTAGGAAAGCATTGGTCTGCCCTCTATCTGATTGATTCAAGCAAGTTTCACAGGTGTCTCTAGTATATGATTCTGGCAAAGGTTGTTCACATTTGCTGCACATATTATGTCTAGACTTCCTTGTAGCTTTACCAGAGGGAGCCATCTGGAAAAACAAACAGAGAAAGGCCCCCACTTCTGTAATACAATTGCAGAAAAAGAACACAGAGAGACAAACCTCAGACAGTGTCTTACCTCTGACCGGCCAAGGGATCTGCTGCCTAGGCTGAGTGCAGCGATTGCAGATCCCACCAGTCAGAAAAGGCCCCAAAACAGGAAATGACACGGATAGAGGGAAGGCCCTGGGATCCCACACAAACAATTCCGGCTGCCCGTACATCAAACTATCAGTGGAAGTAAAATTGTAATTTACCTTGCAGCCATGTTCCTCCGCTTGTGGTCCCCATTGCTGACGCGAACTCCGGCACTCCCGGAAGTGCGTCATAACACTGCGCCGACCTTTCCGGAGACTTCCGGTACTGCGGCGTGTATACACCCTCGGTGTCCATCTCGTACCGGTCTTTTCGACGGGAAAACATGGCGGCTTCCTATACCGGACCGAGGGATGTCGGGGTGCAGGCTGAGGGACCGGAGATAGCATCCGGTATACGGCCGCCCCTACGCTCAGCAACCCAGAAGCACCGGGTGTGAGCACTTGCCTCACGAATTCTTCATCTGTAGGTAGAAGAAAAATAAAATACGTCTGTGTGTGTTCTTGGGGGGAATTTATAGGGGCAGGACAGGTAGTCTTGCTGCTGTGTTCAATTAATCAATTTAAACTTGTCTCACTGCTTGTTTAAGTTTTCTTCCTCCAGGGGTTAGATGGAAAGCTTAACCCATTGTGTGCCGCCGTAGGACGACCAGGAAAGAAGAAATAACAGGGGAAAAGATCTTGCGGAATCCCTTGTTTGTTTCACGGAACAGACAGGCCAAAAAATCAGTATGGAATGACTTTGGTTCCGGTGTTACTAAATGCAGCAAAGGGCCTAATCCCAAAAAATTGGTTACACCCAAAGAGGCCATCCATAAAAGAGTGGATACAACGAGTAGACTTTAGAGCAGAAATGGAATATCTGGGGCGAGGAGAACTGGGAGGGGAGGCCAGATGTAGAGCAGCCTGGGAGAAATGGAGAGCTTTCAAAACGTCAGAAAAATTTGCTCAGGCATTGATAGAAACAGACAGGTGAAGATACAGAAATAAATAAATGGGTTGAACGCTAATGGTGATCGACAGATCCGAAGGGGTGAGGACTAGGATTGGGGGAATAGATATAAGAGGCAGGGGAGCACTTGACGCGAGGGTTGCCTCTGGGGAATGATGGCTATAGCTAATTTTGGTTGTTCATTTGTGAATGACTTTTCTTTTATATATAAGAAAGAAAGAAGAAGGAAAATTTATGAGAAAAAAAAAAAAAAGAGGCAAATGACGGGAAAAAACACACATGATGCGAAACCATAGAAGAGACGTAATGGGCAAATTATCCGTGAGCAAGTCTCGCTGTCCTTTTTTTTGGTTAAGTCTGAAGTGGTAAAAATATATATATATATATATATATATGAATGGTGTATAGCTGCATTACATATGTGGGATTCCATTCATTTCCTATACACCATTCACATGTAAATAGGCACATGTATGAGCTTTAAATATTGATAAAAACAATGTTTTTTAATAATTAGGTTAATGTATATTGTTTGGTGGGAATGTAACTTTATTATTTTATTAATATGTGGCGTATAATGTGTGCTGATTCGTGTTCAACTTTTTCTGTATTTTTCACTTCCTCATACAGTAATCCCGCTACATCACGCGAGATTACAGTGAGAGAAGCAGTTCTCAGGAGTTTCCAGCCGTTTGTAGATCGCTCCTCATCTCAACATGAGAATCGATCTACAAAGCTTCATAAACCGGCACTCAGAGGAGAGCGATCTCCCCTGAGAATTGAATAGCGATATTTTACCGCACTTTCATAAAAGGACACCTATGAGACGTTTCTCTGGGCTGCAGTTCCTCTGATCTCAACAAGATGGTGATCTCACTTCTACCATAGAGAGAAGAAGTCTATGGAAGACAGGAAATTATGTCAGGGTCAGACAGGAAGTTCCGGGTGAGAGGTGAGTCGGGAGGAATTAGTGAGGAGACATCGCTGGAAGAAGCAGCAGAGGAGGTAATAAGATCTTATTTTCTATTTACACCCAGTAACCCCGTCATGTCCGTCCTCTTCCTCCATAGTCACTGTGACGTCTTTTATCACCAGCAGATGATGATACACACATATATAGTGTGGAAACCTAGATTAACCCCTTTAGGGTCAGAACATTCCCCCACTTACAAGGCCGGAACATTCTCTTCATTTCAGTTTATACGGATTATACGATAATACGGGTTTTTTTTTTTTTTTTTTTTTTAGAGGTGGAATTATGATACGTGTTTTTGATTTTATAATCTTTATGGAGGAGGAAATAACTATTCCTGATGTCTGTGAAGGTTCAACACAAGGGATGTGTCTGGATGATGACCTTGGGCTAGATTCAGGTAGCCCTGTGTAATCTTGTGTGGGCGTAACCTATCTCCGATACGTTACGCCGCCGTAAATTAGGGCGCAAGTTCCGTATTCTGAAAGAACTTGCGCCCTAAGTTACGGCGGCGTAACGTATGTGCTCCGGCGTAAGCCCGCCTAATTTAAATTTGGATGATGTGGGCGTGTTTTATTCCAATTTAGTGTGACCCCACGTATTTGACTCCGCAAATCGTCAATGCTTTAGACGTGAACGTAACTTACGTACAGCCCTATTCGCGAACGACTAACGCAAACAACGTAAAAATTTCAAAATTTAACGCGGGAACGACGTCCATACTTAACATTGCGTATGCCTCATATCAGCAGGAGCAACCTTACGCCGGAAAAAGCCTAACGTAAAAAAATGCGCTGGGCGCATGTACGTTTCTGAATCTGCGTATCCAGGTCATTTGCATATTCTACGCTGAAATCGACGGCAGCGCCACCTAGCGGCCAGCGTAAATATGCACCCTAAGATACAACGCCGTAAGAGTCGGATCTTAGCCTAATTTCGGCGTATCTTGCTTTCTGAATACAGAAAGAAGAAACGCCGGCTCAGCTTTGAATTTACGCAGCGTATCTATAGATACGCTGGCGTTAATTCTTGCTGAATCTAGCCCCTTATCTTTGTAAGTATCAGGTGATGTCACTGTCTATTTCCCTATGTAGGAGTATTTAGAAGGACACAAGGATCTCTACAAGGACGTCATGATGGACAATCAGCCGCCCCTCACATCACCGGGTAAGAGGAGACTTTATTGTAAAGGAGAGAGCAGGACGGAGGCTCCACCTAGACCCCCCATCATCTGATAAACACATAGAAACAATGTATTCAGTCAGTGTGTGTGTTTCCTACAGATGGATCCAGTAATGGGAACCCACCAGAGAGATGTCCCTGTCCTCTGTATTCCCGGGATTCCACACAGGAGGGTCACACCATCCCCCACCATCATCAGGTAGATGAGGAACATTTATTGGTAGTTTTGATTTATACACAAGCTCGTTTGTTACAATGAACGTTTTGTTATATATTAAGAGTGGAAACCTTGAAGATTATAATATTGTTGTCAAAGAAGAGTATAAAGAGGAGGATGAGGAGTATGGAGTGATGGAGAAGTATTCTGATGGACACAAGGACATGATGGAGCCACCTAATACCAGGAACCCACCAGAGAGATGTCCCTGTCCTCTGTATTCCCGGGATTCCACACAGGAAGGTCACACCATCCCCCACCATCATCAGGTAGACGAGGAACAATCACTGATAGTATCATTAGGATCTGTACATTATCTGCATTGTTACCATTGATGTCATTTTTATTCTATATTCAGAGTGGAAACCTGAGAGATCCTAAAGTTGAGGTTAAAGAAGAGATAAAAGAGGAGGATGATGAGGATGGGGTGATGAAGGAAGAACACACCACCCCCCACCATCATCAGGTAGATGAGGAACAATTATTGGTGGTTATGATTTATACACAAACATGTTTCTTATAATGAATGTTTTATTATATATTCAGAGTGGAAACCTCGGGGATGATAATATTGATATTAAAGAAGAGTATAAAGAGGAGGATGAGGAGTATGGAGTGATGGAGGAGTTTTCAGAAGGACACAAGGATATGATGGAGCCACCTAATACCAGGAACCCACCAGAGAGATGTCCCCGTCCTCTGTATTCCCGGGATTCCACTCAGGAAGGTCACACCACCCCCCACTGTTACAAGGTCGGTGGGACGGAGCATCTAGAACATGGACTGGTGGAGATGATGTGTGGATTTTGCATGTAAGTTTATATCTTACAGATGATATTCTCTCTCATTCTCTTGGTTTAGAGTGGAGATCCAATCGATATAGAATTTGAGGTGAAATCAGAAGAAGAAGAGACGTATGTGAGGGATGATCAGCAGTCTATGGAGGAGGATGGAATAACGGGGACATTTATAGAGGAGGACACTCCTACAGAGATCAGCACAGGTGGGTCATTAACACTAAATCCATTCCTCCACCCATACTGCTCACTGATTGGTCCAGAGTAGGGCGGGGACTGGGTGATATCAGCCTGTAATCCCCTGGTCACTTTCCTGAGCTGTGTTCCCCATCCTGTATTCCTGTATTTCTCTTGGATAATCTTCCTTCTCTGTGCTGCAGACACAATTTATGTCTCTAGACTGGATTTATGGAGATTCTGGGGTTCAGCTGGCAGCAAAATGTTGATTTTCACCATAGGGTTTGCTTGACCTAGACACCTGGGGTATGTACCTTGGGTCTTCTGCCCCATGCCCGGGTCTAGTGAGATCTCTGACAGAACAATTCTCCCGGGTTACTTTCTCTGTTATGCTGTGCCGGGTGGAGGGATATGTCTGTATAGTCTCAAGCCCAAGTCACTTAGTGCAGTCTCAGGAGATGGGAGGCAGCGGTGTGGGATCTCTGCAACTTGTCTCCAGTAAACATTTCATCCGCCACTGATTACTGAATACCAATATCATGAGTCCTGACCCCTGCACTATATACTCTATGTTGTACATTACATACTCCTGACCCCTGCACTATATACTCTATGTTGTACATTACATACTCCTGACCCCTGCACTATATACTCTATGTTGTACATTACATACTCCTGACCCCTGCACTATATTCTCTATGTTGTACATTACATACTCTTTATTGTCTCTGAACAAGAACGGTTGGAGAGCCGGTTTAGGGCCAGGACACATTCGAGTAGATGCAATAACAATTGGCAGACTCCGAGACTTCTATAGGTAGACTGCTATACAGTGGAAGGCCTCCAGCTGGACACCACTTCTGTATAGGTAGGACCGCTGTCTCCTATGGTAACAAATCTTGTTACAGTCACTAACGGTAGTTCTACATAACTCTTGGTAACACAGAATAGTTCTCTTCTTCTCACACAGTCTCTCACTGCAGATCTTCTCTCCCTGAGCTCCCGGTCTCTCACTAGTAGGGATGAGCTTTATGTTCGGGTCGAACATGAGTTCCACTCTAACATTGGCTGTTCGTCCGTTCATCGAAAAACGAACATTATGGGGCAATAAAAGGAAAAGAGACAATTTGGGAGAGATGAACACTCTTCCAGATTCAGGGATTTTAAAGTGAGAAGTGTCAAATGTTGTAAAAAGGCAAGTACAACAAACACAGAAGGTTTTACAAAATTATCAAAAGTTTTTTTAATAATAATAATTCATAAAAACAATTATAGAAATAAATTGGACCACAGTAGTTACAAAAGCGAGATAAGTGACAGTATGCAGGTAGCCAACAAGTTTCGCACAAAGGTGCTTCGTCAGGGCCTTGCAACTTTTCTTTTGGATTAAGTGGTCTGTGTGTGACATAAAAATACGCCATTAATACACATCAAATAATACAGTATAATACATTACATATTTTTGTCAGTAGAAACATGATTTCTGTGTGCTCACCGATTCTGCTAGGAACCAAATCAAATATGTCAAAACGCGGCCCAGAGGGTCCCAATGGCACGAGGATCAAGGATTGCCAAGGCAAAATATGTAATGTATTATACTTATTAAAAAACTTTTGATAATTTTGTAAAACCTTCTGTGTTTGGTGTACTTGCCTTTTTACAACATTTGACACTTCTCACTTTAAAATCCCTGAATCTGGAAGAGTCTTCATCTCTCCCAAATGGTCTCTTTTTCCTTTTATTGTTTCTAACCACGGGATTGTGAGTCCTTGTCATTTGGATCTGGAAACAGTCCCACCATCTTTCTTTTTTATGCTAGAATATTATGGGGTGTTTGCGCCAAATTCGAGCGCCGCGTCACGCACCATAATGCACTGCGAGATCGCAGTACAATGCTGTTTGATGATTGGCCAAAGCATGCACTATGACCCGCATTCTTTGGCCAATCCCAGCGCCGTCAGCAAAGAGAGCCATAATTGGCCAAAGGCAGGGTGCCTTTGGCCAATCATGGATCAGGGGGACTAAGTCCACGCCCCACACTATATAAGGCCGCATGCATGTCGGCCCTGTGTAGTGTGTTGTTGGCGTGGACAGAGACAGAGTGTCATTTAGATTGAGCAGGCAGGTGATTCAGTTAGCTGCAGTGCATTTAATATAATTATATATATATATATATATATATATATATATATACACACACACATATATATATATATATATATATATATCCAGTGTAGCTAGATCTGACTGCAGGCCATTCCTGGTGTACTTTTTCTAATATACTTTCAGGCAGGCAGGTGATTCAGTGAGCTGCAGTCCATTAAATTATATATATATATATATATATACAGTCTCCTACATATATATATCCACTGCATCCAGTCTAGCCAAGCCTATCTCCTTTTTTTTCGGCGTTGAGCCACAACATGCAGAAGAGTTGGAGTGGATAACAAAGCCGTCCTCTTCCTCCTCATCCTCTGTCACCCAGGCTCAGAGTAGTTTGCCTGCCAATGCAGCTGCCACAGCGGCCTATTCCATCGGCTCCATGTCATCAGTCAATCCTTCCCTAGCCCCACCATCATGCACGGAGGAGTCCCCCGAACTGTTCGACCACAGTGTCGGGTACATGCTGCTGGAGGATGCACAGCGTTTTGAAGGCTCTGATGATGGGACCCAGGTTGAGGAAGGGAGTAACGTGAGCCTAGAGAGAGGGGGTGCCCAAGAAGGACAAGAAACTGGCAGTCATGTTCCCCCAGCTGCAGCCTACTGCCAAGTTTGCTCCAGTGAGGAGGAGGGAAGGGATGATGAGGTCACTGACTCTACTTGGGTGCCTGATAGAAGAGAGGAGGAGGAGGAACATCTCCAATGAGGCAGGATGCCCTCCAGGGGGCAGCTTAAGGGCAGCCACCCTATTGCATCACACTGCAGAGCTAAGCATGTGCAGGGCGCTTCTAACTCTCCGCGTATTTTGAAAAGCTCTTTGGTGTGGGCCTTTTTTGACACATGTGCAACAGATCGCACCGTTGCTGTTTGCAACATTATGTCTGAAGCGTATCAAGCGTGGCCAAAACAGCAACCGCTTGGGCAACACATTTCCCTACCCCTGTTGCTAAATCGTAGAAAGAAATTCGGTCCCGGCCATCCACATGCTCAGCGTCTGAATGCTGGCTTGGCTAAATTGCTAGCACTGCAACTGCTGCCTTTTCAGCTGGTAGACTCTGCCCCCTTTTGTGAATTTGTGGAATGTGCGGTACCTCAGTGGCATGTTCCCAAACTCCATTTCTTTTCACGGAACACTATTCCGGCGCTCTACCAGCATGTGGAAGGCAATGTCTTGGCCTTGTTGGACAGAGTGAAAAATATGGAGTAATGCCTGGATCAACCGATTATAAATACCTTACAAAGAGGGAGTATATATGAATCTACATATAGTTCAGTGCATCTATCCAAATCTCATTCACATAGAATACTATGTCAATGCAGTTCTGATGGCCTAGATAAATCTAGCAAAAAAGAGAGAAAATAAAGTTCTCTCAAAGTAGACCAAAACCGACCACTATGGATGGTACAATGAACTTTAATCATAGAAAAACACACAGCAATAGTTAATCAAAAAGGGGTGACAGATAGATGGATTGGTTTACACAATTAAAAAATAAGACAACGTTGTCTAATTCGTTTAAAAACAGGGGAATCGCAGCTGAGCTTGCACAATATGCAATTGAGCTACTGGCCTGTCCTGCATCCAACGCACATTCAGTGCTGCTGGAGGCTTTGTAACCGATCACAGAGTGCGCCTGTCCACAGACTCTGTTGATCGGCTTACCTTCATAAAAATGAATCAGTCTTTAATCACCAGCTACCAAGCACCTGATGCTGATGTAACCAATTGATTTTTCTATGGATGTGGGATCCCTTGAAGACTGCCTATGCTGAGTGACTATCATATTATGCTGAGTGACTATCCTATTCCTCCTCAATGTTCATGTTGATAGCTTCTAAGAATATTTTTGTTTCAGGGCACTACCACCACTGCCTAAGGCCCAATTCTTCTGCCCCTGTTTACACGCCCCTGTTAATTACATTTTTTGATCTAATATTTCACAGCAGGGCCCGTTCCTGCACCCATTAAGAGTAACGGTGAGGACTTACTGTGTTCTGGTACCACCAACAGCTAAGGCCCAATTTTCTGCAGGGTATATAGGGCAGGCCGTATAGTATATACAGGCGGCCCCCTACTTTCAAACATCCGACTTACAAACGACTCCTACTTACAAACAGAAGGAGACAACAGGAAGTGAGAGGAAATCTACCCCTAGGAAGGGAAATTCTCTCCTGTAAGAATTAATATGGGAAAAATGTGTCTCCTCTCCACTGATGCTTTATCACCAATCCTTGTTTCCCTAATAACCCCAAATTTTCCAAATCCAATTGTCATTGGGACAGAAAGTGAGGTGAAATCTTCTGAACACGGGGCACAGACAGCAAAACAAATGTTACAGGGGTGATAAGCCTTCCCTATGTTTTCCACAAAGCTTAAAAATGTATTTTTTTGTCTGGAACTACACTTACAAAATGTACCAGTTCCAAATTACTAACAGATTCAACTTAAGAACAAATGGGTGTTCAAATGTTCGCACAAACTTTCAGTCTATTCGCTTGTTCTGCCGCAAACCGAACCTGGAGGTGTTAGGCTCCTCCCTACTCACTGGACTTCCAGATTCAGTGGCCACTGAATCTCCTGAGCTCTTCTACAGCTAACCCGCTGTATATTCCTCGAGCGTCTCCCCCGCTATCCTGCTGGGCCCCTGGCTTGGCACCTGCTGAAGCTTTCCCACTTCTTCAATGTCCCAGGCTGGTGAGAAGACTGCTCTGGTACTGGCTCCAGCTTACTAACTGTAGTCTCCGGTAACAAGGTGGATGGTCCCTTAGTGGCGACATCTTCCCCTCCACCTCCAACCACAACTGGTTCCCCGTTCGGCTGAATCTTTACTCTCAGTTGAACTCCAATCCTGCAGTCCCAATCCTGCGCTGATTCTCTTGCTCCTGGATAGGCCTCAGGCTTCCGGCCTAAGAACCCGGGCAACATAACACATGTCCACCCAGACAGCTGTCCAGGTGGCACAGAACCTTGATCACCTGACTCCCCCCCCAAATTAATAGTCTCTCCCAGCAGGCCAAGGGACCAAAGAAACCCCTGCAAATTGGCTGAGGCACCCCATCCATTCATAATCCGACCTTGCTACACCCTTGTATAGTGCCATCTAGTGACAGAAGAGAAAGGGTGAAATCAGTAGATCTCCTAACAATAAGCAAGGATAACTACCACCTGGTGAACTCAATTTATTAGCCACCCTTCCTAAAGACCAGGGTGCTACATGTTCATTACATACTCCTGACCCCTGCACTATATACTCTATGTTGTACATTACATACTCCTGACCCTCATCCTATAATCCCCTCATCACTGTCACTCCTATAAAAGACAGTTCTCGTTGTTTCCTCACTCTCTGACTAAGGTCCATGAATAAAGAAATTATCTGGTAGGAGATCAGAGGAGCCATTTACTAGTTACCTTGAGGGGGGAATTGTAAGATCCTCAGAGACAAAGCTGCCTGATGTGGGCGAAGTCCTGGTTTAGGGGAACCAATCAGCTGATGTCTAGTAATAATCTTTGTATTTCTATTTTAGTAGTTGGACGGGAGATGAGGAAAACCTCAGAGGATTGTCTCACTTTGTCTCCAGACTGTAAAGTAGAAGATGAGGACATCACACAGTATAGTCCAGGAGAAAACCCGACTACCTCTAATGTCCATCCGGCACCACACAGTCTAGATGGACCATCGCATTTCTCTTATCCTGAGGAACCTCAGACTGTGAGGGACGGTGCCGGACCATCGTATTCCTCTTATCCTGAGGAAAAATGTTTTTCAGTGAAGTCCAGTCTTTCCACACATCAGAGATCTCACACCGGGAAGAAGCCGTATTCCTGTTCTGAGTGTGGGAAATGTTTTTCAGAGAAGTCCAATCTTTCCACACATCAGAGATCTCACACCGGGGAGAAGCCTTTTTCCTGTTCTGAGTGCGGAAAATGTTTTTCACAGAAGACCAATCTTTCCAAACATCAGAGATCTCACACGGGTGAGAAGCCTTTTTCCTGTTCTGAGTGTGGGAAATGTTTTTCAGAGAAGTCCAGTCTTTCCACACATCAGAGATCTCACACGGGGGAGAAGCCTTTTTCCTGTTCTGAGTGCGGGAAATGTTTTTTACAGAGGTCCGATCTTTCCAAACATCAGAGATCTCACACGGGGGAGAAGCCTTTTTCCTGTTCTGAGTGTGGGAAATGTTTTTCAGGGAAGTCCTATCTTTCCACACATCAGAGATCACACACGGGGGAGTGGCCTTTTTCCTGTTCTGAGTGCGGAAAATGTTTTTTAATCAAGTCCAAGCTTTCCACACATCAGAGATCTCACACAGGGGAGAAACCTTTTTCCTGTTCTGAGTGCGGGAAATGTTTTTCAGATAAGTCCAATCTTTCCGCACATCAGAGATCTCACACGGGGGAGAAGCCTTTTTCCTGTTCTAAGTGTGGGAAATGTTTTTCAGAGAAGTCCAGTCTTAACAGCCATCAGAGATCTCACACAGGGGAGAAGCCGTATTCCTGTCCTGAGTGCGGGAAATGTTTTTCAGTGAAGTTCACTCTTTACAGACATCGGAGATCTCACACGGGGGAGAAGCCGTATTCCTGTCCTGAGTGAGGGAATTGTTCCTCACTGAAGTCCTGTCTTCCTGTACATCAGGTGTATTAGTGAGTGCGGAAAAATGTCTTGTATGTGAATGTTGCTGGACATGTGGGGAAAAAGCACACCCTGATATACGGGTGAAACTCGAAAAATTTGAATATGGTGCAAAAGTTCATTTATTTCACTAATGCAACTTAAAAGGCGAGACTAATATATGAGTGAGACTCATTACATGCAAAGCAAGAGGGTTCAAGCCGTGATTTGTCATCATTGTGATGATTGTGGCTTCCAGCTCATGAAAACCCCAAATCCACAATCTCAGAAAATTCCAATATTCCATGCAATCAATAAAACACGGATTGTACAGAGAACGATATCGCACCTCTGAAAAGTAGAAGCTGCGTATTAATTGTGTGAAAATAGTGCAGCGCTGCGTATCTATAAATCTTATAGAAAGAAATAATTATACATTCCATAAAACTATTTATGAAAAAAGAAATAAATGATAAAAAACAGTTCATATGGAGGTTTCCAAAGCTGTCACCGCTGTGAAAAATCCGATTTCAATGGATCCAATATTCAGTGCGCACCCCCACCTGCTAAAATGCATGCTCACCTCAAGGGTGAGTATAAAACTCATAGACAGATCACCCCTTGTGTCCGATCACGATCCGTCCACTTTACCAATGGTAGTAATTCCTACAGTCTCCAGACTGCACCTCTGTGTGGGGAATCAATGTATAAATTGTCTCCAAACACCACCTTCCTCCATTCACTTATTAATAATCAATTCCACTTCTATATCCCGGGGGGAAGGACATGAAAGAAAAAACACAAGTACCATAGTGCTCTCTGCTTCTGAATTTATTATAAAAGCCCCCCCCCCCCCCTAAAAAGTTACACAGGAACAAAAATTGTCTCTGGACAGCCGCACTCTGAACAAATTGTCGCCTTTATTAAAAGAAGGACAGCACTACAAGTCACAGCAAAATAAAACCCGACCTCTGACGCGTTTCGCACTGAAACTAGTGCTTAGTCATAGCTAGAGTCCCCTAAAAAGTTACACTTACAAGAAATAACAATAAAAACAGCAAGTATCAAATCACCAGCTCATTCACCGCCGATCTAGACCCACGGCGCTTCGCCTGACATCACAGATAGGGCTCCTCCCTTCTAAACGCGTGTCGGCATCTCGTTGGCCTTCATCAGTAGATGGGTGGGTCAAATGAGGTGAAACCTTATATACCTGCCTGTTGCCTAGGCAACCCTTCAGGCATCACCACAGTCTGTAAGGACACTCCCTCTTCCTGTGACTACCGAGCTCACATTCATAGAGCTGGAGAGCGTGTCACCCGAATCTGCAAACCAGCAGGGCGCTCTCACTCGATCACACCGCTGAGCTCCGTGGTAATGTCCCATTACATCGCACACTCATGTGGAGATTAGATTGTATCGCCATTTACATACAATAAAAAAACAAGTCTAAAATAAAATGAAAAGATGTTCCTATGTATATCTTTATCTCCTTGGTTTCCTCCATTCTTCCTCCAGACTCCGGCTCCTTGGTTTCCTCCTTTCTCCAGCTCCTTGGTTTCCTCCATACGCCGGCTCCTTGGTTTCCTCCATTCTTCCTCCAGACTCCGGCTCCTTGGTTTCCTCCATTCTTCCTCCATTCTCCGGCTCCTTGGTTTCCTCCATTCTTCCTCCATACTCCGACTCCTTGGTTTCCTCCATTCTTCCTCCATACTCCGGCTCTTTGGTTTCCTCCATTCTCCGGCTCCTTGGTTTCCAAATGAGATACAAAATTTACTCTCATCAGAAAAGAGGACTTTGGACCCCTGAGCACCAGACCAGGAGTGTTTTTCTTTAGCCCAGGTAAGGCTCTTCTGATGTTGTTTGCTGGTCAGGAGTGGGGTGGCAAGAGGAATACGACATTTGAAGTCCATGTTGCTCTGATGTCCAAGATGCTCTGACTCCAGCCTCAGTCCACTCCTTGTGAAAGTCCAACACTTCTGAATGTCCTTTTCCTGACAATCCTCTCCAGGCTGCGCTCATCCCTGCTGCTTGTGCACCTTTTTCTTCCACACTTTTCCCTTCCACAGAACTTTCTATTAATGTGCTTTGATACAGCACTTTGGGAACATCCAACTTCTTTTGCAATTATCTTTTTAGAGGCTTTCCCTCCTTATGGAGGGTGTCAATGATGGCTTTCTGCACAACTGTCAGGTCAGCAGTCTTTCCAATGATTGTGATTCCTACTGAACCAGACTGAGAGACCATTTAAAGGCTCAGGAACCCTTTGCAGGTGTTATGTCTTAATTATCTGATTAGAGTAGGACACTTTACGTCGAGAATATTCCACCTTTTCACAATATTCAAATTTTCTAAGATTGTGGATTTGGGGTTTTCATGAGCTGGAAGCCACAATCATCACAATGATGACAAATCACGGCTTGAACCCTCTTGCTTTGCATGTAATGAGTCTCTCTCATATATTACTTTCACCTCTTAAGTTGTATTAGTGAAATAAATGAACTTTTGCACGATATTCTAATTTTTCGAGTATCACCCGTACACCTCAGATATACTCCATGGCTGATCTTCATCATGTAAGAAACAAGGGTTGTCCCGATACCGATACTAGTATCGGGACCGATACCGAGTATTTGCGCTAGTACTCATACTCGCGCAAATAATCCCGATACCAAAATAGAATACTTTTTTTTTTTTTTTTTTGACATCGAGCGGTGCATAGAGGTGAGCGGTGCATAGAGGGGGCGGTGAACAGGAGCCAGCGATAGACTGGGTGTCTGGGTGAGTATTCATTTACCTGGCTGCACGTATCTGCATGTACCCGGCGTCGGTGGCGCCGTCAGCCAATAACCGGCGTCCATCACGCTGCGGCTGCCACTTCCCTCCGGCTCCTCCTATGTTTAGAGCGGCCCTGCTCCCCTCCCAGCGGCGTGACGTATCTCAGGGGTCACGGCTGTATGCGGGAGGGGATGGGAGGAGGAGCATGGGAAGAGCCGAGCCCGAGGAGAGAGGCCGTTCAAGCTAGAAGAGGAGGCGGAGCCAGCGCCGCCGAGGAGGCGGAGCCAGTGCCGCCGAGGAGGCGGAGCCAGTGCCGCCGAGGAGGAACGAAGAACGGCGATACAACGAGTCAGTGTCAGCAAGTCAGTGCCACCACCACCGCACCATTGCCAGCAAGTAAGATTAACAACTAACATGTGACTAAGGCATCTGACTACAGTTTGATCGGATGTATCAGATTATGATCTGTGATGACTGCCATTCAGATTTTTTTTAATATGCAGCATGGCGAGGGGAGGGGAATGTACTGTCTGCCACCACGGGTCATAGTTACTGATGTGATATGTGTATGAAGATTATGAACTGTGACTCACAGTTCATAATTTTCATACACTTATTACATCAGTTACTATGACCCGTGGTGGCAGATAGTACATTCCCCTCCCCCTCCCCCCCCCTCGCCATGCTGCATATTAAAAAAAATCAGAAAGCCAGTCTGTAAGGGGGGGGGGGGGGAGGAATGTCTGCCACCACTGGCCATAGTAACGGATGTAATAATGTGATATGTGTATGAAGATTAATTATGAACTGTGACTGCCATTCAGATTTTTTTTAATATGCATCATGGCGGGGGGGGGGGGGGGGATAAATACAGTATGCCACCACTGGTCATAGTTACTTATGTGATATGTGTATGAAGATTATGAACTGTGACTCACAGTTCATAATCTTCATACACTTATTACATCAGTTACTATGACCCGTGGTGGCAGACAGTACATTCCCCTCCTCCTCCTGCCTTTCTCTCATGACTAAGTAAGAACTGAAGATAAGAATTAAAGTGGAGGTTCCCCCTAAAAAAAAGGACATGGCTAGAGGGACATGGCTAGAGGGACATGGCTGCATATGTGAGGGACATGGCTAGAGGGACATGGCTGCATTTGGGGACACATTTAAAAAAAGTATCGGTATTTGGTATTGGCGACTACTTAAAAAAAGTATCGGTACTTGTACTCGGTCCTAAAAAAGTGGTATCGGGACAACCCTATAAGAAACACTTCATAAGGAGATCAGAGATCACCAAAGACATGGATGAAGTGTTGTACCGTGTTGGCCATTGATAGCAGGAGAAAAATAAAAATGGAGTCATCACCTCTCATTGGCTGAGTACATTTTGTGGTGGAAGATTTCACAGACATTTAGGGATCTATTATAAAACAAATTGTAGAATGAATGTGACACGCGTTCCTCCAATCATGACAAATATTGCATCATCGGCTCCATCTAGTGGCAAAATTCTGTCACTGTGGTTTTAATACCGACCATTGACGTAAAACATAAAATACCACATTTGGCCATTAGATGGCGCTAAGTAGCATAGAAATTATCTCCATCTAGTGGCCAAATGCAATCATTTCCATTGTAAATGAATGGAAACCATTCGACCAGCACAGCAAATATCCTAATAACATTCATCTTTCCCCCATTCACACAGAAGGAATGTACATGGACTTTCCCCGGGGGAATTGCTATGCACATATTTTATGAATAGACCCCTAAATGTCAGGAGACGTTTATATAAAGATGGGAAGTATGGAGCAGATACATGAATAGACCTCCTAGCAATGTTATTACCAGGCTGCAGCTAGGGGGAGCTCTAATGTGTGAGCACAGCAGAGTGATCCCATTTAGCTCACATTAACCCTTTCACGGTCAGAGATGTTTTTGCACATTTTGGGCCTGAAGATTAGATAAAACCCCCAAACATATATTACCTGATAGCAGAGGCCCTGGAGAATAAAATGGTGGTGATTGTTAAGGTGTTCCTCGTACACAAATGTCCCCTTAATATCCGGGTTTATTTTCTCCTTTTCCCCCATTTTCTATGGTGTGATCCTTTCTACAATACTTTGTTATAATAATGTAACACGTTGTGTATTGTATTGTACGACTCCGCCTCCACATTCCAGACAAGTCATTTTCCTGACCAATCGCATTTCTACCTTTTTACTATTTCCTGATTCTATGACTGTAATCTGTTTAAAAGTAAAAATTATAATAAAAAAATGTATTGAAGAGAAAAAAAAGTTGTGTGTGTCGGTGGAATGAGAAGAATTGCTGGTGGTGTTGTCACCTGTCACAGCCGTCACACCTGGTTTCCCGGCCAATGCACCAGATAAATGTTGCAGCAAAACGGCTCTTTGAGTTCTGGGAAACCAGGAATGGACTCCGGACACGGACTCCAGGAAAACAAACCTTTTATTTCACCAGGGAAAGGAGCGACTCACGCCAGGATGCCAAGTGGCCTCTTATAGGCGTTTACAACATATAGATTTCCTCCTGTCAGAACAGCAGCCAATTCGTCTGTTAGATGCGAGTTAGGAAAAGTCGATAAACGGCTCTTGCTGTTTACACTGTGATCTGCCGTGATTGGACACAGTAGATCACGTGGTAAAGAGTCTCCGTCAAAGGTGTTGTGGTGTGTCAGACTGACTGACCCCCTAGGGTGCGCAAACATGCCAGTAAGGATAATTGAACCACTTCCCGGCCGTCATTTTGCTATAGACCGGGTGGGAAGTGGTTAAAAGCCTTCACAGGTCATCCGGTTAGAGGTAACCCTGAATAATGGGCCTAGAGTGCAGTGGTCAGGAGTATCTCATATACAGTGATCAGGAGTATATCATATACAGGGGTCAGGAGTATATCATATACAGTGGTCAGGAGTATATCATATACAGGGGTCAGGAGTATATCATATACAGGGGTCAGGAGTATATCATATACAGGGGTCAGGAGTATATCATATACAGTGATTAGGAGTATATCATATACAGTGATTAGGAGTATATCATATACAGTGGTCAGGAGTATATCATATACAGTGATCAGGAGTATCTCATATACAGTGATCAGGAGTATATCATAGACAGGGGTCAGGAGTATATCATAGACAGGGGTCAGGAGTATATCGTATACAGTGGTCAGGAGTATATCATATACAGTGGTCAGGAGTATATCATATACAGAGGTCAGGAGTATATCATATACAGAGGTCAGGAGTATATCATATACAGGGGTCAGGAGTATATCATATACAGAGGTTAGGGTCTTCTACTGACATTAATTAGAGAGAAAAGTCTCTCCTGTACGGTTCTCTCCTTGACATATCGTAGAATGAAGCCGTATTGTTCTTTCAGTGTCATCATCCCGTGTTCTGTCCATTTCCACACCGACACCAACATCTCCCCCACCATCCCGCTGTATTTGTTGTCTCACCATGTTTCCAATGATGGAGATCCAGAGACTGACCAGAGTCTTCTTCTCCATGTCACCAGACCACCTCTTCCTCTACTATTGGGGTGCTGGGCCTTTCTATGACTACTCAGGACCCCCAACCTCTTCTATAGGATTGTGAAGATTTCTATCCTATTTACTAAGAAGCTGAAGAAGATGTCCATGATGTAGATGAGGGTCACATATAGTATGAGCAGCATCACCCTTCACTCTGTCACCAAGACCTAGTCTGGCAATGCCCAGAATGATACCAATTAGTCTCTGACCAATCTCACGGTTTGGATGGAATTTCTCCTTATATCAGTGGTCAGTGTAGTGGTCCCTTACATTGGTGACCAATGGGAGAAGGACCCTCTTATATGTCATCAGTGGGAAGACTGCCCCCCTTACAGATCATTGATGTCAGTTGTTACTGAGAGACAGAAATTGCTCAAGGAACCCCTAGAACCCTTTGGAGGAACCCTGGCAGAGAAAGGATGGACTAGGCAGTAATATATTTCTCTCCCCTTTGGTGGGAGTGGAGATGACCCCATCTATAAGGATATACAATACATACACACACGAAAAGTTTCTCCGGGCTGCAGTTCCTCTGAGCTTTTTCAAGGTGTTGATCTTCTCAATTCTACCATAGAGATAGGAAGTCTCTATAGAAGACAGGAAGTGATGTCAGGTACAGACAGGAAGTTCCGGGTGAGAGGTGAGTCGGGAGGAAGTAGTGAGGAGACATCTTTGGAATCGGTAGCAGAGGAGGTAATAAGATCTTATCTTCTATTTACACCCAGTAACCCCCGTCATGTCCGTCCTCTTCCTCCATAGTCACTGTGACGTCTTTTATCTCCAGCAGATGATAATACACACATATACCTCCCAACTGTCCCTGATTTGGAGGGACTGTCCCTCATCCACAACAAAGTCTCTCTTTCCTCCTCATGTGTCCCTCATGTTGGTCTGATCTATATACATGTATATAAAATGCACTATTTATCTATCAAAAAGTCTTTCCCGGTGCTAAACCTTCCATCCAATTTCTACATTTTTCTGCTGCATTTGTAAATTCCAAAAGCCAATATAAAGGGATATTAGTGGTAAAAATGCACTTGTGGGTTTTACCAATTTTTCCCATTAAGGGGTGTGGCCTATGCCTCCATACTAATAGAAGTCCCTCATTCCCATCTCAGAAAGTTGGGAGGTATGTAAACATATATAGTTCGGTGTCGTACATTAACCCCTTCAGGGTCAGAACATTCCCCCACTTATGGGGCCGGAACATTCTCTTTGTTTCGAAAATGTTTTTTTTTTTCCCATCTAATTCAGCTTTTCAGTTTATAATAACAGACTATACGATAATACGGGATGGGGGTTTTATTAAGAGGTGTATTTATAATTGGAGATGCTCCGAAATTTTATCAGCTCAGTTCCCTGGGGGGACTCCGCAAATAATGGAATTAGGTCTCGAGCAAATGGTAAAAAGTGGAAAAAAGTCGACTTCAACCCTATATAAGTATCTATTAAGAAATACATCACCAGATATAAGTAAATTAAGTGAACATTGGAGAAGGGACTTTCCAAACTTGGTGGAGGAGAACTGGGAGTAAGTGTGGAGGTTCCCATTTCGGATACTGGTATCACTTCGAGACAAACTAATACAATTCAAAATAATACAAGCCACTACACACCATATAAGTTATATAAGATCTCTCCATCAAACTCTCAGAACAGCTGGAGATGTGCAGATATTCCAGGAAACTTCAGGCATATATTTTGGTCATGCCCAATGATAGTGGTATTTTGGAGGGAAGTCCTGAGAATAATTGCTATAGTAACATCCATAGTTTTCTAAACAGGAGGCAGAGATCTGCCTACTGGGATTGGTAGGGAAGAAGATTGTTCCGGTGGGAAGCAGAACACAGGTGGGCCTATTATTATTCTACGCTAGAAAGACGATAGTCTTAAATTGGAAGAAGGTAGAAGCTCCCTCGGTAGCACACTGGAAAAACCTAGTAAATAATAATCAGTCATTATACAGGGAGACATACTGCAATAGAGGACATGGGGAGAAATACGAGAGAGTATGGGCAGGTTGGATAGAAAATACTATGACAGCTTCAGGATAAATAGGGTATAAGGGGAGGATAAACACACCATTAAAGAAAAGGAGGGAGATGAATGTAAAAAAGGTATTTGTGTTAGATGAAATGAATGTGTTTTTTTTTTAACAACAAGGTTGGTCTTTATTGGGAAAAATACAAAAATGGTACATGACAAATCATTCTGGGAAAGAGCAGAACAATATATTGATTACATATCAAGGAAAAAACAAAGAAACACACGGGTTGACAAGGCACAATACGACTGAAAAGAAAAAAAGGATAATAAATAATAAGGCACACTTTTTGAGAGAAGGAGGTCATACCAAGCAAATAAGACAGCAGGCAACTTCTCAATAAACAACACCACAGGCACAAGAGCGAACGCCTTGAAGCAGGGAGGGGGGGAGAAGGGGAAGAGGGAGGGGAGGGGGAAGGCCTGCCCATGGTGCCAGGGATAGCTCATCCGAGTACAACTCAGGGGTTAGCAACATATGAGGGATCAGTCCAAGGCTGCCACACCTCCTCATACTTCATAGGACACCCTGTACTTATGTACGTCAATTTATACAATGGAGGTACTGCGTTAACCGCATTTTCCCAGGAGCCCACAGTGGGGGGCAAGGGGGAGATCCATTTCAACAGAATCCCTTTTTTTGCATAGAAGAACAGCAAAGAAATCAACGTCTTGGTAAATCTAGGGCGCAGCTCATCATCCTGTATACCCAATAGGGCCAATTCCGCCGACAAGGGGAGTTCCAGTTGAAGGCGGAAATTAATAGTCTCACCCACCGCAGCCCAGAACCTCGCCAGCTTCGGGCAGGTCCAGAACATGTGTAAAAAGGTGCTCTAGGAGATTGACATCGAGGGCAGTTCGGAGAACGGAGCGGATAAATTCTGTGCAGCCTCTGAGGCGTAAGGTACACCCTATGCAGAAGTTTTGTTTGGATCAGCTTGTCCCTAGAAGATATAACTACTTTAGAACTGGCCTCAAAACATTCCTCCCAGGTTTCCCTATCCAAATCGGGTAGATCCTCCCTCCATCTCTCCCACAAGATGAAATGAATGTTAGCGGAATTTGATGAAGGTTCGAGAAGAGAGCAGCTAAATGTAACTGTAAAATGTATCTAAATATGTATATGTATGTTTTTTGTTTTTTTTGTATGGAAAAAAAATGGAATATTAATAAAGAGATTAAAAAAAAAAGAGATGCTCCGAAATTTCATCGGCCCGAAACTTATCGGCCGAAAATTGTGTTTTCAGCATATTCCCGAAAGAATAAAAAGTGCAGATAATTGCGCAGTCGCAGTGGCTGCGCTTCCGGGGGTCCTCCCATTGCGGGGTGTCATCCTGGTGGCTCAAGGTCCTGTCCTCCCCTCCTCCTCTCCTTGCAGAGTGGCGATCTCACTGTGTCAGGGAGCTGAATTGCACGGGCCACAGTGACAATGTCCCGCCTCCTGTGATAGACGGCACACTGATCCAATGCCGGGACATTGAATCAGTGTGAAGTGATCACAGGAGGCGGGACATTGTCACTGCGGCCCGGGCTAATCAGATCCAGCTCCGGGCACAGGCAGGCTGCATCTGACAGGCACTGGTAGACTGCATCTCATGGGCACAGGCAGGCTGAATCAACAGGCAATGCCGAGGCTGCATCTTATGGGCACTAGCGAGGCTGAATCTGATGGGCACAGGTTGCATCCCACAGACACTGGCGAGGCTGCATTGATCTCTTGTATAGTTTCTGCAGTCTCTGACCATCTCCTGTATTATGTCTGCTAGAGGTGCACTGAATGGAAATTTTGCTAATACTATTAGCAGTGTGTTTAAGTAAGAGATTGCAGAAATGATACAAGAGAAGGTCAGAGACTGAGGACATGATACAAGAGAAGGTCAGAGACTGAGGACATGATACAAGAGAAGGTCAGAGATTGAGGACATGATACAAGAGAAGGTCAGAGACTGAGGACATGATACAAGTCTGGTAGTTATACATCACTGGGTGTTAAGACACTTGTGGCAACTTATCTCCTATCATCCAACCTGGTGAGGAAGCTGCTATATTTAGAAGCGGTAGTAATACTGCACTCAAAAGTTGGAATTGGCTGAACATGTATTTAGATCAGTCAACCGCCTAAACAAGCCAAGTTCTGTTCAAAAATGGGTTCAGTCCAAACCCAGAGCTCTAGTTTTAGTGGTCAGTTTATTGGTCCTTTACATTGGTGACCAATGAGAGAAGGACCCCCTTATATCAGTGGTCAGTGTAGTGGTCCCTTACATTGGTGACCAATGGGAGAAGGACCCCCTTATTTTGTCATCGGTGGGAAGACTGCCCTCCTTACAGATCATTGATGTCAGTTGTTACTAAGAGACAGAAATTGCTCATTGCTCAAGGAACCCCTAGAAGCCTTTGGAGAAACCCTGGCTGAGAAAGTCTGGACTAGGCAGTAATATATTTCTCTCCCCCTTGGTGGGAGTGGAGATGACCCATCTATAAGGTTATACAGTACATACACACACACAGCACAAGGCCGTGGTCACACTACGAGACGTTTCTCGGGGGTGCAGTTCCTCTGAGATTCACAAGGTGGTGATCTCACTTATACCATAGAGAAAGGATGTCTCTATGGAAGACAGGAAGTGATGTCAGATACAAACAGGAAGTAATATTAGATAAAGACAGGAAGTTCCATGAGGTACGAAGTAGCAAGGAGACAAAGCTGGAATCGGCAGCAGATGAGGTAATAAGATCTTATCTTCTATTTACACCCAGTAACCCCCGTCATGTCTGTCCTCTTCCTCCATAGTCACTGTGACGTATTTTATCTCCAGCAGATGATAATACACACATATACCTCCCAACTAGGGTTGCCACCTCATCCCTTTAAAAAGGAACACATCTGAATTACACAGGTTCTGTGGATGATTAAGGTGGTAATTAAACTCACTTGGTGCCTTATCTGCATTAAATTAGCCTCAGAATCTGTGTAATTCAGATGTGTTCCTTTTTAAAGGGATGAGGTGGCAACCCTACTCCCAACTGTCCCTGATTTGGAGGGACTGTCCCTCATTCACAACAAAGTCCCTCTTTCCTCATCATCTGTCCCTCATGTTGGTCTGATCTATATACATGTATATAAAATGTACTATTTATCTATCAAAAAGTCTTTACCAGTGCTAAACCTTCCATCCAATTTCTACATTTTTCTGCTGCATTTGTAAATTCCGAAAGCCAATATAAAGGAATATTAGTGGTAAAAATGCACTTGTGGGTTTAACCGATTATTTTTTTAAATGTTTCTCCATTAAGGGGTGTGTCAGGGGGTGTGTCCTATGCCTACATACTTTATAGAAGTCCCTCATTCCCATCTCAGAAAGTTGGGAGGTATGTACACATATATAGTGTGGAGTTGTACATTAACCCCTTCAGGGTCAGAACATCCCCCCACTTACAGGGCCGGAACATTCTCTTCATTTCGGAAATTATTTTTTTCCCATCAGTTTCACCTTTTCAGTTTTATACTAACGGATTATACGATAATACGGGTTGGAGCATTTATTAAGAGGTGGACTTATGATACATGTGTTTGATTTTATAATCACTGTCTATTTCTCCATGGAGGAGTGGGAGTATTTAGAAGCACACAAGGATCTCTACAAGGACGTCATGATGGACAATCAGCCGCCCCTCACATCACCGGGTAAGAGGAGACTTTATTGTAAAGGAGAGAGCAGTACGGAGGCTCCACCTAGATCCCCCATCATCTGATAAACACATAGAAACAATGTATTCAGTCAGTGTGTGTGTTTCCTACAGATGGATCCAGTAATGGGAACCCACCAGAGAGATGTCCCCGTCCTCTGTATTCCCGGGTTTCCACACAGGAAGGTCACACCATCCCCCACCATCATCAGGTAGATGAGGAACAATCACTGATAGTATCATTAGGATCTGTACATTATCTGCATTGTTACCATTGATGTCATTTTTATTCTATATTCAGAGTGGAAACCTGAGAGATCCTAAAGTTGAGGTTAAAGAAGAGATAAAGGAGGAGGATGATGAGGATGGGGTGATGGAGGAAATACACAAAGATCTGTACCAGGACACCATGGTGGAGTCATCCAGATACAGAAACCCCCCAGAGAGATGTCCCCGTCCTCTGTATTCCCGGAATACCACACAGGAAGGTCACACCATCCCCCACTGTTACAAGGTCGGTGGGGCGGAGCATCTAGAACATGGACTGGTGGAGATGATGTGTGGATTTTGTATGTAAGTTTATATCTTACAGATGATATTCTCTCTCATTCTCTTGGTTTAGAGTGGAGATCCAATCGATATAGAATTTGAGGTGAAATCAGAAGAAGAAGAGACGTATGTGAGGGATGATCAGCAGTCTATGGAGGAGGATGGAATAACGGGGACATTTATAGAGGAGGACACTCCTACAGAGATCAGCACAGGTGGGTCATTAACACTAAATCCATTCCTCCACCCATACTGCTCACTGATTGGGCCAGAGTAGGGCGGGGACTGGGTGATATCAGCCTATAATCCCCTGGTCACTTTCCTGAGCTGTGTTCCCCGTCCTGTATTCCTGTATTTCTCTCAGGTAATCTTCCTTCTCTGTGCTGCAGACACAATTTATGTCTCTAGACTGGATTTATGGAGATTCTGGGGTTCAGCTGGCAGCAAAATGTTGATTTTCACTATAGGGTTTGATCGACCTAGACACCTGGGGTATGTACCTTGGGTCTTCTGCCCCCATGCCCGGGTCTAGTGAGATCTCTGACAGAACAATTCTCCCGGGTTACTTGCTCTGTTATTTGCTGGCTGTGCCGGGTGGAGGGATATGTCTGTATAGTCTCAGACCCAAGTCACTGAGTGCAGTCTCAGGAGATGGGAGGCAGCGGTGTGGGATCTCTGCAACTTGTCTCCAGTAAACATTTCATCTGCCACTGATTACTGAATACCAATATCATGAGTCCTGACTCCTGCACTATATACTCTATGTTGTACATTACATACTGCTGACCCCTGCACTATATACTCTATGTTGTACATTACATACTCCTGACCCCTGCACTATGTACTCTATGTTGTACATTACATACTCTTTATTATCTCTGAACAAGAACGGTTGGAGAGACGGTTTAGGGCCAGGACACATTTGAGTAGATGTAATGACAATTGGCAGACTCCGAGACTTCTATAGGTAGACTGCTATACAGTGGAAGGCCTCCAGCCGGACACCACTTCTGTATAGGTAGGACCGCTGTCTCCTATGGTAACAAATCTTGTTACAGTCACTAACGCTAGTTCTACATAACTCTTGGTAACACAGAATAGTTCTCTTCTTCTCACACAGTCTCTCACTGCAGATCTCTCCCTGAGCTCCCGGTCTCTCATTAGTAGGGATGAGCTTTATGTTCGGGTTGAACATGAGTTCCACTCTAACATTGGCTGTTCGCCCGTTCAAGGAAAGACGAACATTATGGGGCGTTCGCGCCAAATTCGAGCACTGCGTCACGCACCATAATGCACTGCGAGATCGCAGTGCATTGCTGTATGATGATTGGCCAAAGCATGCACTATGACCCTCATACTTTGGCCAATCCCAGCGCCGTCAGCTAAGAGAGCCATATTTGGCCAAAGGCAGGGTGCCTTTGGCCAATCATGGCTCAGGGGGACTAAGTCCATGCCCCACACTATATAAGGCCGTCTGCACGTCGGCCCTGTGTAGTGTGTTGTTGGCGTGGATGAAGACAGTGTAATTTAGATTGAGCAGGCAGGTGATTCAGTTAGCTGCAGTGTACTTAATATAAATATATATATACACTGCATCCAGTGTAGCTAGATCTGACTGCAGGCCGTTCCTGGTGTACTTTTTCTAATATACTTTCAGGCAGGCAGGTGATTCAGTGAGCTGCAGTCCATTAAATTATATATATATATATATATATACATATACAGTCTCCTACATATATATATCCACTGCATCCAGTCTAGCCAAGCCTATCTCCTTTTTTTTCGGCGTTGAGCCATAACATGCAGAAGAGTTGGTGGAGTGGATAACAAAGCCGTCCTCATCCTCTGTCACCCAGGCTCAGAGTAGTTTGCCTGCCAATGCAGCTGCCACAGCGGCATATTCCATTGGCTCCATGTCATCAGTCACTCCTTCCCTAGCCCCACCATCATGCACGGAGGATTCCCCCGAACTGTTCGACCACAGTGTCGGGTACATGCTGCTGGAGGCTGCGCAGTGTTTTGAAGGCTCAGATGATGGTACCCAGGTTGAGGAAGGGAGTAACATGAGCCTAGGGAGAGGGGATGCCCAAGAAGGACAAGAAACTGGCAGTCATGTTCCCCCAGCTGCAGCATACTGCCCAGTTTGCTCCAGTGAGGAGGAGGGAGGGGATGATGAGGTCACTGCTGCTGACTCCCCACGTATTTTGAAAAGTTCTTTGGTGTGGACCTTTTTTCACACATGTGCAACAGATCGCACCATTGCTCTGTTTGCAACATATGTCTGAAGGGTATCAAGTGTGGCCAAAACAGCAACCGCTTGGGCACCACATGCTTGACCAGACATATGACGACCTCCCATGCAGTCTGTTGGCAAGCGTACCTAAAAGACCCACATGAAAGAAGAAGGCGGACCTCTCCTTGCTCCTCATCAGCTGGGATCTCCAACCCCACTATACCTTCAGTCCTCTCAGAAACCTGCACTGAGAGGAATGAAGGTGTAGAATAAGGTGTCCCAACATCCGATTGTAGCAGGCAAATTTCCCTACCCCTGTTGCTTAATCGTAGAAAGAAATTTGGTCCCAGCCATCCACATGCTCAGCGTTTGAATGCTAGCTTGGCTAAATTGTTAGCACTGCAACTGCTGCCTTTTCAGCTGGTAGACTCTGCCCCCTTTTGTGAATTTGTGGAATGTGCGGTACCTCAGTGGCATGTTCCCAAACGCCATTTCTTTTCACGGAAGACCATTCCGGCTCTCTACCAGCATGTGGAAGGCAATGTCTTGGCCTTGTTGGACAGAGCGAAAAATATGGAGTAATGCCTGGATCAACCGATTATAAATACCTTACAAAGAGGTAGTATATATAAATCTACATATAGTTCAGTGCATCTATCCAAGTCTCATTCACATAGAATACTATGTCAATGCAGTTCTGATGGTCTAGAAATTTTTTGCAAAAAAGTGAGAAAATAAAGTTCTCTCAAAGTAGACCAAAACAGACCTATGGATGGTACAATGAACTTTAATCATAGAAAAACACACAGCAATAGTTCATCAAAAAAGGGGTGACAGACAGATGGATTGGTTTACACAATTAAAAAATAAGACAACGTTGTCTAATTCGTTTAAAAACAGGGGAATCGCAGCTGAGCCAGAGCTTGCACAATATGCAATTGAGCTACTGGCCTGTCCTGCATCCAACGCATTCAGTGCTGCTGGAGACTTTGTAACCAATCACAGAGTGCGCCTGTCCACAGACTCTGTTGATCGGCTTACCTTTATAAAAATAAATCCATCTTGGATCACCAGCTACCAAGCACCTGATGCTGATGTAACCAATTGATTTTTCTATAGATGTGGGATCCCTTGAAGACTGCCTATGCTGAGTGACTATCCTATTCCTCCTCAATGTTCATGTTGATAGCTTCTAAGAATATTTTTGTTTCAGGGCACTACCACCACTGCCTAAGGCCCAATTTTTCTGCCCCTGTTTACACGCCCCTGTTAATTACATTTTTTTATCTAATATTTCACAGCAGGGCCCGTTCCTGCACCCACCAAGAGTAACGGTGAGGACTTACTGTGTTCTGGTGCCACCAACACCTAAGGCACAATTTTCTGCAGAGTGTATAGTATATACAGGTGGTCCCCTACTTTCAAACATCCGACTTACAAACGACTCCTACTTACAAACAGAAGGAGACAACAGGAAGTGAGAGGAAATCTACCCCTAGGAAGGGAAATTATCTCCTGTAAGAGTTGATATGGGAAGAATGTGTCTCCTCTCCACTGATGCTTTATCACCAATCCTTGCTTCCCTAATAACCCCAAATTTTCTAAATCCAATTGTCATTGGGATAGAAAGTGAGGTGAAATCTTCTGAACACGGGGTACAGACAGCAAAACAAATGTTACAGGGGTGATAACCCTTCCCTATGTTTTCCAAAAAGCTTAAAATTCAATGCACTTTTGATTTTTCACGTTCAGGCCCCATAAACTTTAACGGTGTTCGAATGTTCGCACAAACTTTCGGTCCATTCGCTTGTTCTGCCGCGAACCAAACCGGGAGGTGTTAGGCTCCTCCCTACTCACTGGACTTCCAGATTCAGTTGCCACTAAATCTGCTGAGCTCTTCTACAGCTAACCCGCTGTATATTCCTCAAGCGTCACCCCCGCTATCCTGCTGGGCCCCTCGTTTGGCACTTACTGATGCTCCTCAAGCATCACCCCCGCTATCCTGCTGGGCCCCTGGCTTGGCACTTACTGATGCTCCTCAAGCGTCACCCCCGCTATCCTGCTGAGCCCCTGGCTTGGCACCTGCTGAAGCTTTCCCACTTCTTCACTGTCCCAGGCTGGTGAGAAGATTGCTCTGGTACTGGCTCCAGCTTACTAACTGTAGTCTCCGGTAACAAGGTGGATGGTCCCTTAGTGGCGACAGCTTCCCCTCCACCTCCGACCACAACTGGTTCCCCGTTCGTCTGAACCTTTACTCTCGGTTGGAATCCAATCCTGCACTCCCAACCCTGCGCTGCTTCTCTTGCTCCTGGAAGGCCTCAGGCTTCCGGCCTAAGAACCCAGGCGACATAACACACGTCCACCCAGACAACCGTCCAGGTGGCATAGAACCTCGATCACCTGACTCCACCCAAGTAGGCTCTCCCAGCAGGCCAAGGGACCAAAAAAAACCCTGCAAATTGGCTGAGGCACCCCATCCATTCATAATCCGACCTTGCTACACCCTTGTCTATCTAGTGACAGAAGAGAAAAGGTGCAGCCATCCAAAGTTAGAGAGAAATCAGTAGATCTCCTAATAATAAGCAGGGATAAATACCACCCGGTGAACTCAATTTATTAGCCACCCTTCCTAAACACCAGGGTGCTACATGTTCATTACATACTCCTGACCCCTGCACTATATACTCTATGCTGTACATTACATACTCCTGACCCCTGCACTATATACTCTATGCTGTACATTACATACTCCTGACCCTCATCCTATAATCCCCTCATCACTGTCACTCCTATAAAAGACAGTTCTCGTTGTTTTCTTCACTCTCTGACTAAGGTCCATGAATAAAGAAATGATCTGGTAGGAGATCAGAGGACCCATTTACTAGTTACCTTGAGGGGGGAATTGTAAGATCCTCAGAGACAAAGCTGCCTGATGTGGGCAGAGTCCTGGTTTAGGGGAACCAATCAGCTGATGTTTAGTAATAATCTTTGTATTTCTATTTTAGTAGATGGACGGGAGATGAGGAAAACCTCAGAGGATTGTCTCACTTTGTCTCCAGACTGTAAAGTAGAAGATGAGGACATCACACAGTATAGTCCAGGAGAAGACCCGACTACCTCAAATGTCCATCCGGCACCACACAGTGTAGATGGACCATCGTATTCCTCTTATCCTGAGGAACCTCAGACTGTGCGGGACGGTGCCAGACCATCGTATTCCTCTTATGTTGAGGAACCTCAGACTGTGCGGGACGGTGCCGGATCATCGTATTCCTCTTATCCTGAGGAACCTCAGACTGTGCGGGACGGTGCCGGATCATTGTATTCCTCTTATCCTGAGGAACCTCAGACTGTGCGGGACGGTGCCGGACCATCGTATTCCTCTTATCCTGAGGAACCTCAGACTGTGCGGGACGGTGCCGGACCATCGTATTCCTCTTATGCCGAGGAACTTCAGACTGTGCGGGACGGTGCCGGACCATCGTATTCCTCTTATCCCGAGGAACCTCAGACTGTGCGGGATGGTGCCGGACCATCGTATTCCTCTTATCCTGAGGAACCTCAGACTGTGCGGGATGGTACCGGACCATCGTATTCCTCTTATCCTGAGGAACCTCAGACTGTGCGGGACGGTGCCGTCCTTCCAACAGATAAGAAGTTTCCCTGTCCTGAATGTGGGAAGTGCTTCAATTTAAAATTCAATCTTAATGTGCATATAAGATCTCACACGGGGGAGAAGCCTTTTTCCTGTTCTGAGTGTGGGAAATGTTTTTCATATAAGTCCCATCTTTCCACACATCAAAGATCACACACGGGGGAGAAGCCTTTTTCCTGTTCTGTGTGCGGGAAATGTTTTTCAGATAAGTTCAGTCTTTCCACACATCAGAGATCTCACACGGGGGAGAAGCCTTTTTCCTGTTCTGAGTGCGGGAAATGTTTTTCACAGAAGTCCCATCTTTCCAAACATCAGAGATCTCACACGGGGGAGAAGCCTTTTTCCTGTTCTGTGTGCGGGAAATGTTTTTCGCAGACGTCCAGTCTTTCCACACATCAGAGATCTCACACGGGGGAGAAGCCTTTTTCCTGTTCTGTGTGCGGGAAATGTTTTTCGCAGACGTCCAGTCGTAACACACATCAGAGATCTCACACGGAGGAGAAGCCTTTTTCCTGTTCTGTGTGCGGGAAATGTTTTTCATATAAGTCCCATCTTTCCACACATCAGAAATCACACACGGGGGAGTTGCCTTTTTCATGTTCTGAGTGCGGGAAATGTTTTTCATGTAAGTCCCATCTTTCCACACATCAGAGATCACACACGGGGGAGTTGCCTTTTTCCTGTTCTGAGTGCGGAAAATGTTTTTCAATGAAGTCCAATCTTTCCGCACATCAGAGATCACACACGGGGGAGAAGCCTTTTTCCTGTTCTGAGTGCGGAAAATGTTTTTCAATGAAGTCCCATCTTTCCGAACATCAGAGATCACACACGGGGGAGTTGCCTTTTTCATGTTCTGAGTGCGGGAAATGTTTTTCATGTAAGTCCCATCTTTCCACACATCAGAGATCTCACACGGGGGAGAAGCCTTTTTCCTGTTCTGTGTGCGGGATTTTTTTTTCGCAGACATCCAGTCGTAACACACATCAGAGATCTCACAAGGGGGAGAAGCCTTTTTCCTGTTCTGTGTGCGGGAAATGTTTTTCAGATAAGTCCAATCTTTCCACACATCAGAGATCTCACACGGGGGAGAAGCCTTTTTCCTGTTCTGTGTGCGGGAAATGTTTTTCGCAGACGTCCAGTCGTAACACACATCAAAGATCTCACACTGGGGAGAAGCCATCTTCCTGTCCTGAGTGAGGGAATTGTTCCTCACTAAAGTCCTGTCTTCCTGTACATCAGGGGTCCCACACAACCCTTGAGGTGTATTAGTGAGTGTGGGAAATGTCTTGTATGTGAATGTTGCTGGACATGTGGGGAAGAAGCACACCCTGATATACACCTCAGATATACTCCATGGCTGATCTTCATCATGTAAGAAACACTTCATAAGGAGATCAGAGATCACCAAAGACATGGATGAAGTGTTGTACCGTGTTAGCCATTGATAGCAGGAGAAAAATAAAAATGGAGTCATTACCTCTCATTTTGTGGTGGAAGATTTCACAGACATTTAGGGATCTATTATAAAACAAATTGTAGAATGAATGTGACACGCGTTCCTCCAATCATGACACATATTGGATCATCGGCTCCATCTAGTGACATAAATCTGCCCCTGTGGTGACCATTGGCGTAAAACAGAAAATACCACATTTGGCCATTAGATGGCGCTAAGTAGCATAGAAATTATCTCCATCTAGTGGCCAAATGCAATCATTTCCATTGTAAATGAATGGAAACCGTTCAACCAGCACAGCAAATATCCTAATAACATTCATCTTTCCCCCATTCACACAGAAGGAATGTACATGGACTTTCCCCGGGGGAATTGCTATGCACATATTTTATGAATAGACCCCTAAATGTCAGGAGACGTTTATATAAAGATGGGAAGTATGGAGCAGATAAATGAATAGACCTCCTAGCAATGTTATTACCAGGCTGCAGCTAGGGGGAGCTCTAATGTGTGAGCACAGCAGAGTGATCCCATCTAGCTCACATTAACCCTTTCACTGTCAGAGATGTTTTTGTATTATTTTAGGCCTGAAGATTAGATAAAACCCCCAAACATATATTATCTGATATCAGAGGCCCTGAAGAATAAAATGGTGGTGATTGTTAAGGTGTTCCTCGTTCACAAATTTCCCCTTAATATCCGGGTTTATTTTCTCCTTTCCCCCATTTTCTATGGTATGATCTTTTCTACAATACTTTGTTATAATAATGTAACACGTTGTGTATTGTATTGTACGACTCCGCCTCCACATTCCAGACAAGTCATTTTCCTGACCAATCGCATTTCTACCTTTTTACTATTTCCCGATTCTATGACTGTAATCTGTTTAAAAGTAAAAATTATAATTAAAAATTGTATTAAAGAGAAAAAGTTGTGTGTGTCGGTGGAATGAGAAGAATTGCTGGTGGTGTTGTCACCTGTCACAGGTCATCAGGTTTAAGGTAACTCTGAATAATGGGCCTAGAGTGCAGTGGTCAGGAGTATATCATATACAGTGATCAGGAGTATATCATATACAGGGTTCAGGAGTATATCATATACAGAGGTCAGGAGTATATCATATACAGGGGTCAGGAGTATATCATATACAGTGATCAGGAGTATATCATATACAGTGGTCAGGAGTATATCATATACAGGGGTCAGGAGTATATCATATACAGGGGTCAGGAGTATATCATATACAGGGGTCAGGAGTATATCATATACAGGGGTCAGGAGTATATCATATACAGAGGTCAGGGTCTTCTACTGACATTAATTAGAGAGAAAAGTCTCTCCTGTACGGTTCTCTCCTTGACATATCGTAGAATGAAGCCGTATTGTTCTTTCAGTGTCATCATCCCGTGTTCTGTCCATTTCCACACCGAAACCAACATCTCCTCCACCATCCCGCTGTATTTGTTGTCTCACCATGTTTCCAATGATGGAGATCCAGAGACTGACCGGAGTCTTCTTCTCCATGTCACCAGACCACCTCTTCCTCTACTATTGGGGTGCTGGGCCTTTCTATGACTACTCAGGACCCCCAACCTCTTCTATATGTAGCACTACCCCCGAAGGAGCTGCTGGTTTAGATTTGGGCCTGCCGTTACCTTACTGTTCACCACACTCGTCCCAGAGGTCCCTCTTGAAGAGTTATTCACAAATGTCCGCACCAACACTTTATTCATTTTTCTTCAAGGGTTTTATTAAACAAGGTTCAACAGAGGGGTGGAGGGATAGGGGAGATTCAGGTACCTTGCTTGTGGATCACGGGTACAGTCTTAGATCCAGAGGACAAATCGGTTCCACACTGGATTCAGCAACTACCGGATAGGCCTCGCTCACTGACCTAGCAGCCGGTGCGAAGCTCATTCAAAGTCTCTGCCACAGACTTGATGAGTGTCGTCGAGTTGTCACACAGTCCTCTGCCACAAGATCATGCAACCACACACACACACTCTGCAAAGCTCCAAAGAAAGCACACGGTCCACGTGCCAGGATCTTTCTCCAATTGTTCGGCTTCTTCCCGCAGGCAAGACAGCACAGGACCACCCGGGACCAGTAGGCCCCAGAAACTCCTGGGCCTACTCTCAGCTGTGGAGCCTCGCGCCAGCAGGCCCCGAGACTGGAAAATACTGCTAACACATCCCTGAGGCCAGGAGGGCCATCCGGTCAGGATTGGAAGACCCCGCCAGAACGGCACCCTCCCCCAGAATGCACAGCGGGCAGACCACGTCCACTGGGCTGCTTCTGGGAAGAAGGCACTCAATACACCCAGCCTATATTGCCATTCCGACCTTGACTCCTGGTGACAGCAACACCCACAGTCAAGTGGAAGATGTGCAACACAGCTGAACTAGAACAGAAACCCACAATTTGGCATAATATTCTGAGCCGACTACAGCTCAGATAACTAAATTTACAAAATAGCGCCTACTCAACAGGAGCAGGGCGCTACATATAGGATTGTGAAAATTTCCATCCGATTTACTGAGAAGCTGAAGAAGATGTCCATGATGTAGATGAGGGTCACATATATAGGGTTGCCACCAGTACGGTTTTCCCCCGGACAGTCCGGTTTTTGAATGATGTGTTCGGGTTTACTACTGCACCAGACCCGGACACATCTTTCACATGGACTGCACCGGGAGTGACGAGTCTTCCTTCTGCCTGACACTGACAGCAGCTTGGTTCAGCAGAGCAGAGTGTCAGTGTATCAAAGCTCCTCCCCTCCTTCTCCGTTCTGTACACACACGAGGAGGAGGAGGGGGGAGAAGGGACGCTCTGATCTCAGGTCTGCACTAACTTTTTATTATGTTCTGTAGATGGAGGAGGTAGAGGGCTAGGGAGAGAGTGTCTGGTAAGGAGGACAAGGTGGAAAATATGAGTGATCCAGGGGTTAGGAGGACATGTGCTGGGGGGGGGGGGCTTTGGCAGGGGGGAGGCAAGGCTAGAAGTGTGGATTAGATTTGAAATCTGGCAACCCCTCTCTTCCTTCCCAAAATACCCCTCCAGCACATATCCTACCCCCTACCTATCCCCCTTGCACTGGCCCTCTTCTCTCACAAAGCGCCCTCCCCCAGCACATATCTGACCCCTGAAGCACCCCCAGCACATATGGGCACAGAGGCTGCATATGATGGGCACGTTGGTTGCATATGATGGGCACAGTGGCTGCATATGATGGGCACAGTGGCTGCATTTCATGGGCACAGTGGCTGCATATGATGGTGGGCACAGTGGCTGCATATGATAGTGGGCACAGTGGCTGCATATGATGGGCACAGAGGCTGCATTTGATGGGCACATTGGCTGTATATGATGGGCACAGTGCTGCATATGATGGGCACAGTGGCTGCATATGATGGGCACAGTGGCTGCATATGATGGGCACAGTGGCTGCATATGATGGGCACAGTGGCTGCATATGATGGGCACAGAGGCATCATATGATGGTGGGCACAGTGGCTGCATTTCATGGGCACAGTGGCTGCATAGGATGGGCACAGTGGCTGCAATTGATGTTTTTTTTACAGAATCAGTTTGATTGCGCCCCCCCCAACAAAAAAAATATTTGCACACTGGCCGCCACTGCCCCCCAGCACATATCTATCTCTCCCCACCCCCCTGCTAGCACTAGCCCTCTCCCCAGGACATATCTGACCCCTGCATTCTGTGCAGAACACCCACAATTCAGCCACACACTATTTGCTGCGACGAGCTATGAACCACATACTCTTTCAGGCCACCAAAAGTGTCCCAGGTCTTTTACAACTTGTAGCGTAAACCCCCCCCCCCCCCCCCAAAATAAATGCCGCCGCTAAAGTGTTCGGGTTTGGCTTGAGGAAAAGGTGGCAACCCTACACATATAGTATGAGCAGCATCACCCTTCACTCTGTCACCAAGACCTCGTCTGGCAATGCCCAGAATGATACCAATTAGTCTCTGACCAATCTCACGGTTTGGATAGAATTTCTCCTTATATCAGTGGTCAGTGTAGTGGTCCCTTACATTGGTGACCAATGGGAGAAGGACCCCCTTATATGTCATCAGTGGGAAGACTGCCCTCCTTACAGATCATTGATGTCAGTTGTTACTGAGAGACAGAAATTGTCCATTGCTCAAGGAACCCCTAGAACCCTTTGGAGGAACCCTGGCTGAGAAAGTCTGGACTAGGCAGTAATATATTTCCCTCCCCCTTGGTGGGAGTGGAGATGACCCATCTCATAGTTGCCAACATTTGAAAAAAATTTCCAGGGACAATTTGCAGCACAGCTATTAAGCTCCCGAACCAAGTCGCGAACATGCCGCCGCACTCGCGACCAATGGCTCCGCATCTTAAAGGGGACATACCTGGATGCCCATGTGTGCAGCCGTGCCATTCTGTCACCGTACATCGTCGTGCGGCGGTTGGCAAATATACTGCATGAAGGAGTTAATTGACACTGGTGCCACTAATGTAGCACAAAGGGGTTAATTATCTGCCACTGCATCAGTGACCAGTGGCATGCATTTACCCCCTTCTTTCTGCATTTTACAAATACCATTGGTAATTAACAACTTGCCGACCTGCCACAGGTAGCAGCTTACAGGCACCGGGATGTTCCCATACGTCACTGCTTGTTTTAGGGTTTTGGGCACATTCCCCCGCCCACCCACTCCCCTGTGATTGTACACAGCTAGAGTCTGTTAGCAGATCTCATGAGCCGGTACACACGTATAAAGAGCCAGACGACTTTCTGTTCAGCAGAAGCTGGTCTAAACTACTGGCTTCTGTCCAATGATCTTGCTGGAAAACCAGCAGTGCATTGTGGTGGTGCTGGTAATGGGGGGGGGGGGGGAGTGGGGTATACACTGAACACGTACTCCACTTTACTGCTGAGCCAATCCCCAGAAATATTACCAGATGCATCACCACAGCCAGCAATACTCAGTGTACATAGAACAGGAGCAATCTCCTCTGACATCCAATCTTCAGTAAGGAGGTGGCTGATGTCACAGGGACAGTTAATGTGTACCTGTAGCCAAAACTTTGGTTTTTGTTTTGGATAGAGCCAGGAGGGGATTAGAAGTCTAACCTTATTTTACTGCAGTCTGAGGCGAAATTCCTTTCCTGTCTGATAAAAAAAAAAAAGTGTCCTCAGGACAGCAAGTGAGAGGAAATCTCTATTACAGAGCCCCAGATGGCAGTAAACGCTGATGGGGGTTCTAACCTTTCCCCTTTCTATCCAATAAAAAGGTCTGGGGTACAAATACACTAAACAAGTCAGGACAAGACGAGGCTGCAGTTCTCTCTCATGGTCCTCACTAGAAACTCTAGATTTATCTCACATTTCTGTCTCTGTAGCCCACAAACGGGGCCCTCCCTCCATAGTGCGGGATCCTACATAGGCCCACATGCAATCTGTCTATACACCAGTATTCTCACCCAGCACCCTGTAGAAATAACGATGAGCTCCACAACACATCCATCCCACCCCAGACTGCACAGGAGCTACACCCAGGATCTGTCACTTCATCTACAGAAACCAACACAGGGAGGAAAGGCCGGGACCCCATAGAGGGTGACACCATACTGGAGATCAAAGCACAGGGGACATCACTACCGCTGACCTGGTGTACTGGGACCTGTGTGGGGACATGGCATGGGGAAGTCGGGACCAGCCATGTAAGGTGGGGACCCCTGCATGTCATCATAGAGGGGTCCTCAACCCCACGGTGTCAGCATGGAGGAGGGGTCACCTAACGCTTCCCCCCCACAGTGCCAGTATGTCAGCATGGAGGAGTCCTCACCCCACAGTGCCAGTATGCCAGCATGGAGGAGTCCTCACCCCCACAGTGCCAGTATGCCAGCATGGAGGAGTCCTCACCCCCACAGTGCCAGTATGCCAGCATGGAGGAGTCCTCACCCCCACAGTGCCAGTATGTCAGCATGGAGGAGTCTTCACCCCCACAGTGCCAGTATGTCATCATGGAGGAGTCTTCACCCCCACAGTGCCAGTATGTCAGCATGGAGGAGTCTTCACCCCCACAGTGCCAGTATGGAGGAGTCTTCACCCCCACAGTGCCAGTATGTCAGCATGGAGGAGTCTTCACCCCCACAGTGCCAGTATGTCAGCATGGAGGAGTCTTCACCCCCACAGTGCCAGTATGGAGGAGTCTTCACCCCCACAGTGCCAGTATGTCAGCATGGAGGAGTCTTCACCCCCACAGTGCCAGTATGTCAGCATGGAGGAGTCTTCACCCCCACAGTGCCAGTATGTCAGCATGGAGGAGTCCTCACCCCACAGTGCCAGTATGCCAGCATGGAGGAGTCCTCACCCCCACAGTGCCAGTATGTCAGCATGGAGGAGTCTTCACCCCCACAGTGCCAGTATGTCAGCATGGAGGAGTCTTCACCCCCACAGTGCCAGTATGTCAGCATGGAGGAGTCTTCACCCCCACAGTGCCAGTATGCCAGCATGGAGGAGTCTTCACCCCCACAGTGCCAGTATGTCAGCATGGAGGAGTCCTCACCCCACAGTGACAGTATGCCAGCATGGAGGAGTCCTCACCCCCACAGTGCCAGTATGTCAGCATGGAGGAGTCTTCACCCCCACAGTGCCAGTATGCCAGCATGGAGGAGTCCTCACCCCCACAGTGCCAGTATGTCAGCATGGAGGAGTCTTCACCCCCACAGTGCCAGTATGTCAGCATGGAGGAGTCCTCACCCCACAGTGCCAGTATGACAGCATGGAGGAGTCTTCACTCCACAGTGCCACTATGGAGGACTGGACTTTTAAACGTAAACAGCACTGCATGAGAATTTAAAGTTTTTATCTTCTCTTTGTTAATTGTAGTCCGACTCTAGTGGCACTGTGGGGTGAGGTGTCCTCCATGCTGACCTAGTGCCACTAGAGTCGGACTACAATTAACAAAGAGAAGATAAAAACTTTAAATTCTCATGCAGTGCTGTTTACGTTTAAAAGTCCAGTCCTCCATATTTTCGTATATTTTACGGTTAGGTTGAAATGGCTTTACTCTCGGTATCATGCATATTTTCCTCTAGGCAACTGTCATTCACTCAACCATCTCATTTGATTGAAATTACCTCAGAGAGCGGTGGCCATTTTACTTGTGCCTACAAAGCAATATTGGGAACATCTGTTAAAATTTCTTGATTGCGTACATTGCAAATTAGCAATCAGAGAGGATCCCCAGAGTTTTTGTAGAAACAGTGCTTCAGAGTATAAAATAGTATTTGAGCTCAATCAAAATATGTATGGTCACAGAGCATGGGTAATGTCTCTAAAAGGTGTGCATCAAATATATTGCTGTCTTAACCAGGTTTTGTTTTATAAACATTGGAGATGCCTCTTAGCATGCACTAGCAGTGTATTATGTCGCAGCCTGCATGGAGGTGACCCCACAGTGAGTGCCACTAGGTCAGCATGGAGGACACCTCCTCACCCCACAGTGGCACTAGGTCAGCATGGAGGACACCTCCTCACCCCACAGTGGCACTAGGTCAGCATGGAGGACACCTCAGTCACCCACAGCATAGAGGTCCAATTCAGTTCAGTCAAAACACGCGCCGGCTCACCTGGCAGTGCACACCAGACAGTGCCAGGCTGTGCTGCTGAGGCCGCCGTACTTGGGCTGACTGGACCGCCGCGTTATCTGCGGGGGAGATGTCGGCGGGCGGCTGATGTGCGAGTCGTCTCGGCTGAGCTCGACGCTCGTCACGTGATCTGGCTGAGGAGGGGGGAGACTCCAGGCGCGTGCATGCGCCAGCGCCAGCTACGCCCCGCCATCCGAATTAGCCAATCGGACGACAGACACCAGCAGGCCAGCTCTGACTGTTGTTTTACAACTCTGGAAGCCGCACCTGCTTTCCCCACTAGCCGGGACAAGTCCCGGCAGGCTAAATTAGCCGGGACTAGGTCCCAAATGACGGGACTGTCCCTTTAAAAATGGGAAAGTTGGCAACTATGCCATCTATAAGGATATACAGTACATACACACACAGCACAAGGCCGTGTTCACAGTACGAGACATTTCTCTGGGCTGCAGGTCCTCTGAGCTTCATAAGGTGGTGATCTCACTTCTACCATAGACAAAGGAAGTCTCTATGGAAGACAGGAAGTGATGTCAGCTTCAAACAGGAAGTGATGTCTTGTATAAATAGGAAGTTCCGGGTGAGAGGTGAGTCGTGAGGAAGTAGAGAGGAGACATTGCTGGAAGAGGCAGTAGAGGAGGTAATAAGATCTTATTTTCATTTTACACCCAGTAACCCCGTCATGTCCGTCCTCTTCCTCCATAGTCACTGTGACGTCTTTTATCTCCAGCAGATGATGATACACACATATATAGTGTGGAGACCTAGATTAACCCCTTCAGGGTCAGAACATTGCCCATAGAGAATTCTCTTCATTTTGGAGATGTGTCCTATTTCCCACCAATCACCTTCTCACCTCATCAGTCTATACTAATGGATTATACCACTTTTATTGGTGATGGGGGGTTTCTATAGACATAAAGGGATAGAGGCGCCTGGACACTAAAACCATTACAAATGCTAAATGTAATGTTCTTTTGTGTGTAATCCCACTGGGGGGGCTGTTCTTACATGATAGAAACCCTCATATTATCCCTCATATAGTGGCGTACTAACTATGGGGCGGGGGGGCGTGCCCCCCCTTCTACGACTGAATAGACTCTGTTAGCGCGGAGACAGCGGGCGTGGCATGGCCGTGACAGGAAGGCAGTAGCAGCTCTAACAGTGACAGGCTGAAGCCTGGCTTTGTGGGGGCACGGGCGGGGTCCATCGGCACACCCGGGACCCGGCCGTGGCTCTGATAAGTCTCGGCTGTGACTGTCTCGCAGCCGAGCAGACCGAAGCCACCTCCCCCTCCTCTGTGTAGTGTACTCTACAAGTGCTGTGTGTGCAGCACACGGCATGCTGATCAATCGAGCCGAGGTGCACAGCATTACAGGCCTGAAGGGGGGTGTCTGTATTGTAAGGGGGAGTCTGTATTGTAAAGGTGGTCTGCACTGTAGGGGTGGGTCTGTATTGTAGGGGAGGGTCTGCACTGTAGGGAGAGGGGTCTGCACTGTAGGGCGGTCTGTGTAGCATGCAGGGGTCCAGAACTGTTGGGGGGGGGGGTTGTCTGTGTAACATACAGGCGTCTAGAGCTGTGGGGGGTGCAGTGTAATGTAAATGGGTGCAGGGTGCTGTGTAATGTAAATTGGTCCAGAGGTGCAGGGTGCTGTGTAATGTAAAGGGGTCCAGAGGTGCAGGGTGCTGTGTAATGTAAAGGGGTACAGAGAACTGTGCAATGTAAGGGGGTCCAGTGATGCAGGGTGCTGTGTAATGTAAAGGGGTCCAGTGGGATAGGGTGCTGTGTAATGTAAAGGGGTGCAAGGTGCTGTGTAATGCAAAGGGATCCAGAGATGCAGGGTGCTATGTAATGTAAGGGGTCCAGTGGTGTAGGATGCTGTGTAATGTAAAGGGGGCCAGAGGTGTAGTTGTGGAGAGGGGGTTATACAGTAGTGACAAAGAGATATTGAAGGATACAGAGGTATGCAGGGGGCACAGTGGGGTATTTTTACATTTTACCATGGGGGGGGGGGGCCCAGATATAGGATCCGCCCCAGGTGCCAAATGCTCTAGGTACGCCCCTGCCCTCATACACCCCCATCATAATATTGTACAACCAGTACAGTCCAGATCATTCTCTCTTATCAATTGTTCTACAGCTAACCTGTATACATCACATGACCAATGAGGATGGAGGAGTACCCGAGTCACATGACTGAAAGGATACTAAACCTCACCCTGGAGATCATCTACCTGCTGACCGGAGAGGTGAGGAGGATTCTGGGAGGTCACATGACATCACTCTTATCTCTATTAATAAAACACAGACCAGACCGGAGAGGTGAGGAGGATTCTGAGATTCTTACACGATATTCCTATTGGTTCTCCAATACAGAGATTTCCTCTTGTGAAGTCAGGTGATCATATGACCATCACAGTGCCTCCATGTGACTCCCTAAAACCTAAGAGACACAACATGGAGAAGATTCTAGAAGTCACCAAGAAGATGATGGGGCTGCTGACAGGAGAGGTGAGGAGGATTCTGGGACATTATCCAGTAACAGACAAGGGGTGTGTCTGGATGGTGACTGTATCATTGTGTGTGTCAGGTTCCTATAAGGTGTCAGGATGTCACTGTCTATTTCTCCATGGAGGAGTGGGAGTATTTAGAAGGACACAAGGATCTCTACAAGGACGTCATGATGGACAATCAGCCGCCCCTCACATCACCGGGTAAGAGGAGACTTTATTGTAAAGGAGAGAGCAGTACGGAGGCTCCACCTAGATCCCCCATCATCTGATAAACACATAGAAACAATGTATTCAGTCAGTGTGTGTGTTTCCTACAGATGGATCCAGTAATGGGAACCCACCAGAGAGATGTCCCCGTCCTCTGTATTTCCGGGATTCCACACAGGAAGGTTACACCATCCCTCACCATCATCAGGTAGATAAGTAACAGCCATTGATAGTTGTGGTTTATGCACAAGCTTATTCATTATCATGATTGTTTTATTATACATACAGAGTGGAAACTTCTGCATTGATAATGTTGTTAAAGAAGAGTATAAAGAGGAGGATGAGGAGTATGGTGTGATGAAGGAGCTTTCACAAGGACAGAAGAATCTGTACAAGGACATCACGATGGAGTCACCTAATACCAGAAACCCCCCAGAGAGATGTCCCCGTCCTCTGTATTCCCGGGATTCCACACAGGAAGGTCACACCATCCCCCACCATCGTCAGGTAGATGAGGAACAATTATTGGTGGTTATGATTTATACACAAACAAGTTTATTATAATGAATGTTTTATTATATATTCAGAGTGGAAACCTCGGGGATGATAATATTGACATTAAAGAAGAGGAGGATGAGGAGTATGGAGTGATGGAGGAGTTTTCAGAAGGACATAAGGATATGATGGAGCCACCTAATACCAGGAACCCACCAGAGAGATGTCCCCGTCCTCTGTATTCCCGGGATTCCACACAGGAAGGTCACACCATCCCCCACTGTTACAAGGTCGGTGGGGCGGAGCATCTAGAACATGGACTGGTGGAGATGATGTGTGGATTTTGTATGTAAGTTTATATCTTACAGATGATATTCTCTCTCATTCTCTTGGTTTAGAGTGGAGATCCAATCGATATAGAATTTGAGGTGAAATCAGAAGAAGAAGAGACGTATGTGAGGGATGATCAGCAGTCTATGGAGGAGGATGGAATAACGGGGACATTTATAGAGGAGGACACTCCTACAGAGATCAGCACAGGTGGGTCATTAACACTAAATCCATTCCTCCACCCATACTGCTCACTGATTGGTCCAGAGTAGGGCGGGGACTGGGTGATATCAGCCTGTAATCCCCTGGTCACTTTCCTGAGCTGTGTTCCCCATCCTGTATTCCTGTATTTCTCTCGGATAATCTTCCTTCTCTGTGCTGCAGACACAATTTATGTCTCTAGACTGGATTTATGGAGATTCTGGGGTTCAGCTGGCAGCAAAATGTTGATTTTCACCATAGGGTTTGCTTGACCTAGACACCTGGGGTATGTACCTTGGGTCTTCTGCCCCATGCCCGGGTCTAGTGAGATCTTTGACAGAACAATTCTCCCGGGGTTACTTGCTCTGTTATTTGCTGGCTGTGCCGGGTGGAGGCATATGTCTGTATAGTCTCAGACCCAAGTCACTGAGTGCAGTCTCAGGAGATGGGAGGCAGCGGTGTGGGATCTCTGCAACTTGTCTCCAGTAAATATTTAATCCGCCACTGATTACTAAATACCAATATCATGAGTCCTGACCCCTGCACTATATAATTTATGTTGTGCATTACATACTCCTGACCCCTGCACTATATACTCTATGGCTGTTGAGCCAGAACATGCAGAAAAGTTGATGGAATGGATAACAAAGCGGTCCTCATCCTCTGTCACCCAGGCTCAGAGTAGTTTGCCTGCCAATGCAGCTGCCACAGCGGCCTATTCCATCGGCTCCATGTCGTCAGTCAATCCTTCCCTAGCCCCACCATCATGCACGGAGGAGTCCCCCGAACTGTTCGACCACAGTGTCAGGTACATGCTCCAGAAGGATGCAAAGCGTTTTGAAGGCTCCGATTATGGTACCCAGGTTGAGGAAGATGGTAACATGAGCCTAGAGAGAGGGGGTGCCCAAGGAGGACATGAAACTGGCAGTCATGTTCCCCCAGCTGCAGCATACTGCCAGGTTTGCTCCAGTGACGAGGAGGGAGGGGGATGATGAGGTCACTGACTCTAATTGGGTGCCTGATAGAAGAGAGGAGGAGGAGGCACATCTCCAATGAGGCAGGATGCCCTCCAGGGGGCAGCCACCCTATTGCATCACACCGCAGAGCTAAGCATGTGCAGGGCGCTGCTGACTCCCCGCGTATTTTGAAAAGCTCTATTTTGACACGTGTGCAGCAGATTGCACCGTTGCTGTTTGCAACATATGTCAGAAGCGTATCAAGCGTGGCCAAAACAGCAGCCGCTTTGACACCACATGCTTGTCCAGACATATGTCGACCTCCGTTGGCAACAGCACTCAAAAGACCCACATCAAAGAAGAAGGCGGACCTCTCCTTGCTCCTCATCAGCTGGGATCTCCAACCCCACTATACCTCCAGTCCTCTCAGAAACCTGCACTGAGAGGAATGAAGGTGTAGAATTAGGTGTCCCAAGTACTTGCGGCAAATCTGCTAGCGGTACACCAACATCCGATTGTAGCAGGCAAATTTCCCTACCCATGTTGCTAAAACCTAGAAAGAAATTTGGTCCCAGCCATCCACATGCTCAGTGTCTGAATTCTAGCTTGGCCAAATTGTTAGCAATGCAACTGCTGCCTTTTTAGCTGGTAAATTCTGCCCCCTTCGTAAATTTGTGGAATGTGCGGTACCTCAGTGGCAGGTTCCCAAAAGCCATTTCTTTTCACGGAAGACCATTCCGGCTCTCTACCATCATGTGGAAGGCAATGTCTTGGCCTCATTGGACAGGGCGGTCAGCAGTAAGGTGCATATTACTGCTGACTCGTGGTCCAGCAGGCATGGACAGGGACTTTGCCTTACTTTCACGCTGCAGATTTGTCCTCTGAACTAGCGATGCTCTGTAGACGTTCAAGGGGCTACGCATAGGCATAAAGATGCCATGCGGTGCTTAAGTTTGTCTGCTTAGGGGACAGGAGCCACACTGGGGCAGAGATTCTGTCAGCTCTGCAGGGGCAGGCTCAGAGGTGGTTGACGCCATGCCATCTTCAGCCAGGAATGGTTGTAGACACCAACCTACTCGCCACCCTCCGACAGGGACACTTAACCCATGTGCCCTGTTTTCAGGAACATTCCCAGAACTTATCCATCCTTTGCAGAGGATGAAACATCTTTGGGAGGCCTTGCAGAAAGGTTTGTGCAATGCGTTTCCAGAGCCAGGGAGGTTACAATTTCCTTGTGCTGGACAACGTGGTGCTGAGACTTCGTTCAATCACAGAAAGAGCGGTGGAGAAGGTGGCCGTCTAACCGATGCCTTCAGACAATTCTTGAGTCCGCAGCCGCAAGGTGTGATCGGTTCCAGCAACCGTCGCCAGTGTCTGAATTACATGCAGGAATATGTAAGGGGAAGATCAGACTTGGAGACCTTTCCAACAGAAAATCCTCTGGGTCTTGGGGATGGACCACTGGCCAGAGCTTGCACAATATGCAATTGAGCTACTGGCCTGTCCTGCATCAGCGTTCTTTCTGAACGCACATTCAGTGCTGCTGGAGGCTTTGTAACCAATCACAGAGTGTGCCTGTCCACAGACTCTGTTGATCGGTTCACCTTCATAAAAATGAATCAGTCTTGGATCACCAGCTACCAAGCACCTGATGCTGATGTAACCAATTGATTTTTCTATGGATGTGGAATACCTTGACGACTGCCTATGCTGAGTGACTATCCTATTATGCTGAGTGACTATCCTATTCCTCCTCAATGTTCATGTTGATAGCTTCTAAGAATATTTTTGTTTCAGGGCACTACCACCACTGCCTAAGGCCCAATTGTTCTGCCCCTGTTTAACAGGGGAGTGTAATTACAATATCTGCTCTAATATTTCACAGCAGGGCTCGTTCCTGCACCCACCAAGAGTAACTGTGAGGGCTTACAGTGTTCTGGTACCACCAACACCTAAGGCACAATTTTCTGCAGAGTGTATAGTGTATATACAGGCAGTCCCCTACTTTCAAACATCCAACTTAAAAACGACTCTACCCCTAGGAAGGGAAATTCTCTCCTGTAAGAGTTGATATGGGAAAAAGGTGTCTCCTCTTCACTGATGCTTTATCACCAATCCGGGTTTCCATAATAAGATTTTCAAAATCAAATTGTCATTGGGACAGAAAGTGAGGTGAAATCTTCTGAACACGGGGCACAGACAGCAAAACAAATGTTACAGGGGTGATAACCCTTCCCTATGTTTTCCAAAAAGCTTAAAATTTGATTTTTTTGGCTGGAGCTACACTTACAAAATGTACCAGTTCCAAATTGCAAATAGATTCAACTTCAGAACAAACCTACAGTCCTTGGGCCAGATTCACGTAGCTCGGCGCATCGAAGATTCGCTACGCCGACGTAACTTTGAGAGGAAGGCTGCGAGGGGTGATCCAGAGGCCTTAGAAGCGACTTTGTCGAGGGACCAGGCCAGGCAGACCCGCCATGTTGGTTCTGTAGCGTGTGACATGCGTCGGGTGGCAGACAGCCTGGCCTCCTTGGGCCAGACCCAGGCTGCCTGCACACTGGCAGTCCAGCAGGCCCTACCCAGCAGGCTGCTTACACTACAGCCATCACGGAAAGTGTGCAGGAGGTCAGTGCAAACAGCACAGCCATAGTGACCTGCCTGGAGGACCTGGATACCACAACTTCAGGCCTTGTGGCAGAGGTCAGGAGCCTGGCAGTGGCCATACAGGCCAATACAGCTGCCATTGAGGCGGTGGGGAATCAGACAAATGCGGTCCTCACACGCATAGCCCTGGCTTTGGAGGGAAGCCAGCCAGCCAGGGAGAGACCGGGGGATGATCCTCCTCCCGATGACCCACCCGCGGCTCCCCCCAGGCAACAGAGGATCAGGAGCCTTGGCACTAGGCGTAGCCCACGTCTGGGCAAATGAGTGCCAGTTCTATTATTTTATTATGATACTCATGTTAGGAGTCTTATTTTTTTATGTAGAATTAATGTACAGCAACATAATTGGAGCCTTGTCGCGGCGTTGCTGCTCCCAAGTCCTGAATGGTGGACTTGGGCTAATCCAATTTGATGAGGATGTGATGTGTGTGTGCTAGGGACCACAGTGGTGTGCATGCGTGCATTCTCCTTGTGCCATGATGAATGTGTGTGTTTAACGTGCAAAGATGCCTACTGTGAGGCATCTCCTGACTGCTGTTCCCTCAGCAGACGGGGTACCCTCGGTTAGGGGGGGATTGTGTGGTTCGGGGCTCAGGTCATCACGTATGTCAATCTCCAGGCCCTTTCTCATGGCAAAATTGTGTAGAATGCAACATGCCCCGATGATCTGGCACACAAAGTTTGGGGAATACAACAGGGTACCCCCAGACTTATCCAGGCATCGGAAACGGGACTTCAGGAGGCCAAAGGTGCGTTCCACCACTGCACGGGTACGTGCGTGTGCTTCATTGTATTTTCACTTTCCTGGGGTTTGGGGATTCCGGAATGGAGTCATGAGATGGGGTCCAAGTGCATATGCAGAGTCACCTGGAAGGGAAAAGACAGGAGGATGTTGGTCATGCATGTGCCCCTCGTGATGTCTGCATCATGGGGGGGGGGGACAGTCATGCCTGACACCATGTCACTCACCAACCAGCCAGCTGTCCCCATACACGTTCTGTTCAAATTCTGTTGGGATTGTGCTTTGACGGTATATGTAGCTGTCGTGGCTGGCCCCGGGGTGTTTGGCACGGACGTGCCATATGAGGCATTGGGCATCGGCTATCACCTGTATGTTGATGTAATGCCAGTGCTTACGATTGCGGTATATGTGCTCTGTGTCACGGGGGGCCGTAGTGCCACATGTGTGCAATCAATGGCCCCCACAGTGCGTGGGAATCCGGCAATTCTGTAGAAATCTGCCATTGCCTTCTGCCGCAGATGCTCCTGGGTGGGTCTAATGAAGTGGTGGGACATGCGTCTGAGGATTGCGGGGACAACCTGGTGCACACATCTGCTCATGGTGGATTGTGACAAACCAGCCACAACTCCACTTGTGAGCGTTGTGTCTTGCTGGTGATGTCATCCTGCAGGATTCTGGCTAATTCCAGGATGGCATCAGGGCTGAATCTGAAGATGCGATACACCTCCAAATCCCCCATGCCAAAGATGTTCATGCGCGTGCGGTATATCCTCTCCCGTGCCTGTCGACGCAGTAGTGCTATGACCACGGCTGCCCCTGGCATGTTGGCACACAGATGTGTTGTCCTGCAAGTGTGGTTGCTCAGCTCGTCCGTAACGCTGCTGCTGTAGCTGCTCTACAGCTGACCTGTGCAAGTCTGTTGCAAAGTTACCCCTGCTTTTATGAGGGGTAACTTAAGGCCGGGCGTACAGCTTGCGCGCACCGCGCGTAGCCTGCGCCGGGCAAACGTACGTTTGAGAATCGGCATATCTCCCTCATTTGCATATTTGAATAGGAAATCAATGGGAGCGACAGATGCGCACAGCCTAAATATGCACCCAAGTTACGCCGGCGTAGGAAAGTTACGTCGGTCGGATGAAGCCTATTTTCTGGTGTATCTGCTTCTGTGGGTACGGCGCAAAGATATGCCGGCGCACATTTAGACTTACGCCACGCATCTCGAGATACGTCAGCGTAAGTCTTTGTTAATCTGGCCCCTTGTCTTGTTTGTAACCCGAGGACCGCCTGTATACTGCTGTTCAGAGTATATAGAGCCTGTGGGCACTTTTGATTTTTCACGTTCGGGCCCCATAAACGTTAACGGTGTTCGATTGTTCGCACAAACTTTCGTCCATTCGCTTGTTCTGCCACGAACCGGGAGGTGTTAGGCTCCTCCCTACTCACTGGACTTCCAGATTCAGTGGCCACTGAATCTCCTGAGCTCTTCTACAGCTAACCCTCTGTATATTCCTCAAGCGTCACCCCCGCTACCCTGCTGGGTCCCTGGCTTGGCACTTACTGATGCTCCTTAAGCGTCACCCCCGCTATCCTGCTGGGTCCCTGGCTTGGCACCTGCTGAAGCTTTCCCACTTCTTCACTGTCCCAGGCTGGTGAGAAGATTGCTCTGATACTGGCTCCAGCCTACTAACTGTAGTCTCCGGTAACCAGGTGGATGGTCCCTTAGTGTCGACAGCTTCCCCTCCACCTCTGACCACAACTGGTTCCCTGTTCGGCTGAACCTTTACTCTCGGTTGGAATCCAATCCTGCAGTCCCAACCCTGCGCTGATTCTCTTGCTCCTGGATAGGCCTCAGGCTTCCGGCCTAGCAACCCAGGTGACATAACACACGTCCACCCAGACAGCTGTCCAGGTGGGACAGAAACCCGATCACCTGACTCCACCCAAATAAATAGGCTCTCCCAGCAGGCCAAGGGACCAAAGAAACCCCTGCCAATTGGCTGAGACACCCCATCCATTCATAATCCGACCTTGCTACACCCTTGTCAATCTAGTGCCACCTAGTGACAGAAGAGAAAAGGTGCAGCCATCCAAAGTTAGAGAGGAATCAGTAGATCTCCTAACAATAAGCAAGGATAACTACCACCTGGTGAACTCAATTTATTAGCCACCCTTCCTAACACCAGGGTGCTACATGTTCATTACATTCTTCTGACCCCTGCACTATATACTCTATGTTGTACATTACATACTCCTGACCCCTGCACTATATACTCTATGTCAGCCCTCAAAATTTCCACTCGCCTACTAGCATTTGGTGAGTGGATTTAAGCTGGGGGCGAGTGATGACAGGGATGCATGACCAATCTCCCTCCAATCTGTGCCTATACTTAGAGTCTCAATGAGATTGGCGGCCGAAGAGGAAAGGTGCATGCTCGGTAAAAGTAGTCTGGTGAGTCGCGCACAGGCAGAGCAGTACACAGGTGCTCTCCTTACAATCCTCATTAAGCCATGGGACCTAACAGTATGACCTCTCTGAGCCTGCCCCCCTCCCCCCGACCAATGTAGCTAGAGAGCAGGGGGCAGGAAGTAATGAGTGAGGTGGAGGATTGCGAAAATTACCACTCCGGTGCAGCGCTCACTGAAAGTTGCCCTGACATGAGAGCGGCAGCCTTTCAGTTTGTGCAGTTTTCTTCTCCTTGTGCTCCATGTAGGTGTCCAACAGTTCAGCCTGAGCACTGTGAACAGACTGGTCTCAATGTGTGCTGTGCAGTGTCAGTGTGCGCTGTGCTATGGTGTCAATGGCTGTGCAGTTGTGTGGATCTCAGCGCTGGATTGTACTCCCTCCCGCTGTGCTGCAGCTCCTCTCCTCACTGCCAGCCTGAATAAAAGGGGGAAGTGGGGACATGCAAGCATGGAGCCGCACACACAGGCTCCTGATGAGATGAATGGGAGAGAGAGAGAGAGAGAGGATGGATGGGAGTTGCAGAGGAGACGGCAAGAGAATGGGGAAGAGACCCAGTTCTAGTGCCCTGCCCCCTGGTCTGCCCCCAGTGCCCTGTTCCATTTTGTTAAATTTGTTGTTGGTAATATTTAATTGTGTAACTTGATTCTGCATAAAACATTTAACAGTGTCATTCCATGAGATAATCTACGAGGGCGTGTTTACAGGTGCAATTAGGCGCAGGGCAGTGTATGAATTAGGTGGGGCAACTGGTGGCGAGTAACTCTTGCGGCCTGGCTAGTAGCTCAGGACTTGACATTTTGAGCCCTGCTCTATATTGTACATTACATACTCCTGACCCCTGCACTATATACTCTGTGTTGTACATTACATACTCCTGACCCTTGTCCTATAATCCCCTCATCACTGTCCCTCCTATAAAAGACAGTTCTCCTTGTTTCCTCACTCTCTGACTAAGGTCCATGAATAAAGAAATGATCTGGTAGGAGATCAGAGGACCCATTTACTAGTTACCTTGAGGGGGGAATTGTAATATCCTCAGAGACAAAGCTGCCTGATGTGGGCGGAGTCCTGGAACCAATCAGCTCATGTCTAGTAATAATCTTTGTATTTCTATTTTAGTAGATGGATGGGAGATGAGAAAAACCTCAGAGGATTGTCTCACTTTGTCTCCAGACTGTAAAGTAAAAGATGAGGACATCACACAGTATAGTCCAGGAGAAAACCCGACTACCTCAAATGTCCATCCGGCACCACACAGTGTAGATGGACCATTGTACTCCTCTTATCCTGAGGAACCTCAGACTGTGCGGGACGGTGCCGGACCATCGTATTCCTCTTATCCTGAGGAACCTCAGACTGTGCGGGACGTTGCCGGACCATTGTATTCCTCTTATCCCGAGGAACCTCAGACTGTGTGGGACGGCGCTGTCCTTGCAACAGATGAGAGGTTGTCCTGTCCCGAGTGCGGGAAGTATTTCAGTTCCAAAGGCAATCTTAATAAGCATAAAAAATCTCACACAGGTGAGAAGCCGTATTCCTGTTCTGAGTGCGGGAAATGTTTTTCACAGAAGTCCAATCTTTCCACACACCAGACATTGCACACGGGGGAGAAGCCTTTTTCCTGTTCTGAGTGCGGGAAAAGTTTTTCACAGAAGTCCATTCTTTCTGCACATCAGAGATCTCACATGGGGGAGAAGCCTTTTTCCTGTTCTGAGTGCGGAAAATGTTTTGCACAGAAGTCCTATCTTTATACATCAGAGATTGCACACAGGGGAGAGGCCTTTTTCCTGTTCTGAGTGCGGGAAATGTTTTTTAGTGAAGTCCAATCTTTCCACACATCAGAGATCACACACAGGGGAGAAGCCTTTTTCCTGTTCTGAGTGCGGGAAATGTTTTTCAGAGAAGTCCGGCCTTTCCAGACATCAGAGATCTCACACGGGGAAGAAGCTGTATTCCTGTCCTGGTATAAGGAAGGGAAATGGGATAGGGGAATCTGCGCTAGGTGAAAGCAATAATAAAGCAATTAAGGGTGGGTCCCGGGAGGGACGTCCTGCAGCTGAACACAAATGTTTAGATACAAAAACAAAAAAAAAAAAAACGTATGGAAAAAGACAGTGCAGCGCTAGACAAAATATAACATCAAGTGTGAAAAGTGTGTCAATAGAATATTTAAATAAATAAATAAACCATGAATAAAAAATTATATAAGTGAAATATAAAAATAACTCAATCTAATATGGCAATTATCCTCTGAAGTGAACAGGACTGTTGCAAAAAATAAACATGATAACTAAACCTGTGAAGGTAAGTGATGCCTAAAACAAATGTATTTCTGCAGTGAAGCCAGAGAACCTGTCTCAGTCTTCCAACAAATCAGTGTAAATTATACCACATAAATAATCACAGTGATAATGATACACAGTGTTTCAATATAAGTCCATGTTGCATGGAAAGTATAAATAAAGTTGAATAAAGGTGAGTAAAATTAAATGGAGTCCACAAAGGAAAAAAAGTGAAGGAGGGGTTTTGTAGTCCCCTCAGGTGAAGATGAGTAAAATTAAATAGAGTCCACAAAAGAAAAAACGCGCGGGAGGGGTTTTGTAGTCCCCTCAGGTGAAGATGGTAAAAAAGCAGAAGATCCACCAAAAGACCGCAGATGGAAATAGGAGGAAGCAATCCACAGACAATCCAATGTAAAGAGAAATGGAGGCTTACCGGAAAGCCTGTGACCCGACCTTCTCAGGAAGGATCTAAACAGGCGTGTTGGGATAGAAACGTCCCTCAGGCAGTGGAGATGGATCGATATCCTTCACGAATCAAACGTCAGGGTCCACAGCGTCGTAGCTCCTCATATGGGTCAGGGATGACAGCACTCACAGAGATATGTAGCAACGGTGGTCAGCAGATGTCATATGAAATAAGGAAAAATTTCCATGGTATAGCCTGCTTGATATTGGTTTATTTAAAAATTCAATTAAAAATCCATTAAAAAGATTTCCCATACATAGGGAAGAAATATATAGAGTCCTTGCAAGGAAAAAAAAAAAAAGCTCCAAAATATAAACAGACCGCCTTGGGCCGTTAGCGCATGCACAGTGCGTGTGTTGCAGCCCGTATGTATGGGAAATCTTTTTAATGGATTTTTAATTGAATTTTTAAATAAACCAATATCAAGCAGGCTATACCATGGAAATTTTTCCTTTTTTCATATGACATCTGCTGACCACCGTTGCTACATATCTCTGTGAGTGCTGTCATCCCTGACCCATATGAGGAGCTACGACGCTGTGGACCCTGACGTTTGATTCGTGAAGGATATCGATCCATCTCCACTGCCTGAGGGACGTTTCTATCCCAACACGCCTGTTTAGATCCTTCCTGAGAAGGTCGGGTCACAGGCTTTCCGGTAAGCCTCCATTTCTCTTTACATTGGATTGTCTGTGGATTGCTTCCTCCTATTTCCATCTGCGGTCTTTTGGTGGATCTTCTGCTTTTTTACCATCTTCACCTGAGGGGACTACAAAACCCCTCCCGCGCGTTTTTTCTTTTGTGGACTCTATTTAATTTTACTCATCTTCACCTGAGGGGACTACAAAACCCCTCCTTCACTTTTTTTCCTTTGTGGACTCCATTTAATTTTACTCACCTTTATTCAACTTTATTTATACTTTCCATGCAACATGGACTTATATTGAAACACTGTGTATCATTATCACTGTGATTATTTATGTGGTATAATTTACACTGATTTGTTGGAAGACTGAGACAGGTTCTCTGGCTTCACTGCAGAAATACATTTTGTTTTAGGCATCACTTACCTTCACAGGTTTAGTTATCATGTTTATTTTTTGCAACAGTCCTGTTCACTTCAGAGGATAATTGCCATATTAGATTGAGTTATTTTTATATTTCACTTATATAATTTTTTATTCATGGTTTATTTATTTATTTAAATATTCTATTGACACACTTTTCACACTTGATGTTATATTTTGTCTAGCGCTGCACTGTCTTTTTCCATACGTTTTTTTTTTTGTATCTAAACATTTGTGTTCAGCTGCAGGACGTCCCTCCCGGGACCCACCCTTAATTGCTTTATTATTGCTTTCACCTAGCGCAGATTCCCCTATCCCATTTCCCTTCCTTATACCAATCTTGTTTTTTGATATACAAATCTGCAGCTGGTGTATCCATCATGGATATTTTTGAATATAGACCCCAATTAACCCTTAGCACTGCAGGAGTATTTGATGGCAATGATGACCCCAGAGACGATTTAGCTGGTTGTTTTTTTAAATTGAGGAATCTCACTGTTATTGAACTCCACACTCGTTGGGACATTGCATATTTAGAGGAATATGTCAAAACTGACATGGTCCCCCGGAGCCTCAGATGGGAAATCAATCCCCAAAAAAATGATAGTGAGATAGAGGAATGGTTCAAATACTTTAATGAGGCAGGGGTTAATTTCCTACGGTTCCTCATAGCAAAGAAAAAAAGAAAACTAGCTTTGCTTGACCATGAAATTGATACTATTAAAAATAAACTCATACCCTATAAATCTGATCCAGACTATTCACATAGATCGGATATGTTAAAAACCATCCTGATTAAAGAGGAAATGGAACAGAAAACTAAGAAAAAGAAAAAATACAATAGGGATTTAAAAGATTATAAAGATGGGCTTGTTTTTAAATGGCAGGTGACCACTGCTCCTCCTCCACCAAATGGTAACCCAATGGGATCTCAACCAACAGTCAATGAACATATAAGACCCAACCCTGGGAATTATCTTGACCACTATGGGACACAAATGATTTACCCACCAGGAGGTTCCTTGACAGGACCACAACTAGGTGCTACCAATCAGGGAAGACCAAATTTTGGTAATTATCCCAATCTATATACAACACAGTGTAATCATTTGTCCCAAACAGCTGAGGCTGACTACAGAGGTCCTAGTGCCAGGGACCATTTTGGTCCACACATGACACATTTTGACCAACCACCTCCACCAACCTCAGGCCCAAACAGACGAGGTCCCTACCAATATCCCAACACCAGAAGTAGAGGTAATGGCAGAGGCAATCGTCCTAAACCCAATCGTCACCAATCACCAGCCTGGAGACATCGTTTAGAGAGAACTGACCAATCCGGTTCAGGGATGTATCCTAACACCAGAAATGATAACTCCGGGGAATATGTCAATGCTAACTATAATAGATTTGCTTCTGCAACAAATGACATACAGGAACGAAGTCTGAATCCCGAGGAGAATCACACGAATACAAACCACAATAGGTTTGCTCCTTTAATAAACGACGCACAGGAACGATGTTTGAACCCAGAGGAGAATCTGGAAATACCCCATTTACATCAAGGTGAACAAGCAGCGAACCATTCCAGCTGGGATTTTCGGCCTGTCACCCGCAACCGAACCAAAAGAAATGGGGACGCAAGAGGGGGTGCAGAGGGGGGAGGAAATTACACCCCAATAAGACAGAGGAGGACATAACCAACACCGGGATCATCAATCTCAGTTCACAGGAACTGTCAACGGAGGAGCTCACAACTTTAAACAAGGGTCTGAAGTTTGTCCCCGCACGCAATTTGAACAAATTTCAAACCTTTGTTGATATACAAAAATTTACACGGAAACTTAATATCAAGAGGTATATCCTCAGTAACCCGGCAAGACAATCACTGAGAGAGAACTCTGCGGTCAAACATTCAGGGATGGCTAACGCCTCCCTCTTTAATCCATCTAGCTCTCAGGCTCCCAACCTAAATGTCTTTCGGGATTTACTGTTAAAGGACCTTGATAATTTGAGAATCAAACCTATACAGTCTCGTGCTAACCTAAAAGCAGGTATGGACTCCATCTGTGAAAGAAAGGACATAATAATACGACCTGCCGATAAGGGGGGAGCCATTGTCATTCTAAACAAGACCTGCTACCTTACCGAGATGGCGAGAATTTTGTCTGATCCTGATACTTATGCCACACTCCCTATGAATCCCACCATACCCTTTAAACGGGATCTGAAAGATCTCATTACAAAGGGTTTTGACATGGGTATTCTTAACAAGAAAGAAAAGGAACACTTGGTTCCCTTAGCACCCCGTCTTCCGGTGATGTACATCTTGCCAAAGATTCATAAAACCTTGATAAATCCCCCAGGAAGGCCCATCATCCGTGGTATTGACTCCATAACCTCTAGAATAGGCAAGTATATTGACTTCTACTTGCAACCACTGGTGATGGGTACTCCTTCCTTTTTAAAAGACACCAAACATGTCATCAACCTCCTTGGAAATATAGTTTGGAAACCTACCTATATGTTAGTCACAGCGGATGTGGCTTCTTTGTACACGTCTATTTCGCATCACTTGGGACATGACGCAGTACAACATTTTTTGATACAGAAGTCCACTCTGACAAACACTCACTGCAGATTCATAATGGAACTGCTTGATTTCGCCATGGAGCATAATCACTTCTGGCATGACGGCACCCACTATAAGCAAATCAAGGGGGTAGCCATGGGGGCAAAATTTGCGCCAAGCATGGCGAACCTGTTCATGTCGAAGTGGGAGGAGGATACTGTACTTATGAACAGACCATCAAACCTCATCCTCTGGAAAAGATTCATCGACGATATCCTGTGCATCTGGGACGGTGACGATGATTCAGTCAATTCCTTCATCTCGACTCTCAATCGAAATGACAGGGGTATTGTCCTAACCCATGAAAAGAGTGCCACTATGATACACTTTCTGGATTTAAACATCTCTATAACCGATGGCAAAATTGTCACTTCAACATACTTCAAGCCTACGGATAGAAATGGATACATACCGGTTGACTCTTGTCATCATCCTTCATGGCTGAAAGCGGTCCCAAAGGGCCAATTTTTACGCCTTAGACGCAACTGCACAAATCTAGATGAGTTTTATAAAGAGGCAGCACTACTAAAAGCTAGATTTTTAGCCAAGGGTTATGATGAGGCAAGACTTGGCAATACCATTAGGGAAGTAAGTCAGATTGATCGATGCACTCTGCTAACAGATAAACCATCGGACACTAGTACAAAAGAAAATTTTGGCTTAGCCTTCATAACCACCTTCTCCAGCCAACATTGGGCTATTAAGAGAATCATAAAGAAACACTGGGCAGTTATTAAAAACGACAGGATTCTAGGTCCACTCCTCACAACTAACCCTACAGTTTTGTTCAGAGGAGCTCCAAACCTCAGACACTCGTTGGCCCCTAATGTACTAGATGTCCCACGCCAACCGGTGTTTTTTGGAGACTTCAAAGGCTTCTACCCTTGCAAAAAATGTAGAGCCTGTAAATTAAATGTCCTCCAGAACAGACGCTACACAGATTTTACCTCCATAGGCACAGGTAAAACATACCCCATCAAAACCTTTATTACCTGTAGCACTAAATGTGCGGTGTACCTTATAAGGTGCCCATGTGGTTTGGAATATGTAGGACGAACCACACGCAAATTACAGGTCAGATGGGGCGAACACATTACCAACATCCTGACTGGATTTGACAAACATAATGTGTCCAAACACTACGAACTAAAACATGATAAAAACCCAGAGGGGACTGTGTTCATTGCCTTGGAGAAATATGTTCCACACTGGAGAGGTAGCAATGGCACAAGATCCATCTCCAGAGCCGAAACCAACTGGATCCATAAACTCGGATGTCATGTCCCTGGAGGACTTAACGTCGAATGGGACATTAATTGTTTCATCAATAATAGTTAACAAGTCCCATTTGAACCCTGCTCTACTAATTTTTCTTTATATATTTTTTTATATACACATACATTTTTTCTATGGCATAATTTTTATCTGCCTGGTATATTTTTGTGCTCTATGCATTCGGCTTTATGATTTACAAGCCGCTAATTATCCACTAATTAGACACTAGTGCCAAAGATTAATCTATGCATTTGGTTATGTGATTCTTGTGTATTTCATATGTTACTAAGTCCTAATCAATCAGACATTATTGCCAAAGGAAAAAATCCCTATGACATTATGGGTGTACATTTTTTTAACATATAACCTTTATATATATATTTCCATTGGGCAATCATTTTTTGTTCATACACACCATTATAATTATTGTTAGTGTATGTTCTTTATGCCCTATCTTCGGGTTCCATGTCAATTTTAATTATTTTTGAAGTATAGATATTTTTGAGCGGTAATACGCTTTTTTATCCACAAGATGGCATGGTTCTTTTTTCCTTTTGTAACTCAATGAGAAGTACAGCCTATTGTGATTTCTGTCTTAACTCCGCCTTGGCCAATGAGCTCATTTCGCTTAAGCTTTGGGCTGTATAAATCACGCATGCACAGTGAGGTGTGCGTGCCCCTGATGATGTCATTACGACGAAACGATCGTCGGGCTGCAACACACGCACTGTGCATGCGCTAACGGCCCAAGGCGGTCTGTTTATATTTTGGAGCTTTTTTTTTTTCCTTGCAAGGACTCTATATATTTCTTCCCTATGTATGGGAAATCTTTTTCATGGATTTTTAATTGAATTTTTAAATAAACCAATATCAAGCAGGCTATACCATGGAAATTTTTCCTTTTTTCATATGACATCTGCTGACCACCGTTGCTACATATCTCTGTGAGTGCTGTCATCCCTGACCCATATGAGGAGCTACGACGCTGTGGACCCTGACGTTTGATTCGTGAAGGATATCGATCCATCTCCACTGCCTGAGGGACGTTTCTATCCCAACACGCCTGTTTAGATCCTTCCTGAGAAGGTCGGGTCACAGGCTTTCCGGTAAGCCTCCATTTCTCTTTACATTGGATTGTCTGTGGATTGCTTCCTCCTATTTCCATCTGCGGTCTTTTGGTGGATCTTCTGCTTTTTTACCATCTTCACCTGAGGGGACTACAAAACCCCTCCTTCACTTTTTTTCCTTTGTGGACTCCATTTAATTTTACTCACCTTTATTCAACTTTATTTATACTTTCCATGCAACATGGACTTATATTGAAACACTGTGTATCATTATCACTGTGATTATTTATGTGGTATAATTTACACTGATTTGTTGGAAGACTGAGACAGGTTCTCTGGCTTCACTGCAGAAATACATTTGTTTTAGGCATCACTTACCTTCACAGGTTTAGTTATCATGTTTATTTTTTGCAACAGTCCTGTTCACTTCAGAGGATAATTTCCATATTAGATTGAGTTATTTTTATATTTCACTTATATAATTTTTTATTCATGGTTTATTTATTTAAATATTCTATTGACACACTTTTCACACTTGATGTTATATTTTGTCTAGCGCTGCACTGTCTTTTTCCATATGTATTCCTGTCCTGAGTGAGGGAATTGTTCCTCACTGATGTCCTGTCGTCCTGTACTTCAGGGGTCCCACACAACCCTCGAGGTTTATTAGTGAGTGCGCGAAATGTCTTGTATCTGAATGTTGCTGGACATCACAGCTCTCATGTGGGGAAGAAGCACACCCTGATATACACCTCAGATATACTCCATGGCTGATCTTCATCATGTAAGAAACAGTTCATAAGGAGATCAGAGATCACCAAAGACATGGATGAAGTGTTGTACCGTGTTGGCCATTGATAGCAGGAGAAAAATAAAAATGGAGTCATCACCTCTCATTGGCTGAGTACATTTTGTGGTGGAAACTCTTGCAAGAGGTCTGTTTTCTCAAGTCGTCTTGCAGGACGAAACACGTTAACCACACCACTTAAACCTCTGTCCTCTAGGCCTTTTAAAATAAAAAGTCATTACCACAAAATGTAGAGGCCTTTTAGGTGGTGGGGTTAACGTGTTTCGTCCTGGAAGATGACTTGAGAAAACAGACCTCTTGCAAGAGTTTTCACCACAAAATGTACTCAGCCAATGAGAGGTAATGACACCATTTTCATTTTTTCCTGCCATGGAGTATATCTGAGGTGTATATCAGGGTGTGCTTCTTCCCCACATGTCCAGCAACATTCACATACAAGACCTTTCCCGCACTCATTGAGTGGATTTTGTAGTGTAAACTCTTGCAAGAGGTCTGTTTTTCGCAAGTCGTCTTCCAGGACGAAACGCGTTAACCCCACCACTTAAAACTCGGTCCTCTAGGTGTTTAAAAAAGAGGGGACACATTCTCGCGGCTGACTAGGCAGGACACAGCTCCTTAGAGCTCCGCACACAACGGGACAAGACGGCCTCATAAAGCGGTGTCACAGCTGGTTATTGATCTCCACACGGTACCTACTATATCAGCAAACATCCTGGACACAATTTAATATAATCATATGTATAGTGGGAAAAAGTCAAAATGTAAAACAAGGAAAGAGCCAAGAAACTCTGACTAGAGCGGCAGCGCCATCCTCCCGCACAGCCCCGTCACAGACAAGAATGTCTCCCTCCTCACAGAGAGGTGAACTGGATTTGGACTTTGGGATTTCTCCCATCACATTACAGAACTCTCCCCATGGCTCTGACCTCCTTTGTCAGTATTGAGAGGGTGTTACAAAAGGCTCTACAAAACACCTCCGATACAATTACTGTAAAGTTTATAAACAGAGATTGGTAAGGTGGCCGCCGCCGCCGCATATCTGTTTTAGAAGAGAAAATGGATGAGTTTGATGTTATCACCAATAACCACAATGATGAACTGGAAGCTCCTTAGGGAAGAAAATTCTTCCCTTTTATTCTCGCCTTGAAGATCTTGAAAACAAAGCTAGAAGATCTAATCTCCGGATCTGTGGAATACCAGAGGCTATAGAGGACTTGCAATTTACCGTTACGGCGCTATTCCAGGAACTGGCTCCATCAATGCCCATAGAATGCCTAGAGATGGACAGGATCCATAGAACCCTGCCCCCCCCCAGGGATATTGTAATAAAACGGCATTATTTCCGCACTAAAGAGCAGTTAATGGAAACGGCCCACAATAAGGATTCATTGATCTTCCAGGGATATTGCCAGGGCTGTCTTAATGCATGGGCACTGTTCAGGGGCATAGGGGCCCAAAGATAATCTTGCATTACATCATAATTTTCAGCTGTCCCGGATCTGCCGGGACAGTCACGCTTTTTACTACGCTGTCCTGGGATAGGAAGCATCCCAGAACCTGTATTGTGCCCGTCTACCTCTCACCGCACTGTGCCCTTTGTATTGATTAGTCTTTGATGTATGGCATGTTTTCTTATTGTTTAAAATGTAATTTATTGAGAATACTAGTTAATAAATGTTTAATTCTATCAACTATTTTCATACCCTTCTATGCTCCATTCAACTCCCCTCGTTATCTGTTACTCAAAAAGAAAATCTTGAAAATCACTGATTTAGAAGTCTGTGCAGGGCAATTAAAACATTGAAAGCACACAAACGCCCAGATGGCTTCTCGGCAACCTATTATAAGCATTTTGCTACCATACTGGCCCCCCTCCTGGCTGAAGCCTTTTACTCCCTCCTTTAAGGCCATTCCTTTCCACAACCAACACTACACACCCTCCGTATCAATGGTGGGTTAGGGGTTCCTAATTCCTCCAAATACTATTTTGCAGCCCAACTAGCTCAACTCCCTAAAGACCATGCTACTAAAGAAATTCCCCTTTGGGTTACGATAGAATCGGTCGATTGTGACCCTCTCTCCATAGCAAATCTCTTATGGCTTTCGCCAACACAACGCCGAACAATAACGATCCCTATCACAAAACATAATCTCTCAATCTGGGATAGATTACACACTCGTTTTGGTCTTCAATCAAAACATAACCCCCTTCTCTCCTTTCTCAATAACCCTTCTTTTTATGCTGCCTGGACATTTCCGTCATCTTTTCACAATCTGGTCAAAGTTAGAACTCATATGAGCCCATCGTTTTTACAAATCCACAACAAAAACGTATTTTTCTACACTTCAGGAAACTCATGCATTGCCACGTAATGAAACTTTTAGATACCTTCAAATAAAAAATGATATCCCAGAATTCCCCCCTCAGATCCTCCTGCCCCAAACTTTACGACCTTTGAACAAGCTTGCCACACTGATCCACATAGGCGTGGACTCCTTTCCAATTTGTACGCACTGCTGCTTTCATATACACAAATTCTTCCCCCTTATCTTACGTTACAAAATGGGAAACTGATCTAAACCTCCAACCAGACACGCTAAATTGGACTCAAATCTGGAAGTCTACTAAAGCAGCCACTCCAAACATAACTGCATTCCGAAAAAATAATGATCTCCCCACTACCCCATATTTAACGTTTTTTTGTTTCACTAACCTTATGGAAAACCGAATCTCTTCCAGACATAAACTTCTTACTATTTTATATCACCTAGATATTACATTTTTTACTAGTTTACCTTACATGTTTTCTTTATTCTAACAACATATTTCTTGAATTAAACATGGAATTGTATTAGTTTATGGAAATATCAATTTTCTGTATAAGGTATTGAGAAGCCTTGTTTCTCATATTTGTACTTTATTTTTTATACTACAAATATTTGTCTGAGGACTTGTACTGTATTTCTTTCAATAAAATGTTTAAAACGAAAAATAAAAATGGAGTCGTTACCTCTCATTGGCTGAGTACATTTTGTGGTGGAAACTCTTGCAAGAGGTCTGTTTTCTCAAGTCGTCTTCCAGAACGAAACGCGTTAACCTCCCACCACTTAAGGCGGTCCTCTTGGCTTTTAAAAATAAAAATGGAGTCATTACCTCTCATTGGCTGAGTACATTTTGTTGTATGGAGACTTAGGCCCGGATTCACGTAGAAGCGCGCATCTTTGTGCAGGCGTAACGTATCCTATTTACGTTACGCCTCCGCAACTTTGACAGGCAAGTGCAGTATTCTCAAACCAAAGTTGTGGCGGCCTAGCGTAAATAGGCCGGCGTAAGCCCGCCTAATTCAAATGTGGAAGATGCGGGCGTGTGTTATGTAAATTTAATGTGACCCCACGTAAATGACGCTTTTTACGAACGGCGCATGCGCCGTCCGTGAAAGTATCCCAGTGCGCATGCTCCAAATTAACCCGCAAGAAGCCAATGCTTTCCACGTGAACGTGAATGACGCACAGCCCTATTTGCGAACGACTTACGCAAACAACGTAAAACGTGAAAAATTTGACGCTGTTCCGACGTCCATACTTAACATTGGTACGCCTAATCTATGCCTCATATAGCAGGGGTAACTTTATGCCGGGAAAAGCCTAACGTAAACGGCGTATCTGTAATGCGACGGCCGGGCGTATGTTCGTGAATTGGCGTATCTAGCTGATTTAAATATTTCTAGGCATAAATCGGCGTACACGCCCCTAGCGGCCAGCGTAAATATGCAGTTAAAATACAACGGCGTAGAAGACTTACGCTGGTCGTATCTTATACAAATTCTGGCGTATCTGATTCTTTGAATCAGGCGCCAAGATACGACGGCTCAGACTCAGAGATACGACAGCGTATCTGGAGATACGCCGTCGTATCTCCTAAGAGAATCTGGGCCTTAGAGGTCAAGTCCTCTTCCAGGACGAAACATGTTAACCCCAAGCAGGCTTTTTTTTTTTTTTTTTTTTTTTTTTTTTTTTTAACAGGGAGAGTCCTGTAGGCTTTTTAAAATAAAAATTGAGTCATTACCTCTTATTGGCTGAGTACATTTTGTGGTGGAAGATTTCACAGACATTTAGGGATCTATTTAAAAAAATTGTTTTTGAACAAATGTGACCCGCATTGGTCAAATCAAAAGTATTGGATCATCGGCTCCATCTAGTGGCAACAATCTGGCACTGTGGTTTTAATACCGACCATTGACGTAAAACATAAAATACCACATTTGGCCATTAGACGGCGCTAAGTAGCATAGAAATTATCTCCATCTAGTGGCCAAATGCAATCATTTCTATTTTAAATGAATGGAAACCGTTTGACCAGCACAGCAAATATTCAAATAACAAAACAAAAAATGCAGCGCTATAGAAATGCAAAGACCCCAAAGATCTCTCAAGGGTTAATATGCAAACAGTGGGATAATAGATCATATGTGAAATTTGTAGCCAAATAAAATGCTTAATGTATAAAAGAGAACCGTTAGATACACTCCTATAATTATACTTGAACTCTTTGCAGAGCAGAAAATCTAGGGTGTAATACAAGTGCTCAGTGTAAAAATCCACGCCATTAAATACACTCCTAAGGTTACATATAAATTCTTGATAGAATAAGTAACCAAGGGCAAACGGAGCTTATCTGGTACATATGGTAATCATATAGGAGGTGTATGTTTACCCAAAGGCTCCTTCCCAAATCATAGAAAACATGTATAAGTCCATAAAAACAGTCACTCTTCCAAGAAAGATGATGTAGCTGTGGCATACAGAGTAGTCTAACACACAAGACACCCGGGGATGTGTATCCAACACCAGGGGAAGTGATCACGTACAAAAATATCAATATGGGGTGCTCAATAGCAATACCGACACGTTTCGGCCAAGTAAGCCTTCAACAGGGGCATTTGATGCCCCTGTTGAAGGCTTACTTGGCCGAAACGCGTCGGGTATTGCTATTGAGCACCCCATATTGATATTTTTGTACGTGATCACTTTTATCCATGTCATATTTTGTCTGACTTTTATAAATAAACCTTTATTGGTTTTAATTGACCTGCACTATTGGAGTTCCTTTTTCTATCTTTTATACCATCCATCCCATGGTTCCTTTGGAGCTTCAGCTACGTCCTTTTCCTGCACCTCTTGATTGATGGTCCAAGGATTGCACTCGGAGCTTGTGGTATTGACGCAGTACACCATTCAAGCACAGCTGGTTCCTGTTGTCCACGCTATTTGGAGTTCCAGTCTCTGCCACAGTGCCACTCCGGTTTCAGTGGTCCCGGTTTCCAAAGACCACAATGTCTGGCTGACTCTCTGCTGTCCAGTATTAGAGTCCAACTCATCTGGTAAGCGTATTTATATCCACTCCATACCTAGATGTGATTGTGATCCCCATAGAGTTCTACAGACAACTTGAATACCTGTTGTATCCCAATTATTGGATAGCAGCTCACCTGTTTTTCTGCACCAAATATTCAATTGATGTCCATTCAATTTTTAAATATAGACTTTGGAACGTTTTTTCTTTATATTCAGCACCATTTGGACTACCTATATGTGTGTCGGTAGTTCATGTACATGCACGTTGTTGTGGAAATTTAAAGATGTATTTGTTATGTATTGTCATAGTGTCACCCATGGTTGGTTCTCCCTCAGCCCGCTCTAGAAAGCTGACTGGGGCAGACAGACTGGTGGAGATACACTTCCTGATTTGGAGAAGGGTGTTTGTGGAGGGGGGGTGTCGGCCGGCGAAAGGGCCCCTGTGTGATGCACAGATATTCGCCTTCTCGGTGCGTCCGCTCTGCAAACATCTTTTGTTACTGATGTTGATGCTATATAATAAAGGGAACAAGCTGCAGGAAGCTGTGATGGCTGGAGCGAGAATGATATGAGAACAAGCTGGTGATGATGTCTTTTTGTATGGATGGTGAGTGAATCTATTTAGCTTAAATATGCATTATTTCATTAAGATGAATGAGACACAAGATATCTGTCTGTCTGCTTTGCAAACAGCCAGAATTTCTACGACACTGAGTACAAAGCTCTTTATGTTGGATATGAATTTGCAGATGATCGGGTCACATGACTGATTGATAAACACAGTACAGCCCCGCCCACAATATAATAAATGTGTCCTCTTCTCTCATCATCTCCTTTTATTGGTCACTTCCCCTTTAATCCCCTCCCCCAACATTTCCCCATTACTGGGTGATTTTGGGGGATCTCTGGTCTGTACATCAACATGTCCAAATCTCAGACATGACCTATCCCCTCCCCCCACACACTAGTCACACGCGTGATACATCACTGTGATTGGCTGGGAGGGATTCAGCCATTCCTTACCTGGGGGGGAATCTATCCTCCAGTATAGACCAACTGTATGTAGCCAACCTCCCCCTCCCCCGATATACAAGAAATTAGACCCCCCCTCCCCCACATACAAGAAATTAGACCCCCCCTCCCCCACATGCAAGAAATTAGACCTCCCCTCCCCCGAAATACAATAAATTAGACCTCCTCTCCCCCACATACAAGAAATTAGACCTTCCCTCCCCCACATACAAGAAATTAGACCTCCCCTCCCCCGATATACAAGAAATCAGAAGATCTACAACAATGGGCACAGCTCCACCTGTCCTGGTGAGGTCGGGTCATTCCAATAAGATGACTTTCCTCCCCCATGTACTATACTTCTCCCGCTCTCTACCCTTCCCTATCATTAATCACCATCTACAGCATTTTCAGGCCGACATTCCTGACCTCATCTGGGGTTCGGAAGGCATTGAGTGTCTTAGGCCTCGTACACACGACAAAGTTTCTCGGCAGAATTCGGCGAGAAACTCGGTCAGAGCCTGATTCTGCCGAGAAACTCTGTCGTCTGTACACTTTCGGCCCGATGGAGCCGCCGAGGAACTCGTCGAGGAAATAGAGAACATGTTCTCTATTTCCTCGTTGTTCTATGGGAGCTCTCGGCCCGCCGATCTCCTCGGCGGCTTCAGGGCTGAACTGGCTGAGGAACTCTATGTGTTTGGCAGGTCGAGTTCCTCGGCCGTGTGTACGGGGCCTAAGAGGGTCTATTTCACGCTCGTGATAAAGGTGGTCTTGGTCGCCAAACCTATTATGGTTCTATCAAGCCGCTCAACTAGCCCAGATCTCAATCATATATTCCCGAGTTACTAAACCCGATTGGGTGGATATGGAATGACAGGGGATCCCCAGGTCCCTCTGGGCTACCTAATGTGGTGTCCTCCTTGTCCCTCTATCTTATCTCCAACTCTCTCTCATTCAGTAACCCTATGGGGGGGACTTAGAGGTCACCCAGAGTTGGTCTCTGATAGTCACCCATTAGCCCATCTGTTTCATAACCTCAATTTCCTCCAGGGATGGACATCAAAGCTTTTACATGGTGGCTGAACAAAGGCTTGTATAGGATTGGTCACGTTCCAAGTCTTCAGGTCCGATCTCTCTGAGCTTTTGTATAAGTAGACTGGATATGTCCCTGACAGAGAAGTTCAGATTTCTCCAGATCTCCCATTTTTTACACTCTTTATGGGGGACTAAACCCGAACCCCCCAGAATCACGGCCTATGAACAATGGTGTGACCAGACCATGGAGTAGAGGGGGGAATATCTGTGATCTACAAGTCACTATCCGCTGATCTCACCAAGCCCCTCTATATGGTGGAATGGGAGAGAGACCTCTCACAGGTATGGGACTTGGAGGAATGGCATGGGGTCTTCTCTCACTCCTACCAAGGGTTGTTACACATTACCTTGGTGGAGGCGAGTCTGAAGGTTCTAATGTGACGGTTCCTAGTTCTGTCCAAATTAGATAAACTTTACCCATCAGTATCCCCCTTTGTTCCAGAAGTTGTGAACACTCGATGTTACACACATGGGGGATTGTCCTAAAATTAGAGGGTACGGGAATAAGATTTTTTATTGATACGTAAGATTACAGGTCTCTCTATACCCAAATCTCCCCATATTGCCCAACTCAACCTTCCAGAGGAAAGAGCGGCAGTTGATTTTCTTCATTCTCCTCAGAAGATGAGAGGAAAGTCTCTGGTCTGGTAATAAAGGGCGGTGTACACTACTGGGGGCAGGGCAGTCTCTGAGGAGGTTTGGAAAGCCATAAAACTGGTCAGACGTCAGTCTTCCCCCATCTGATCCTATGGTGGTCTCTCTATATCTCTCCATTGGATAGACTTTTGTTCTTACACCTGGAATGAAGGTCCTTTGATCTGAAGTCCCATGACAGTGAGTGGACTTTTATGGTCTCCTAGTAATATGTGTGACACCCAAGCCATGCATAGATGGTATCGGTGGTTCCTGTAGAAATTCTTATATGGACACTTGTGTATTATTAATTACAGGCTAAATCTGCCTGGAGACCCGGGGACACTGTATACATTATAAATGTAGTCTTGTGGTCCTCGTGGAAGTCCATGTGCGGAAACTTCTAACTATTATTATCATTATTATTATACATTTACAGGATTTAAATAGTGCCAGCAGTTTGTGCAGTGCTTTACAGTCTAAAGGGAGACAGTACAGTTACAATACCAGAGGGCCTTGCTCATAAGAGCTTACAATCTAATGGGGTGGGGCAGGTGGTAGAAAAGGTTATAACTGTGGGGGATGGGCTGATGGAAGAGGTAAAAGTTGGAGGTGTGATCGTCTTCCCTGAAGAGATGAGTCTTCCTATGATAAATGACAGGATAAACCCACCTTGAGACTTTCTCCACACCTGGAGTGTTCGGAGTTCTTGGATAAAGTCTACACAGTGTTTACAGATTGGCTTTATCACCCCAACGAGCTCCAGTTCATGGATGTGATCATTATGTTTGGAGGATCTCACCAGTCAGGGACCAAACCTTCATCAGTCCATCAAATTGTCTTTCCATTCAATTGTAAAGTCCCTTCCATCTATTGTTTATCCATCCTGTACATATCTTGTTCCATCCCCCGTCTCTTGGGTCCTCCCCGCCCATTCTGTGCTTGTGTGGTTACACTTCGAGTGAATACCCCCATTTGTGGGGAACCTCCCTCCCCTCCCCCTCCCTTCCTATTCACCCTCCTTTACTAAGATCCCTCCCTCTTCCTCCTTCTTCTGTTCCTCTCCCCTCCCCCTCCCTTCCTATTCACCCTCCTTTACTAAGATCCCTCCCTCTTCCTCCTTCTTCTGTTCCTCTCCCCTCCCCCTCCCTTCCTATTCACCCTCCTTTACTAAGATCCCTTCCTCTTCCTCCTTCTTCTGTTCCCCTCCCCCTCCCTTCCTATTCACCCTCCTTTACTAAGATCCCTTCCTCCTTCTTCTGTTCCCCTCCCCCTCCCTTCCTATTCACCCTCCTTTACTAAGATCCCTTCCTCTTCCTCCTTCTTCTGTTCCTCTCCCCTCCCCCTCCCTTCCTATTCGCCCTCCTTTACTAAGATCCCTCCCTCTTCCTCCTTCTTCTGTTCCTCTCCCCTCCCCCTCCCTTCCTATTCACCCTCCTTTACTAAGATCCCTTCCTCTTCCTCCTTCTTCTGTTCCTCTCCCCTACCCCTCCCTTCCTATTCACCCTCCTTTACTAAGATCCCTTCCTCTTCCTCCTTCTTCTGTTGCCCTCCCCTCCCCCTCCCTTCCTATTCACCCTCCTTTACTAAGATCCCTCCCTCTTCCTCCTTCTTCTGTTCCCCTCCCCTCCCTTCCTATTCGCCCTCCTTTACTAAGATCCCTCCCTCTTCCTCCTTCTGTTCCTCTCCCCTCCCCCTTCTTTCCTATTCCCCCTCCTTTACTAAGATCCCTCCCTCTTCCTCCTTCTTCTGTTCCTCTCCCCTCCCCCTCCCTTCCTATTCACCCTCCTTTACTAAGATCCCTCCCTCTTCCTCCTTCTTCTGTTCCTCTCCCCTCCCCCTCCTTTCCTATTCACCCTCCTTTACTAAGATCCCTCCCTCTTCCTCCTTCTGTTCCTCTCCCCTCCCCCTTCTTTCCTATTCCCCCTCCTTTACTAAGATCCCTCCCTCTTCCTCCTTCTTCTGTTCCTCTCCCCTCCCCCTCCCTTCCTATTCGCCCTCCTTTACTAAGATCCCTTCCTCTTCCTCCTTCTTCTGTTCCTCTCCCCTCCCCCTCCCTTCCTATTCGCCCTCCTTTACTAAGATCCCTCCCTCTTCCTCCTTCTTCTGTTCCTCTCCCCTCCCCCTCCCTTCCTATTCACCCTCCTTTACTAAGATCCCTCCTCTTCCTCCTTCTTCTGTTCCCCTCCCCCTCCCTTCCTATTCACCCTCCTTTACTAAGATCCCTCCCTCTTCCTCCTTCTTCTGTTCCTCTCCCCTCCCCCTCCCTTCCTATTCACCCTCCTTTACTAAGATCCCTCCCTCTTCCTCCTTCTTCTGTTCCTCTCCCCTCCCCCTCCCTTCCTATTCACCCTCCTTTACTAAGATCCCTCCCTCTTCCTCCTTCTTCTGTTCCTCTCCCCTCCCCCTCCCTTCCTATTCACCCTCCTTTACTAAGATCCCTCCCTCTTCCTCCTTCTTCTGTTCCTCTCCCCTCCCCCTCCCTTCCTATTCACCCTCCTTTACTAAGATCCCTATCTCTTCCTCCTTCTTCTGTTCCCCTCCCCCTCCCTTCCTATTCACCCTCCTTTACTAAGATCCCTCCCTCTTCCTCCTTCTTCTGTTCCTCTCCCCTCCCCCTCCCTTCCTATTCACCCTCCTTTACTAAGATCCCTCCCTCTTCCTCCTTCTTCTGTTCCTCTCCCCTCCCCCTCCCTTCCTAATTACCCTCCTTTACTAAGATCCCTCCCTCTTCCTCCTTCTTCTGTTCCCCTCCCCCTCCCTTCCTATTCACCCTCCTTTACTAAGATCCCTCCTTCTTCTGTTCCTCTCCCCTCCCCCACCCTTCCTATTCACCCTCCTTTACTAAGATCCCTCCCTCTTCCTCCTTCTTCTGTTCCTCTCCCCTCCCCCTCCCTTCCTATTCACCCTCCTTTACTAAGATCCCTCCCTCTTCCTCCTTCTTCTGTTCCCCTCCCCCCATGCTCCCATTTTTTCCTAGTGATCCCCCAACGCCAACTTGGTCCTTATGTGCAAGAAATGAATGGTGTGACTGGAATGAGGTTCCTTCAATCTGAAGTCCCATGACAGTGAGTGGACTTTTATATCTTTCTATGGTCATCTGATTTATGGTCTCCTAGTAATATGGAGACATCCAAGCCATGTATAGATGGTCTCGGTGGTCCCTGTAGAAATCCTTATATATGGACATTTGTGCATTATTAACCACCTCAGTACCCGACACTTTCACCCCCTTCCTGCCCAGGCCAATTTTCAGATTTCAGTGCTGCCACACTTTGAATGACAATTACTCAGTCATACAACACTGTACCCAAATGGCATTTTTATCATTTTTTTGTGACCGTCGGCCTGGCCCAGTTGACTTTCTGCCTTGGTTTTCTTTATGGCTACTCCCTGCCTCAGTCCCGGGGGCGACCACTCATGCCAGACCACCGTTCAATCCCACCCTTGGAGCTGACCTTATTCTTTGGGCTACTTTGTAAGTAGGAAAGGAATTGTCCTTTTTTCATCTCTAGGATAGAATGCATAGCTAGCTACCAAATGTATCCATTATTCCATTACTTTATAGTTTAACCCATGCAGCCAACTCTTGACGAGTGGCAAAAGGCCATGAAACGCGTTAGGTGTTCATCCAGGGATGCCAAGCCACGCTAGCTCCAATAATTCTAACCAATCGTGTTTTCTATCGGTATTTATTATGTGAATTATATATATATTATATTTCTTCTATGTTTTATCTGTATTTATTTGTTCTTTGCTATGAAATGTAATGTCTGTCACAAATCATGTTTAGTGATCAACTCTGTATTAATAAATGAATTATTATTATATCAACTTATGTAGATTTTTTATGATTGTATTTTTACATCATAAATGCGTTCTTATATTATATTATTGAATGATGTTTCCTAATATCACTATCATGAAGCCCCCCCAGGGGATTGTGACATTCAAGTTATTTACATTCCATACACATTATCAGATACACCCACATGCCTCCATCAAAGTCCCAACCTACCTCTCCCTTCCTTCTTACATATATATGCCGGGATGGAGGCATGCCGGGGCGTAGCTCTAGGTATAGACAGCTCATACCCATTTTCTAGCTGTTTTATTAGCTATACATTTGTTGTGACCTTGTGTTCTGTGTCTTTAAGACTTTTCTATATGTAATAAAACTATCTTTGTTAAACAATTGGTTATATAAGAACTGTATATATGTTTTCTTACTTTTTTTGTGTTATATTTGAACTTCTGTGGTAGCTCTGTAAGGTATTTTACAGGCGTGACTACTATGAGACATTTCTTGGGGCTGCAGTTCCTCTCATCTCCACAAGGTGGTGATCTCACTCATATCCAGACAGGAAGATTCTATGGAATGCAGACAGGAAGTGATGTCATTACAGACAGGAAGTAATCTGGAATAAAGACAAGACGTTCCATGAGGCAGGAAAGAGGAGACATTGCTGGAAGTAACAGCAGAGGAGGTAATAAGATCTTATTTCCTATTTACACCCACAGAGGTCACCTCCCCCGATCACTTCCAGCAGCCCCCAGTGAGGGGCTTCGTTCTCTGTGACCCCAAACATGGCACAATGCAGCCACTGAGATTCCCAAGTGATGACAAAGGCTGAGGTGAGGGGCATGAATGGGGGGAGGGGGTCTGAACCGGGGTGCCAGTCAGAGGGGGTTATGGGTGGGGTTAGGGTTGCCACTTTTTCTTTATGCCAAACCCGAACGATTTAGAGGCGCACAGTATATATAGTTTTAGTATACACTATAGGATTGTAACAGACCTGGTACACCTTTGGGAACTCCAAAGAGAATAGTAATGTGGCGCACATAGTGCCCCCTCACCCTCCTGTCATGTTCTGTCCTGAGCCACATTCCTGTCTGAATATTGTGTCCGGGTTTCAGGTGGACTGAAACCTGGACACATGATTCAAAACCCGGACTATCCGGGTGAATCCTGGACAGTTGGCAACCCTAGCAGAGGTGGCAGAGGTATGAGATGAGGAGGATGGATAGGAATAGGTGGGACAGATGAAGGGACAATAATAATATAGGCATCCCTGGAAGGGGCACATAGGTGTTGGGGGAGATGGGGGCAGAAGGCTGGGCAGAAACTCCAGAGAGCAGCTGGCAGATTTAGGAGAGAAGTTTGAGATGTGCAGAGAGTTGGTCCTGTCCCCCACACATCTCAAGGGCCACACACACACCAAGGACCCCCACATACAGGCACTCATCAGGCCCTGGGAGCTGCAGCTGGCATCAGTGACGGGTCCCTCAGAGCCGGCACAGGGCACAGCCCAGTATGGAGAACTTTGATCTTGTGTCTGGGGGAGGAGTTGGCTGATGTTGGATGGCGCTGTGCCCATGTTGGGAGCAGATCAGACACAGCAAGGGGGCTCTGCAAAGGCTGAATGTGCTGCACACTCTGTTCTTGGCCATCCTAATTGGCGATCACCAGGGGAGCCTCCCCTGATCCTGGGACCCTTTACTCCAACAGCAAGATCCTTCCCTGCTGTCTCAGTCCCCCCCCCCCCTGCATTCGCGGAATGCCAGGGTCACAGGTGTGACCTTTCTGACTGTAATAGTTCTGCCACTGGTTCTGAGTAAACTAGAGGAGCTGAGGGGTCTCTGAGGTGGTAGTGGGACTAAGGGATTCTGGGAGCCTCTGAGCGTTTACTTCATCTGAAGGGCTCTGGGACCCCTGGGGAGGAAGTGCAGATGAAGTACTTTGAGGGCCTCCTAGGAAGTAATAGGACTGAACAACTCTGAGAGGTTAGTGGGGCTGAAGGGCTGTGGGGGCTCTGAGGGGGTAGTCAGGCTGCAAGGCCCTGAGGTAAGAGGGGGCTTTTGGGCTCATAGGGGCTCTTGGTCTCTGATGGTCCCCCCACCCCACCTGCACTTACTTTTCTGACCTTTTTATAGAACTCCTGCCAGCAAATGTAGGAAGCCTTCACCTCTCCATCTCACTGGTCAAGGAAAATGTTCCAGAACACAAAATAGACTAAGAGAACAAATCCCTCCCCCTGTTGTCTTCCTCCTACCCACACTGAGTTGCTATTGGAGAGTACAGAACAGACTCCTCCCCCACAGTTCTGTACTTCATATCAGAATCCTCCTGCTATCCAATCCAATCCCTTCTCTTACTGCAGACAGTGACATCACTCCTGTCAGTCAGCAGGCTGCCGGAGATTGGAGGCTTGCAGCCGGAGTTCTGGCAATTATCCTGATTAGCCGTTCCCCTTCCTGGACATCATGATGACCTAATATTGTCCTCACAGCACGGCCTCAGAGCAAACGCGTCAAAGAAAGGAGCCTATTTATCATTCCTTGTCTGCAGATCTAAAACTAATCAAAACCAATTCAGAAACCAAACAAACCCAACAGAGAAAAGAGAATTTCTGATCTGGTAAGACAAGAGGGTCCCAGCATCCAAAAAAAATCAGATGCTAAACCGTCCAGACTAAATATGTTCTCATGGAGGCAGTAGTTCCTAAATATCCAGCGACCCTCCTAATACCCCCCCCCCCTCACATCCACATCCTATTATTGTGTGACCAATACCATCCAAATAATTCTTACTTTCATTTCCCAAAGATATTCATCTACAAGGAGACCTGTATAGATCAAAAGACGGGACCAATGAGGATGGAGGAGGACCGGAGTCACATGACTGAGCAGATACTAAACCTCATCCTGGAGATCGTCTACCTGCTGACCGGAGAGGTGAGGAGGATTCTGGGAGGTCACATGACATCACTCTTATCTCTATTAATAAAACACAGACCTGACCGGAGAGGTGAGGAGGATTCTGGGAGGCCACATGACATCACTCTTATCTCTATTAATAAAACACAGACCTGACCGGAGAGGTGAGGAGGATTCTGGGAGGTCACATGACATCACTCTTATCTCTATTAATAATACACAGACCTGACCGGAGAGGTGAGGAGGATTCTGGGAGGTCACATGACATCACTCTTATCTCTATTCATAAAACAGACCTGACCGGAGAGGTGAGGAGGATTCTGGGAGGTCACATGACACCACTCTTATCTCTATTAATAAAACACAGACCTGACCGGAGAGGTGAGGAGGATTCTGGGATTCTAACATGATATTCCTATTGGTTCCTCAATACAGAGATTTCCTCTTGTGAAGTCAGGTGATCACATGACCATCACAGTGCCTCCATGTGACTCCCTAAAACCTGAGAGACACAACATGGAGGAGAAGATTCTAAAAGTCACCAAGAAGATGATGGAGCTGCTGACAGGAGAGGTGAGGAGGATTCTGGGACATTATCCAGTAACAGACAAGGGGTGTGTCTGGATGGTGACTGTATCATTGTGTGTGTCAGGTTCCTATAAGGTGTCAGGATGTCACTGTCTATTTCTCCATGGAGGAGTGGGAGTATTTAGAAGGACACAAGGATCTCTACAAGGACGTCATGATGGACAATCAGCAGAATTTGAGTTTTGTGAAGAATGTAAGGAAGGAATTTCCCTGGAATGAGACGATATTGAACCTCACCCTGGAGATCCTCAGCCTGCTGACTGGAGAGGTGAATGTAATGAAGGGTTAAATCCGCTGTACACTGGGATGTATTCAGAGTCACTTTAAGTCTTCTGATGTTCTGCTGATCAATAACGACATCCACACAAGTACTATGAATACATGAAGAGTACGTACTCTATGATATTTGGTTATAGCACAAGATGGCGGCATTGGGTATAGGAGAGAACAATTCCAGGTTTAGTCCAATCAGTGAGACCGATGATTACCAGCATGTCACGCCCACTGACCACTAAATCCATGGGTAACATTTCCTGGTGGGTCAGTGAGCCTTACTAGTAAAACATTAGTGACTCTATTATATGACTTCTCGAAGGATCTATAAATCTGACCACATTGTAATCATATCATTGGATGGAGATGTCTGTTCTTTGCTGAATCGGGAACATTGTGACCAATCCCTGGAGAATAATATTAGAACTAGGGATGAGCTTCATGTTCGAGTCAAACTCATGTTCGACTCAATCATCGTATGTTCGACAGTTCGTCGAAATACGAACAGAGAGCCATAATTGGCCAAAGCCAGGGTGGCTTTGGCCAATTATGGCTCAGGGGGTTTAGTACACGCCCCACACTATAAAAGGCCGCCTGCAAGTCGGCCTTGTGTAGTGTGTTGTGGTGGTTAAGAGAAGACAGAGAGAGAGTGTCATTTATTGCAGGTAGATAGAGCAGGCAGGCTAGTCAGTTAGAGTTACAGTTACAGTGTGTAGAGGATATATATGCATCCCAGGTGTTGTAAATATATTTATACACTGTATTGAGTTTAGCTAGATCCGCTCTTCCTAATTTACTGACAGGCAGGTGATTGTGCTAGCTGCAGTATTCTCACGTGGTGTCCTCTGTGTCCTCTGCAGTGTGCACCTAAAGCTACGTGGTGTGTGTACTGCCTGTGTTCTCTGCACATTGTGCACCTAACGTAAAGCTGGTGTTTATCATATTTACTCCTAGAGGCAGGGATCTGCTCATATTAACAGTCAGGGTATATTGCTGCAAGTACTTTCACGTGGTGTACTGTCTGTGTCCTCTGCAGGCCATTAGTATGTCTGGAAGGACAACAAGGAGAGGCAGAGAGTCACAAGCTGATAAAAGAGGGCAAGCAGGCTCTGCGTCTAGAGGCAACAGTGCTGGTCGTGGACACGGTGCATCCTCATTAGCACGTGGCCGTGGGATACCCTCGTCCTTTTTTTCAGGTAGCTGGCCGCGTTGAGCCGCAACATGCCGAAGACTTGGTAGAGTGGATGACCAAGCCGTCCTCATCCTCTCTCACCCAGGCTCAAGGTACTTTGTCTGGCAAAGCAGCTGCCAACGCGGCCTCCTCCATCTGCTCAATGGCATCAGCCGCCACCACGCCTCCAAAATGCTACTACTGGTTGTGACACACCTCTCTCCTCCACCCCCTCCTCTTCTTCTTCATCTGTGGCCTCTTCCTATGCTGATGTGTCCTCGGGACCAGCGGTGCTCCGTAGGCGTTAAAGGGGGTACGCAGGCAAAGAGATACCATGCGGTGCTTGAGCTGGTGTGCTTGGGTGACAGGAGCCACACTGGGCCAGAGGTTCTGTCAGCTCTGCAGGGGCAGGCTCAGAGGTGGTTGACGCCACGCCAGCTTAAGCCAGGAATGGTGGTTTGCGACAATGCCACCAACCTCCTCTCCGCCCTGCGACAGGGACAACTGACATTAAAATCACTGCTCCAGAAAAAACGACCGCTTTGAAAACTTTGTTTTCCATTGATACATGTTCCCTGGGGCAAGACCTGGGTTCTCAAACCCGTTTTCCGACAATAACTTGCATATTAGGCTTTAAAATGAGCACTTTTGAATTTGAACGTCCGAGTCCCATAGACTTCAACGGGGTTCTAAATGTTCGCGCGAACGTTCGGTTCATTTGAAGGTTCTGGTGTGGTTCGGCTCATCCCTAATTAGGACACTTACCTCTCCACCAATCCAGTGGTGTCTTCACCAAAGTCTATTTTTCAATCAGCTCTTAGGTGCTGCCACTGCCATCTGGGCTAAGGGAAATGGGCAGTGAAGCCTTGCACCTTCACAGTCAGTTCCCTACTGAGCATGCGTGAAGCATGCTGTGCTTTGTGATTGGCTCAGCAGTGGGGGAGGGAGGAGGGGGCCAAACTTTGGATTGAGTTCATCTGTGAAAACTAGGTACCCGCTCCTCACTGACAGGAGCCAAATGTGGCTATGGGGGGGGGGGGGGAGACAAGCAAGTGGACCTTCCCCTTTTGGGTGGAGCTCCTCTTTAATGCATGGGCACTGCCCAGGGGGGGGGGGGCACTTCTTGATAATCTTGCATTACATCGTACCAATATTCCGGGACAGTCAGTCAAGCTTTTTACTAAGATGTCCCGGGATAGCCATGTCCCTGGCAGTGTCCCGGAATCTGGTGTGTGGGTACAGCAGCAGCCTGTCACCGGGCCATATCTACAATCATAATGACACCCCCCTACATTTCAGGAGTTAAGGAAGAACCCCGAGGTGGAGCATCTTACTATTGTTGTTTGTGTGGGTGAGATGTGTACTGCTCCAATTTCCACCAGACCTCCTCTCCTATTCATCCCATGTGATTGGAGCCGTACACATGATCCCGCCCACACGAGCAAGCAATAGTAAGACGCTTCACCTCGAGGTTCTTCCTTAACCCCTACAAAGCACAGAAACTGTGGGAGGAAGAAACAGGGGGTTTATGGGGAGAGATATTATTCCACTTATAGGTTTAGCCCAGTGACAGGCTGTCAGAACAGGTAAGATCTGTGACAGCAGCTTCCCTGTGCTGCTCAGCTACATTGCTGCACCCTGTACTGTGCCCTCCCACCCCGACCTGTACTGTGCACTCCTGCCACTCTCCATATTGTGCTCTTTTGTCTCCAGTACTGTGGTCTCCTGGACCCTGCAATGTTCCCTCCTGACTCCTTTGTATTGTGCCCTCCCACCCCCACCTTTACTGTGAACTCATGACCCTCATATTGTACCCTCCTGCCCCTTTGTACTGTGCCCTCCTCCTCCCCCTGTACTGTGCCCTCCTCCTCCCCCACCTTTATTGTGAACTCCTGACCCTCATATTGTACCCTCCTGCCCCTTTGTACTGTGCCCTCCTCCCCCTGTACTGTGCCCCCCCCCCCCCTGTACTGTGTCCTACTGCCCCCTATGATGTGCCCTTCTGACCCTCCTGTATTATGCTCTCCTGCCCCCTGTACTGTACCCTTATGTACACCATGTACTGTACCATCCTGCACCCCCACCCCCCATGTATTGTGCCCTAATTTTTTCCCTGTAATCTTCCCTCTTGCCCCTCCTGTACTGTACCCTCCTACCCCCGTGTACTGTACCCTCCTGCACCCCCTGAACTGTAACTTCATGCCCCCCTGTACTGTGTCCTTCTGCTGCCCCATGCCCTGTGTTGATTAGTCTTTGATTTATGGCATGTATTCTCATCTTTTAAAATCTATCATATTGAAAATACTAATAAATATATTAACTTCTATCAGCTATTTATACTTCACTTTTTGAGAGTCGGTGCATAAATTGGGGCCCCAGAACATTACTTTCCCCTGAAGCCCATAATGATATTATATGTCCATGTGGGAGAGAGAGAGTCACGGAGCAAACGAAGTTGGGGGAGGGACGGCATGACAGGGTGGGACTGGCCGCAGGAGATAGGCTCCTTTAGTGTAAGGGGAGCGGTGGCCGGTTAGTGGGCGGGGGGGACAGAGGCGAGAGAGCGGTGGAAGTGACGTTTCGTCACTCCTCCATTTTGATAGCAGAGAGAGAAGTTGTGAGGTAGGAGCTGACTTTACAATGGCGGTCGTAGCGGAACTTGTGGCGCAATTGCGCACTGCCGCGTCTGTCCAGGGGGCTGATTGGGTCAGGGCACAGGTGGCCGTGGCGTTAGATGGCTTGGCCGCGACACCTGCCGGAGGGGGGGTAAATCCGCTGCGCCCTTGGCGGTCCAGTACAGTCTGGATACCTCCCCGGGAGTAGACCGTCACTCACGGAGACCCGCCAGGGGCCCTCCGGCTCCATCTCCGCAACGGTCGCAGGCTGGGCCTGCGGGGTGGGGGGGGTGGGAGGAATCCGTGTCGCGGACGGAGCTCAGCGGTGGGGGGGTCAAGTGGGTCCCCTGGGCCTTCCCCTCCTGCCTGACGGAGATGCCCGGACAGAGTGGCCGAGGCTTCGGGGGACGATCGTGGCAGTTTAGCGGCCCCGCGAGAAGGTTCCAGCCCGCGGGCCAGGGGCCAACTATCTGTGGCGGCCAGGGGTCCGGCAGCGTAAGAAGGAAGGTCGGTGTGGAGCACGGGGACGACGAGGGTGAAGGGAGTGGTCGCACAGTGGAAGCCCGGGCCAGGGGGCAAACCCGGAGTTCGTCGTGGAGGTCGCAAGCGGGTCTGGTGTTTCGGCACAGAGGGGTCGGAGTGCAGTGCAACACAGGCCATCGGCAACCAGCTCACGTCTGACTGGGGTGCAAGCAAGGGATGTCTCGCCAGCTGGGAGTGCTAAAAGGTCGGAAGGGGAGCTGTCCGGGTCGGAGAGTGGAAATGATCCGGGACATCAGTCAGTGGTGGATTCCAGTCTGGCGGCGCATGGACCCAGTCCAGGGCAGCCCGGTAAGTCCAATTCTTCCTCTACTATATGTGGATTGTTGCAGGATTTGTTGGTGCAGGGTAGTGACGGGGCGGGCCCGGGAAGGACAGGGCTCAGGCAGCGGGAGGTACGGCCTTGGGGGGGCAGGTGGTTGGAGCGGAGTCACAGGATTTATGGGCCGGGTTGCGGGATCTTGTCAGGAGGTTCGACCCGGGCGCCGGTAGTGCACCTTCTTCCGCGGTGGCATGGTCCCCACGGGGTGGTCCGCTCAGACAGTGGGGGGGCCTGCGGTAGCTGTGGTAGTACCGGCAGTTTCGAGTGCGGATGTGGCAGCAACGACTGGGGTTGCATCTTCAGGTGGGACGAGGGCATCTGCGCCTGGGAGTGCTCCTGACGCAGCAAGCAAAAAGGAGACCTTCAGGCTGGCAGACACGGCAAAAAGTGAAATGTACATTTGCTTCGAGGCCACCCTGGGGGCTCATCTAAAGCCGTAGGTTAGGGAGAAGATTTGGAAGGGGGAGTATGTTGAAATTTTCACATTGCTCCCCCTTGAGAAGTTCAATCTGGACAGGTTGAAGCCAGAGGAGAGGAAAAAGAGGGGAGAAAGCTCCAGAACACTGTTCGGGTTTGTTCATTTATTTAGAGGCCATTAGTGCGGCATACCGGACGTATGGAGGAACGGCGTGGTTGCGGTATGACGAGCAGTTCTGGCAACGGATGGCCTTCAGACCTACTCTGCATTGGGATCAACCTGTGGATGACATTGATGACGACGGCGCGGGTCCCGCAGCAGTTTTTTCAGGGGGGGGTTGGAGGTACATCTGCCTCGGGACAACCGACCGACAAACGATGAGGCTTTTGCTGGCAATTTAACCACTTCCCTACCGGCCCATAGTAAAATGACGTCCACAAAGAACTTCTGCCGTTCAGAGTGGACGTCATATGACGTCCTGGGCTTCCCGGGTGGATATCTGAATGATGCCTGCAGCTAGAGGCATCATTCAGATATCCTTCTAAACTGCCGGCGATTCTGCACAACGTAAGAACGATCATAGCGGCGGTTCCGCCGCTAGATCGTTCTTACAGGCGGCGGGAGGGGACATCCCCCCCTCCCGCCGCCATCCGGTGCTTCTCCGGGCTCTCCCGTGCCATCGGGGGCCCGGAGAACGAATCGTCCGGCGCTCGCAGGAAGCATAGAGATGACTGGTGACCAGATGGTCACCAGTCATCTCTATGACCGTCGGAGGACCCGGGCGCGATGTGATGACGTCACGCCCGGGTCCCCGTAAGTAAACAAAGCCGCGATTGCGGCTGCTAAGCAACCACAAGCATGAGATCGGTGAATTTTTTTTCACCGATTTCATGCTTTCCAGCCTTTGCATGCTTTCTTATTGACCCCGCATCTCTCCATAAAGAGTACCTGTCACACACATTCCTATTACAAGGGATGTTTACATTCCTTGTAATAGGAATAAAAGTGATAAAAAAAAAAAAAATAATTAAAAAAAAAAGTGTAAAAAAAGAAATAAATATATAAAAAAAAAAAGAAATAAAAATTTATTTTTTTAACGCCCCTGTCCCCGGTAGCTTGCGCGCAGAAGCGAACGCACACGCAAGTCCCGCCGACATATGTAAACGCCGTTTAAACCACATATGTGAGGTATCGCCGCGTGCGTTAGAGTGCCAGCAACAATTCTAGCACTAGATCTCCTCTGTAAATCTAAACTGGTAACCTGTAAAAAATTTCAAATCGTTGCCTATGGAGATTTTTAAGTACCGAAGTTTGGCGCCATTCCATGAGTGTGCGCAATTTTAAAGCGTGACATGTTAGGTATCTATTTACTTGGTGTAACATCATATTTCATATTTTACAAAAAAATTGGGCTAACTTTACTGTTTTAAATTTTTTTTAATTCATGAAACAATTTTTTTCCCAAAAAAAGGCGTTTGAAAAATTATTGCGCAAATACCGTGCAAGATAAAAGGTTTCAATGACCGTCGTTTTATTCCCTAGGGTGTCTGCTAAAAAAACATATATAATGTTTGGGGGTTCTGCGTAATTTTCTAGCAAAAAAATTATGATTTGTACATGTAGGAGAGAAGTGCCAGAATAGGCCTGGTATGGAAGGGTGTATAACTGCCCGGTATGGAAGAGGTTAATGAAGGAACGTGCAAGTATGGCACAAACTGCCGCTTCAAACACACATGTTCAGGATGCGGAGGTAACCACGCTCTGTCCAAGTGTTTCAAGCGTGGCAAGAACCGTCCCGGAGAGTCTGCGGGTAAGGGGAATGACTGCGGTTCGGGTGGGAAGGATGCTGCCCTTCCTCAATAGATATCCTGATAGGCGCACGGCAAGGTTGCTGGAGGAGGGCTTTGCTAGCGGTTTTCGAATCCCCTGTTCAATTTCAGTTATTCCCCCAGAGGCAAAGAATTTGAGGTCTGCCTTACTGCATCCTTCAGTGGTTTCGGAGAAACTGGCCAAGGAGGTGCATTTTGGGAGGATGGCTGGGCCGTTTACAACGGCTCCGTTTAGGGACTTGGTGGTTTCCCCACTGGGGGTGGTTCCCAAGAAGGAACCGGGCAAGTTTTGCTTGATACACCACCTGTCTCTCCCAAAGGGCGGTTTGGTTAACGATGCCATCGCGCCAGAGGAGTGTAAAGTGTCTTACATGTCATTCGACGCTGCGGTTTCGTGGCTGCGAAGGTGTGGGTGGGGCGCCCTCAGATGTGTTGTCAGCTTTTCAGTTGTTGGGATGCACTTGGGATGGGGCATACTATGTGGATCGTTGTTTGCCCATGGGTTGCTCCATCTCTTGCACATTGTTTGAGACCTTCAGCTCCTTTTTGGAGTGGGTAGTGCGCGACGCTTCGGGGCTCAGCTCGATTATCCATTACCTGGATGATTTCTTGTGCGTGGGCCCTCCGGGGTCGAATGCATGCTCAGTCTTGTTAGGCACGTTGCAGTATGTGACGGATCGTTTCGGGGTCCCCTTAGCACCCAAAAAGACGGAAGGCCGCACGACGTCCATTGTTTTCTTGGGCATTGTGTTGGACTGTGGATGGAGTGTCGACTCCCGGAGGATAAGCTGGAGGCTTTGAAGGAGGAAGTACGGGGGATTATTGGGCTGTGGAAGATTCAACTGCGCAAGATGCAGTCGCTGCTAGGTAAGTTAAACTTCGCCTGCAGGATAATCCCCATGGGTAGGGTGTTTTGCCGCAGGTTGTCGGGAGTGACAGCTGGCGTGCGGACTCCGACTCATTTTGTGAGTCTCAATGGTGAACACAGGGCTGACTTGAGGGTCTGGCACGAGTTTTTGGAGTCCTTTAATGGACAAGCTTTGTGGATGTCTGGGCCTGTTAGCAACTTCGACTTGGCGCTGTTTACGGATGCTGCGGGCTCTACGGGGTATGGATCGTTTTGCCAAGGTAACTGAGCGCGGAGTCCTGGCCAAACACGTGGAAGGAGGTGGGGTTCTTGAAGAACTTGGTACTCCTGGAACTGTTCCCGATCGTAGTAGCGCTCGAGCTGTGGGGAGAGTCTTTTCGGAATTCGAAAGTGCATTTCAATTGCGACAACTTGGGGGTGGTGCAGGTAGTGAATCGCATTTTGGCGGCATCCCCATCAGTGGTGAGTTTACTGCGTCATTTAGTGCTGCGATGCTTACACTTGAATGTATTCATTTATGCCGTACACCTTCCGGGGGTCGAGAACACTTTGGTTGACGCTTTGTCTCGTTTTCAGTAGGACAGGTTCCAGGAGTTGGCACCAACAGTGGAGCTACACTGAGTTCCCTGTCCCGACTGGATGTGGAACATTGCTTTGACAGTGCAGCACGGTGGATCCAGCGGTCGGTGAGTGAGGCTACATGGAATGCCTACTCAAAGGTATGGCGGGAATGGATAGCTTTGGCTCAGGGACTGGGGATTGCCCCGGTTGGGCACAAGGCTGGTATCGCTGTGCTGTATTTTCTTACCTTGAAGATGGAGCAAGGGGTCTCGGTATCTGCGATCGATCGGTTGATGGCAGGTTTGACTTCTTTAAGTGGCACGGGGTAAGGGACTATACTAAGGAATTTTGGGTAAAGCAGGTGGTAAAGGGGTACAGGAAGGGTCGCAAGGTTAAGGATCAACGTAGGCCAGTTTCGTTTGGTATGCTGCAGAACCAGTTTCTGCATTTACACTCAGTATGCTCGTCGGTGTACGAGTGTGCACCTTTCAAGGCCGCTTTTGCGCTGGCTTTTTTCGGGGCGCTGAGGGTGGGTGAACTGGTCAGTCCTTCGAAAGGGGAGCAAGGCGGTCTGTTGGTTCAGGATGTGGAGTGTTTGGAGGGAGCGGTGGGAGTTTGGGTGCGTAGGTCAAAAACGGACCAGGGGGGTAAGGGCATGCGGCTCCAGATGTTTAGCGTTCCGGGAGCAGAAATCTGTCCTGTATGGGCGAGAGAGAGAGAGACTTGTAAAGCGCAACCCATGCGAACTGAATCGCCTCTGGGCGTTGTATCCATTTCATGGGTAATGAACCCCTTGACCTCAGAAGAGATGGGTTTTAATCTTTCTCCTGAAGGCCAAGTGGTCCGACTCCAGTCGGATGGTGGTTGGTAGTGCATTCCACAGGCGGGGTCCTTGGACTGCAAATCTTCGATCTCCTTTGGACTTGTATCTGGCTTTGGGTATCTGGAGGAGGTTTTGATTGGTGGATCACAGAATGCGATTGGGGTTATGGGCTTTTATTTTTTCGCATAGATATTGGGGGGCGTTGCCTTGAATACACTTATGTATTAGACAGAGTTCCTTGAAAGTGATTCTGTCTTTTACTGGCAACCAATGAAGGGATCTCAGTGAAGGTGAGATTGATTCCCATGTTTTTTTCCGGTCACTAGTCGAGCGGCCGTATTTTGAACGACTTGCAGACGAGTGATTTGGAATTTGGGGAGTCCTAGATAGAGGGCATTTGCGTAGTCAAGTCTGGAATTGATGATTGTTCCCACCCCGACTGCAATGTCCTCTTTCGGGATAAAGGGCGTGAGTCTGCGTAGTAGGCGCAGCAGATGGTGGGATCCACTGACTACTGACCCTATTTGTGCATCCATTGTCATGTAGGTATCGAAAAGGACTCAGAGACTTTTGACTTTGGTGCTAGGGGTGATAGTTTTAACCAGAATTGGTCTCGGAGTCCATGTTGATGCGGGGTGATTTTTCCGGTTAGCGTAAAACAGGAGAAGTTCTGTTTTCGAACCATTGAGTTTAAGATAACTGTTTGTCATCCAGTTATCTATTAGAGTGAGGCATTTCTCTAGTCCAAGAGAATGATCCTTTTTGTTGCAGATGCGGAAATACAGTTGTGTGTCGTCTGCATAGGAGTGGTAAAGTAACTTCTGGTTACTGATGATTTCAAAGAGGGGGCGAAAAAAGATATTAAACAATACGGGCGATAAGGGAGATCCCTGAGGGACTCTGCATGACACCGTACGTTTTTCAGACGTTTTTTTCTTTCGTTCCATGCGTCCTGGACGAACTGGGTCCTTTTTTATGGGTCGGCGTTGTCGAGATTCCAGTTTGTAGCTGTGTTTAGAAAATGTTTGGTGGTGGCAGGGTATGACCCAAAAGATTATGCTGCGCATTCATTCCAGATCGGGGCCGCTACGGAAGCCGCTCGGGCTGGGTTGAATGCAGACATGGTTAAAAGGATCGGGCGATGGGACTCGGATAGATGTAGGATCTACATTCGTCCACATTTACTGCATGAGTAGTTGGGAGTTCATTGGTTTTACAGGTTCTTTGTATTAAAAAAAAAAGAGGGGGGGTCCTCGAGAAGTTTGATGTGTGTTCTGTTTGATGTTTTTTCAGGTGGTTAGAGCAGCCTGGTTTGGATCCTTGGCCACTCATAAGTTTTTTGGGGGGCCAGACGGGCTGATGAACGGCCCAATGAGGGGCAGCTAGGTATCCCCTTACGAGAAGCTCAGGTCAGATGGATTGGGGTACCGGGCAAAACTTTGTGCGCCTGGACAGAGCACCCGATGTCTTGGTACTCCATGCGGGAGGTAATGACATGGGGGCCAGGTCTATGCACCAATTGATAAGGGACATGAAGTACGATTTCCTCAGGCTACGCTCTTTGTTCCCGGGGATGCTTATTATTTGGTCCGTCATGGTGGGCAGAACGGCTTGGAGGTGGGCTTGGTCGGTGGAGAAGGTTAATAAGGCTCGGGTAAAGGTTAACAAGGAGGTGGGGAGGTTCTTTATTCGCAACGGTGGTTTGGTGGTTCGCCACAGGGAGCTGGAGGTGAATACCTGGTGGTATCTGCGGAGGGATGGGATTCACCTCAATGACGTGGGCATTGATCTGTGGGCTCTGGGATTGCAGGAGGGAATCCAGAGGGCCCTGAGGGTTTGGAGGTGCTCGCAAGGATAAGGCTTTACCCTTGTGAGCTGTGGCAGTGTTGGGTCTATGGAAGACGAGGAAAGGCTGGAAGTTGGGGTAGGTAAAAGGTTGTACCCATAGGTGGTATGGTGGTTATTGGGTACCTTTCGGTTAACGAGGGTTAACCAGGAAGGGGTTAAAATGTTAGGTCACTGCGGACGGTTGTACTGCCTCTGAGTCGGTGTCTTGCACTGAGGCCTAGGTAATAATTGTTTTCCCAAGGGGCCAAGTTGAGAGGGGTGGTCTTCTAGACCACCAAGTATTGGAAATATGTATAAAGTTATTTAAACAGTTATTTATGTTAAATTTTGAAATGGTTAAATAAAAAAGGCCGGAAGGCCAATTTTACTCCACAATATGGTCCCTTGTATCATTGGGGTTTGTGGGGTAAGGTATTAGAGGTTTGGGGTCATAGAGATAGTGGGTAATGTGTCACTAGGATCGGTCCTTAACATGCCATGATATTTATCCTTGTATAACACAGAACTGTACAGTAATAATGAAGAAATCTACAGAGAATGAGACAAGAAGGAGAAGATCCCCGAGAATCCAGAATCCCATCACCATCCCCCCACCTCCATCCCCGATCCCTACAAGACTCAACATACAGAAGATTCTAGAAGTCACCAAGAAGATGATGGAGCTGCTGACAGGAGAGGTGAGGAGGATTCTGGGAATTCTGGGACATTATCCAGTAACAGACAAGGGGTGTGTCTGGATGGTGACTGTATCATTGTGTGTTTCAGGTTCCTATAAGGTGTCAGGATGTCACTGTCTATTTCTCCATGGAGGAGGGGGAGTATTTAGAAGGACACAAGTATCTCTACAAGGACGTCATGATGGACAATCAGCCGCCCCTCACATCACCGGGTAAGAGGAGACTTTATTGTAAAGGAGAGAGCAGTACGGGGGCTCCACCTAGATCCCCCATCATCTGATAAACACATATAGCTGGATTCAGAAAGATTTACGCCGGCGTATCGGTAGATACGCCGATGTAACTCTGAATCTGCGCCGTCGTAAGTTTAAGTGTATTCTCAAACTGAGATACACTGAAACCTAGCTAAGATACGACAGCCTGCGCCGTCGTATCTTAGGATGCAATATTTAGGCTGGCCGCTAGGTGGTGCTTCCGTTGAGTTCGGCGTAGAATATGTAAATCCCTAGATTTCACGAACGTACGTGCGCCCGTTACGGTAAAGATACGCCGTTTACGTAAGAGATACGCCGCGTTAAGATTAAGCTGCCCCCTAGGAGGCATAGTCAATGTTAAGTATGGCCGTCGTTCCCGCATCGAAATTTGAAAATTTTACGTTGTTTGCGTAAGTCGTCCATGAATGGGGCTGGACGTAATTTACGTCCACGTCGAAACCAATACGTCCTTGCGGCGTACTTTGGAGCAATGTACACGGACGGCGCATGCGCCGTTCGTAAAAAACGTCAATCACGTCGGGTCATGAGTAATTTACATAAAACACGCCCCCATCCTCATTTGAATTAGGCGCGCTTACGCCGGCCACATTTACGCTACGCCGCCGTAAGTTAGGAGGCAAGTACTTTGTGAATACAGTACTTGCCTCTCTGACTTAAGCGGCGTAGCGTAAATACCATACGCTACGCCGCCTTAAAGATGCGGCGCTCTACTTGAATCTGGCCAATAGAAACAATGTATTCAGTCTCAGGAGATGGGAGGCAGCGGTGTGAGATCTCTGCAACTTGTCTCAAGTAAACATTTAATCTTACACTGATTACTGAATACCAATATTATGAGTCCTGACCCTTACACTGTATAATTTATTTTGTACATTATATACTCCTGACCCCTGAGAGAAAAGCCCATGGTGATTGTGCCCCTGGAGTGGCAGTCCAGGGGTGCCGTACTTGCACAAGTGTTTGAGAGGGCACTTCGAGTGTGGCACCTTGGTTACGTCACCACAACACACTTTTTTCACACCTGCCTCTAGGGCTGGGACCAGAGGAATTTTTAAAACCGGGCCAGAGGGCCGGCCATCGTATTGCACGATGGTCACTTTCACTCTCCCTCATCTTCCTTCTCCCCCACTTTCTTTTTATTTAACCCCTGTGTGCGTCACTTTATTGTATTCTTTTGTTGGTTGTCTTACACGTTTTTCACAGTGTGATTAGTAGGGTGTGGGTCCTCGGGCCTGCCCTGAACGTCTTGGGAGTGGGTGGACATGGCCTTCTGCTTCGGAAGACCTTCCAGGGAACGGGGTCTGTCTGTTTTCAGCCAGATGGACCAAGTGAAGTACCTCAGTCCCCGTCTGGAGCCTAACGCCCCGGGGGATCAGGGTAAGGTCCTTTCTAGTGGAGGACAGTGTAAACACCTGTTGCACGTTTTGTGTCACTCTTTATGTGTGTGCACTTTTTTTGACACGGGGTGGAGTTTTTGGCTGTGTTTCACACGCCATGGGCTTTTCAAAAAAATAAATTAAAACAATTATATACTCCTGACCCCTGCACTATATACTCTATATTGTACTTTACATCATTCTGATACTATATAGTCCTATCTGTTGTGGCTTATACAATATGTTGTATAAGCCACAACATAGTCCTGAATTCTGGACTTCTGCTCTCTACCCACTGCTATACATACACATAATGGGCCGGATTCAGATAGGAGATACGCCGTCGTATCTCCTGATACGCCGTCGTATCTCTGAGTGCCGGCCGTCGTATCTATGCGCCTGATTCAGAGAATCAGTTACGCATAGATATCCCTAAGATCCGACTGGTGTAAGTGTCTTACACCGTCGTATCTTAGGCTGCATAATAACGCTGGCCGCTAGGTGGCGCTTCCGTATAGTTACGCGAGGAATATGCTATTTTTTTACGTCGTTTGCGTTAGGCTTTTTCCGGCGTATAGTTACCCCTGCTATATGAGGCGTAGCTAATGTTAATTATGGACGTCGTTCCCGCACCGAGTTTTGAAAATGTTATGTCGTTTGCGCAAGTCGTTCGCGAATAGGGCTTTGCGTAAGTTACGTTCACGTCGATAACAATGCGGCTTTGCGGCGTAACTTCGAGCATGCGCCGTTCAGAAAAAAACATCAAATACGCGGGGTCAAGTAAAAATTTAAATAAAACACGCCCCCAACATCTCCATTTGAATTAGGCAGGCTTACGCCGCCACACATACGTTACGCCGCCGTAACTAAGGGCACAAGTTCTTTCTGCATACGGAACTTGCGCCCAAAGTTAGGGTGGCGTAACGTATCTGAGATACGTTACGCCAGCAGAAAGATCCGCTGATCTTTCTGAATCTAGCCCAATACGTATTCTCTTTTGTTACACCCATTTTCTACCAGCTGGACATTTTATATCTGATGATTTGATTGGAGCACAGACTTTTACATGGTGATAATAATGTGATCACATTCTAAAATTTTGGAACCTTAAACAGAATGTCATAATGGGGGAGGAGTCAATAACCCAATGATGGAGGTCTTCAGGATCAGTCCAGTCTTCATCTTGGTTTTTCTCGCCCCATCCTCACTCTCTGTTATTCATGACTAAATCATGGACTAAATAAGGAAGTGCAGGACTTCTTGTGTTGGGAAGATGGCAATGAGTGATAGAGGGGGAGGGGACACTCGTCCTATAATCCCCTCATCACTGTCACTCCTATATAAGACAGTTCTCGTTGTTTCCTCACTCTCTGACTAAGGTCCATGAATAAAGAAATGATCTGGTAGGAGATCAGAGGAGCCATTTACTAGTTACCTTGAGGGGGGAATTATAAGATCCTCAGTGACAAAGCTGCCTGATGTGGGCGGAGTCCTGGTTTAGGGGAACCAATCAGCTCATGTCTAGTAATAATCTTTGTATTTCTATTTTAGTAGATGGATGGGAGATGAGGAAAACCTCAGAGGATTGTCTCACTTTGTCTCCAGACTGTGAAGTAGAAGATGAGGACATCACACAGTATAGTCCAGGAGAAAACCTGACTACCTCAAATGTCCATCCGGCACCACACAGTGTAGATGGACCATCGTATTCCTCTTATCCTGAGGAACCTCAGACTGTGAGGGACGGTGCCGTCCTTCCAACAGAGAAGAGGTTTTCCTGTACTGAGTGCGGGAAGTGTTTTTCTTCTAAATCCAATCTTAATATTCATAAAATGTCTCACACAGGGGAGAAGCCGTATTCCTGTCCTGAGTGCGGGAAATGTTTTTCACGGAAGTCCAGTCTTTACAGACATCAGAGATCTCACACAGGGGAGAAGCCACATTCCTGTCCTGAGTGCGGGAAATGTTTCTCAAGGAAGTTCCATCTTTATAGACATCAGAGATCTCACACGGGGCAGAATCCATATTCCTGTCCTGAGTGCAGGAAATGTTTTTCACAGAAGTCCTATCTTTCCACACATCAGAGATCTCACACGGGGGAGAAGCCGTATTCCTGTCCTGAGTGTGGGAAATGTTTTTCACAGAAGTCCTATCTTTCCATACATCAGCGATCTCACACGGGGGAAAAGCCATGTTTCTGTCCAGAGTGTGGTAAATGTTTTTCATTGAAGGCTAGTCTTTCCAGACATCAGAGATCTCACACGGGGGAGAAGCCGCATTCCTGTCCTGAGTGCGGGAAATGTTTTTCAGAAAAGTCCCATCTTTACACACATGAGAGATCTCACACAGGGCAGAAGCCGTATTCCTGTCCTGAGTGCGGGAAATGTTTTTCACAGAAGGTTAGTCTTTCCACACATCAGAGATCTCACACGGGGGAGAAGCCGTATTCCTGTCCTGAGTGTGGGAAATGTTTTTCAGATAGGTCCCATCTTTACACACATGAGAGATCTCACATGGGGGAGAAGCCGCATTCATGTCCTGAGTGCGGGAAATGTTTCTCACGGAAGTCCAATCTTTACATACATCAGAGATCTCACACGGGGGAGAAGCCGTATTCCTGTCCTGAGTGCAGGAAATGTTTTTCACGGAAGTCCCATCTTTATAGACATCAGAGATCTCACACGGGGGAGAAGTCGTATTCCTGTCTTGAGTGAGGGAAATGTTCCTCACTGAAGTCCTGTCTTCCTGTACATTAGGGATCCCACACAACCCTCAAGGTGTATTAGTGAGTGTGGGAAATGTCTTGTATATGAATGTTGCTTGACATCACAGCTCTCATGTGGGGAAGAAGCACACCCTGATATACACCTCAGATATACTCCATGGCTGATCTTTTTTTAATTCAATAGATTTTTATTGGATAAAGTGAACTCCTGCGCTGTCTAAAAAGTGAAGGGAAGGGGGACAGAGGGCAAACTAGAAATACTGCTGCAAATATAAAGGTCTACCTCGATAGACTAAGGTGAAGCAAATGTAACAGATAAAATATTTGCGCTAATAATGAAATTACAAAGTGACTGGTGAGGATAATACTGCTGTATTATCCTCACCAGTCACTTTGTAATTTCATTATTTATTTTCAATTTCTGTCACACACCCTACAGCGCAAATATTTTATCTGTTACAATAGATTTTTATTAATAATTTTAAAGTTATACAGTAGTAGATAATAAGACAGTGTGGTACATTATACATAAGGTGAAATAGTATACATTTGCGAGTACATAGATAAAGTGGCAGGTAGATAAAATGAACACATATAACAAAGGAAAAAAGTGCGCTACTGAATGTACAATACAATGTGACTAATAAGTGGGTGAAATGTCCCTGAAAAAAAAAAAGGCTGAACAAAGTCCTATCCGGGAGACATTGCAGTGGTTTCCATTAAAAGGTGGCGTTTATTCAGTTAGTGACATACTGACATCAACTTTAAAACAGTTCAAACACACTGCACACTTAAAAATCCTTGAGATTGAAAAAAGCGTGTGTGTAGTGACATCCAGCTTCGGTGCAGACCAATCAGCTGGTGAGCGTGGTGACGTCAGCGATGCTAGGCTCCACTAGGTGGGGAATTCAACGTCCTGGTTCCTGAGTGTCCTGGAGAAGGTAGCACTGGAACAGTCACCTGGATGCAGTGATCGACATCTCCACTGAGTGCCCGACTGACCCCTAGTGGGTCCAACTTTCTGGTAAGCGGCCATCCTTTTCTTGATGCATCAGGATTGATGTTTTCTACCAGCCAATTCATCTGCAGCAGTACTCATTGAGAAGAGTCAAAGTTCTGTGAATTAACCCTTAGATGTCTCCTGGATAGGACTTTGTTCAGCCTTTTTTTTCCAGGGACATTTCGCCCACTTATTAGTCACGTTGTATTGTACATTCAGTAGCGCACTTTTTTCCCTTGTTATATATGTTGTTTGGAGCCCAATATTAGGCTTCTTTTGAGGTGCAGCACTGTCACATTTTAATTTTTCACTACGTATTCACATATTGTTTATTATCACCTTCTAGGGGTATAGCGCGGATTGTCTTTTGCTTTCCAGATAAAATGAACACAGCAAACATTCGTACATATGATAGAAAAACTCCTAGAGAATTGTAGAGTTAATTCAAAATTGCAACAACAAAAGTAAATTGGAGGACTCAATCCTCCCGAACACCCCCAAGGGGACTCGTAGTGTCCAGGAGGTGTCCTCCCCTTTAATGAGTAGTAACTATTCTATAAACAAATAAGTGAAATAAATAAAGTAAAGTAAATCATGCCAAGTTATCATACCAGAGATTCCATGGAGCCCAGTGGATCGTATATGTATGTAGAGAATCTAGGGATGATGCTAAAATGTTCTCATACATGTTATGAAGGTTGGTCAGGTCAATAGCATCATTGGGAGATGGCGGATTAGAGTCTTTCCACTTTCTCGTGATCGATAGTCTAGCCGCCAAGAGTAAGTGAGTTATAGTTCTTCGTAGATTGGCTGGGAATTTGTCAATCCCCAGAGATAGTAGTGCTAAGGCTGGATCAGGTGTTACCTGCGTCAAGTCAGAAATTATAGTGAACATTTTTGCCCAATAGGTGGTGAGTTTGAGGCAACTCCACAATATATTCAATATGTCTCCTTTGGCGTGGCATAGCCTCCAACATGTGTTAGGGGTTTGGGAATCGAATTTGGACATTACCACTGGTGTAAGATACCAACGCAGGGTAATTTTGGTTGATAATTCCCATAGGGAGGTGCATTTAGAAGCAGATTGATTGGCTTTACAAGCCATGTGCCATTGGTCATCTGTAAAAGAACACTGTAGGTCTCTTTCCCAAAGTTGATGGGAAGAAGATTTAGTGAAAATACGCTTTTGTTGTAACAGATTATAAAATAAGGAAATGCCTTTTTTCTGTTGCACTGGAGAGGTCAAGAAGGCCCAAGCCAATGAGTGAATGTACTGACATAAATTGCCCAATTTTTGTAAATAATGTACTATCTATGCATATTGGAAGTAGCTGGTGTGAGGTAGGTCAAATTCGGACTGTACAGATTGGAAGGATTTAAGGCTACCGTTCAAGTATAACTCATGTATATAAGTGATGCCCCTTCCGCTCCAAGAAGCAATCGGAACGTGTTCAATGATAAGGTGCAATGCTTGGAAAGGGATCTTAACATTAACGTAAGGATCCGTGCGTTTAGTGGATGCCAAAAATGTAAGCCACGTTTTAATGGAAATTACTATTGTGGGAGGCAAATGCGTTGGGATTTTAACTCCCAATATGGCTCCAAATAACCATAGATTGGCTGGACCGTATTTGCAGTAACTGGATTCAATAGGTCCTGTCGGAACATTTGGGGTTAAAAGAATACATATAAGATCACACATTTTATGTTTCATAGTGTTTCATATTATGTTTAGCAGAAGAGATGGTATTTTGTGTCTTAAACCTGTGAATAAGGCTGTGTTACTAGAAGGACTTTATGTCTTACAGGGGGGGTGTAGAAACCTTTGGTGTGCCATCTCCCAGATCATATATCCTGGGGGTTTGACACTTATAAGATAAGAGAATGATGAGGAATTCTGGTTTCATGGGAGATGAAAAGCCCTGCACAGCATGACAGAAAATATACTGTGGTCTCTGACTATGAGACCAAAGGGGCTCATTCACAATCCCGGTGGAATTGTATATCTTAAATAGTATTGTGTCTTTATAATGCCATAACAATATATGTGTATTAGTAGTTCATGTAGTATAACTCGTTAAGCACATATACATACACAAATGTGAGATTACTTGACATTGAGAATCTATATCTGGGAAGCAAAAGGTTCTCCTGTAAAGATACTTCAAAGGTTTTCACTTGTCTTAAGAATTAAACAGATGTATGAGCTAAAGATATGTAAACATTCCGAGTCTACACAATTCACTAGAACGCCAAGGGGGAAGCTGGAAGGCAGAGATTGACCGCAAACATGTAGGGGTGCTCTCAAGAGTCTTTCATTAGGACTTTCCCTTCTCAAGCAGAACTCTTAATGTAATGTATAATCTTGATTATTTACTTTTTTGGTAAATTGGAGATTTTCACATACACACAACTAAAACCATGTAAATATACTTGGCAAATATAATTTGGGAGTTGGTTATGTCTAATTGCAGCATGAGATAATTGTATCCCAAATATTAAAGACATACGCATTACGTTTGTCTTTGAAAAGCTAAGTGCCAATGATGGTAAATCGGTTTTAGAGTGAGGGCGTATGTGAAGATATATCCTCGCCAAATTTAACAAGAGCTTGTGTACAACATAACATTTGTTATGTACACATATTTAAGAAGCAGTAGCAAGAGATCTGTTTGTTATTGAGAAGAGATAATACAATGTCAAGGTTATGTCACTAAAAGCTAAAAGGTTTTAAATACGCCAAGATGATTTAAATATGAGAGCTAGGAATATGCCTTGTCATATGATGTAAATATTATCTAAACATTCAACCATTGCTTATTTCTGATTATAGAAGCATATCAATTATTTGTTGTAATACGAATTGTGACGGACCCATCCGTATACTGGACATATTGTGTCCGTCTGCTTGCTATTCCCCAATAATATGCCCTCAGTTCCAGGCTATCTGGGGATACGTTATATGAATATAAAATGTTCGGCAGTTATAAAGTTAGAAACTGTGATGCATGCTGGGAAATGGTGGGGATGTATGTTTGAAATGTCCCCATGTCGTTCTGTTATTTCAGTCTCCCATCTGGTCCCCTAGGGGAGTGTCCACCAGGCGGGAGACCTGCATAAATATATAAAATGTTCGGCAGTTATAAAGTTAGAAACTGTGATGCATGCTGGGAAATGGTGGGGATGTATGTTTGAAATGTCCCCATGTCGTTCTGTTATTTCAGTCTCCCATCTGGTCCCCTAGGGGAGTGTCCACCAGGCGGGAGACCTGCATAAATACGGGCGGGTAGCCCACAGTAAACAGTTCGTGTTTTACCCTCATGATGGAGCTTGGTCTCGTTATTGGAGGGGATTGGGTTACTGGCCACTAAGGACGGTGTATGGAGAGGGTTGCCGGTTGGAACCTATTGCACTTCGGCGGTTCGTGTACTTTGGAGCTCGGGAAGAGAGGTACCGCAACAACTGGTGGCAAGCGACGGGATGAACCTCAGCGCCCAAAGAAACCACTACAACCAGGACCAAATGGAATTGCAATACCAAAACCTGAGAAGAGCTACCTTAAAGGATTTATTAGAGCAAAGAGGCGGACAGGCCAGTAACCTCAAAAAGGGGGACATTATCACATTATTGCTGGAAATGGATGGAGTACCAGCAGTAGAGGGAACCAATGGACCCAGCCCAGACGACAGAACCCCCGAAGAAGAGAGATTTGACCGGGCGGTAAGAATTAGGCTGGCCCATTATGGTCCCAACCCATCTGCGGAAATTATCGCCCAAGTCCAAGCCGCTGTGGAGGCCAACCTGCTACGCCAAAGCGGCACTGCAGCAGCCCCAGTCACAGCAGACACGGGGGAAAGAAAGAAGGTGCCGTTTGCAGCATTTAAAGCCTTCAGTGAGACAGAAGGAGAGATCGATGGGTACCTTGCTGATTTTGAGCGGCAATGTGCCCTGCACAAGGTACCCCTGGAGGACTGGATCCCTATATTGTCCGGCAAGTTATCCGGCCGGGCCAGTGAGGCTTTTCGGGCCATCCCTGATGAGGAGATCGGGGATTATGTGGCCGTCGGGAAAGCTCTACTCTCCCGGTATGCCATTACACCCGAGGCATACCGAAGGAGGTTCCGGGACACTGTAAAAACGACTGGGGACTCCTACGTTGAATGGGCATGTAAGGTGCACCGCACCGCCGCACACTGGATGGCGGGGTGCCAGGCGGTGTCCGGAGAGGAGGTGCTACAGATGTTTCTGTTGGAACATTGCTTCGACAAATTACCAACAGGGGTCAGAGAGTGGGTAAGGGACCGTAAACCCTCCACTCTCCATGAAGCAGCTCGCCTGGCGGATGAGTATACGGATGCCCGAAAATTGGACAATTCAGCCACCAAGGCTCCCGCCAGGGTGGAATACAAGCCAGCAGCTACTATTTACCAACCCCCTATGAATCGGCCCTCAGCACCCCCTCCGTCAACCCAGTATCCCCGCTCACCCCGGTTTAACTCTCGGGAATACTCCCAACCCAGTCGGTGCTACCTATGCAATCAGCTGGGACACAAGCTACCGGAGTGCCCGATGAACAATGCCAACCAAAGTCAGTCCTGGAAGAGACCCCCAGGGGCCAATCCACGACCACCTCTCCCCGCAACTCACTGTGTGGAGGAAGAGGAATGCTGGGGTATTCTGCATGAGGCCGACCCCGTTCAGGCGGCCCACCGAGATAACAGGCAGCACCACAGACAGTGTGTCAAGGTCAACGGGAAGGAGGTCAGTGGCCTACGGGATACCGGTGCGACCATGACTTTACTCCAGAAGCACCTAGTATCAGAGAACCAACATACCGGGGACACGATCGCAGTACGAGTAGCCGGAGGTGCCGTGTTCCGACTACCCGTTGCCCGGGTACATTTGGATTGGGGAGTGGGCGCTAGACAAGTGAACGTGGGGGTTATGAAAGACTTACCCGCCGATGTCCTCCTTGGCAATGACTTGGCCCCCCCTCCTTTCAGCCTATACTCCCATGGGCCCCGCTGCAGTAGACGCTGTCACGACCCGGGCCCAGACCCGTGTCGCCGAAGCCGGCCCACCTGCTGCTGCGACCCAGGTAAGACCCTCTACCCCGACGTGTATGTTAGATCCGGCCCCTTTAGGCTGGGATACCCCAGAGATGTACGGAAGGGAGACTAGGGAAGACCCGACGTTAGCGAAGTACAGGGCCAGGGCCGACTCAGGGGAGGAAGGAGTAGATGGGGAGCACTACGAGTGGGCGGGGGATAGGCTGTACAGGATCCCGAGACCGTCCCAAAAACCGAGCACCCCTCTGCACAAGCGACAGCTAGTGGTACCTGCCAAGTACCGGCAGGAGATTTTACGGATTGGGCACGATGTGCCGTTAGCGGGCCATCTAGGCTCCCACCGCACAGCTCATAGGATCACTCAAAACTTTTTCTGGCCCAATTTGAACCGAGACGTGCGGATGTATTGTAGCACGTGCGACACCTGTCAACGGGTAGGAAAGCGGGGAGATCACCCAAAAGCTAGGCTTCAGTCGATGCCTATCATTGGGGAGCCCTTTTCCCGCATAGTCGTTGACCTGGTAGGTCCACTGGCCAGGGCTAGCCCCTCCGGTAAGAAGTACATTCTTACCGTGGTGGACTATGCCACACGTTACCCAGAGGCAGTAGCGCTGTCTAATATCGAGGCAGAGACAGTAGCTGATGCCCTGGTTAAGATATTCACTAGGGTCGGGTTCCCTCAGAAGATTCTCTCTGATCAGGGAACTCAGTTTACCGCTGTGCTCACCCAGCAACTGTGGAAGGTGTGCGGCATTAAACCGCTGCTTAGCTCACCGTATCACCCACAGACCAACGGCCTCTGCGAGCGATTTAATGGTACCCTCAAACAGATGCTGAGGACCTTTACTGACACTTGCAGAGACTGGGAGCGATTCCTGCCTCATCTGCTATTTGCATACAGAGAGGTGCCCCAGGAATCTACTGGGTTCTCCCCCTTTGAGTTACTCTATGGGAGAAGGGTCCGAGGACCCCTAGATCTCATTAGAGGACACTGGGAGGGGGAGACGGAGCAAGAAGGGACCCCCATAGTACCATATGTCCTGGAACTCCGGGACCGCATGGAGAAACTATCCCTGATGGTAAGGGAAAATCTCCAGGCGGCCCAGGGGAGACAGAAGCGGTGGTACGATCGGGGCGCCCGACAGCGGGTCTTCCAGGTTGGGCAGAAGGTTCTAGTGCTCAAACCTGTGAAGGCAAACAAGATGCAAGCATCTTGGCAGGGCCGTATAAAGTATTAGCGCAGATATGTGATACTACCTACCTTATAGCCAGCTGTTCAGATGAAGGGATCCAGCGATCCTTTCATGTGAACATGTTAAAGGAGTATCAGGAGCGACCAGAAGATGTTGCGGCAGTCTGTGCCCCAGCTACGGATGACCCCGAGAACTTACCTTTACCTGACTTGTTAGAGAGGAATCCCCAGACGGACCTTACAAGCCTTGTGCAGCTAGGAGACCGGTTAAACCCAGCAAAGAAGGTACAGGCAAGACAGCTTCTGTGGGAGAAGCAGGCGACGTTCTCCCAAGAACCCGGGTACACCACACTAGCTATGCACAAAGTCGAGACGCCCGGACAGAACCCCCTACGACAACCCCCATACCGTATCCCTGAAGCAATCCGAGAGGAAATGCGGACGGAGATACAGGAGATGACTCGGCTGGGGGTTATCGAGCCGTCAGACAGCCCTTGGGCCTCGCCTGTAGTTCTGGTGCCTAAGAAAGATGGGACCACCCGGTTCTGCGTAGATTACAGGCGGCTCAACGAACGGACCACCACTGACGCGTACCCGATGCCCCGGGTAGACAAATTATTAGACTGCATTGCCAGGGGGCGCTACCTGACCACCATTGACCTGTGCAAGGGTTATTGGCAGATCCCCCTGGCCGAGGATGCTATCCCTAAGTCGGCCTTCGTCACCCCATTTGGCCTATACCAGTTTAAGGTTATGCCATTTGGAATGAAGAATGCTCCGGCTACCTTTCAGCGTATGGTGGATAGACTCCTTGATGGCTTCCAGGACTTCGCGTGTGCGTACCTGGATGACATTGCGGTCTACAGCGAGACTTGGGAAGACCATTTAGTCCACGTGGGGGTGGTGCTGGACAAGATTCGGGCCGCGGGCCTGACCTTGAAGCCAGATAAGTGCCATTTAGGCATGGCAGAAGTGCAGTACTTGGGTCACAGGGTAGGATGTGGGACCCAGCAAACAGAGCCAGCTAAGGTCGAGGCGGTAGCTAACTGGCCCACACCTATCACCAAGACCCAAGTGCTAGCCTTCTTGGGGACGGCAGGGTATTACCAACGTTTTGTCCCCGACTACAGTACGGTGGCCAAGCCCTTGACGGACCTGACTAAGAAAAACTTACCTAAGCAGGTCCTGTGGTCGCCAGCTTGTGAAGCCGCGTTTCGGGCCCTGAAGCAAGCTCTAGTGAATGCCCCTGTCCTGGCTGCCCCAGTGCCTAACAAACGTTTTCTCGTCCATACCGATGCTTCCATGTATGGACTGGGGGCTGTTCTAAGCCAGGTCGGGGAAGATGGAGGGGAGCACCCTGTCGCGTATCTCAGCAGAAAACTACTACCCAGGGAAGTGAGTTATGCGGCAGTGGAGAAGGAGTGTTTAGCCCTGGTCTGGGCACTAAAGAAATTGAGTCCTTATTTATACGGACAAGAATTTTCCCTCATTACGGACCACAACCCCCTAGTTTGGCTTAACCGGGTCTCAGGAGACAATGGCAGACTGCTGAGGTGGAGTCTGGCACTACAGCCTTACAATTTCACCATCAGCTACCGACCCGGTAAGCAGAACGGGAATGCGGATGGATTATCTCGGCAAACAGATGTCTCTACGCCTTCTCCGTCCGGTCATCCCCAAGTTGACCCGCCAAAGGGTCAAGCCGGGTCTGCCGGAGTGTTCCACAAGGAGGGGGCCATGTGACGGACCCATCCGTATACTGGACATATTGTGTTCGTCTGCTTGCTATTCCCCAATAATATGCCCTCAGTTCCAGGCTATCTGGGGATACGTTATATGAATATAAAATGTTCGGCAGTTATAAAGTTAGAAACTGTGATGCATGCTGGGAAATGGTGGGGATGTATGTTTGAAATGTCCCCATGTCGTTCTGTTATTTCAGTCTCCCATCTGGTCCCCTAGGGGAGTGTCCACCAGGCGGGAGACCTGCATAAATATATTAAATGTTCGGCAGTTATAAAGTTAGAAACTGTGATGCATGCTGGGAAATGGTGGGGATGTATGTTTGAAATGTCCCCATGTCGTTCTGTTATTTCAGTCTCCCATCTGGTCCCCTAGGGGAGTGTCCACCAGGCGGGAGACCTGCATAAATACGGGCGGGTAGCCCACAGTAAACAGTTCGTGTTTTACCCTCATGATGGAGCTTGGTCTCGTTATTGGAGGGGATTGGGTTACTGGCCACTAAGGATGGTGTATGGAGAGGGTTGCCAGTTGGAACCTATTGCACTTCGGCGGTTAGCGGCGGTTCGTGTACTTTGGAGCTCGGGAAGAGAGGTACCGCAACACGAATTGTACCTGATTTTAATTTTACACTCTTTAGTTAATAAATATATATATTTTAAATATTCATTTGTATTGCTTGTCCTCAAAATAGCACGGATAAAAGAATTTTAGATATCTTGTATTGTAGGAAAATTGTATTTCTCCCAAAGCACAGATTTACATATTTTCAAAAATACAATAATATTTTTATAGTTCAGAATAAATATTCTGACGGTATATGTAGGCTATATCACCCCAGATGACGTCAATTTATGACGAAACGCGCGTCGGGAAGGTAGCGTGCTGACGCAGGACGTGGTGTTCAGAGTGGACGGGCGTTGTTCCGAGCCGGCCGGCTTATCTCTCTGCCTTTATTTGCTTATGATTCTGTAAGTTTAATTTTATCTATTAAAACGTCTAGCCTTAATATACTTCACTATGTGGGCTCCATTACTCTTTTTACATACCTGCTGAACTTGCTGAACACGGAGGATTACCAAGGATTGTCAGTATATCCCAGGACCCATAAAGGCCCAGGCTAGGGTTTTAGCCACATGCTGGTTATTTTATAAGCTCTGGTAAGCCTCCGATTCATAGGGTGTCGGTGGTGGTGGTTCTCAAGTCACTATTTATATCTTTTATGTGCATTCGATTCACGATATACTTCACCATTGAGTGTTTTCTTTTGCAACACGGTACAACAAATCGTGGATTCGATTGGGGGTTCCAACCTTTTTCTTCTCCCCCCCCCCCCCCCCGTGAGGATTGTTTAAAGGCCCTGGCTGGGGTTTGCAGCCGCAAGCACTTACTGCTTGCCTTGTGGTAAGCCTCCAATCTTTATTACATCGTGGTGGTGGCTGTCCTATTTGCCCTTTATTATTTGTTCACCTTCATATGAACTTTATTTATTGTGAATACATTGGGACTATTTTTTAAACCTCCTTTACAGCTTCCCATTAATTTGGGTCTACTGGTTTTAATTTTTTTATCATATCAATTATTGTTTAGATTTAATTAATTATTAGCGCAACATCTTTTCCCCTTTCTCCATTATATTGTGTGTGTATGACACTGTGTTGTTGCAGCTCTGGTAGCAATTTTTGACTGTTCTCTAGCGCGGTAACTCCTTTTTTATTTCCATATATGTAGGCTATATGCCGAGATACGTCAATGGTTCTGACAGTCCATATTGTGTAGTAGGAGTAGAGTTAAACCATTCCTTCATTTGTGTCAAAATGGAGGCATAATAATAATCCTGGAAATCTATGTAGCCTACTCCCCCGTAGAGTCTATGTTTAATTTGTTATGAGTACACCTGGATTTTTTCCCATTCCAGACAAATCTGGACAAAAGTGATTGCATGGATTTAAAAAAAATAGCGGGAATAGGAATGGGTAAATTCCATAAAAAGTATAGAACTTGTGGAAGATGAATCAATTTGAAAGCAGATAGTCTGCCCCACCAAGAAAATTGGTGTTGACTCAGTTTGTGAAGATCAGTCTGTAACTTGTTCCTAAGGGTGATGTAATTGTATTCGTATAATGATTTAGTAGTCCTGGTGAGGTGGATGCCTAAATACGGGATACTAGTGTCCACCCAAATGTAAGGAAACTGGTGTTGAAGTAAATTACTAGTCACTGCGTCAATTCCAATGTCAAGAATGGATGATTTGAAGGTATTCGCCTTGTAGAATGAGACCTTTCCAAACCAGGATAAAAAACTTTTTTGACTTCCAGTAGAGAAGAGAAGGGACTGGTTAACATTAAGATCACATCAACAGCAAATAAACTAATTTTATGGACTTGGTTTTCTATAGTAACTCCAGATATTTTGTTTTTTTATCTGATATGTTCAGCTAGGGGTTCTATCATCATGTTGAAAATCAGGGGGGATAATGGGCAGCCCTGTCGGGTACGTTGGAAATGTGGAATGGTTTAGAAAGAAGATTAGAAGTGAAGACTCGTGCTGTGGGAGTGGTGTAAGGGCCAATATGGCGTCAAGAATAGGTCCCATAAATCTGAATTTTTGAAGTGTCAGAGTCAGGTAGTTCCAATTAACCCTGTCGAACGCCTTCTCTGCGTCTAACAAAAGAAGCAGAGAAGGCGTTCCTGTCAAATTCACACTATGTATTACATTTATCAGTCTTCTGGTAGCGTCGGAAGTTTGACGTCCTTTTGTAAAACCAGTTTGAAGCAAGTAACACTCCAGACGAAGTAAGTTTTTGTGAAACACGTCGGTGATTCCACTGCTGCCATTGACATATTGATTGATATGCTTTTTTATCTTCACTTTCATGTAAGTGTTTATAACCATTATTAAATATCCAGTTCCTACGGTATTATGCTATGTGCCTCTTCTGTTCACCTCTCTCCATACTGTACATCGGTTTTATGGTTTGACCATTCGGGAGTGAATATTTTATACCATTGAACATCTTCTTTACCTTGGCAATGCTGTCGTATGAAGATTGATTCCTATCCTGATACAGCCTTTGTATACATCCAGCTTGATTGACCCTCTGGGCGTAGTCTCATTTGGGTTCTATATATCTGGTAAGCCTCTGCTTTATTGGTGGCCGGTTTATCACGCTCAAGAGAAAATCACCATTGATTTGGAACTATTCACTGTGTTCACACATCAATCAAGTTTTTCTTCACTATATACATTTGGAATTTTTCCTCCTTTTTTTCTGGTTTATATCAGACATCTGGTTTTGGAACTATTCACTTTGTTCACCCATTCACTAAGTTTTTTCACTATACTTATTTGGACTTCTTTTTTATCAGTTATTCGATTTTTTTTGTTTTATCTGTTGATTTCCACTGTTCACCGTTTTTTTGTAGCTGCTTTTCCATTCGATAGCGCAGATTTTATTTGTTTTTCTGTAAAACCAGTTTGGTCTATGTGGATTAATTTGGGGAGAATGTGAACGAGTCTATTTGCAATCAGTTTGGCGTATAATTTAAGATCAACGTTAAGCAAAGATATGGGTCGAAAGTTGGAAGGGGAGGTGGGCTCTTTACCAGGTTTGGGTAGCGTAATTACAAGGGCAAATAACATTTCGCTTGGAAAAGAAGAGGAGGAGACAGAGTTGTTGTACAATGTTGTCAAGTGTGGAGCTAGTAAGCTTTTGAATAAATGTAAAATATTCTCCAGTGTACCCATCTGGGCCAGGAGATTTGGATGAATGCAGACTATCTATGGTTTTAAGAATCTCTGCTTCTGTAAAGGGGGCGTTTAACTTCTCAAGATGGATTTCTGATAATCTAGGCAGTTTAATATGATCGAGGAAAGCTTGAATTTCCTCACGCGTTGGTTGGTGAGTGTCAACGTCCAATTTGAGATTATACAAGTCACTGTAATACGCACTAAAGGCGTCAGCAATGGACTGGGGATTGATGAGTTTTTCCCCGGAGGTTGGGTGATATAGATAGGCAATTCTAGTTTTAAGTCTATGACCTCTGATACAGTTAGCCATAATTTTACCTGCTTTATTATTGGTAGTATATGAGGTAGCTTTTCGTTTTCTTAGATTAAACTCGTACGATTCAAGGAGCAGGGATCGTAGATCATGTCTTACTGTAGCTTAAACAGTTGGGATTGAAGGTAAGGTGATGGAGTAGCTTTATTTTTAAAATCTGCATCTGCTATTTTGGCAGTCAGTTCTTCCAATCTTTGAATTTGCTTTTTTTTTGCTCGTGATCCGAGCTGGATAAAAAACCCTTGCATATAAGATTTGTGAGCATTCCACAATACCGCCGGGTCGGACACTGATCCTACATTGTTTGAGAAAAAATCAGCCAATTTTTTGGGTAAGAAATGTTGCATTAACTGGATTTTGCATTAAATAGTTATTGATACGCCATATATATGAATTTTGCTTAGAAGTGTTATTAGCCAATTTAATACTAAAGGGGGCGTGATCTGACCAGGTGATAGTGTGGATGAGAGACTCCAGTACATTCTGTAATAACCATTTGTCTGATACAAACAAATCAATTCTGGAATAGGTGTTGTAGTGCGGGGAAAGGTACGTATAGTCCCTCTCAGTCGCGTGACAACACCGCCATATGTCAAACCGATCATTTCCTGTAAGAAAAGATGTTAGAGGAGACGTCAGCCTTTTAGGGCTGGAGGATAAATCAATAGTGACATCAGGAACCAAATTAAAGTCCCCACATATTAGTAGATGACCTTTCTGTATTTCCCAGATTTTCTTCAATATGGATTTATGAAATTGCATTTGTCCGTGATTTAGGGCGTATAAGTTGGCTATAGTGTATGTGACACTGTCCAACGTGCATACTAAGATAACAAATCTTCCATCAGGGTCTATAGTACAGGACAGCAACTGGAAAGACAAAGTGTCACGAATGGCAATTGTAAATGTAAGCATATTTTATTTGAATAAAGTCGCCTGTTTTAAAACTTTATTACACTATGGGAGCTTCATTTTTGCTCTTTCCCTCTGGATAATCATTCACCCTACGGCGAACCACCAGGAACACCATGATAACCCAGACACAAGTCTCTTTCTCCAGTCCAGCAAGATTTGCCTACAGCGTGATATGCCTTGTACCCATATGTTGGAGGTAAGCGCTCTGTGAGCCCACTGTACAAGAAGATCTACAGTTATCTCTCCACTTTGAAGCACTCATTTGGCAGCATATTGGACTTTTTTCATTGTGTAGTACACACTGGTCTGCACTTGGCACAGTGTTATTTTGACTAAACACATTCGGTAATTGATTTGAACACCTGTTTGATATCACCATCCATTTAGCGTCTTTTTTTGCTATTTGGCACATATATCATTGGTACATTGTTAGAGTCATTTAAAGGAGCAGTAAAGGAAAAACATTTTTTTTTTGCTGAAATGACGGTTTACAGGGTATAGAGACATAATAGTTAACTGATTCCTTTTAAAAATGATTAAAAATAGATAAAAATCAATCATATAATGTGCCTCTAGTTTAGTTTCATTTTTAAACTTGTTTCATGTTTCTGTGAAGTACAGAGACACACAGAACAAAAACAAATCCAGGGCAGTGTTTGTTTTTAAAATGAATCTGATTGGTTCTGAGGAGTTTTAGACACAGTAATCACACCTTCTTGATCATGGGCCACAGTGAGAAGCTCGCATGAGTTTTTCCATCAGGAGCCAGACAAGCAGGAAGTGTGGAGATCAGAGAAGGATTACAGCTATTCCAAAGCAAAAACGAACAATGAGGACATGAAACCAGGACTGCAGTGAGGTAAATCCTTTAGTGACCCTTTAAGGTGTGTTTTTATATGTATATTCACATTCAGCACTCTGCACGTTAGTGTGTTAGGGATTGCGCTCATCACTTTCTTCTTTTATCCATTTTTTTGTGATTTGTACACTTATAGATTTGAGCAGCAATCTCATTTATTACACACATCCCCCTTTTTATTTCTTTATTCATTTACTAGATAGCGCTGAAGTTCTTCTTTACAATTTAGACTCCCCGTTGCTTCTTAGAAAAGTCAGCTTTGAAGATGTGTGGAAAAGATTTATGATGGCATTGAGGGGTTGCCCCATGAGCAAAGTGCCTTTCCTGTACGCAGAGTACATGGCAGCTGTGGGAGATTTTCCATAGTGAAACTCGTTTGGTCTGGTGGTTTAACCCTTTCACATTCATTGTGAGAAAATGAATGGACATTGTAAGGATGAGAAAGAAAGTTTACCGCTCAGAGATCCCAGAGAACTGCAAGGTGGAATCCAAACCCTTGGGTGCAGGCACTGCAATAGTATGCAAAAATATATACGGAGGAAACCGGGACGGCCGCACTCCAAAAATAAAAATTTGTTCCTTTTAATAAAAACTGGTCACAACTAGACATGTGCAGACTGGAATATTTCGTTTCGTTTTCGTCAGGAAAATTAATGTATTTAGTTACTCCCGAAAATCGTTTTGATGTATTTTGTTTTTCGTTGGGGAATAGCTTTCGTCCGAAAATCCAATAATACTTGGTTTCTGTCGAATGATCAAAAAATAAAATTCGACGAAACTTCGAAACTTTACGCCGAATCGTTCATTTATTTACACCATAAGCCTTCAATGACAGTCAGATTCGGCAATTTTCGATGCTTTGTCGAATTTACGTCGTTCAATTCCTAATCTAGCCGACTTAGTTTCACATTCGTCTCCATCTCCGGCTCCAATATGGCGGCATCCGACGGCATGGCGGCGCTCAGCCAAGACCCCATGCAGGTTCCTGGACCCAGCATTGAACCACTGCCAGCAGCAGATTCCCCAGCCCCTCCATCTTCTCCATCACCCAAAAGGCGGCGCAGGAGTGGGACACAATCTGCACCCAGCAGGAAGCGTAACATTACATGGACTCATATTGAGTCTCAGGTCCTTGTACGGGAAACGCTTCCTTGCTGGATGCAGCTGTGTGGCCCCCGCTCCAGGGAGACCAGTCCGGAGTGGAAGTTGGAGAAGTGGGAGGAGATCTCCAAGAAAGTAGAGGCGTTGTATCGCCATCGGCGTGACCCGACTGCCTGTCGCAAGAAATTCAGCGACATAAAGCGGTAAGTAACGTGTCTGATTTATTTAAATTTGTTTACATTTTAACCAGTTCAGCCCCAGAGGATTTGGCTGCCAAATGACCGTGCCACTTTTATGCGTTTTGGCACTGCGTCACTTTAACTGAAAATTGCGTGTGGCTCCAAAACAAAATTGAAGCACTTTTTTTTCCCCACAAATAGAGCTGTCTTTGGTGGTATTTGATCACTTCATTGATGTACGCTGATAAGGCTGCACCAATGGGCACCGATAGGTGGCACTGATGGGCATAGATAAGGCAGCACTGGTGGGCACTCAGAGGTGGCACTGAAGGGCATTGATAGGTGAAACTGGTGGGCACTGAGAATAGGCACTAATAGGTGGCACTGATAGGTGTCAGTGATGGGTGACAATGATGTGCACTGGTAGGTGACATTGATAGGCAGCACTGCTAGGTGGCACTGATGAGGCACTGTCTGGCACCACTGGTGGGCATTGCTAGGTGGCAGTGATGGGCATTGATAGGTGGTAGTCTAGCACTGACAGGTGGCACTGGTGGTCACTGCGGGCATTGGCAGGGGGCACTGGCAAGTGGTACACTACTTGTGTCCACTGAGGCAGAATTGCCTCTTCCACTGGGGATCGATGTCCCTTACTCACAGGGCTGGTGCAAGCATTTTAGACACCCTAGGCGAAACCTCAATTTGACACCCCCATTGGCTCCACCCTTGACTCCACCCCCTTTCCCCTGCCAATGTAAACCCCACCTTTTTAACGAAGGACCCATTAATGCAGCCTCAACAGCGCCCATCAAATGCAGCCTCACCAGCGCCCATCAATGCAGCTTCACCAGTACCCATCAAATGCACCCTCGCCAGTGCCCATCAATGCAGTTTTACCAGCGCCCATCAATGCAGCTTCACCAGCGCCCATCAATGCAGCCTCACCAGCACCCATCAATGCAGCCTCACCAGCACCCATCAATGCAGCTTCACCAGCGCCCATAAATGCAGCCTCACCAGCACCCATCAGATGTAGCCTCACCAGCGCCCATCAATGCAGCTTCACCAGCACCCATCAAATGCAGCCTCACCAGTGCCCATGAATGCAGCCTACTAGTGCCCATCAATGCAGCCTCACCCGCGCCTATCAAATGCAGCCTCTACCAGCACCCATCAATGCAGCCTCACCAGCGCCCATCAATTCAGCCTCACCAGCACCCATCAGATGTAGCCTCACCAGCACCCATCAATGCAGCTTCACCAGTACCCATCAATGCAGCTTCACCAGCGCCCATCAATGCAGCTTCACCAGCGCCCATCAATGCAGCCTCACCAGCACCCATCAGATGTAGCCTCACCAGCACCCATCAAATGCACCCTCGCCAGTGCCCATCAATGCAGTTTTACCAGCGCCCATCAATGCAGCTTCACCAGCGCCCATCAATGCAGCCTCACCAGCACCCATCAATGCAGCCTCACCAGCACCCATCAATGCAGCTTCACCAGCGCCCATCAATGCAGCCTCACCAGCACCCATCAGATGTAGCCTCACCAGCACCCATCAATGCAGCTTCACCAGCGCCCATCGAATGCAGCCTACCAGTGCCCATGAATGCAGCCTCACCCGCGCCTATCAAATGCAGCCTCTACCAGCACCCATCAATGCAGCCTCACCAGTGCCCATCAATGCAGCCTCTACCAGCACCCATCAAATGCACCCTCGCCAGCGCCCATCAATGCAGCTTCACCAGCGCCCATCAATGCAGCCTCACCACCACCCATCAAATGCAGCCTCACCAGCGCCCATCGAATGCAGCCTACCAGTGCCCATGAATGCAGCCTACTAGTGCCCATCAATGCAGCCTCACCCGCGCCTATCAAATGCAGCCTCTACCAGCACCCATCAATGCAGCTTCACCAACACCAAACAAATGCAGCCTACCAGTGCCCATCAATGCAGCCTACCAGAGCCCATTATTGCAGCCTCACCAATGCCCATCAATGCAACCTCACCAGCGCCCATCAAATGCACCCTCGCCAGTACCCATCAATGTAGCCTCACCAGCACCCATCAAATGCAGCCTTACCAGCGCCCATCGAATGCAGCCTACCAGTGCCAATGAATGCAGCCTACTAGTGCCCATCAATGCAGCCTCACCCGCGCCTATCAAATGCAGCCTCTACCAGCACCCATCAATGCAGCCTCACCAGCGCCCATCAATGCAGCCTCACCAGCACCCATCAATGCAGCCTCACCAGCGCCCATCAATGCAGCCTCTACCAGCACCCATCAATGCAGCTTCACCTACACCAAACAAATGCAGCCTACCAGTGCCCATCAATGCAGCCTACCAGAGCCCATTATTGCAGCCTCACCAATGCCCATCAATGCAGCCTCACCGGCGCCCATCAATGCAGCCTCACCAGCGCCCATCAAATGCAGCTTCACCAACACCAAACATATGCAGCCTACCAGTGCCCATCAATGCAGCCTACCAGTGCCCATCAATGAATGTTTGCTTGCTTCCATTAATTCGTGAGTCGGGACACAGACACAGCCCTCCGCGGCCGCTGTGTGAACGGAGTGGCGGCTGCCAGCTGATGCTGAGACTTAGTTGCTTGCTGCGGAGAGAAGAGAGTAGAAACATCAGTGGCCGGGCGCCCCCCTAGGCTGCAGGGTGCCCTAGGCGGCTGCCTATTATGCCTAGTGGTAGCACCGGCCCGGCTTACTCAACAGCCAGTGATCGCCTTTTCCTCCTCACGCTGTGACCGCGCGCAGAAAATAAAAACATTACCAAACTTTGTTTTGATCACGTGATCAGCTGTCATTGGCTGATAGCTGATCACATGGAACGAGCCCCTTACTCGGATCCGTGATATATGGATGTCCTCCCGGCAATTGGGGTCTGTGCTGTAGCTGTCATTTGGCAATAGTGCAGGCGCTAGCGGTTAAATATATTCGCCACGATCATTGTAAGAGGAACCACCTGTAGATTACGCCCCCTTTCTGACCAGGCCACATTCTTGTATTTATATTTAGCGCGCTGCAGCTTTAACTGACAATTGCACGCTCCTGCGCTGTACTACCCAAATCAAATTCACGCCCTTTTTCCCACCACATATGGAGCTTTTTTTTGCAAATCTTGTGCTACATGAAAAAGTGCGCCTAATCCAAAAATTCCATTTGCATTGTTTCATTCTACATTTGTTTCATGTGTTGATGTCATTTTCAGATTACAATTGTAGTTTCATTTTGGAACCCGTGTCTCTTCTCTTTTTGTTTTGCAGTTCCATTGTGCGCAAACGCGGGCAGCCGGGGCGCAGAGGAAAGCTGGTGTCTCCTCCCCCATGAGGCCAAGCTATTAGCGGGGATAGGGGAGGATGAGATAACCCAGCTCCAGGCTCATCAAGGTTGGTCTCAGGAGTGCATTGTGCGCAAACGCGAGCAGCCGGGGCACCGAGGACAGCAGTTATCTCTCCTCCCCCATGAGGCCAAGCTATTAGCGGGGATAGGGGAGGGTGAGATAACCCAGCTCCTGGCTCATCAAGGTTGGTCTCAGGAGTGCATTGTGCGCAAACGCGGGCAGCCGGGGAGCAGAGGAAAGCAGGTGTCTCTCCTCCCCCATGAGGCAGAGCTATTAGCGGGGATAGGGGAGGGTGAGATAACCCAGCTCCTGGCTCATCAAGGTTGGTCTCAGGAGTGCATTGTGCGCAAACGCGGGCAGCCGGGGCGCCGAGGAAAGCTGGTGTCTCCTCCCCCATGAGGCCAAGCTATTAGCGGGGATAGGGGAGGATGAGATAACCCAGCTCCAGGCTCATCAAGGTTGGTCTCAGGAGTGCATTGTGCGCAAACGCGAGCAGCCGGGGCGCCGAGGAAAGCTGGTGTCTCCTCCCCCATGAGGCCAAGCTATTAGCGGGGATAGGGGAGGATGAGATCACCCAGCTCCTGGCTCATCAAGGTTGGTCTCAGGAGTGCATTGTGCGCAAACACGGGCAGCCGGGGCACCGAGGACAGCAGTTATCTCTCCTCCCCCATGAGGCCAAGCTATTAGCGGGGATAGGGGAGGGTGAGATAACCCAGCTCCAGGCTCATCAAGGTTGGTCTCAGGAGTGCATTGTGCGCAAACGCGGGCAGCCGGGGTGCCAAGGAAAGCAGGTGTCTCTCCCCCCACATGAGGCAGAGCTATTAGCTGGGATAGGGGAGGATGAGATCACCCAGCTGCAGGCTCATCAAGGTTGGTCTCAGGAGTGCATTGTGCGCAAACGCGAGCAGCCGGGGTGCCAAGGAAAGCAGGTGTCTCTCCTCCCCCATGAGGCAGAGCTATTAGCTGGGATAGGGGAGGATGAGATCACCCAGCTGCAGGCTCATCAAGGTTGGTCTCAGGAGTGCATTGTGCGCAAACGCGGGCAGCCGGGGCGCCGAGGAAAGCTGGTGTCTCCTCCCCCATGAGGCCAAGCTATTAGCGGGGATAGGGTAGGATGAGATCACCCAGCTCCAGGCTCATCAAGGTTGGTCTCAGGAGTGCATTGTGCGCAAACGCGGGCAGCCAGGGTGCCAAGGAAAGCAGGTGTCTCTCCCCCCACATGAGGCAGAGCTATTAGCGGGGATAGGGTAGGATGAGATCACCCAGCTCCAGGCTCATCAAGGTTGGTCTCAGGAGTGCATTGTGCGCAAACGCGGGCAGCCAGGGTGCCAAGGAAAGCAGGTGTCTCTCCCCCCACATGAGGCAGAGCTATTAGCGGGGATAGGGGAGGATGAGATCACCCAGCTGCAGGCTCATCAAGGTTGGTCTCAGGAGTGCATTGTGCGCAGGACATTTTTTTTGTCAAGCATCCGACATTTACTATGTTGTGTTTGATTTTATTTATCGTATCAAGGCCCAGCGCCGCCAGAAGCGGAGGGCGGAGGAGCAGGAGTCCTCCACTTCATCATCAAGCAGTTAGTAGTAGTGTACTAGTCGTCAGTGGCGGCTGCCGGTGCTCTACATTTTTGGGGGCGCAAACGAAAATAAATTGCAGCCTCACTGTGCCTATCAAATGCAGCCACTGTGCCATCAATTATCACCACTGTGCCATGCCATCAAACGCAGCCACTGTGCCAATTGTTACCACTGTGCCCATTGCTGCCACCGTGCATGTCACTGTGCCCTTTAATTGTTGTTGTCACTGTGCCCATTGTCACCACTGTGCCCATTGTTGCCACTGTGCATGTCAGTGTGCCCTTTAATTGTTGCCACTGTGCCCATGGTCACCACTGTGCCCATTGTTGCCACTGTGCATGTCACTGTGCCCTTTAATTGTTGCCACTCTGCCCATTGTTGCCACTGTGCATGTCACTGTGCCCTTTAATTGTCGCCACGGTGCCCATTGTCGCCACTGTGCCCATTGTCACCACTGTACCCATTGATGCCACTGTGCCCTTTGTCGCCTCTGTGCCCATTGTTGCCGCTGTGCTCTGATAGGCACTTCTGCAGCTGGCAACAATAACATACATTCATGCAATAAATGAATGTATGTTATTTGCGAAAGCCAGAGGGTGTGGCGCTGCAGCGCCCTCTATAGACGGACCGCCATCACTGCAGTTAGTATAAGTAAAAAATACATTTTAAGGAAAATAAACATTCTTAAAGGGCCCTTTTTTTTTTGGACTACAGGAGGGGGAGGGCGGCGCCCGGGCGCCCCCTATGGATGGGCCACCACTGGTACTAGTTACTGACTATACAGTGGGTCCTTTTCCATTTGCAAGTGCATATTTTTTCTTCCATATTTGCGACAGTCAGTCAGTCTTGATGAGGTAGATTAGTTAGTGGTGGTCGGTCAGCACTTAGGTGTCCATTACACCTTTAGATTTTCTCCAGGGACCAAGCGGATGCGCCATGCCACCAAGCGGATAAAATCTTGCGGAGATTCCCCTTTACACTGCTTGATGTGTAGAGGGAATCCCTTTGTATTCTGGCCGCCTGGCCTGGGGAGGACACTCAGCTCCACCCTGGTCAGAGTACAGTAAAGTACTACACCTTCCTGCACAGCTCTGCAAACTTGGGATGATGCAGCGAATTGACACAGACACCCCACTATGTCCTACACACACATTGATTAGGTGCATCTCACTGAATATCAAATATTGAAAACTAACTGGTATGTAAGTGAAAACATCTCAAGATGTTACATGATTGTCTACAAGGGCTGGGAGATAATTGCCTTTATATAATGTTAGGGTGAAGAAGCCATGTGTATTTCTATTGTATTATCTATCTAATGTATTTTCTTTTCTTCACAGGTGAGGTATTCATCCTTAACTTCCACCCAGGGGACGAAGGCCTGGACCTGCACGCGTCTGGTTCGGCTCACCATCCTTCCTCCCCAGCAGTTTCTCCGGCGCATCATCTCCTCCACCCTTCAGTATCCCCCCACCTGAACATACCCATTGGTGCGGGCACCTCCTCCCCAATGCAGCAGACAGCTCCAGGTCACGCCCACTCTCCAGAGCCATGTGAGTATCTGCGGCGCATTGTGGAGTGCCAAGAGAGACACTATAGGAGGCTGTCTCACTCTTTGGCCCTCCACAATCGCCGGCAGATGTGTCAATATGGCTCTGGAGAGGTACCAACGGGCAACAAGGAGGATGATGTGTGACCATTTGGCTGCCATTAACATGACCCTACAACGCCTGGTCATCAGGTTGTCAGGTTGGAGGGAAATCAGTGTTCCTTTTTTTTTTATACATGTTTTATTTTATTTTTTTCAAATTTCTTTTATTATTTTTTTCAACAATACAAAAAAAACAACAGTGTACAAAACCCATACAGACAAACATACAGCATTTATGGTCTCAATAAATACCCCTTGTGAAAATACGAGTAAGAGGGAGGCACCTTCTACTAATTACTACTTCCGGATTTTTCTAGCTCCTGTTTCTGCCCCGGGTCTATTCTTCCCCATTCTCAGGGGAGATACCGGGATATAACAGAGAGCCCCCAGGGGGAGGGAGAGGAGGCGGAGGGAAAAGAAAGACAGAGAAGAGGAAAAAGGGAAAAAAAAAAGATAAATGGAGTTGAAAGTAAAAAAAAAACTTAGAGGGGGGATCATATTCCCCTATATTGTGATAAAGTGTAAAAAAAGAAAATGTATTATCAGGGGGATAATTCCCCTTATTGTGTATATCCAAAAATGTAAAAATAAACAATCACACTAAAGGTAAAAAAAAAAAAAAAGAAAGACCTATAAACTATTAAAAAAAAGGGAGTTAAAAATAGAAAAACTTAGAAAGGGGAACATATTCCCCTATATTGTTATAAAGTGTAAAAAAAGAAAATGTATTATCAGGGGGATAATTCCCCTTGTTGTGTATATCCAAAAATGGAATAAAAAAAAACAAACACACTAAAGAGAGAGAGAAAGAAAAAAAAAAGGCCTATAGACTATAAAAAAGGAGTTAAAATACGAAAACTTAGAAAGGGTATCATATTTCCCTATATTGTGATAAAATGTAAAAAAAAAAAAATGTATTATCAGGGGGATATTTCCCCTTATTGTAAAAATGTAAAATTTTCCCCTATTAAAAATATATATAAAAAACAAATACACTAAAAAGGGAAGGAAAGAAAAAAAAAAAAAGGGGAGGAAGGGGAAGAGAAGGTGCCAGAAGATCATTCACCCCACCCCCCCCCCCCCCCCCCCCCCGTGAACTCCCCGATCCCTGTACTCCCTCCATCCCCTCCAGATCACATCAAATCTTGGTCTGGAGTCAGTATGTAGGGACCACAGTTTCTCCATCAATTTCATCTTCTCTATTTCCCGAAATCATTCTCCCATCGAGGGCACTTATTTTTTCCTCCAGTACCTAGGTATTAGTGCCTTGGCTCCATTCAATAAGAACGGGACCAGGGAACTTCTATACTTTTTCCTGGATACACTCGTAGTGTGAAATAAGCACTCCCAAGGGCAGGGCCGATCCGCCCTATTGGCTCACTATGCAAGCCGCTTAGGGCCCCGCAAAGCTGCGGAGGGCCCCCCAAATTACTAGAGGCCACGCCTTGTGAGAAGTAATTTTCGGCCCCTCACCCTCATAGCAGAAGAGGTAAGAAGTCAGCACCCCCCGCTTCTCACTTTAACGTAAGATGTCATTTCCGACAGCAGAACACCCCCTTCCCCCACTTTTCAACTTTAATCTTTAATGTGACATGTCACTGTCGACAGTGCCCCCCCCATCGCTTCTCAACTTTAATGTGACATGTCATTTTGCTTAGGGCCCCAGGTAGGTCAGGATCGGCACTGCCCAAGGGTCATATCTTATCTCATAACCACTTATTTTTTTACCAACCCCACTATCTCCCTCCAGTATACCTGTATCCTGGGGCATTGCCACCATATATGGGCATGGGTACCCTCCATCCCACACTCTCTCCAACATAGGGGTGAGACCTCACTATTCATTCTATGTAATTTCACCGGGACAAAGTACCATTTAGTGAGTAGCTTATAGTTGGCTTCTTTTGTTTTTGCATCCATCGATGTAGAATGGACATACTCTAGTGCCTGTCTCTTTTTTTCATTAGATATAGTTTGATTCAGTTCTATTTCCCAACTTTCTACTATTTTCAGCCCTACTAGTTCTGTCGTGGTTGTCAACATTTTGTAGACACTCGATATTCCCTGCCTACCTATTCCCCCTTGGTTCATGTATTTTTCCCATTGGTTTAATTCACTCATAGCTCGCAGTGGTTTTGGTAGAGTACCCACAAAATGTTGGACTTGTCTATGCCTCCATCTGTCTCCTGGGGACGGTCCATATTTTTCTTGAAGTTCTAACACAGAGCATAGTTTATTACCCTTTATTAAATCCTTCAGTGTCAGAGTGTCCGAGGTTGCCCACCTCAGGTACATCCCTCCTCCCTTACCCGGTGGGAAGAAGTCTGTGCCCGTTAGTGGCAACAGCGGACTATTATAAAGCCATTTTTTTTTCCTGCACACTTTATCCCATATTCTGAGAGTTTGTTATTACCGGAGTATCGTTGGGCAGTCCTCTATATTGCTTCGGTACCCATATTATGTTCCCCAGCCCTTTTTTGCTTAAGCTTTCTTCCACTTCCAACTACTTTTTTTTCCCTCCATCCTCATCCTGGGCCCATATCGATGACGTGATTCTATTTTGGGAAGGGACGGAAGATAGTCTGAAATCCTTTCTAGAAAAAATGAATAATAATAAGTATGGGTGTTCTGACTCCGATTGTTGTGATAGCGATATATCCCTTGCTGAGACCTCTATGCCTGGCCTGTATAAGCAGATATACTCACTGCGGACAATCCTTGTCAGACAGCTGAACTCGCCAATACCGATTCATTCAAAAGAGGTGTTTATTCTTTAACTTCAGGGGTTACAGCAGATAACAGGAACAGCAGATGAATGGTGATAGTATTGTGCCGTCAAAAGATGATGCCTTTCCTACGTACTGAGCAGAGTACATGAGTGTCCTTCTCACATGTGGCTTGCTGGCTGAAGAGATGACACAGGAAGTACTCCACACAGGAAGCAGGGAGGGGCATACATACACTGAAAATATGTGGTAACTCAAAGAATCACAGAAAAACATGTGCATTGCAACAAAGGGCCACTAGATGGCAGCATAGGATAACGCATAGATTTTAGCTATGAGAAATAGTTAGGCAAACCACACTATATAAACTCTAATCTATATAACAATGCTAATATTAACTGAGGCTATGCATCTCATATTCTATGCCCCTATTGGGGCAGCACAATGGGCTTACTTTTGTGGCAGAAATCAGCACCTCCACAGTTAATTATCTTGATCTAACTATCAGGAAAAAGGACACCAAGTTTGAAAACCCTAACATATTTCAAAGCAACGGACCGGAATAGGTTTGTACCCACCCATAGTTGTCATCATCCTCAATGGGTGGGGGCAGTCCCCAAAGGGCAATACATGCGACTTAAACGCAACTGTGATACAGAAGAAGACTTTATACTACAAGCTAATCACCTCACAAATAGATTCCTAGAAAAGGGGTACTCAGCGGATATGCTGAAAAAAGGTATGCTTACAGGTGGCTACTATGGACAGACAATCCCTGCTGATTACTAAACTGAAGCAGCAGTTCAAGAATGAGGTAGCCTTCATTTCTGGATTTCATAGACAGTATCGGCGGGTTGAAGCAATCTTTAACCACTTCCGGACTGCCGCATGTACATTTACGTCGGCAGAATGGCACGGACAGGCACATTGGCGTACCTGTACTTCCATGCCTAGACGTGGGTCGGGAGTCCGATCGGGAGCCCCCCCGTACATGCGGTGGTTCCCGTGGCTTCAGGAGCTGAAGAACGGGGAGAGCCGTATGTAAACACGGCTTCCCCGTGCTTCACTGTGGCGGCTGCATCGATCGTGTCATCCCTTTTATAGGGAGACTCGATCGATGACGTCAGACCTACAGCCACACCCCCCTACAGTTGTAAACACACACTAGGTGAACCCTAACTCCTACAGCGCCCCCTGTGGTTAACTCCCAAACTGCAACTGTCATTTTCACAATAAACAATGCAATTTAAATGCATTTTTTGCTGTGACAATGGTCCCAAAAATGTGTCAAAATTGTCCGAAGTGTCCGCCATAATGTCGCAGATCGCCGCCGTTAGTAGTAAAAAAAAATAAAAAAATAATAAAACTATCCCCTATTTTGTAAACGCTATAAATTTTGCGCAAACCAATCGATAAACGCTTATTGCGATTTTTTTTACCAAAAATAGGTAGAAGAATACGTATCGGCCTAAACTGAGGAAAATTTTTTTTTATAAATTTTTGGGGGATATTTATTATAGCAAAAAGTAAAAAATATAGAATTTTTTTCAAAATTGTTGCTCTATTTTTGTTTATAAATAAAAACCGCAGAGGTGATCAAATACCACCAAAAGAAAGCTCTATTTGTGGGGAAAAAAGGACGCCAATTTTGTTTGGGAGCCACGTCGCACGACCGCGCAATTGTCTGTTAAAGCGACGCAGTGCCGAATCGCAAAACCTGGCCTGGACATTTAGCTGCAAAATGGTCCGGGGCTTAAGTGGTTAAAGTTCCCTTTAATCAAACCTAATATAAACTCCAGAGCAGATCCTGCGAATCTACTCAGTAGTTGCGTGGAGTGCGAGAGATAGGGGTGGCACCATGGTGGATGTGATTTTAATTTTACCTAGTTGTCATGTTTTTTCTATCCACCAATTGATATGGGAGATTGCTGTGCACATCCGGAGGGAGGCAAGGGTGGTGCTGTTCCCGTCCATGTCTATATGGTGTTAAAACTCCCAGATATTGATATCATCCTTAGGTTGGTAATGATTAGTCAATCATAGATTATGATGGTACTGGTTTTTGTTATTTAATTTTTTATTTTTTTTAGTTATTTAAGCCTTTGGATCGTTTATTAACCTATACCTATAGGAGATTATATTGCACGTCCAAAGGGATGCTAGGGCTGCAATGTTTTTGTTTTCTATCGTTTCTCTTTACTCTGTCAATTTAACGTGATTGTTATGTTTCTCTAATGTTTTTAATTTTTACTTTGGATTGTTTGCCGATATTATACATCAGACGCCTAATTTATGAGTTGACCGGCGCTGAGGCTGCTTTCCAATTAGTCTTCCCCATTTGGAACAATGAGAAGTCCTTTAAGACTACATATACCATGATGCTCTAGTGACCAGATACGCCCCCCGAAGACATTCAAATAACGAAACGTACGTCCGTCGGCGGTATCTGGTTACGCAACGTGCTCTCCAACCAGTGGAGCTAGCAGCCGGGAATCTGTGCATTCGCTACGGAGGTGGCGACGATCCCAGACGACCCACTACAAACCGCAGATTGGCGGCAAAGTGCCTGCAGCCCTAGTGCCGGGAGGTACTTTTACAGTAAGAGGCCATTTGGCTTTCATTCCATGTTTTTAAAGTTTTAAATAAAACAGTATTACGCTATTGGCTTTCCCCTGTTTTTTCATATACCCCTATGTGGAACGCTGGAGACGAGGTTAATTATTCCATATCCTGTCAACATGTGTGCAGGCACAATCCTGCTCAGGCTCATTTGACTATATTTTCACCAAAGTAGTCAAATTGCTCTGCGCATCCCTTTTCCGCAGCACTTTTTGGGTGTAAGAAGATTTGATTGTGGTGATGGCACTTTCTTCACTTTAAAACAAGATCACAGCAAATAAGAAGAGTGAACTATCTACCTTTGCACTTAATTATTGGGACTTTTTTGTCTTGGAGTTTTCCAGGACCCAGAGACACTACTTATATATTTATATACTCATTTTTGATTTTTATGATTGATTTAATATTAATAATATTATTATCTATTTTGTTGATTACAGGAGATTTTTTTCGTTACTATCACTTGTAGTCTAGCGCCCTCTATGTATCTACTCTATCACATAATATATGTTTGGGGGTTTTATCTAATCTTCGGGCCCAAAATGTGCAAAAACATCTGACAGTGAAAGGGTTAATGTGAGCTAGATGGGATCACTCTGCTGTGCTCACACATTAGAGCTCCCCCTAGCTGCAGCCTGGTAATAACATTGCTAGGAGGTCTATTCATTTATCTGCTCCATACTTCCCATCTTTATATAAACGTCTCCTGACATTTAGGGGTCTATTCATAAAATATGTGCATAGCAATTCCCCCGGGGAAAGTCCATGTACATTCCTTCTGTGTGACTGGGGGAAAGATGAATGTTATTAGGATATTTGCTGTGCTGGTCGAACGGTTTCCATTAATTTAAAATGGAAATGATTGCATTTGGCCACTAGATGGAGATAATTTCTATGGCACTTAGCACCATCTAATGGCCAAATGTGGTATTTTCTGTTTTACATCAATGGTCGGTATTAAAACCACAGGGGCAGATTTTTGCCACTAGATGGAGCCGATGATCTAATATTTGTCATGATTGGAGGAACGCGTGTCACATTCATTCTACAATTTGTTTTATAATAGATCCCTAAATGTCTGTGAAATCTTCCACCACAAAATGTACTCAGCCAATGAGAGGGAATGACTCCATTTTTATTTTTCTCCTGCTATCAATGGCCAACACGGTACAACACTTCATCCATGTCTTTGGTGATCTCTGATCTCCTTATGAAGTGTTTCTTACATGATGAAGATCAGCCATGGAGTATATCTGAGGTGTATATCAGAGTATGCTTCTTCCCCACATGTCCAGCAACATTCATATACAAGACATTTCCCGCACTCACTAATACACCTCGAGGGTTGTGTGGGACCCCTGATGTACAGGAAGACAGGACTTCAGTGAGGAACAATTCCCTCACTCAGGACAGGAAAGTGGCTTCACCACCATGTGAGATCTCTGGTGTGAGTTACAAGAGGACATCTGTGAAAAACATTTCCCACACACAGAACAGGAAAAGGGCTTCTCCCCCGTGTGTAATCTCTGATGTATGGAAAGATTGGACTTCATTGAAAAACATTTCCCACACTCAGAACAGGAAAAAGGCTTCTCCCCCGTGTGAGATCTCTGATGTCTGGACAGACTGGACTTCTCTGAAAAACATTTTCCGCACTCAGAACAGGAATACGGCTTCTCCCCCGTGTGAGATCTCTGATGTGTGGAAAGACTGGACTTCATTAAAAAACATTTTCCGCACTCAGAACAGGAAAAGGGCTTCTCCTCCGTGTGAGATCTCTGATGTGTGGAAAGATTGGACTTATCTGAAAAACATTTCCCACACTCAGGACAGGAAAAAGGCTTCTCCCCCGTGTGAGATCTCCGATGTATGGAAAGTTTGGACTTCTCTGAAAAACATTTCCCGCACTCAGAACAGGAAAAAGGCTTCTCCCCCGTGTGAGATCTCTGATGTATGGAAAGTTTGGAATTCATTAAAAAACATTTTCCGCACTCAGAACAGGAAAAAGGCTTCTCCCCGGTGTGAGATCTCTGATGTCTGGAAAGTTTGGACTTCTCTGAAAAACATTTCCCGCACTCAGGACAGGAAAAAGGCTTCTCCCCAGTGTGAGATCTCTGATGTGTGGAAAGATTGGACTTATTTGAAAAACATTTTCCGCACTCAGAACAGGAAAAAGTCTTCTCCCCCGTGTGAGATCTCTGATGTGTGGAAAGATTGGACTTATCTGAAAAACATTTCCCACACTCAGGACAGGAAAAAGGCTTCTCCCCCGTGTGAGATCTCCGATGTATGGAAAGTTTGGACTTCTCTGAAAAACATTTCCCGCACTCAGAACAGGAAAAAGGCTTCTCCCCCGTGTGAGATCTCTGATGTATGGAAAGACTGGACTTCACTGAAAAACATTTCCCGCACTGGGAACAGGAAAAAGGCTTCTCCCCCGTGTGTATTCTCTGATGTATGGAAAGACTGGACTTCACTGAAAAACATTTCCCGCACTCAGAACAGGAATATGGCTTCTCTCCTGTGTGAGATTTTTTATGCTTATTAAGATTGCTTTTAGCACTGAAAGACTTCCCGCACTCAGGACAGAACAATTTCTCATCTGTTGCAAGGACAGCACCGTCCAGCACAGTCTGAGGTTCCTCTGGATAAGAGGAATACGATGGTCCGGCACCGTCCCGCACAGTCTGAGGTTCCTCAGGATAAGAGGAATACGATGGTCCGGCACCGTCCCGCACAGTCTGAGGTTCCTCAGGATAAGAGGAATACGATGGTCCGGCACCGTCCCGCACAGTCTGAGGTTCCTCAGGATAAGAGGAATACGATGTTCCATCTACACTGTGTGGTGCCAGATGGACATTTGAGGTAGTCGGGTTTTCTCCTGGACTATACTGTGTGATGTCCTCATCTTCTACTTTACAGTCTGGAGACAAAGTGAGACAATCCTCTGAGGTTTTCCTAATCTCCCGTCCATCTACTAAAATAGGAATACAAAAATTATTACTAGACATGAGCTGATTGGTTCCCCTAAACCAGGACTCCGCCCACATCAGGCAGCTTTGTCTCTGAGGATCTTACAATTCCCCCCTCAAGGTAACTAGTAAATGGGTCCTCTGATCTCCTACCAGATCATTTCTTTATTCATGGACCTTAGTCAGAGAGTGAGGAAACAACGAGAACTGTCTTTTATAGGAGTGACAGTGATGAGGGGATTATAGGACGAGGGTCAGGAGTATTTAATGTACAACATAGAGTATATAGTGCAGGGGTCAGGAGTATATAATGTACAACATAGAGTATATAGTGCAGGGGTCAGGAGTATGTAATGTACAACATAGAGTATATAGTGCAGGGGTTAGGACTCATAATATTGGTATTCAGTAATCAGTGGCGGATGAAATGTTTACTGGAGACAAGTTGCAGAGGTCTCACACCGCTGCCTCCCATCTCCTGAGACTGCACTCAGTGACTTGTGTCTGAGACTATACAGACATATCCCTCCACCCGGCACAGCCAGCAAATAACAGAGCAAGTAACCCTGGGAGAATTGTTCTGTCAGAGATCTCACTAGACCCGGGCATGGGGCAGAAGACCCAAGGTACATACCTCAGGTGTCTAGGTCAAACAAACCCTATGGTGAAAATCAACATTTTGCTGCCAGCTGAACCCCAGAATCTCCACAAATCCAGTCTAGAGACATAAATTGTGTCTGCAGCACAGAGAAGGAAGATTATCCGAGAGAAATACAGGACGGGGAACACAGCTCAGGAAAGTGACCAGGGGATTACAGGCTGATATCACCCAGTCCCCGCCCTTCTCTGGACCAATCAGTGAGCAGTTTGGGTGGAAGAATGGATTTAGTGTTAATGACCCACCTGTGCTGATCTCTGTAGGAGTGTCCTCCTCTATAAATGTCCCCGTTATTCCATCCTCCTCCATAGACTGCTGATCATCCCTCACATACGTCTCTTCTTCTTCTGATTTCACCTCAAATTCTATATCGATTGGATCTCCACTCTAAACCAAGAGAATGAGAGAGAATATCATCTGTAAGATATAAACTTACATACAAAATCCACACATCATCTCCACCAGTCTATGTTCTAGATGCTCCACCCCACCGACCTTGTAACAGTGGGGGATGGTGTGACCTTCCTGTGTGGAATCCCGGGAATACAGAGGACGGGGACATCTCTCTGGTGGGTTCCTGGTATTAGGTGGCTCCATCATATCCTTGTGTCCTTCTGAAAACTCCTCCATCCCTCCATACTCCTCATCCTCCTCTTTATACTCTTCTTTAATATCAATATTATCATCCCCGAGGTTTCCACTCTGAATATAGAATAAAACATTCATTATAATAAACATGTTTGTTTATAAATCATAACCACCAATAATTGTTCCTCATCTACCTGATGATGGTGGGGGATGGTGTGTTCTTCCTCCATCACCCCATCCTCATCATCCTCCTCTTTTATCTCTTCTTTCACCTCAACTTTAGGATCTCTCAGGTTTCCACTCTGAATATAGAATAAAAATGACATCAATGGTAACAATGCAGATAATGTACAGATCCTAATGATACTATCAGTGATTGTTCCTCATTTACCTGATGATGGTGGGGGATGGTGTGACCTTCCTGTGTGGAATCCCAGGAATGCAGAGGACGGGGACATCTCTCTGGTGGGTTCCCATTACTGGATCCATCTGTAGGAAACGCACACACTGACTGAATACATTGTTTCTGAAGGAAACACACACACTGACTGAATACATTGTTTCTATGTGTTTATCAGATGATGGGGGATCTAGGTGGAGCTTCCGTGCTGCTCTCTCCTTTACAATAAAGTCTCCTCTTACCCGGTGATGTGAGGAGCTGCTGATTGTCCATCATGACGTCCTTGTAGAGATCCTTGTGTCCTTCTAAATGCTCCTAAATAGGGAAATAGACAGTGACATCACCTGATACTTACAAAGATAAAGTCATCATCCAGACACATCCCTTGTGTTGAACCTTCACAGACATCAGGAATAGTTATTTCCTCCTCCATAAAGATTATAAAATCAAACACAAGTATCATAAGTCCACCTCTAACTAAAACCCCCAACCCGTATTATCGTATAATCTGTTAGTATAAACTGAAATGAAGAGAATGTTCCGGCCTTGTAAGTGGGGGAATGTTTTGACCCTGAAGGGGTTAATCTAGGTTACCACACTATATATGTGTGTATCATCATCTGCTGGAGGTAAAAGACGTCACAGTGACTATGGAGGAAGAGGACGGACATGACGGGGTTACTGGGTGTAAATAGAAGATAAGATCTTATTACCTCCTCTGCTGCCGATTCCAAAGATGTCTCCTCACTACTTTCTCCCGACTCACCTCTCACCCAGAACTTCCTGTCTGTCCCTGACATCACTTCCTGTCTTCCATAGAGACTTCTTCTCTCTATGGTAGAAGTGAGATCACCATCTTGTGGAGATCAGAGGAACTGCAGCCCAGAGAAACGTCTCATAGGTGTCCTTTTATGAAAGTGCGGTAAAATACCGCTATTCAGTTCTCAGGCATTCTCAGGGGAGATCGCTCTCCTCTGTTTATGAAGATTTGCAGATCGATTCTCATGTTGAGATGAGGAGCGATCTACAAACGGCTGGAAACTCCTGAGAACTGCTTCTCTCACTGTAATCTCGCGTGATGTAGCGGGATTACAGTATGAGGAAGTAAAAAATACAGAAAAAGTTGAACACGAATCAGCACACATTATACACCACATATTAATAAAATAATAAAGTTACATTCCCACCAAACAATATACATTAACCTAATTATTAAAAAACATTGTTTTTATCAATATTTAAAGCTCATACATGTGCCTATTTACATGTGAATGGTGTATAGGAAATGAATGGAATCCCACATATGCAATGCAGCTATACACCATTCATATCAATGAAAAATACATTTATAATCATTACATTTTAATAAAGTATACAAATATAAACCCTGTATAACTGTAATAGAACAGTCCATGGGTAAAATTTTTTTTTTTTTACTAATAAATAAAAAATGATATAAAAATTACTTAGTAGCATTTTAACATTTTTTTTTCCACCTCAGACTCAACCACAGCAAGAGACTTTGCTCATGATTTTATTCATAATTCTGTCTCCACTTTCGGCTTTGCATCATTTGTGGTATTTCAAACATTATTTTATATATTTTTACTTTTTTTCATTATTATTAGTTATTTTTCCTAATCTCTTTTCATTCCGTTAATATAAACCATACCCACCCTCTTCCTCCCCCCACCCCTAATGGTTTGTTATGGATTCAATATACACCAGAATTTCCTGCCAGTATTCCTTTATCCTTGGACAGTCCCACCATATGTGTGTAGTTGTTCCTATCTGTCCACATTCTCTCCAACACAATGGCGTTTTATCTTTACTGAATTTATGCATAATTTCAGGTGTCCTGTGCCATCTCGCGATGCATTTATAATTCATTTCGATTGTAGTTATGTCAGTTGCGGTGTTATGTACGGATGCTATTATTCTTTCTACTTGTTGGTCTTCAAACTTCCTGTTTATTTCTTTTTCCCATTTTCATATAAAGTATGGATTTCCTTGTGAATCTAGTTCTGTCAAGATTTGATATACCTTTGATATAGCATGCCGTAATGGGATTTTTATACAGCATAGTTTTTCCAGGGCTGTTAATTTTTTTTCTTCTCTTATAGGCGAGGGTATTGACTTTACCAGATGTTTTAGTTGTATATATTCCCATTCACTGATGTCCCATATATTCTTTTCTTTTATCTCTCGGAATGTTTTTATTTTTCCTTGCTCCATAATGTCCTTTATTTGTGCTGCTCCCATTTTAGTTCCCAGCCGAGTCCCTTTCCCAGGGATAAAAAAAATGAGTTTCCGTAAGTGAAATTAAAGGTGAATTATAAGTCCATTTATTCTGTCTATAGATTAAGTCCCAAACTTTGAAAACATTTTTTGTTATTCCATGTGTATCTTCATCCAACACTCTATATTTTCATGGTACCCATATATTTTTGTGCAGTGTTGTTTTACTTATACTATTTTCCATTCGAATCAATTTTTTTTCTTTTTCTTTATCTTTATTCCCCCATTCTACCATACGTGCGATAATCGTTGCTTTATAATATCTGTTTATGTCCGGTGCTGCTAATCCTCCGTGTTTTTTTCCTCTTGTTATTGTGGCAAAATTGACTCTCGGCTTTTTGTTTTTCCATATGTATTTTATCAGCATTGATTTAAGGATCTCAAAAAAACTCAGCCGGATTTCTATGGGTAACATCTGGAATTTGTATGTTATTTTTGGAAGGGTGACCATCTTAAAAGCATTTATCCTTCCTAGCAATGAAAGTGGTCCTATTATGTTCTTTTTTAAGTCTGTTTTTATTTCATTTAAAAGAGGAACATAGTCATATATAGGCCCGTTACCGTAGATGTCAATTTGATCCCCAGGTAGGTCAACTCTCCTCTTACCCATGTGAATGGGTACTGCTTTTGCAGCCACAGTTTTTCTTTCTTCTCCACCCCTATGTTCAAAATTTCCGTTTTTATAGGATTTATTTTAAAGTTCGCAAGTTCTCCATATTCTTTTATTTCTTTAGCTACATTTGGCAAGGTCACTCTTGGGTTAGTTATATACATTAGGATATCATCGGCATAGGCTGCTATCTTATGTTCTTCTTCGCCTATTCTCGCCCCCTCTATATCCTGGTTATTTCGCAGAGTAGCCAGAAAAGGTTCCAACGTCAATACATATAGAAGTGGCGAGAGCGGGCACCCTTGTCTAGTCCCATTAAACATTTCAAAAGGTGCTGACATATTACCATTGACCTTGACCATTGCCGTTGGTCTACTGTACAGATTTTGAATCCAATGTCTAATCTTGGGTCCCAGTCCCAGATGTTGCAATGTATCCATAATAAACCCCCAGTCTACTCTGTCGAATGCTTTCTCAGCATCTATTGACAAGAGTAGGACTGGGGGTTTTCCACTTTTATTTTTCTGCAGTAGTAATATGGTTTTTAAACTATTGTCTCTCCCTTCTCTTCCGGGTATAAATCTCGTCTGATCCGGGTTGACTAAATCTGGCATTAGGTTCTTTAAACGGGTGGCCAAGACTTTAGCATAAAGTTTTGTATCAGCATTAAGGAGTGCTATAGGCCTGTAACTGGAACACAAAGTCTTGTCTTTTCCGGGTTTTAGTATTATAGTAATATGGGCCATTAGAGATTCACGCCTTATTTCTTCATCTTCCCCTATTTTGTTAAAGTACTCACATAGTCTCGGGATCAGTTGGCTCTGGAATTTTTTATAATATTTAATGGTGAACCCATCTGGTCCAGGGCTTTTCCCTGTAGGTGTTTCTTTCAATGATCTTATAATTTCCTCCTGTGTTATTACTGCATCCAAAGCTGTCAGGTATTCTTCATGTATTTTTGGCAAATTCGCCTTCTTTAAATATTCTTGTATTTTTTCTTTTCTCTTCTCCTTATGCATATCTTTTTAATTGCATATAATGCACTATAGTATGTTTGGAATGCCGTGGCGATGTCTGCTGTCTTGTTTACCATATAATTTATAGACTTTTTACGTCCTAACATTTTTGCAAGATATTTTCCAGGCTTGTTTCCTCCTTTGTATCTGTCTTTTTTGAGTCTATTAAACTCCTTTCTTGTTTCCTGTTCCATGAGGTCTTTCAATAGTTCCCTTTTTACTATCAGAGCTCGTTGGATTTCTTTTTCCTCATTTCTTTTATGTCTATATTCCAGATCATGGATTTCTTTTAAGATTTTTTGCATGTTAATTTCTCTTTCTTTCTTTTTTCTGGTACCAATGGCAATCAGTTGGCCCCTGATGACAGCCTTATGTGCTTCCCAGATTGTTGCTGAGCTTACCTCTAATGTATCATTAGCCTGAAAGTATTGATCGATTTCCATTTTTATAATATTCTCTACTTCATGGTCTTCAATTATGTCTTCATTTATTCTCCATGCTCCTCTCCCCAGCGCTTCCCTTTTTAATTTTATTCTCATTGTCACTGGAGCGTGGTCCGATATTGTAGCTGTTTCTATTGTTGTTTCCATAACTACATCCAGGGCTCTATGTTCAATCAATATATAGTCAAGTCTGGAGTACATTTCATGTACCGTTGAGTGATATGTATAGTCCTTTACACTAGGATGTTGGATCCTCCAGACATCTACTAGTTGATGTTCAAATCATTTTCTTTTTATTCTTCTTAATATTTTTTTTTCCTTATTGACAGCCCCGGAGGTGGAGTCTAGTTTACTATCCATGGTAAAGTTTAGGTCTCCAGCTAGAATTAAGTAACCTCTCTTAAATTCATTCAGCTCCTTTAAGATTTCTAAAAAATATTTCTTCGGATGCTTATTGGGACAATAAATATTTGCCAAGGTATATCTTGTGCAGTGTTGTAAGTAACGGTGTTTAAATAAACCCTGTTACATAACGATTGGCCGTCAAGGGGTAACTAGTAATCTACCTGATTACTGTTATCCTATCGCCGTTGCCATTACATTGGCGGTGTTATCAAGTTACTTTGAGCGCGCAGCCTGGCATACCCCGCAGTTCTCCATGGACTCCTGTCCATCCGCCTCGGCCCCGATCACTGAGCCTTTTATGAACTGCATGTATCCCAATCACTTATCATTAAACCATAACACTGTGTGAATACTAATCAATAAACTATTATACCATGTTCATCCCAATCTACAATAATTCACACAGTGTTCAGCCCAATATTGTGTACACCCAAATCACTGATCAATATTGTGTACACCCAAATCACTGATCAATGAGCCTTGTATGAACTGCATTCATCCCAGTCACTTCAATTCTAATTTTTTTTATTGTTGATTGCATATATAAAGTACAAAAAGTGGTACACCAATTTGCATAGAATTAACATACTACATACGCAAGCATACATTCCCCCCCCCCCCCATATCTCCGTGTTATTATGTTTGAGTGAAAAAAGCCTCTTAAATTCCAAATTGTCTTCCCTTATGTCCGCCCTCCCCCCCACCGCCCCCCCAACCCTCGCCCACCCCTCCACCCTCCCATCACACCTTGAACCGTTTTTTTAGGTTAATTTGTTTCATTAGATAAATCCTCTCCATGTAGGGGTGTCCAATAGCTGGTTAAAGTATATATTCATTTTGAAAGACTTCCTCTTCTTATATAGAACAACCCGTTATGTCTAGCCAAGGTTTCCACATCCTCACATATTTTCTATAGTTGCCCTGTCTAGTGAGTGTCACTCTCTCGCTCCAGATCATTGTATTAATGGTTTCAACCCAAGATTTGACAGTAGGGGGAGTCTGGGCCTGCCACCTCCACCCAATTAACTTTCTTGCCTGGAAGAGGCATCTCAGCACCACCTCGAGGGTACCAGCAGGCGCTCTATCCTCCTCGATACTGCCTAATAGGCATGTCTTAGACTCAGCTTCCAGATTCGTTTTGAAAGTTTTATTTATTATGTCTATCACCTCCTCCCAGTATCTGAATAGCTTAGGGCATTTCCACATCATGTGGATGAGGCTGCCTGTCGCTCTGCACCTTTGACATTTGTCAGTACTTCTCCACCCAAGAGTGAACATTCTCCTGGGGGTATAGTATACTCTATGCAAGAGAAACAAGTGTGATACTTTCTGAGATAGAGAGATCGAGACCAATACCCCCCTCCTCAAGATCGCGCTCCACTGTTCCGTGGTCATTTGCCCCAAGTCTTTCTCCCACCCCATCCTGCTCTTAATAGGGCCTGCCCTACTTATTGTTTTAGCTCCTATTCTGGAATACAATTCGGAGATCAGGCCTTTAGTTGTTTTTGAAGAGGTTATTTTCAAGAGGGTGGGGGCCGAGGACCATACAATGGGTTGTGACCCAAACTGGGCTTGGATGCCGTGCCGGATCTGCAGGTATCTGTAAAATGTTTTATTTGCTATGTTGAATTCCTGTCGCAAGTCTGCAAAGGATTTCATATGTTCTCCATCATACAATTGATTTAAGCGATTTATACCTTGTCTCTCCCATTCCTTGCATCTCTCAATGTCTTTTAGTTCCCTTAAGTTCTGGTTGCACCAGAGAGGGGCAAACGTTGTTATTCCCTTGTAGCCCATTAGTGCTTTTGTTGGTTGGACCCTTATAAATAAACGAGCCAGCCTCGAGTGCCTCCAATAATGTCCTATGTGGTGCCCCTAATAGCATCAGTGTACCGGGATTCCCGTCTCCCTCCGGTCCACAATTAGCAAGGTGTTGTAGTTGCGAAGCTAGGAAGTATGTTTTCGGGTGGGGAACTGCCATACCCCCCTCTTTAGCTGGTAACTGCATGGTCTGGAGACAAATCCGGGCTTGTCCCTTCTTCCAAATTAACTCTCTGAAAATGGATTCTATCCTTTTGAACCATTTTTGGTCAATCCAGACTGGGGAATTATGAAGGATATAGAGTAGCTGGGGCAGCCACAGCATCTTTATTAGATTGGGAAAAGAGAGGAGATGTTGCGCTAGTTAATTAATATGATCTAAACACAGATGGATAGGAAATAAAAAATTGAAGCCAGTAAGTCCAAATTAAATGGGAAGCTGTGAAAAGAAAATTAGAAAAAGTCCCAGTATGTCCACAATAAATATAATTCATATAAAAGTGAACAAATGTTGAAGAACAAATGAGACAGCCACCACCACGAATCAATAAAGAATGGAGGCTTACCACATGGCAAGCAATAAATGCTTGCGGCTGCAAACCCCAGCCAGGGCCTTTAGGCGATCCTCACGGGGGGGAGTTGTGGAGAAGGATGTTGAGACCCCCAAACGAATCCACGATTTTTGTAACGTGTCACAAAAGAAAACACTCAATAGTGAAGTATGTCGTGGATCAATACACATATAAGGTATATAGTGACTTAGGAACCACCACCACCAACACCCTATAAATCGGAGGCTTACCAGAGCGTATGAAAATAACCAGCATGTGGCTAAAACCCTAGCCTGGGCCTTTATAAGTCCTGGGATGTGATAACAATCCTTAGGGATCATTTGAGTAGAGATAATCAGGCATGTTGAGATCTGAGTCCTGTAGCACTCCTGTCTGCACTGGCGATGCGATGTTGTCGCCACTTCCGGGATTCAGGCTGGCGGGTAGCAGATCGGGACATGCATGTCCTTTCTTTAGATTTGACTCAAATGGTGGTGTGTGAGTCGGACACGCCGCAATACCGATCTCGATAAAGAGCCTCTAATGAAGGCTCTTTACCACATGATCAGCTGTGTCCAATCAAGGCTGATCACAGCGTCAACAGAAAGAGCCGTTTATTGACTTTTCCTCACTCGCATCTGACAGACGAGAGTAGAGGAGAGCCAATCGGCTGCTCTCCCGACAGGGGGGTCTGTGCTGATTGTTTATCAGTGCAGCCCCCCACCCAGGACCACCAAGGATGCCTACCAGGTATGCTATCCTGGACCAACAGGGATATGCCAATCAGTGCCACTCATATATATCCTTCAGTGCCCATCAGTGTTGCCTATCAGTGCCCATTGTCAGTGCCCACCAGTGCCATCTCATCAGTGAAGGAGAAAACGTACTCATTTACAAAATTTTATTACAGAAACAAAGAATGTTTTTTTGTTATTATTATTCATTCATTACGTTCCATTCGTTTAGATGCAGCATTTGTTATTTCGGGTAATTCGTAACTTTGGATAAATTCGTATTCATTCCGTTCACTAACAGCTAAATTACGAGGAACACCTTAACAATCACCACCATTTTATTCTCCAGGGCCTCTGCTATCAGATAATATATGTTTGGGGGTTTAATCTAATCTGCAGGCAAAAACATCTGACAGTGAAAGGGTTAATGTGAGCTAGATGGGCTCACTCTGCTGTGCTCACACATTAGAGCTCCCCCTAGCTGCAGCCTGGTAATAACATTGCTAGGAGGTCTATTCATTTATCTGCTCCATACTTCCCATCTTTATATAAACGTCTCCTGACATTTAGGGGTCTATTCATAAAATATGTGCATAGCAATTCCCCCGGGGAAAGTCCATGTACATTCCTTCTGTGTGAATGGGGGAAAGATGAATGTTATTAGGATATTTGCTGTGCTGGTCGAACGGTTTCCATTAATTTAAAATGGAAATGATTGCATTTGGCCACTAGATGGAGATCATTTCTATGGTACTTAGCACCATCTAATGGCCAAATGTGGTGTAACGGAACCCCAAATGGGACAGGAGTTAAAGCCGTTTAAGATATTCCATTCCGAACCCAAGACAGCTATCGAAACTCCACAATCCGGCGAACACGACCCATACGGATTCTCCCAGAAACAAGAGACAGTTCTGTTTGAGGTTCAAAACGAATAGACTCTTTGATGAGAAAATCAGACTCTTATATACAGTTAGTAACCAAAAATGAACAATGACTCAACTCCACCCACAACACGACACAATGAGCCCAATACACATCTTTTTAGTAGACATTCTGGCACCAGCTCTTGGTCTAATTAGCATGAGCTAATTAACTACAGCTGATAAGTCAGACAACTGACCTTTAGACTGTCTGTTTAACTCACAATACACATGTATCATCAATAGAACTTCACACAATACAGGGTCAATTAGCACAACACAATGACAGGTTCTTCAGGGCCATCCTAGATTAATTTACATGACAACAGACGACATTAACACCTAACGGTCTGTGTTCCCACATTGAATGAGTCGCTCTTTCAATTAACCTGTTGAGTTCAGAATCAACAACCTGTAAATAGTTCTTACAGATATCCTGGAATATATTGTGGATTACAGACCCATGTTAAAGCAATCCAAGATATGTCAATTATTTCCTGGCTCATACTTTGCAAGAGCTTCTGGATTCCACGGGCCCTCCCGTTACATGTGGTATTTTTAGGTGTACAATTGATTTTTCATATATGTGACTGATTCATACATATTTATGTTTTCTATACATTTTTAATTAATGGTCAACGAGGTCCTAATAAAGATAGAATTTGTCCCCGAAGATAAAGATATACATAGTGTTATATTCTTAATATCTAAAATGTGATTTGGTTATAAAATATTATTGAGAATATGAATTCCTATAAATGGTATGGATGTTGGGCTTTGAGTTAATAATCTCCTGATGTGACATTTGAACCCAGTTATCAATTTCTAGAAGCTGTGAAGACATATTTATTCATTTTGTAAATATCTTATGTTTAAAAAAAAGGTATTTCATATGACTGATGTTCTGTTTGAAAGTTGCATTCGAAGGCAGACGAATCCCTTCCCCCATTTCCTGTGTCTGTAAGTAATTAGGAAATAGACCACTTCCTATGGTAAGCCTCATATTCCTCCCCGTCATCCCCTCCATTCTGGGGAATGATGTAGGAGGAGCGCTTTACTTTTTGGCGGGAAAGTCAAAGAAAGGATCTTGAAGTTTATAAAAAGCTTGGGTGGAAAGCTTCTCCCTCTCTTCTACCCTTCCCCCATCTTCAAAAGCACACAGACAATTTTCTCCAGCAAACACAGGGCTCATCGGCCATCTTTAAAGCACATGTTCCTGGAAGAACTTTCTTTCATGTATTGCACTTTTATTTGAAGCTACGAATGTACTGTAACTGTACTTATTATCTGTAATGGTCAGGGGTTAACAGCGTTTACGATATTCCATTCCACCAAACCACGACAGCTTATCGACACTCCACAATCCGGCAGACAGGACCCATTGGATTTCCCCCAGAATTACGAGACACACACAGCTCTGTTCTCTGGTTCCAAACGGATAGATACTTTAATGGGAAAATCAGGCTCTTTATATACAGTCAGTAACAATGACTCAACTACACCCACAACCAGGGCTGTGGAGTCGGAGGAAATTTTGGGTACCTGCAGTCTGAGTTGGAGGAAATTTTGGGTACCTGGAGTCTGAGTCAGAGTCAGCAAACAATGCGCCGACTTCAACTCCGACTCCTACTAAATTTAGATTGTCGGAACATTTAGGAGTCAAAACATTTATCCACCGACTCCACAGCCCTGCCCACAACATCATACAATGGGTACTAACGAGCCCCCCTCAATACACATCTTTTAAGATGGACACCTGCTTATACAATACACATTCCTTTAGTCAGACATTCTGACTCCAATTCTAATTACCTACAGCTGGCAAGTCAGACATCTGACCTTTTAGACTGTGCTAATTCACAACACACATTATCATCAATAGAAATTCACACAAAACAGTGTTAATTAGCATCACACAATGAAAAGGTCTTTAGAAGCCAGACTGTCTACCAAGCTCCAATCCACATCACCACAGTAGCAGACTTAATTAGCACAATAGACAATAGAATGCAATCACAGCAAGCTTTTATCGTACACTACAGCCAGGTAGCTGAAGGTGATGACGTCTTTCAATTAACCTGTTGAGTTCAGAATCAACAACCAGTAATAATTCAAGATATTCTGAATATATTGTGGATTATCATTACTGTCCCATCTCATGTAATCCGAGATATTAGTTCTCAGTCATCCTATGCCCCTAGTGGACATAGGATGTCCCTAGACACAAGAGTCATTGGTGAGGCTGAAACAGAAGTACTCCACATCCTTCAAGAGCCTCTGGGTCCCACGGGCCCTACCGTTACATTATACTTTATAGTGTGTATATTAAAACACACAGTTTTTATTCACGTTAATTCACAAATTTGTCTCACGATTCGTCATTCATCCAGAACGCAAAGTAAAACCTTTAAACAGCAGAAGCTGCGCTATTTTAACATTAGAAACCCTCGGGTTTTATCACATAGGAACATCTTTTCATTTTTTTTTAGACTTGTTTTTTTATTGTATGTATATGGCGATACATCGCACACTCATGTGGAGATTAGATTGTAACGGGACATTACCACGGAGCACAGCGGTGTGATCGAGTGAGAGCGCCCTGCTGGTTTGCAGATTCGGGTGACACGCTCTCCAGCTCTATGAATGTGAGCTCTGTAGTCACAGGAAGAGGGCGTGTCCTCACAGACTGTGGTGATGCCTGAACGGTTGCCTAGGCAACAGGCAGGTATATAAGGTTTCACCTCATTTGACCCACCCATCTACTGACGAAGGCCAATGAGAGGCCGACACGCGTTTAGAAGGGAGCCCTATCTGTGATGTCAGGCGAAGCGCCGTGGGTCTAGATCGGTGGTGAATGAGCTGATGATTTGATACTTGCTGTTTTTATTGTTATTTCTTGTAAGTGTAACTTTTTAGGGGACTCTAGCTATGACTAAGCACTAGTTTCAGTGCGAAGCGCGTCAGAGGTCGGGTTTTATTTTGCTGTGACTTGTAGTGCTGTCCTTCTTTTAATAAAGGCGACAATTTGTTCAGAGTGCGGCTGTCCAGAGACAATTTTTGTTCCTGTGTAACTTTTTAGGGGGGACTTTTATAATAAATTCAGAAGCAGAGAGCACTATGGTACTTGTGTTTTTTCTTTCATGTCCTTCCCCCCGGGATATAGAAGTGGAATTGATTATTAATAAGTGAATGGAGGAAGGTGGTGTTTGGAGACAATTTATACGTTGATTCCCCACACAGAGGTGCAGTCTGGAGACTGTAGGAATAACTACCATTGGTAAAGTGGACGGATCGTGATCGGACACAAGGAGTGATCTGTCTATGAGTTTTATACTCACCCTTGAGGTGAGCATGCATTTTAGCAGGTGGGGGTGCGCACTGAATATTGGATCCATTTAAATCGGATTTTTCACAGCGGTGACAGCTTTGGAAACCTCCATATGAACTGTTTTTTTATCATTTATTTCTTTTTTCATAAATAGTTTTATGGAATGTATAATTATTTGTTTCTATAAGATTTATAGATACGCAGCGCTGCACTATTTTCACACAATTAATACGCAGCTTCTACTTTTCAGAGGTGCGATATCCTTCTCTGTACAATCCGTGTTTTATTGATTGCATGGAATATTGGAATTTTCTGAGATTGTGGATTTGGGGTTTTCATGAGCTGGAAGCCACAATCATCACAATGATGACAAATCACGGCTTGAACCCTCTTGCTTTGCATGTAACGAGTCTCTCTCATATATTAGTCTCGCCTTTTAAGTTGCATTAGTGAAATAAATGAACTTTTGCACCATATTCAAATTTTTCGAGTTTCACCCGTATATCAGGGTGTGCTTCTTCCCCACATGTCCAGCAACATTCACATACAAGACATTTCCCGCACTCACTAATACACCTCGAGGGTTGTGTGGGACCCCTGATGTACAGGAAGACAGGACTTCAGTGAGGAACATTTCCCTCACTCAGGACAGGAATACGGCTTCTGGCTCGTGTGAGATCTCTGATGTGTGGAAAGATTGGACTTCACTGAAAAACATTTCCCTCACTCAGGACAGGAATACGGCTTCTCCCTCGTGTGTGATCTCTGATGTGTGTTACGACTGGACGTCTGCGAAAAACATTTCCCGCACACAGAACAGGAAAAAGGCTTCTCCCCCGTGTGTTTTCTCTGATGTGTGGAAAGACTGCACTTCTGTGAAAAACATTTCCCGCACTCAGGACAGGAATACGGCTTCTCCCCCGTGTGAGATCTCTGATGTGCGGAAAGATTGGCCTTCATTGAAAAACATTTCCCGCACTCAGGACAGGAATACGGCTTCTCCCCCGTGTGAGATCTCTGATGTGTGGAAAGAATGGACTTTGCTAAAAAACATTTCCCGCACTCAGAACAGGAAAAAGGCTTCTCCCCCGTGTGAGATCTCTGATGTTTGGAAAGATCGGACTTCAATGAAAAACATTTCCCACACTCAGAACAGGAAAAAGGCTTCTCCCCCGTGTGTAATCTCTGATGTGTGGAAAGATTGGACTTATCTGAAAAACATTTCCCACACTCAGAACAGGAAAAAGGCTTCTCCCTCGTGTGTGATCTCTGATGTGTGGAAAGATGGGACTTCCGTAAAAAACATTTCCTGCACTCAGGACAGGAAAAAGGCTTCTCCCCCGTGTGAGATCTCTGATGTCTGTAAAGATTGGACTTCTCTGCAAAACATTTCCCGCACTGAGAACAGTAAAAAGGCTTCTCCTCCCTGTGAGATCTCTGATGTGTGGAAAGATGGGACTTCACTGAAAAACATTTCCGGCACACAGAACAGGAAAAAGGCATCTCCCCCGTGTGTGATCTCTGATGTGTGGAAAGACTGGACTTCACTGAAAAACATTTCCCGCACTCAGGACATGGAAACCTCTTATGTGTTGGAAAGACAGCACCGTCCCGCACAGTCTGAGGTTCCTCAGGATAAGAGGAATACGATGGTCCGGCACCGTCCCGCACAGTCTGAGGTTCCTCAGGATAAGAGGAATACGATGGTCCGGCACCGTCCCGCACAGTCTGAGGTTCCTCAGGATAAGAGGAATACGATGGTCCGGCACCGTCCCGCACAGTCGGAGGTTCCTCAGGATAAGAGGAATACGATGGTCCGGCACCGTCCCGCACAGTCTGAGGTTCCTCAGAATAAGAGGAATACGATGGTCCGGCACCGTCCCGCACAGTCTGAGGTTCCTCAGGATAAGAGGAATACGATGGTCCAGCACCGTCCCGCACAGTCTGAGGTTCCTCAGGATAAGAGGAATACGATGGTCCGGCACCGTCCCGCACAGTCTGAGGTTCCTCAGGATAAGAGGAATACAATGGTCCGGCACCGTCCTGCACAGTCTGAGGTTCCTCGGGATAAAGGGGATACGATGATCCGGCACCGTCCTGCACAGTCTGAGGTTCCTCAGGATAAGAGGAATACGATGGTCCGGCACCGTCCCGCACAGTCTGAGGTTCCTCAGGATAAGAGGAATACGATGGCCCGGCACCGTCCCGCACAGTCTGAGGTTCCTCAGGATAAGAGGAATACGATGGTCCGGCACCGTCCCGCACAGTCTGAGGTTCCTCGGGATAAGAGGAATATGATGGTCCGGCACCGTCCCGCACAGTCTGAGGTTCCTCAGGATAAGAGGAATACGACGGTCCATCTACACTGTGTGGTGCTGGATGGACATTTGAGGCAGTCGGGTTTTCTCCTGGACTATACTGTGTGATGTCCTCATCTTCTACTTTACAGTCTGGAGACAAAGTGAGACAATCCTCTGAGGTTTTCCTCATCTCCCGTCCATCTACTAAAATAGAAATACAAAGATTATTACTAGACATGAGCTGATTGTTCCCCTAAACCAGGACTCCGCCCACATCAGGCAGCTTTGTCTCTGAGGATCTTACAATTCCCCCCTCAAGGTAACTAGTAAATGGGTCCTCTGATCTCCTACCAGATCATTTCTTTATTCATGGGCCTTAGTCAGAGAGTGAGTAAACAACGAGAACTGTATTTTATAGGAGTGACAGTGATGAGGGGATTATAGGACGAGGGTCAGGAGTATGAAAGGTACAACATAAAGTATATAGTGCAGGGGTCAGGAGTATGTAATGTACAACATAAAGTATATAGTGCAGGGGTCAGGAGTATGTAATGTACAACAGAGTATATAGTGCAGGGGTCATGAGTATGTAATGAACATGTAGCACCCTGGTGTTTAGGAAGGGTGAATAATAAAGTGAGTTCACCAGGTGGTAGTTATCCTTGCTTATTGTTAGGAGATCTACTGATTCCTCTCTAACTTTGGATGGCTGCACCTTTTCTCTTCTGTCACTAGGTGGCACTTGATAGACAAGGGTGTAGCAAGGTCGGATTATGAATAGATGGGGTGTCTCAGCCAATTGGCAGGGGTTTCTTTGGTCCCTTGGCCTGCTGGGAGAGCCTATTTATTTGGGTGGAGTCAGGTGATCGGGGTTCTGTGCCACCTGGACGGCTGTCTGGGTGGACGTGTATTATGTCGCCCGGGTTCTTAGGCCGGAAGCCTGAGGCCTATCCAGGAGCAAGAGAAGCAGCGCAGGGTTGGGACTGCAGGATTGGATTCTAACTGAGAGTAAAGATTCAGCCGAACGGGGAACCAGTTGTGGTCGGAGGTGGAGGGGAAGCTGTCGCCACTAAGGGACCATCCACCTTGTTACCGGAGACTACAGTTAGTAAGCTGGAGCCAGTACCAGAGGAATCTTCTCACCAGCCTGGGACAGTGAAGAAGTGGGAAAGCTTCAGCAGGTGCCAAGCCAGGGGCCCAGCAGGATAGCGGGGGTGACGCTTCAGGAGCGTCAGTAAGTGCCAAGCCAGGGGTCCAGCAGGATAGCGGGGGCGACGCTTGAGCATCAGTAAGTGCCAAGCCAGGGGCCCAGCAGGATAGTGGGGGTGACGCTTGAGCAGCATCAGTAAGTGCCAAGCCAGGGGCCCAGCAGGAGAGCGGGGGTGACGCTTGAGCATCAGTAAGTGCCAAGCCAGGAGCCCAGCAGGATAGCGGTGGTGACGCTTGAGCATCAGTAAGTGCCAAGCCAGGAGCCCAGCAGGATAGCGGGGGTGACGCTTGAGGATAGGGGTGCAACAGATCGTCACCGCGTGACACTCCTCCCCGCCTCAGCGTGCTGACTACAGACCCGGGACCACCGACTGCAGGCATGTGGAGACAATGACAGTATCTGTGAGATCTGCACCTGCCGGTAGGAGATAGACCATTACCTGGGGAGCATGGCTGTCTGTAGTGAGCGGAGGAGGGGGGACACCTGTGACACCCGAAGAGGGAGGACACCAGTGACACCCGAGGAGGGGGGACACCAGTGACACCCGAGGAGGGGGGACACCAGTGACAACCGAGGAGGGGGGACACCAGTGACACCAGAAAAGGGGGGACACCAGTGACACCAGAAAAGGGGGGACACCAGTGACACCCGAGGAGGGGGGACACCAGTGACACCAGAGGAAGGGGGACACCAGAGGAGGGGGGACACCAGTGACACCAGAGTGGAGTGGAGGACCCCGGTGACACCAGAGTGGAGTGGAGGACCCCGGTAACACCAGAGTGGAGAGGAGGGGGGGGGGGACACCTGTGACACCAGAGTGGAGGAGACAGGAGGGGGGAAACCAGTGACACCAGAGTGCAGGAGACAGGAGGGGGGAAACCAGTGACACCAGAGGGGAGAGGAGGGGGATACCGGTGATACTAGAGTAATGATGGTGATTAGGGGGCAAGCGGACATCTTGTTACACCCAACAGAGTTTTAGATTTCACAGTTATTTTCAACACAAAACGTGAGTTTTTTGATCCGTTGCACCCCAAGGCATCAGTAAGTGCCAAGCCAGGGGCCCAGCAGGATAGCGGGGTTGACGCTTGAGGAGCATCAGTAAGTGCCAAGCCAGGGGCCCAGCAGGATAGCAGGGGTGACGCCTGAGGAGCATCAGTAAGTGCCAAGCCAGGGGCCCTGCAGTATAGCGGGGGTGATGCCTGAGGAGCATCAGTAAGTGCCAAGCCAGGGGCCCAGCAGGATAGCGGGGGTGATGCTTGAGGAGCATCAGTAAGTGCCAAGCCAGGGGCCCAGCAGGATAGCGGGTGTGACGCTTGAGGAATATACAGCGGGTTAGCTGTAGAAGAGCTCAGAACATTCAGTAGCCACTGAATCTGGAAGTCCAGTGAGTAGGGAGGAGCCTAACACCTCCCGGTTCGGTTTGCGGCAGAACAAGTGAATGGACCGAAAGTTTGTGCGAACATTCGAACACCGTTAAAGTTTATGGGGCCCGAACGTGAAATATCTAAAGTGCCCGCAGGCTCTATATACTCTGAACAGCAGTATACAGGCGGTCCCCGGGTTCAAACAAGACAGGGACTGGAGGTTTGTTCTTAAGTTGAATCTGTTAGTAATTTGGAACTGGTACATTTTGTAAGTGTAGCTCCAGCCAAAAAAATCGAATTTTAAGCTTTTTGGAAAACATAGGGAAGGGTTATCACCCCTGTAACATTTGTTTTGCTGTCTGTGCCCTGTGTTCAGAAGATTTCACCTCACTTTCTGTCCCAATGACAATTGGATTTAGAAAATTTGGGGTTATTAGGGAAACAAGGATTGGTGATAAAGCATCAGTGGAGAGGAGACACCTTTTTCCCATATCAACTCTTACAGGAGAGAATTTCCCTTCCTAGGGGTAGATTTCCTCTCACTTCCTGTTGTCTCCCTGCGTTTGTAGTCGGATGTTTGAAAGTAGGGGAAAATTGTGCCTTAGGTGTTGGTGGTACCAGAACACTGTAAGTCCTCACTGTTACTCTTGGTGGGTGCAGGAACGGGCCCTGCTGTGAAATATTAGATCAAAAATTGTAATTAACAGGGGCGTGTAAACAGGGGCAGAAAAATTGGGCCTTAGGCGGTGGTGGTAGTGCCCTGAAACAAAAATATTCTTAGAAGCTATTAACATGAACATTGAGGAGGAATAGGATAGTCACTAAGCATAGGCAGTCTTCAAGGGATCCCACATCCATAGAAAAATCAATTGGTTACATCAGCATCAGGTGCTTGGTAGCTGGTGATCCAAGACTGATTCATTTTTATGAAGGTGAGCCGATCAACAGAGTCTGTGGACAGGCGCACTCTGTGATCGGTTACAAAGCCTCCAGCAGCACAGAATGTGCGTTCAGAAAGAACGCTGGATGCAGGACAGGCCAATAGCTCAATTGCATATTGTGCAAGCTCTGGCCAGTGAACCATCCTCAAGATCCAGTAACCCAGTGGATGCTCTGTTGGAAAGGTTTCCAAGTCTGATCTTGCCCCTAGATATTCCTGCACCATTTAATTCAGACACTGGCGACGGTTGCTGGAACCGATCAGACCTTGGGGCTGCGGACTGAAGAATTGTCTGAAGGCATCGGTCAGACGGCCACCTTCTCCACCGCTCTTTCTGTGATTGAAAAAAGCCTCAGCAACACGTTGTCCAGCACCACGAAATTGTAACCTCCCAGGCTCTGGGAACGCATTGCACAAACCTTTCTGCAAGGCCTCCCAAAGATGTTTCATCCTCTGCTCCCTCTGCAAAGGGTGGATAAATTCTGGGAAAGTTCCTTAAAACAGGGCACATGGGTCAAGTGTCCATGTCGGAGGGCGGAGAGTAGGTTGGTGCCTACAACCATTCCTGGCTGAAGCTGGCGTGGCGTCAACCACCTCTGAGCCTGCCCCTGCAGAGCTAACAGAATCTCTGCCCCAGTGTGGCTCCTGTCCCTAAGCAGACCAACTTAAGCACCGCATGGCATCTTTTTGCCTGAGTGCTTGCGTAGCCCCTTAAACGTCTATGGAGCATCGCTGGTTCAGGAGGAAAAATCTGCAGAGGAAGAGGCCATAGAGGAAGAAGAGGAGGGGGTGGAGGAGAGAGCCACCACTAGCATTTTGGAGGTATGGTGGCAAAACAAGCTCCAAAAATACTGCACCCTGTCCTGCATCCTTCCCAGCTGCCAGCAGAGTTACCCAGTGCACCGTGAAAGAAAGGCAACGTCGCTGTCCATGCCTGCTGGACCACGAGTCAGCGGTAATATGCACCTTACTGCTGACCGCCCTGTCCAACGAGGCCAAGACATTGCCTTCCACATGCTGGTAGAGAACCGGAATAGTCTTCTGTGAAAATAAATGGAGTTTGGGAACCTGCCACTGAGGTACCGCACATTCCACAAATTCACAAAAGGGGGCAGAGTCTACCAGCTGAAAAGGCAGCAGTTGCAGTGCAGATGCAGTAGCCAAGGTAGCATTCAGACGCTGAGCATGTGGATGGCTGGGACCAAATTTCTTTCTACGATTTAGCAACAGGGGTAGGGAACGTGCATGCGGCCTTATATAGTGTGGGGCGTGGACTTAGTCCCCCTGAGCCATGATTGGCCAAAGGCACCCTGCCTTTAGCCAATTATGGCCCTCTTTGCTGACGGCGCTGGGATTGGCCAAAGTATGCGGGTCATAGTGCATGCTCTGGCAAATCATCAAACAGCATTTGCATTTGAACCCATAAGGTTCGTTTTTCGAAGAACGGGAGAACAGCCAATGTTCGAGTGGAACTCATGTTCGACCCGAACATAAAGCTCATCCCTACTAGTGAGAGACCGGGAGCTCAGGGAGAGAAGATCTGCAGTGAGAGACTGTGTGAGAAGAAGAGAACTATTCTGTGTTACCAAGAGTTATGTAGAACTACCGTTAGTGACTGTAACAAGATTTGTTACCATAGGAGACAGCAGTCCTACCTATACAGAAGTGGTGTCCGGCTGGAGGCCTTCCACTGTATAGCAGTCTACCGATAGAAGTCTCTGAGTCTGCCAATTGTCATTGCATCTACTCAAATGTGTCCTGGCCCTAAACCGGCTCTCCAACCGTTCTTGTTCAGAGATAATAAAGAGTATGTAATGTACAACATAGATTATATAGTGCATGGATCAGGAGTATGTAATGTACAACATAGAGTATAGAGTGCAGGGGTCAGGAGTATGTAATGTACAACATAGAGTATATAGTGCAGGGGTCAGGAGTATGTAATGTACAACATAGAGTATATAGTGCAGGGGTCAGGAGTATGTAATGTACAACATAGAGTATATAGTGCAGGGGTCAGGTGTATGTAATGTACAACATAGAGTATATAGTGCAGGGGTCAGGACTCATGATATTGGTAATCAGTGGCGGATGAAATGTTTACTGGAGACAAGTTGCAGAGATCCCACACCGCTGCCTCCCATCTCCTGAGACTGCACTCAGTGACTTGGGTCTGAGACTATACAAATATATCCCTCCACCCGGCACAGCCAGCAAATAACAGAGCAAGTAACCCGGGAGAATTGTTCTGTCAGAGATCTCACTAGACCCGGGCATGGGGCAGAAGACCCAAGGTACATACCCCAGGTGTCTAGGTCAAGCAACCCCTATGGTGAAAATCAACATTTTGCTTTGAGCTGAACCCCAGAATCTCCATAAATCCAGTCTAGAGACATAAATTGTGTCTGCAGCACAGAGAAGGAAGATTATCCGAGAGAAATACAGGAATACAGGACGGGGAACACAGTTCAGGAAAGTGACCAGGGGATTACAGGCTGATATCACCCAGTCCCCGCCCTATTCTGGACCAATCAGTGAGCAGTATGGGTGGAGGAATGGATTTAGTGTTTATGACCCACCTGTGCTGATCTCTGTAGGAGTGTCCTCCTCTATAAATGTCCCCGCTATTCCATCCTCCTCCATAGACTGCTGATCATCCCTCACATATGTCTCTTCTTCTTCTGATTTCACCTCAAATTCTATATCGATTGGATCTCCACTCTAAACCAAGAGAATGAGAGAGAATATCATCTGTAAGATATAAACTTACATACAAAATCCACACATCATCTCCACCAGTCCATGTTCTAGATGCTCCGCCCAACCGACCTTGTAACAGTGGGGGATGGTGTGACCTTCCTGTGTGGAATCCCGGGAATACAGAGGGCGGGGACATCTCTCTGGGGGGTTCCTGGTATTAGGTGGCTCCATCATATCCTTGTGTCCTTCTGATAACTCCCCCATCACTCCATACTCCTCATCCTCCTCTTTATACTCTTCTTTAACATCAATATTATCATCCCCGAGGTTTCCTCTCTGAATATATAATAAAACATTCATTATAATAAACATGTTTGTGTATAAATCATAACCACCAATAATTGTTCCTCATCTACCTGATGATGGTGGGGGATGGTGTGTTCTTCCTCCATCATCCCGTCCTCATCATCCTCCTCTTTTATCTCTTCTTTAACCTCAACTTTAGGATCTCTCAGGTTTCCACTCTGAATATAGAATAAAAATGACATCAATGGTAACAATGCAGATAATGTACAGATCCTAATGATACTATCAGTGATTGTTCCTCATCTACCTGATGATGGTGGGGGATGGTGTGACCTTCCTGTGTGGAATCCCGGGAATACAGAGGACGGGGACATCTCTCTGGTGGGTTCCCATTACTGGATCCATCTGTAGGAAACACACACACTGACTGAATACATTGTTTCTATGTGTTTATCAGATGATGGGGGATCTAGGTGGAGCCTCCGTACTGCTCTCTCCTTTACAATAAAGTCTCCTCTTACCCGGTGATGTGAGGGGCGGCTGATTGTCCATCATGACGTCCTTGTAGAGATCCTTGTGTCCTTCTAAATACTCCCACTCCTCCATGGAGAAATAGACAGTGATTATAAAATCAAACACGCGTATCATAAATCTACCTAATAAATGCTCCAACCCATATTATCGTATAATCCGTTAGTATAAACTGAAAAGGTGAAACTGATGGAAAAAAACGAATTTCCGAAATGAAGAAAATGTTCCGGCGCTGTAAGTGGGGGAATGTTCTGACCCTGAAGGGGTTAATGTACGATTCCACACTATATATGTGTACATACCTCCCAACTTTCTAAGATGGGAATGAGGGACTTCTATAAAGTATGCAGGCATAAGACTGGCTCCCAGTTGATGGTGGCTTCACATGTGGACTCTCTGATCAGAAGTGCATTCTTTGATCAAAAGTGCGAGTTAAAAACCAGGAGTTTGAAACAGGAGGTAAGACAGGAGTCTTCATTATTTTTTTCAATCACTGATCCAGAACAAGCTTGCAGCTAATAAAGTTGGAACTCTTGCTATATAGATTCAGCGGTGCAGCAGACGCTCTCATCTTAGTCTGCTCACCCCAGGGATAGTGAGAGCAGGACGCTCTCAAACGAGTCGGCTCTCCCCAGGGATAGTGCAGCCAGGCAGGGTCCACCACACCCCCCTAGCCAATTGATCCAGGGTTGCACCGATCGCCGTTAAGGGGTCAGGAAGGATTTTTTTCCCCCGATCGCTGCAGATTGGCACAGCACGCCTGGGGTTTTTTCGCCTTCCTCTGGACCAATCGGGGAGAGAAGACTCAACGAGTGACGGCTCACTTGGACAGTCTTCCACCCATCACGTCCGGCGTCTCGCGGCTCTTCCCGCATCCGCGCCAGACCAGGCCTCATTCGCGGCCGCCGCAATTAGGAAAGACTGACGACAATGTGACTGGCGACAATGGCTAATCTGCGATACTCTGCGGACTCTATTCGGGGTCTGAGACAATTCGCAACAGCATTACCAGCCGTCACCAAAAAGGCCTTAAAAATAGAGCAACTTTTGAGATTCGATCGACGATCGACCATCAAAAATTGTAACTATTTAACCCAGCTCGAGCACATATCATGTGCTTTGATCAACACAAGATCGTCAGTAAAACACCGATTAGAAATCCACGATTTCTTACTACAAAACGATCTAGACTGCCTCTTTATTACAGAAAGCTGGCTCTCAGACGACTGCAACACCATTCTCGGAGAATTGGTGCCAGAAAACTATCGCATTATAACGGAAAACAGAATAGGGCAAAGAGGAGGAGGCCTGGCGGTGATCCACAAGAATCGCATTACAATCACTAAGCCAGCCCTTCAAAATCCTCTTCCATTCATGGAAACCCTTACTCTTCAACTTCAAACTTCCCCCCAGGAGACTGTTCACATTCTCCTCTGCTATAGGCCACCTGGGCCAAAATCGCAGTTTTTGCCATCATTAACGGAGTTTATATCCACTTATACCCTTAACAGCAAACACCTTTTGCTGCTCGGGGACTTTAATCTGTGGGCCAACTCCGCACAGGATCCCATTGCGGACGCCTGCATTGATCACCTGGAGGGATTAGGGCTACAGCAACTTATATGCGGGCCAACACATGCTTCAGGTCACACACTCGACCTAATTTTCAGACAAAATCTGAAAATAAGCATTTTAGAAAATGAACCATTGCCATGGACAGACCACCATGCAATTAATTTCATAATCTCCAAAATTCCCCCAGTGATAAAAGCACCCAAGCCGGTGACAATACACTGGGCTAGATCTCAGAAGAAGCTCCATTCGGAACTCTTCAAATCTACCTTGGGAAACAGAATCAAAACAATCCATCCACATCAAACAGCCGCAGATACACTGGATGCCATAAACGCAGCCCTGCTACAGTCAGCCGATTTAGTAGCACCGAAACGCAAAGCCTGCATCCGAAAAAGAAAGTCCGGCTGGTTCAACAACCAGCTGTCGCTTCTGAAGCAAGAGCGCAGAAGGGCGGAGGCCGCCTGGAAAAGAAGTCCTGCAGAGGATAACCTCATCATCTACAAGGCAATAACAACACGATATCATAAAGAAATCTTCAAAGCCAAGAAACATCATTTTTCTATGGCGATTAACAGCGCCCTAAACCGCCCCCGCGAACTCTTCAAGATGGTCACCCAGACCATGAATCCAGGATGTCTTGAAGTCCCCAACTCAGACACCCAAGAGTTCTGCAATGAACTATCGGATTTCTTCATCAACAAAATTTAAAGAATCCGGGAAAGCATCTTGCAAAACAATACCCCCCTCAACCCCACCGTCAATCAACCACAAAACACCCACAGAAACGCTCTACAATCAACAAAATTCACTCTGGAACCGATCTCCATCGATACCACAAAAAATATCATTGGTGCTTTGCGGAACAGCACATCGCCCAATGATATCATCCCCACCAAACTGCTGAAGGAATGTGCCCACGTCCTGGCACCACCCATCACACAGCTTATAAACCAGTCATTTAAGGAAGGCACAGTGCCATCCCTGTTGAAAGAGGGCACAATCCAGCCCATCTTGAAAAAACCTAACCTGGATCCCAAGGACCCAACTCACCGCCGTCCCATAACAGGCCTAAATGTTCTCTCCAAGATAATGGAGAAAGTAGTGGTACAACAGCTGCAACAGCATCTAGATACCCACAATCTACTGGATCCATTACAATCAGGCTTCCGTCCCGGACACGGGACAGAAACGGCCTTACTCAAAATATGGGACGATGCCCTCGAGGCCGCAGACGAAGGAGAATCTTGTCTCCTGGTTCTGCTGGACCTAAGCGCAGCCTTTGACACGGTAGACCACAAACTGTTACTGATGCGACTAGCCAAGGTAGCAGAAGTCGCAGAAGGTGATTTACCATGGTTTTCTTACTTTCTTGAAAACCGATCACAAACAGTTAAATTGGGTTGTTTCACGTCGGAAAAGCGCACGGTGTCATGTGGAGTCCCCCAAGGATCCCCCCTGTCACCGGTGCTTTTCAACATCTATCTTCGCCCTCTCTTTGATATTATCAGTAGCCAAGAACTACTCTATCACTCTTATGCAGACGATACGCAACTGTATTTTCGCATCTGCAACAAAAAGGATCATCATCCCAGCTTAGAGAAATGTCTCTCTTTGATAGAAAACTGGATGACTAAGAGTTATCTTAAACTCAACAGTTCAAAAACAGAACTCCTTATGTTTCACGCCAGCCGAAAGAGTCAACTGGCAACAACCTGGACACCCCCGCCCATTCTGGGCCAAATCATCACCCCTAGCTCCAAAGTCAAAAGTCTCGGGGTCATCTTTGACACCTTCATGACAATGGACGCACAAATAGGGTCAGTAGTCAGCGGAGCGCACCATCTGTTGCGCCTACTACGCAGACTTATTCCATTTATCCCCAAAGAAGACGTAGCAGTCGTGGTGGGAACAATCGTGAATTCCAGACTGGACTATGCTAACGCCCTGTACCTCGGACTCCCAAAGTACCAAATCTCCCGTCTGCAAGTCGTTCAGAATACGGCCGCCAGACTGATGACTGGGAAAAAAAAATGGAAATCAATCTCACCTTCGTTGAGAACCCTTCACTGGCTGCCAGTAAAAGACAGAATTGCATTTAAAGCACTCTGCCTGACACATAAGTGCATCCATGGGAAGGCTCCACAATATCTTTGCGACAAGATAGAACCTCACAACTCGAATCGCGTTCTGCGATCCACCGACCAAAATCTGGTCAGGGTACCAAAAACCAAATACAAGTCCAAAGGAGAAAGAAGGTTTGCTTTTCAGGGTCCTAGACTATGGAACGCTTTACCAACCAGCATTCGGTTGGAGGAAAACCACCTGACTTTCAGAAGACGGATCAAAACTCTGCTCTTTTGATGTCATGAGACACGAACAACTAGCGCCCAGAAGCGATTCAGTTCGCATGCGCCGCGCTTTATAAGTTTTTCATTCATTCATTCATTCAAGACACACCCTTTAATGGAGAATACAAAATAAAAAAAAAAAATTGGTTAAACCCACAAGTGCATTTTTACCACTAATATTCCTTTATATTGGCTTAATAATTAATTTACTAATGCAGCAGAAAAATGTAGAAATTGGATGGAAGGTTTAGCATCGGGAAAGACTAGTGGTGGGAGGATAAACTTCCTATTTGGTAACAACACTAACCAGCGCATACCTGCCTTTGTGACAGGTATGCGCTGGTTAGTGTTGTTACCAAATAGGAAGTTTATCCTCCCACCACTAGATGGTAAAGGTCCGATTCTCCCATATGGGAGCACGCCATCTAGCAGTGGATGTGACGTTCCAGCCCTTTGGCTGTGAAGGCTGGAACGCACAGACGTCAAGGAGGCGCCGCGCGCGATGTCGATTACGTCACACGCATGCGCACGAACTGCGGGTCTCTGCTGGAGAATCGGCTGGAGTGCACCTGGTCCCTGCTATGGCGGGTGTGCGTTCCAGCAGCCACACTAGGCTTTCCCTGGAAATTTGGAAATCGGGAAGGTAGGCACACCATGGTGTGTGTATATGTATACATTTTTTGTGTTTCTGGCAAACGCCAATGTTAAATACCACTTATGACAGGAAGAGAATTTTCACTACACAGTCTGCTTCCACTCTGCCAGAGACATGTGCTATTATACTATATATGGGGTCAGCCGTTAGACATCTTTACCAATTGGCACTATGTGTATGTATATATATATATATATATATATATATATATATGGATATGTATTGCTCATATCACTAGTCATTATCATTAATATCCATTGTCATTGATGCACTTATGTATAGATGGCTGGGTACAATCCTAGAGGTGTGGGCCACTCAGTGTGTGTGTGTGTGGGGGGGGGGGGTCCCGGGTGTGTACCTCCTACTCTGTGGGAGGGGTAACCCTGGCCCTTTAGCACATGCCCACTCATTTGTATGTGTATATAAATTGCCACAAGTCCCACGGAGAGGGAACACTGCAGACCACCAAGCTCTGAGGAAAGGGGTACGCCCCCGAAACGCGTCAGCCCTAACAACGGTCATAGATTGAAGCGATTATCGTGTTTTGCCGATGGTGTTGGACTTCTGCTGCATTGTCTTTCAAGGCCTGATTTTATACTCCACTTGTGAGTACAATGATTCATTTTAAAATTTTTATTAAAATTCTTATCAGTATCGCACTAGGTCGGTGCGCCCTCCGTTCTCTCTTTTTTCTTTTTTAGTCTTATGAATTCCCACGATTCTGAGGAGGGCTGCAAGACTCTGGAAGATACCTTTTAAATTTAAATTGAACTTTACCATCTCATCTTTTACATCTTCCAAAAATACCGGAGCGCAGGTGATTTGTCTTTATTTATTTGTTAGTCCAGTCATAGCCAGGGTTCCTCCAAAGGTTTCTAGGGGTTCCTTGAGCAATGGACAATTTCTGTCTCTTAGTAACAACTGACACCAATGATCTGTAAGGAGGGCAGTCTTCATACTGATGACATATAAGAAGGTCCTTCTCCCATTGACCACCAATGTAAGGGACCACTACACTGACCACTGATATAAGGGGGTCCTTCTCTCATTGGTCACCAATGTAAGGGACCAATAAACTGACCACTAAAACTAGAGCTCTGGGTTTGGACTGAACCCATGTTTGAACAGAACTTGGCTTGTGTAGGCAGTTGGCTGATCTAAACAAATGTTCAGCCAATTCCAACTTTTGATTGCAGTATTAATACCGCCTCTAAATATAGCAGCTTCCTCACCAGGTTGGATGATAGGAGATAAGTTGCCACAAGTGTCTTAACACCCAGTGATGTATAACTACCAGACTTGTATCATGTCCTCAGTCTCTAATCATCTCTTGTATCATGTCCTCAGTCTCTAATCATCTCTTGTATCATGTCCTCAGTGTCTGACCTTCTCTTGTATCATGTCCTCAGTCTCTAATCATCTCTTGCATCATGTTCTCAGTCTCTGACCTTCTCTTGTATCATGTCCTCAGTCTCTGACCTTCTCTTGTATCATGTCCTCAGTTTCTGACCTTCTCTTGTATCATGTCCTCAGTCTCTGATCTTCTCTTGTATCATGTCCTCAGTCTCTAACCTTCTCTTTTATTATGTCCTCAGTCTCTGACCTTCTCTTGTATCATGTCCTCAGTCTCTGACCTTCTCTTGTATCATGTCCTCAGTCTCTGACCTTCTCTTGTATCATGTCCTCAGTCTCTGACCTTCTCTTGTATCATGTCCTCAGTCTCTGACCTTCTCTTGTATCATGTCCTCAGTCTCTCTGACCTTCTCTTGTATAATTTCCTCAGTCTCTGACCTTCTCTTGTATCATGTCTGAAATCTCTTACTTAAACACACTGCTAATAGTATTAGCAAAATTTCCATTCAGTGCACCTCTAGCAGACATAATACAGGAGATGGTCAGAGACTGCAGAAACTATACAAGAGATCAATGCAGCCTCGCCAGTGTCTGTGGGATGCAACCTGTGCCCATCAGATGCAGCCTCGCTAGTGCCCATAAGATGCAGCCTCGGCATTGCCTGTTGATTCAGCCTGCCTATGCCCATAAGATGCAGTCTACCAGTGCCTGTCAGATGCAGCCTGCCTGTGCCCGGAGCTGGATCTGAATTGCCCGGGCCGCAGTGACAATGTCCCGCCTCCAGTGATCACGTCACACTGATTCAATGTCCCGGCATTGGATCAGTGTGCCGTCTATCACAGGAGGCGGGACATTGTCACTGCGGCCCGTGCAATTCAGCTCCCTGACACAGTGAGATCGCCACTCTGCAATGAGAGGAGGAGGGGAGGACAGGACCTTGAGCCGCCAGGATGACACCCCACAATGGGCGGACCCCCGGAAGCGCGGCCACTGCGACTGCGCAATTATCTTCACTTTTTATTCTTTCGGGAATATGCTGAAAACACATTGGGCCGGATTCAGATACATTTCTCTATCTATCTGCTGGCGTAACGTATCTGCGATACGTTATGCCACCGTAAATTAGGGAGCAAGTTCTGTATTCAGAAAGGACTTGCGCCCTATGTTACAGCGGCGTAACGTATGTCGTGCGGCGTAAGCCCGCCTAATTAAAATGTGTTTGATGTGGACGTGTTTTATTTAAATTCACTTTGACCCCACGTATTCTACGTATTTTACGAACGGCGCATGCGCCGTTCGTCAAAAAATCCCAGTGCGCATGCTCGAAATTACGCCGTAAAGCCTCATTGGTTTCGACGTGAATGTAACTTACGCAAAGCCCTTTTCGCAAACGACTTTCGCAAACGACGTAAAATTTTCAAAACTCGACACGGGAACGACGTTAATACTTAACATTAGCTACGCCTCTTATAGTAGGGGTAACTTTACGCCGGAAAAAGCCTCACGTAAACGATGTAAAAAAATGCGCCGGCCGGACGTATCTGAATCGGCGTAAATACCTAATTAGCATATTCCTTGCATAACTATACGGAAGCGCCACCTAGCGGCCAGCGTAAATATGCAGCCTAAGATACTTACACCGGTCGGATCTTAGGGAAATCTATTCGTAACTGATTCTCTGAATCAGTCGCATAGATACGACGGCCCGCACTCAAAAGATATGACGGCGTATCTGGAGATACGCCGTCGTAACTCGTATCTGAATCCGGCCCAATTTTCGGCCGATAAGTTTTGCGCTGATGACGTTTCGGAGCATCTCTTTTTTTTTTTTTTTTTTTTTTATCTCTTTATTAATTTTCTATTTTTTTCCATACAAAAAAAAAAAACATACATATACATATTTATATACATTTTACAGTTACATTTAGCTGCTCTCTTCTCGAACCTTCATAAAATTCCGCTAACATTCATTTCATCTAACACAAATACCTTTTTTACATTCATCTCCCTCCCTTTCTTTAATGGTGTGTTTATCCTCCCCTTATACCCGATTTATCCTGAAGCTGTCATAGGATTTTCTATCCAACCTGCCCATACTCTCTCGTATTTCTCCCCATGTCCTCTATTGCAGTATGTCTCCCTGTATAATGACTGATTATTATTTACTAGGTTTTTCCAGTGTGCTACCGAGGGAGCTTCTACCTTCTTCCAATTTAAGACCATCGTCTTTCTAGCGTAGAATAATAATAGGCCCACCTGTGTTCTCCTTCCCACCGGAACAATCTTCTTCCCTACTAATCCCAGTAGGCAGATCTCCGCCTCCTGTTTAGAAAACTATGGATGTTACTATAGCAATTATTCTCAGGACTTCCCTCCAAAATACCACTATCATTGGGCATGACCAAAATATAAGCCTGAAGTTTCCTGGAATGTCTGCACATCTCCAGCAGTTCTGAGAGTTTGATGGAGAGATCTTATATAACTTATATGGTGTGTAATGGCTCCTATGTATTATTTTGAATTGTATTAGTTTGTCTCGAAGTGATACCAGTATCCGAAATGGGAACCTCCACACTTCCTCCCAGTTCTCCTCCACCAAGTTTGGAAAGTCCCTTCTCCAATGTTCACTTAATTTACTTATATCTGGTGATGTAAAAGATACTTATATAGGGTTGAAGTCGACTTTTTTCCCACTTTTTACCATTTGCTTGAGACCTAATTCCATTATTTGCGGAGTCCCCCCAGGGAACTGAGCTGATAACATTTCGGAGCATCTCTAATTATAAATACACCTCTTAAAGTGGAGGTTCACCCGGAAATGTACATTTTTAACCTTAGATTGATGCTCATTTTGTCTAGGGGAATCGGGTAGTTTTTTTAAAATCAAAGCAGTACTTACCGTTTTAGAGATGCATCTTCTCCGCCGCTTCCGGGTATGGTCTTCGGGACTGGGCGTTCCTACTTGATTGACAGGCTTCCGACGGTCGCATCTATCGCTTCACGAGTAGCCGAAAGAAGCCGAAAAGAAGCCGAACGTCGGTGCGGCTCTATACGGCGCCTGTGCACCGACGTTCGGCTACTTTGGGAAAATCGTGACGCGATTGACAGGCTTCCAACAGTCGCATCTATCGCGTCACGATTTTCCCAAAGTAGCCAAACGTCGGTGCGCAGGCGCCGTATAGAGCCGCACCAACGTTCGGCTTCTTTCGGCTACTCGTGAAGCGATAGATGCGACCGTCGGAAGCCTGTCAATCAAGTAGGAACGCCCAGTCCTGAAGACCATACCCGGAAGCGGCGGAGAAGATGCATCTCTAAAACGGTAAGTACGGCTTCGATTTTAAAAAACTACCCGATTCCCCTAGACAAAATGAGCATCAATCTAAGGTTAAAAAAACTGAATTAGATGAAAAGCTGAATTAGATGGGGGAAAAAAAAAAACATTTTCGAAATGAAGGGAATGTTCCGGCCCCGTAAGTGGGGGAATGACGACTCCACACTATATATGTGTACATACCTCCCAACTTTCTGAGATGGGAATGAGGGACTTCTATTAGCAAAAGTATGGAGGCATAGGCCACACCCCTTAATGGGAAAAAAAAGGGATTTTTAATACAGCTTACCTGTAAAATTCTTTTCTTGGAGAACATCACGGGACACAGAGCGGCATATTCATTACTATGTGGGTTATATGGAGTACCTTCAGGTGATGGACACTGGCAATCTCAAACAGGAAGTCCCCTCCCTATATAACCCCCTCCCATAGGAGGAGTACCTCAGTTTTGTAGCAAGCAGTATGCCTCCCAAAATGGTCCCCAAAATGAGGGGTGGGAGCTCTGTGTCCCGTGATGTACTCCAAGAAAAGGATTTTACAGGTAAGCTGTATTAAAAATCTCTTTTTCTTTCTCGTACATCAAGGGACATAGAGCGGCATATTCATTACTATGTGGGATGTCCCAAAGCAATGCTTTAATGAGGGGAGGGAGACATCTTCTCAAGACAACCGGATTTAAATTAGAGGTACACTCAAAATAATAATAAATCCAACTTAGTCAAGAAAAATAAATTTAAATTTAAATCAAGGGTGCCCCCGATTCTGAGGGTCTTAAATCGCAGCCTGCAGCACTGCCTGCCCAAAGGCTGTATCCTTATTCCTTCTTACGTCCAACTGGTAAAACGTTGTAAACGTGTGGACTGATGACCAGGTTGCCGCTTTGCATACTTGAGCCATAGAGATCTGATGGTGTGCTGCCCAGGAGGCACCCATGGCCCTGGTAGAATGAGCCTTTTTTTGATAAAGGAGGAGGCAACCTCTTCAAGCCGTAGGCCTGAGTGATTAACTGTTTAATCCATCTCGAGATGGTGGATTTTGCAGCTGCCTGCCCCTTCTTGGGCCCATCCGGCAAAATGAACAACACATCTGTTTTCCGAATCTTCTCTGTAGCTTTAAGATAGGCCTTCATGGCCTTGACAATATCCAGGGTATGCAGCAACCCTTCTTTTCTAGATGTAGGTTTCCGAAAGAAGGATGGTAGAACCAAATCCTGGTTTAGGTGAAAACCGGATATAACCTTTGGTAGAAAGGAAGGATGAGGACGGAAAACCACCCTGTCCTTATGCAGAATAAGATATGGTTCCTTACAAGATAAGGCCGCCAATTCTGACACACTCCTGGCTGAAACTATGGCAACCAGAAATACCAACTTCCTTGTCAGTAAAACCAAAGGAATCTCAGCCAACGGCTCAAAAGGTTGCTTCTGCAAAGTTGACAGAACAAGATTCAAGTCCCACGGACAAAGTGGCGACTTGACCGGAGGATTAATACGCAAGACCCCCTGTATGAAGGTCTTAACCAGCGAGTGGGTGGCCAGCGGCCTCTGAAACCACACCGACAAAGCTGAAATCTGTCCCTAATTGTGCTTAATGCCAGGCCTTTATCCACTCCTAGCTGGAGAAAACATAACACTCTATCAATGGTATACTTGCGGGAAAGCCATTTCTTGGACTCACACCAGCCTACATAGGCCCTCCAAACCCTGTAATAAATCACCCTGGAGACCGGCTTTCTAGCCCTGATCAGGGTAGAGATAACCTGCTTAGACAGACCTCTACCCCTGAGAATCAGGTATTCAGCCACCAGGCCGTCAAATTTAGACGCCGTAATGCAGGGTGGAGGATCGGGCCTTGAGAGAGTAGGTCTGGTCGTAGAGGAAGAGTCCAAGGGTCTCCCACTGTCATCTTCAGGACTAGTGAGTACCATGCCCTCCGGGGCCACGCTGGAGCAACCAGGATCACTGGCTTGTGCTCCACTCTGATCCTGTGCAACAGACGGGGTAGTAGCTGTAGCGGGGGAAAGGCATACAGAAGTTTGAACTGATGTCAAGGGCACACCAACGCATCGGTTCCGCAGGCCATCGGGTCCCTTGTCCGGGACATGAACCTGGCTAGCTTCTTGTTGAATCTCGATGCCATGACATCCACGTCTGGCACACCCCACCTCTGGCAGATTGTCTGAAAAACCTGGGGATGTAGAGACCATTCCCCTGGCGACAGAGTTTGGCGACTTGCCTGCAAGTTGTCCACTCCGGGAATGAATATTGCCGATATGCAGGGTACATGAGCCTCTGCCCACAGAAAAATCAAGCCCACCTCCTTCTGAGCAGCCTGACTCTTGGTTCCCCCTTGGTGGTTTATATATGCCACAGCTGTGGCATTGTCTGATTGTATTCTCACCGGGGATCCCTGCAATTTGGATGTCCATGCCAGGAGGGCTAGCCGAGGAGCTCCAGGATATTGATGGGCAGCTGCTTCTCCGCCGCTGCCCAAGTACCTTGGCGAGTGCAACCATCCAAGACCGCTCCCCAGCCTTTCAGGCTGGCATCTGTGGTCACTATCTTCCAGGCTATGGGGCTGAAAGATTTTTCCTTCAGCAGGTTCTGAGGGTTTAACCACCAGCACAGACTTTGCCGGACTCTTGATGATAGTGATAAAGGAAACTCCAAGGCCTGTGCTTTCTTTCTCCAAGCTGCCAGAATGGCTGCCTGTAGGACGCGAGTGTGGCTCTGTGCGTAAGGTACTGCCTCGAACGTAGCCACAAGCTTGCCTAGTAATCGCATACATAGGCAAATAGTTGGTTCTCTTTTGCTTAGAACCAGCTGAATCAATTCCTTGATAGCCTTGGCCTTTACCAGGGGTAAAAATACCTTTTGCTGAGCTGTGTCTAACCTCGAGATATTCCAACTGTTTTGTGGGTTGGAATGCTGATTTTTCTCGGTTTAGGACCCAGCCGAACCTCTCGAGGTCTTGAACCGTGAGGGCAACCGCTCGCTCCAAGCAAGGAGGTGAGTGATCTATGATCAAGAGGTCGTCCAAGTATGCTAGGACCGTAACCCCTTGGATTCTTAGATTGGCTAATATTGGAGCTAGAACCTTCGTAAACACCCGGGGGGCCGTAGCCAGCCCGAAAGGAAGCACCACAAATTGGAAGTGACGCTGAGCCACCGAGAAGCGTAAAAATCTTTGATGTGGCTGAAAGATCGGTATATGAAGGTAAGCGTCCTTTATGTCTATGGAAGCCAGAAAGTCGTCCTTCTGGAGCGCGACGGCTGCTGACCGAACAGATTCCATCCGGAATGACTGAACCTTTAGGTAAACGTTTAAACTCTTTAGGTCCAAAATTGGTCTGACATCGCCGTTGGGCTTTGGTACGACAAACAGATTGGAGTAGAAGCCTAGCCCTTGCTCTTGGACTGGTACATCTACAATCACGCCCTGGCAGAGCAGATGATCCAATGCCGTTAGGAACGAGGCCTTTTTTGCTGGATCGCTCGGTACCCTTGACTCCTGAAAATGAGGCGGAGGAAACTTTTGAAACTCTAACTTGTAGCCTGTGGCCACAGATGACCGGACCCATCTGTCGGGGATGTTGGCTTCCCAAACCTCTGCAAAGAGACAAAGCCTTCCCCCCACTCGAGTGAGTGGGGGCGCCCCTTCATAAAGCAGACTTAGGGGCTGACTTTGTTGGTTTGCGATACCATGGCTTCTTGCCCCCAGGGGCCTGTCCCTGCGACTTATTGTTAAAGTTGGATCGCGCAGGAGGCCGTCGATACTGCCTGGAATTTGAGGGCCCCGGGACAGGGGAAATCTGCCTTTTAAAGGCAGGACCCTGGGACAGGGGAAATCTGCCTTTTAAAGGCAGGACCCCGGAACTTCTTTTTGACTGGTAGGAGGGTACTCTTGCCACTTGATATAGTCTGAATGTATTTATCCAGATCTTCTCCGAAGAGCCTTCTCCCATGGAAGGGAAACCCTGCCAGAAGTTTTTTACATGGGGGCTCGGCCGCCCAGTTCTTTAACCATAAGAGCCTTCTCATATGCACCAAAAATAGTGATAAACAAGAGGCCTGCTGGATGGAGTCCTTTATAGCATCCACCGCAAAGCATAGAGCTCTGGGAATATCAGATAGCTCATCTGCCTGCTGGGCAGGGATGTCTTTCAGCATCTGGTTAGTCTGGACCTTCAAAGCCTGACAAACTCCGATAGCAGCCACTGCAGGCTGTACCACTGCTCCTGCCGTAGCAAAGGAAGCCTTTAAAAGTGTTTCTAAACGTTTATCAACTGGGTCCTTAAACATTTGGATGTTTTCTACCGGACAAGTTAATGACTTATTTACGCATGAGATGGCTGCGTCCACAGCTGGGGGCGCCCATTTTTTGGAAAAGTTCTCTTCCATGGGGTAGATAACATAAAAAAATTTAGGCGGCAAAAAAATTCTGTCCGGTCGTACCCAATCCTGGAAAATCAATTCCTCCAACAGAGGATGGACCGGAAAAACTGCGTTATTCAAGGAGGCTTTTAACGAGCCCAAGGAGGAAACTGCCGGAACCCGAGGCTCCGGTGAGGATAACTTAAATGCCGCTCGGACCATGTCTATCAAGGACTGAACCCACAGACTCTCCGCTTGGGAGGCTGAGAATGGTTCCTCCACAGTAGATTCCTCCAGCTCTGAACCTTCTAGGTTCTGGTCCAACAGGTCCTCCTGAAATTCTAATTCCTCCGGAGAGAAAACTTCAGCATCTGAGGATACACACTTTGGCGAAGGGGACCTAGTTCGCTTCTTGCCTGGCAAAGAATTAGTGAACATAGCTGCCAATCTTTTCTCTAGCCCTCCTAGGGAGACAGCTAGCATTTCCTTGGTGACAAACACCGGGTTGGGAGGATCTGGGCCAGCCTCCGCACCAGACCCCCCTGCTGGCTCAACCAAGGCGGCCACCCCTGGGTTAACAGGTGGGGAGAGTACTGGCATAGCCTGACTCGTATCCTCAGAATCCGAGGGGGAACCCTTTTGTTTTTTGGCACTTTTTGCCCCCCTAGATCCTGAGCCTTTGGGAGCCATGGTACAAGACCGAGGTACCCCAGCATAAAACAACTGACTGTTTGTAGCTAGGAAAAACTATGTGGTGAAGGGAACAGCAGTGTTACTAATGTCCCAAACCTGGTGGGGCTCCGTAGGTTCTATCAAAAAAGAACCACTTTTTTTTTTTTTCAATACATTATTATATATATATATTCCTTTGAATTATTAAATATTATTATTATTCCTTTTTAGAACATACAGCCCCACCAAACACTTTACCAGCCTCCAACCTGCCGCAAAGGGGATTTTTGGCTTAACAGATATACATAGGCAAAGCCTAGCATGTACTACCCCTTTCCTGCCACCGGGAGTCACTAGTGTGCCGCTCTGTGTCCTCTCGCTTTCAGCTCAGTTTCAGACTGAGCCATGAACGTGGACCTGCTGCAAATAACAGAGGCGAAAACACGCCTCTTCCGACGCCGGCCTGCACGCTCCCCGCCCCCCCTCCCGAACAGCGCGAAACCGCTCTATTTAACGTGCCCGCGCGCGCGTATGTCAGGGGAGGGGAGCACATGGAGACGCGCTGCCAGGGCTCAGGAAGAAGGATCGCCCCTAGGGCTGCAGAGCGGCCAGGTAGGACTTAAACACAGGCCTTTAAGGACTCATTTATAGCCCTGAGACAGGTCCCCTAAGAAGACCTTCCCAACCAGCGGGGCAGCAGGTAGCCAGCAAAGAAATGTCCTAGACAGGGGGATCCAGTGATGGGGGGAAAAGTTAGATCATCCAGACATAACAGACTTTGTGACCATGGTGCCAATGCAGAGCATACTCAGGCTAACCCCCCTTAGATCTCCCCTGGAGAGCCTGCTGTCGGACCAAGTCCCGCAGGCTCCCCTCTTACCTGCTCCATGCCGAAGGACGTTTGCCTAGCAAAAACAGTCCAATCTTCTCCCATCTCCGTGGGTAAAGTAGTAGACCATCAGGTACTGGGGTCCTGGAAGGAACCGACTGACCTGGACCTATATAGCACCCTGGCAAACAGGATACTTTTGGCTTTTGAAAAAGCTCTAAGTCCTGGGCCCAGGGTCCAGCCCTCTAGAGAGGGCATTATAGGCAAAACCCCATGGTTTGGGGCCCGGGTACTGTCCACTTCGGCACTGAGGCACTTTGGACAGATCCGGTTAGCCCGCCTTGATCCCAAGGATATGGAGGCAAAGCTATTCCGTGACCAACACCTAAGACACTGGCGAGAAAACAGGTACTCCTCCTATGGGAGGGGGTTATATAGGGAGGGGACTTCCTGTTTGAGATTGCCAGTGTCCATCACCTGAAGGTACTCCATATAACCCACATAGTAATGAATATGCCGCTCTGTGTCCCGTGATGTACGAGAAAGAAAATCGGTTAAACCCACAAGTGCATTTTTACCACTAATATTCCTTTATATTGGCTTTTGGAATTTACAAATGCAGCAGAAAAATGTAGAAATTGGATGGAAGGTTTAGCACCGGGAAAGACTTTTTGATAGATAAATAGTGCATTTTATATACATGTGTATAGATCAGACCAACATGAGGGACACATGAGGAGGAAAGAGGGACTTTGTTGTGGATGAGGGACAGTCCCTCCAAATCAGGGACAGTTGGGAGGTATATGTAGGGTTGCCACCTCATCCCTTTAAAACAGAACACATATGAATTACACAGGTTCTGTGGCTAATTAAGGTGGTAATTAGACTCAGTTGGTGCCTTACCTGCATTAAATCAGCCACAGAACCTGTGTAATTCATATATGTTCTGTTTTAAAGGGATGAGGTGGCAACCCTAGGTATATGTGTGTATTATCATCTGCTGGAGATAAAAGACGTCACAGTGACTATGGAGGAAGAGGACGACATGACGGGGTTACTGGGTGTAAATAGAAAATAAGATCTTATTACCTCCTCTGCTGCCGATTCCAGCGATGTCTCCTCACTACTTCCTCCCGACTCACCTCTCACCCGGAACTTCCTGTCGGTACCTGACATCACTTCCTGTCTTCCATAGAGACTACTCTCTATGGTAGAAGTGAGAAGATCACCACCTTGTGGATTTCAGAGGAACTACAGCTCAGAGAAATGTCTCGTAGTGTGAACACGGCCTTCTCCTGTGTGTGTATGTATGGTATATCCTTATAGATGGGTCATCTCCACTCCCACCAAGGGGGAGAGAAATATATTACTGTCTAGTCCAGCCTTTCTCAGCCAGGGTTCCTCCAAAGGATTCTAGGGGTTCCTTGAGCAATGGACAATTTCTGTCTCTCAGTAACAACTGACATCAATGATTTGTAAGGAGGGCAGTCTTCCCACTAATGACATATAATGAGACAACAAATACAGCGGGATGGTGGAGGAGATGTTGGTGTCGGTGTGGAAATGGAGAGAACACGGGATGATGACACTGAAAGAACAATACGGCTTCATTCTACGATATGTCAAGGAGAGAACCGTACAGGAGAGACTTTTCTCTCTAATTATTGTCAGAAGAAGACCCTGACCACTGTATATGATATACTCCTGACCTCTGTATATGATATACTCCTGACCCCTGTATATGATATACTCCTGACCCCTGTATATGATATACTCCTGACCCCTGTATATGATATACTCCTGACCCCTGTATATGATATACTCCTGACCTCTGTATAGGATATACTCCTGACCACTGTATATGATATACTCCTGACCCCTGTACATGATATACACCTGACCTCTGTATAGGATATACTCCTGATCACTGTATATGATATATTCCTGACCACTGTATATGATATACTCCTGACCCCTGTATATGATATACTCCTGACCCCTGTACATGATATACACCTGACCTCTGTATAGGATATACTCCTGATCACTGTATATGATATACTCCTCACCTCTGTATATGATATACTCCTGACCTCTGTAGATGATATACTCCTGACCCCTGTATAGGATATACTCCTGACCACTGTATATGATATATTCCTGACCTCTGTATATGATATACTCCTGACCCCTGTACATGATATACACCTGACCCCTGTATAGGATATACTTCTGATCACTGTATATAATATACTCCTGACCTCTGTATATGATATACGCCTGACCACTGTATATGATATATTCCTGACCCCTGCACTCTAGGCCCATTATTCAGAGTTACCTTTAACCTGTTGACCTGTGAAGACTTTTAACCACTTCCCACCCATCCTATAGCAAAATGAAGGCCGGGAAGTGGTTCAGTTATCCCGACTGGGCGTCATATGATGTCCAGCAGGATAAGCCGCGATCACGTGCCCTATGGGGGCGCGCAGCGTGGCAATCGCTATTGTTGTGTGTCAGTTTGACACACCGCAACACCGATCTCGATAAAAAGTTTCTGATAGAGACTCTTTACCACGTGATCAGCTGTGCCCAATCACGGCTGATCACAGTGTATACAGGAAGAGACATTTATCGACATTTCCTCACTCGCATCTGACAGAAGCGAGTAAAGGAGATCCTAACACATTACCCAGTCAATACCAGTATAGATCCTAACACATTACCCAGTCCATACCAGTATAGATCCTAACACATTACCCAGTCCATACCAGTATAGATCCAAACACATTACCCAGTCCATACCAGTATAGATCCCAACACATTACCCAGTCCATACCAGTATAGATCCCAACACATTACCGAGTCCATACCAGTATAGATCCCAACACATTACCCAGTCCATACCAGTATAGATCCCAAAACATTACCCAGTCCATACCAGTATAGATCCCAAAACATTACCCAGTCCATACCAGTATAGATCCCAACACATTACCCAGTTCATACCAGTATAGATCCCAACACATTACCCAGTCCATACCAGTATAGATATAGTTTTTTTGCCTTCCTCTGGATCAACTGTGGGTATGGAGTTGGGTGTATGGGATTGTACTGTGCTTTTTATTTTGTTTGTTTATTTTTTGTGGTTGAACTGGATGGACTTGTGTCTTTTTTCAACCTGACTAACTATGTAACTATGTAACACATTACCCAGTCCATACCAGTATAGATATCCATCATGATATTTTTCTCTGTTGAGATGTGATGTGTTTTCAAGTGTTCCTTCCATTTTTTTGAGCAGTGTATATACGTTGTAAACACCTATAAGAGCCCACTTGGCATTCTGTCAGGAGTCGGTGCGAAGCCATTTTGCTGGTTAAACAAAAGGTTTGTTTTCCTGGAGTCCGTGTCCGGAGTCCATTCCTGGTTTCCCAGAACTCAAAAAGCCATTTTGCTGCAACATTTCTCTGGGTGCATTGGCCAGGAAACCAGGTGTGGCAGGTGGCATTCCACCAGACCCACAGTGACTGGCCTGCTGGAGACAGCCTCTTGAGTTGCCGCGTTGTCTCTGGCCCCCCCCCAGACCAATTGTCTGGGAGTCCACGCTACATCTCAATGGTCTGTTCCAGGACCACCCTTCCTCGAATCGGACTCGGGAACCAAACAATTGGAGCTCCAACGTCAGGAACAGGTGAGATCTCTACTTTTTGATTTGGGATATCTGTCAGGTGAGGCCTCTCAACGATATTTGAGGGAAGGAGAGCCTGATCATCTCCTGAGGAAAACCCATTGGAAGGTTGCGCTTCTTGGGCAGAACTCAGTCAGTAACAATTGGGTGGTAGAGGTAGAGTGTGGATCCCCCTGTGTAAGTGTATTTCTCACCCGGGAGACCGCGTCAGACGCTGATAGGGGAAAGTGTTGTCTAGTAACCCTATTTGTGTCGAGAATTCAGACCCCTCACCGGATTCTCAAAACCTTACCCAACCCTCTGTGTCTGTCGGCTACATAATGGGTGGAAACCAGTCATTCGTTTTGTCCCCTTACAGTGTTTAACCGCAAATTTTAGGAAGGGTTTCTGCAAAGGTTGAAAACTGAAACTCAGTCCTAAAAGATTAGATGTATTGTGTGAAAAAGATTAGCCCTGCTATGGGCCAAAGGGAACATTTGACCGAGAGATTATAGACCGGCTGCAAGAACGTGTTAGGTCGGAATCACAGAAGCAGGAAGTCGGTGCTGGGTCATTTCCCTGGTGAAATAAAAGGTTTGTTTTCCTGGAGTCCGTGTCCGGAGTCCATTCCTGGTTTCCCAGAACTCAAAGAGCCGTTTTGCTGCAACATTTATCTGGTGCATTGGCCGGGAAACCAGGTGTGACGGCTGTGACAGGTGACAACACCACCAGCAATTCTTCTCATTCCACCTGTGAGGTTGGTGGTTCAACTGGACCCGGGCTTCAGGACTTCTGGATGTATGGAGACTCTCTGATGCATCGGTTAGTCAAGACACACACAGGGATATGGTAAATCAAAAACTACAATTTTATTCCTCGTGGGCACTGCACTTATTCAAAACATACAAGAAAAGAAACGCCCTTGGTTCAGCCAATCGTAGTAAAGTAATTAGTTTATACAAGTAATACAGTACGTCACAATTATACAACATCCCTGAGCGTGTAACCAGCTAAGACTTGTTCTACCGCATGCCCTATCTTGTTATGCAAGATGTATTTGTTCTATTTCACGTACACAATAACATATTGCAAGGCTGTTTCTAGCTTCTGTGTAATTAATCCCAACAGTTCTGGGTTAAAGGATACATCTCTACAAGCATTGATATTATGGGGGAACTCTAGCAAGCCTTACAATGCATTGATATTATGGGGGAACTCTAGCAAGCCTTACAATGCATTGATATTATGGGGGAACTCTAGAAAGCCTTACAATGCATTGATATTATGGGGGAACTCTAGCAAGCCTTACACCACCGACACACACAACTTTTTTTCTCTTCAATACATTTTTTTATTATAATTTTACTTTTAAACAGATTACAGTCATAGAATCAGGAAATAGTAAAAAGGTAGAAATGCAATTGGTCAGGAAAATGACTTGTCTGGAATGTGGAGGCAGAGTCATACAATATAATAATGCAACACGTTGTGTATTGTAACAAAGTATTGTAGAAAAGATCACACCATAGAAAATGGGGGGAGAGGAGGAAATAAACCCGGATATTAAGGAGAAATTTGTGTACGAGGAACACCTTAACAATCACCACCATTTTATTCTCCAGGGCCTCTGCTATCAGATAATATATGTTTGGGGGTTTTATCTAATCTTCAAACCCAAAATGTGCAAAAACATCTGACAGTGAAAGGGTTAATGTGAGCTAGATGGGATCACTCTGCTGTGCTCACACATTAGAGCTCCCCCTAGCTGCAGCCTGGTAATAACATTGCTAGGAGGTCTATTCATTTATCTGCTCCATACTTCCCATCTTTATATAAACGTCTCCTGACATTTAGGGGTCTATTCATAAAATATGTGCATAGCAATTCCCCCGGGGAAAGTCCATGTACATTCCTTCTGTGTGAATGGGGGAAAGATGAATGTTATTAGGATATTTGCTGTGCTGGTCGAACGGTTTCCATTCATTTACAATGGAAATTATTGCATTTGGCCACTAGATGGAGATCATTTCTATGGTACTTAGCGCCATCTAATGGCCAAATGTGGTATTTTCTGTTTTACATCAATGGTCGGTATTAAAACCACAGGGCCAGATTTTTGCCACTAGATGGAGCCGATGATCCAATATTTGTCATGATTGGAGGAACGCGTGTCACATTCATTCTACAATTTGTTTTATAATAGATCCTTAAATGTCTGTGAAATCTTCCACCACAAAATGTACTCAGCCAATGAGAGGGAATGACTCCATTTTTATTTTTCTCCTGCTATCAATGGCCAACATAATTCTAGCCCTAGACCTCCTCTAACTCAAAAGATGCAACCTATAGATTTTTTTAAACGTCGCCTACAGAGATTTTTATGGGTAAAAGTTTGACTCCATTCCACGAGTGGGCGCAATTTTGAAGCGTGACATGTTGGGTATCATTTTACTCAGCGTAACATTATCTTTGACAATATTAAAAAAATTGGGCTAACTTTACTGTTGTCTTATTTTAGTATTCAAATAAAAGTTTTTTTTCCAAAAAAAAGTGCGCTTGTAAGACTGCTGCGCAAATACGGTATGACAAAAAGTATCGCAATGACCGCAATTTTATTCTCTAGGGTCTTAGAAAAAAATATATATAATGTTTGGGGGGTTTTAAGTCATTTTCTTGCAAAAAAAAACCTGTTTAATCTTGAAAGCACCAAGTCTGAAAAACAGGCCCCGGTCCTTAAGTGGTTAATAATCAATTCCACTTCTATATCCCGGGGTGAAGGACATGAAACAAAAAACACACAAGTACCATAGTGCTCTCTGCTTCTGAATTTATTATAAAAGCCCCCCTAAAAAGTTACACTTACAATAAAAACAGCAAGTATCAGATCACCAGCTCACTCACCGCCGATCGACATTCACATTAGATTTTATTAATGATTGATTGTAATGTTTATAAAGTGATATAAGCGCATGAAATGTGGGAGGGGTAACTCGGCTCGTTGGTCTAGGGGTACGATTCTCGCTCGGGGTGCGAGAGGTCCCGTGTTCAAATCCTGGACAAGCCGTAGTTTTATATATTATTATTATTGTTTAGGATCGGTGTACAATTGATTTTTCATATATGTGATTGATTCATACATATTTATGTTTTCTATAATAATTTTTAATGAATGGACAACGAGGTCCTAATAAAGATAGAATTTGTCCCGGTAGATAAAGATATACATAGGAACATCTTTTCATTTTATTTTAGACTTGTTTTTTTATTGTATGTATATGGCGATACATCGCACACTCATGTGGAGATTAGATTGTAACGGGACATTACCACGGAGCTCAGCGGTGTGATCGAGTGAGAGCGCCCTGCTGGTTTGCAGATTCGGGTGACACGCTCTCCAGCTCTATGAATGTCAGCTTCGTAGTCACAGGAAGAGGGCGTGTCCTCACAGACTGCGGTGATGCCTGAAGGGTTGCCTAGGCAACAGGCAGGTATATAAGGTTTCACATCATTTGACCCACCCATCTACTGATGAAGGCCAACGAGAGGCCGACACACGTTTAGAAGGGAGGAGCCCTATCTGTGACGTCCGGCGAAGCGCCGTGGGTCTAGATCGGCGGTGAATGAGCTGGTGATTTGATACTTGCTGTTTTTATTGTTATTTCTTGTAAGTGTAACTTTTTAGGGGACTCTAGCTATGACTAAGCACTAGTTTCAGTGCGAAACGCGTCAGCAGTCGGGTTTTATTTTGCTGTGACTTGTAGTGCTGTCCTTTTAATAAAGGCGACAATTTGTTCAGAGTGCGGCTGTCCAGAGACAATTTTTGTTCCTGTGTAACTTTTTAGGGGGGTCTTTTATAATAAATTCAGAAGCAGAGAGCACTATGGTACTTGTGTTTTTTCTTTCATGTCCTTCCCCCCGGGATATAGAAGTGGAATTGATTATTAATAAGTGAATGGAGGAAGGTGGTGTTTGGAGACAATTTATACGTTGATTCCCCACACAGAGGTGCAGTCTGGAGACTGTTGGAATTACTACCATTGGTAAAGTGGACGGATCGTGATCGGACACGAGGAGTGATCTGTCTATGAGTTTTATACTCACCCTTGAGGTGAGCATGCATTTTAGCAGGTGGGGGTGCGCACTGAATATTGATCCATTTAAATCGGATTTTTCACAGCGGTGACAGCTTTGGAAACCTCCATATGAACTGTTTTTTTATCATTTATTTCTTTTTTCATAAATAGTTTTATGGAATGTATAATTATTTGTTTCTATAAGATTTATAGATACGTAGCGCTGCACTATTTTCACACAATTAATACGCAGCTTCTACTTTTCAGAGGTGCGATATCCTTCTCTGTACAATCCGTGTTTTATTGATTGCATGGAATATTGGAATTTTCTGAGATTGTGGATTTGGGGTTTTCATGAGCTGGAAGCCACAATCATCACAATGATGACAAATCACGGCTTGAACCCTCTTGCTTTGCATGTAATGAGTCTCTCTCATATATTAGTCTCGCCTTTTAAGTTGCATTAGTGAAATAAATGAACTTTTGCATCATATTCAAATTTTTCGAGTTTCACCCGTATATCAGGGTGTGCTTCTTCCCCACATGTCCAGCAACATTCACATACAAGACATTTCCCGCACTCACTAATACACCTCGAGGGTTGTGTGGGACCCCTGATGTACAGGAAGACAGGACTTCAGTGAGGAATATTTCCCTCACTCAGGACAGGAATACGGCTTCTCCCTCGTGTGAGATCTCTGATGTCTGTAAAGAGTGGACTTCACTGAAAAACATTTCCTGCACTCAGGACAGGAAAAAGGCTTCTCCCCCGTGTGAGTTCTCTGATGTGTGGAAAGATTGGACTTCTGTGAAAAACATTTCCCGCACTCAGGACAGGAAAAAGGCCACTCCCCCGTGTGTGATCTCTGATGTGTGGAAAGATAGGACTTCACTGAAAAACATTTTCCGCACTCAGAACAGGAAAAAGGCTTCTCCCCCGTGTGAGATCTCTGATGTTTGGAAAGATCGGACTTCTGTGAAAAACATTTCCCACACTCAGAACAGGAAAAAGGCTTCTCCCCCGTGTGAGATCTCTGATGTGCGGAAAGGTGGGACTTCTGTGAAAAACATTTTCCGCACTCAGAACAGGAAAAAGACATCTCCCCCGTGTGAGATCTCTGATGTTTGGAAAGATCGGACTTCTGTGAAAAACATTTCCCGCACTCAGGACAGGAATACGGCTTCTCCCTCGTGTGAGATCTCTGATGTGTGGAAAGATGGGACTTATCTGAAAAACATTTCCCGCACTCAGGACAGGAATATGGCTTCTCCCCCGTGTGAGATCTCTGATGTTTTGAAAGATGGGACTTCCGTAAAAAACATTTCCCACACTCAGGACAGGAAAAAGGCTTCTCCCCCGTGTGAGATCTCTGATGTCTGTAAAGATGACACTTATCTGCAAAACATTTCCCGCACTCAGGACAGGAATACGGCTTCTCCCCCGTGTGAGATCTCTGATGTGTGGAAAGATGGGACTTCTCTGCAAAACATTTCCCACACTCAGGACAGGAAAAAGGCTTCTCCCCCGTGTGTGATTTCTGATGTCTGTAGAGATTGGCCTTCTCTGAAAAACATTTCCCACACTCAGGACAGGAATACGGCTTTTCCCCCGTGTGAGATCTCTGATGACTGTAAAGATGACACTTATCTGCAAAACATTTCCCGCACTCAGGACAGGAATACGGCTTCTCCCCCGTGTGAGATCTCTGATGTGTGGAAAGATGGGACTTCTCTGCAAAACATTTCCCACACTCAGGACAGGAAAAAGGCTTCTCCCCCGTGTGTGATTTCTGATGTCTGTAGAGATTGGCCTTCTCTGAAAAACATTTCCCACACTCAGGACAGGAAAAAGGCTTCTCCCCCGTGTGTGATCTCTGATGTGTGGAAAGACTGGACTTCACTGAAAAACATTTCCCGCACTCAGGACAGGAAAAAGGCTTCTCCCCCGTGTGAGATCTCTGATGTATGGAAAGATGGGACTTATATTCAAAACATTTCCCGCACTCAGAACAGGAAAAAGGCTTCTCCCCCGTGTGTAATCTCTGATGTGTGGAAAGACTGGACTTCATTGAAAAACATTTCCCGCACTCAGGACATGGAAACCTCTTATGTGTTGGAAAGACAGCACTGTCCCGCACAGTCTGAGGTTCCTCAGGATAAGAGGAATACGATGGTCCGGCACCGTCCCGCATAGTCTGAGGTTCCTCAGGATAAGAGGAATACGATGGTCCATCTACACTGTGTGGTGCCGGATGGACATTTGAGGTAGTCGGGTTTTCTCCTGGACTATACTGTGTGATGTCCTCATCTTCTACTTTACAGTCTGGAGACAAAGTGAGACAATCCTCTGAGGTTTTCCTCATCTCCCGTCCATCTACTAAAATAGAAATACAAAGATTATTACCAGACATGAGCTGATTGGTTCCCCTAAATCAGGACTCCGCCCACATCAGGCAGCTTTGTCTCTGAGGATCTTACAATTCCCCCCTCAAGGTAACTAGTAAATGGCTCCTCTGATCTCCTACCAGATCATTTCTTTATTCATGGACCTTAGTCAGAGAGTGAGGAAACAACGAGAACTGTCTTTTATAGGAGTGACAGTGATGAGGGGATTATAGGACGAGGGTCAGGAGTATGTAATGTACAACATAGAGTATATAGTGCAGGGGTCAGGAGTATGTAATGTACAACATAGAGAATATAGTGCAGGAGTCAGGAGTATGTAATGTACAACACAGAGTATATAGTGCAGGGGTCAGGAATATGTAATGAACATGTAGCACCCTGGTGTTTAGGAGGGGTGGCTAATAAATTGAGTTCACCAGGTGTTAGTTATCCTTGCTTATTGTTAGGAGATCTACTGATTCCTCTCTAACTTTGGATGGCTGTACCTTTTCTCTACTGTCACTAGGTGGCACTAGATAGACAAGGGTGTAGCAAGGTCGGATTATGAATGCATGGGGTGCCTCAGCCAATTGGCAGGGGTTTCTTTGGTCCCTTGGCCTGCTGGGAGAGCCTATTTGGGGTGAGTCAGGTGATCGGGGTTCTGTGCCACCTGGACAGCTGTCTGGGTGGACGTGTGTTATGTCGCCCCGGTTCTTAGGCCGGAAGCCTGAGGCCTATCCAGGAGCAAGAGAATCAGTGCAGGGTTGGCAGTGCAGGATTGGATTCCAACCGAGAGTAAAGATTCAGCCGAACGGGGAACCAGTTGTGGTCGGAGGTGGAGGGGAAGCTGTCGCCACTAAGGGACCATCCACCTTGTTACCGGAGACTACAGTTAGTAAGCTGGAGCCAGTACCAGAGCAATCTTCTCACCAGCCCCGGGCCAGTGAAGAAGTGGGAAAGCTTCAGAAGGTGCCAAGCCAGGGGCCCAGCAGGATAGCGGGGGTGACGCTTGAGGAATATACAGCGGGTTAGCTGTAGAAGAGCTCAGGAGATTCAGTGGCCACTGAATCTGGAAGTCCAGTGAGTGGGGAGGAGCCTAACCCCTCCCGGTTCAGTTTGCAGCAGAACAAGCGAATGGATCGAAAGTTTGTGTGAACATTCGAACACCGTTAAAGTTTTTGGGGCCCGAACGTGAAAAATCAAAAGTGCCCACAGGCTCTATATACTCTGAACAGCAGTATACAGGCGGTCCCCGTGTTACAAACAAGACAGGGACTGGAGGTTTGTTCTTAAGTTGAATCTGTTTGTAATTTGGAACTGGTACATTTTGGAAGTGTAGCTCCAGCCAAAAAAAAAAAAAATGTTAAGCTTTTTGGGAAACATAGGGAAGGGTTATCACCCCTGTAACATTTGTTTTGCTGTCTGTGCCCCGTGTTCAGAAGATTTCACCTCACTTTCTGTCCCAATGACAATTGGATTTAGAAAATTTGGGGTTATTAGGGAAACAAGGATTGGTGATAAAGCATCAGTGGAGAGGAGACACCTTTTTCCCATATTAACTCTTACAGGAGAGAATTTCCCTTCCTAGGGGGAGATTTCCTCTCACTTCCTGTTGTCTCCCTCCGTTTGTAAGTAGGAGTCGTTTGTAAGTCGGATGTTTGAAAGTAGGGGAAAATTGTGCCTTAGGTGTTGGTGGTACCAGAACACTGTAAGCCCTCACCCGTTACTCTTGGTGGGTGCAGGAACGGGCCCTGCTGTGAAATATTAGATCAAAAATTGTAATTAACAGGGGCAGAAAAATTGGGCCTTAGGCGGTGGTGGTAGTGCCCTGAAACAAAAATATTCTTAGAAGCTATCAACATGAACATTGAGAAGGAATAGGATAGTCACTCAGCATAATAGCATAGTCACTCAGCATAGGCAGTCTTCAAGGGATCCCACATCCATAGAAAAATCAATTGGTTACATCAGCATCAGGTGCTTGGTAGCTGGTGATCCAAGACTGATTCATTTTTATGAAGGTGAGCCGATCAACAGAGTCTGTGGACAGGCGCACTCTGTGATCGGTTACAAAGCCTCCAGCAGCACTGAATGTGCGTTGGATGCAGGACAGGCCAGTAGCTCAATTGCATATTGTGCAAGCTCTGGCTCAGCTGCGATTCCCCTGTTTTTAAACGAATTAGACAACGTTGTCTTAGATGGATTGGTTTACACAAATAAAAAATATCTGTCACCCCTTTTTGATGAACTATTGATGTGTGTTTTTCTATGATTAAAGTTCATTGTACCATCCATAGTGGTCTGTTTTTGTCTACTTTGAGAGAACTTTATTTTCTCACTTTTTTGCTAGATTTTTCTAGGCCAACAGAACTGCATTGACATAGTATTCTATGTGACTGAGACTTGGATAGATGCACTGAACTATATGTAGATTCATATATACTACCTCTTTGTAAGGTATTTATAATCGGTTGATCCAGGCATTACTCCATATTTTTCACTCTGTCAAACAAGGCCAAGACATTGCCTTCCACACGCTGGTAGAGAGCCGGAACGGTCTTCCATGAAAAGAAATGGAGTTTGGGAACCTGCAACTGGGGTACCGCACATTCCACAAATTCACAAAAGGGGGCAGAGTCTACCAGCTGAAAAGGCAGCAGTTGCAGTGCTAGCAATTTAGCCAAGCTAGCATTCAGACGCTGAGCATGTGGATGGCTGGGACCATATTTCTTTCTACAATATAGCAACAGGGGTAGGGAAATTTGCCTGCTACAATCGGATGTTGGGACACCTAATTCTACACCTTCATTCCTCTCAGTGCAGGTTTCTGAGAGGACTGAGGGTATAGTGGGGTTGGAGATCCCAGCTGATAAGGAGCAAGGAGAGGTCCGCCTTCTTCTTTCATGTGGGTCTTTTAGGTACGCTTGCCAACAGACTGCATGGGAGGTCGTCATATGTCTGGTCAAGCATGTGGTGCCCAAGCGGTTGCTGTTTTGGCCACGCTTGATACGCTTCAGACATAATGTTGCAAACAGCAACGGTGCGATCTGTTGCACATGTGTCAAAAAAGGCCCACACCAAAGAACTTTTCAAAATACGCGGAGAGTCAGCAGCGCCCTGCACATGCTTAGCTCTGCAGTGTGATGCAATATGGTGTGCTGCCCTTAAGCTGCCCCCTGGAGGGCATTCTGCCTCATTCGAGATGTTCCTCCTCCTCCTCTCTTCTATCAGGCACCCAAGTAGAGTCAGTGACCCCATCATCCTCTCCCTCCTCCTCACTGGAGCAAACTTGGCAGTATGCTACAGCCGGGGGAACATGACTGCCAGTTTCTTGTCCTTCTTGGGCACCCCCTCTCTCTAGGCTCACGTTACTCCCTTCCTCAACCTGGGTCCCATCATCAGAGCCTTCAAAACGCTGCTCATTCTCCTGCAGCATGTACCCGACACTGTGGTCGAACAGTTCGGGGGACTCCTCTGTGCACGATGGTGGGGCTAGGGAAGGATTGACTGATGACATGGAGCCGATGGAATAGGCCGCTGTGGCAGCTGCATTGGCAGGCAAACTACTCTGAGCCGGGGTGACAGAGGATAAGGACGGCTTTGTTATCCACTCCACCAACTCTTCTGCATGTTGTGGCTCAACGCCGAAAGAAAGGGATAGGCTTGGCTAGACTGGATGCAGTGGATATTATATATATATATATATATATATATATAATTTATTGGACTGCAGCTCACTGAATCACCTGCCTGCCTGAAAGTATATTAGAAAAAGTACACCAGGAATGGCCTGCAGTCAGATCTAGCTACACTGGATGCAGTGGATATATATATATATATATATATATATATATATATATATATATATATATTAAATGCACTGCAGCGAACTGAATCGCCTGCCTGCTTAATCTAAATGACACTCTGTCTCTGTCCACGCCAACAACACACTACACAGGGCCGACGTGCATGCGGCCTTATATAGTGTGGGGCGTGGACTTAGTCCCCCTGAGCCATGATTGGCCAAAGGCACCCTGCCTTTGGCCAATTATGGCTCTCTTTGCTGACAGCGCTGGGATTGGCCAAAGTATGCGGGTCATAGTGCATGCTTTGGCCAATCATCGATCTCGCAGTGCATTATGGTGCCTGACGCGGCGCTCGAATTTGGCGCGAACGCCCCATAATGTTCGTCTTTCGATGAACGGGCGAACAGCCGATGTTTGAGTGGAACTCATGTTCGACCCGAACATAAAGCTTATCCCTACTAGTGAGAGACCGGGAGCTCAGGGAGAGAAGATCTGCAGTGAGAGACTGTGTGAGAAGAAGAGAACTATTCTGTGTCACCAAGAGTTATGTAGAACTAGCGTTAGTGACTGTAACAAGATTTGTTACCATAGGAGACAGCAGTCCTACCTATACAGAAGTGATGTCCGGCTGGAGGCCTTCCACTGTATAGCAGTCTACCTATAGAAGTCTCGGAGTCTGCCAATTGTCATTACATCTACTGAAATGTGTCCTGGCCCTAAACCGGCTCTCCAACCGTTCTTGTTCAGAGATAATTAAGAGTATGTAATGTACAACATAGAGTATATAGTGCAGGGGTCAGCAGTATGTAATGTACAACATAGAGTATATCATGCAGGGGTCAGGAGTATGTAATGTACAATAGGGATGAGCTGAACACCCCCCTGTTCGGTTCGCACCAGAACCTTCGAATGGACCGAACGTTCGCGCAAACATTTAGAACCCCTTTGACGTCTATGGGACTCGAACGTTCGAATTCAAAAGTGCTCATTTTAAAGCCTAATATGCAAGTTATTGTCGTAAAACGTCTTTGAGAACCCAGTCTTGCCTCAGGGAACATGTATCAATGGAAAAAAAGTTTTAAAAACAGTCGTTTTTTCAGGAGCAGTGATTTTAATGATGCTTAAATAAATAAAAATAAAAAAATAAAAAATTCTTTTAAATATCGTACCTGCTGGGTGTCTATAGTATGTCTGTGATAACGTCTTTAAATAGCACAATCACCTGCCTGCCAGTAAATTAGGAAGAACTGATCTAGCTAAACTATACAGTGTATAAATATATGTACAACACCTGGGATGTATATATATCCTCTACACCAGGGGTCCTCAAACTTTTTAAACAGGGGGCCGGTTCACTGTCCCTCAGACCGTTAGAGGGCCGGACTATAAAAAAACTATGAACAATTTCCTATGCACACTGCACATATGTTATTTTGAAGTGAAAAAAACAAAATGGGAACAAATGCAACCCTCCCCCTTCATCATTATAAGCCCCCCCTCACAATCATTAATTGCAAACCGATCATGATCATTGCAAGCCCCCCCACCTCACCATCATCATCATCATCCCCTCATTGCAAGCCCCCCTCGCCATCATCATTGTAAGCCCCTCATTGCAACCCCCCACAATCATTAATTGCAAGCCGATCAAGAACATTGCAAGCTCTCCAATCATCATTACATCATCAGCCCCCCACCATCATCATCATCATCATCAGCCCCACCATCATTAATTACATCACCATCAGCCCCCCTCACCATCATCATCATCATCATCATCAGCCCCCCCCCCCACCATCATCATCATTACAAAATCATCAGCCCCACCATCATCATCATCATTAAAAAATCATCAGCTCCATCATCATCATGATTACAAAATCATCAGCTCCACCATCATCATTAAAAAATCACGCGGGCCGTAGTTTGAGGACCCCTGGTTTAAACCCCCCCCCCCCCACCACCATCATTATCGTAAGCCAGCCCCCCCCCCTTCATCATCATTAAAAAATCATCCGCTCCCCTCACCATCGTAAGTCCAGGCCCCGCCCACCGTCATCATCATCATCATTAAAAACCCATCAGCTCCCCTCACCATCGCAAGCCAGCCCCCACCATCATCATTAAAAAAATCTTTAGCTCCCCTCACCATCGCAAGCCAGCCCCACCCCCCACCATCATCATCCTTATTAAAATAATCTTTAGCTCCCCTCACAATCCAGCCACCCCCCCCCCCATCATCATCATCATCATTAAAATAATCTTTAGCTCCCCTCACAATCCACCCCCCCCCCCCATCATCATCATTAAAATAATCTTTAGCTCCCCTCACAATCCAGCCACCCCCCCCCCCCATCATCATCATCATCATTAAAATAATCTTTAGCTCCCCTCACAATCCAGCCACCCCCCCCCCCATCATCATCATTAAAATAATCTTTAGCTCCCCTCACAATCCAGCCACCCCCCCCCCCCCATCATCATCATCCTTATTAAAATAATCTTTAGCTCCCCTCACAATCCAGCCACCCCCCCCCCCCATCATCATCATCATCATTAAAATAATCTTTAGCTCCCCTCACAATCCAGCCACCCCCCCCCCCCATCATCATCATTAAAATAATCTTTAGCTCCCCTCACAATCCACCCCCCCCCCCCCATCATCATCATTAAAATAATCTTTAGCTCCCCTCACAATCCAGCCACCCCCCCCATCATCATCATCATCATTAAAATAATCTTTAGCTCCCCTCACAATCCAGCCACCCCCCCCATCATCATCATCATCATTAAAATAATCTTTAGCTCCCCTCACAATCCAGCCACCCCCCCCATCATCATCATTAAAATAATCTTGAGCTCCCCTCACAATCCACCCCCCCCCATCATCATCATCATCATTAAAATAATCTTTAGCTCACCTCACAATATAGCCACCCCCCCCCCATCATCATCATTAAAAAATAAACTTTAGCTCCCCTCACAATCGCAAGCCAGCCCCCCCCCATGTAAGCCCCTCACAGCCTCCTTACTGTTTTGTGCTGTGTCAGTCTGGCTGTCACGATGCTCCCCCACTGTAACAGTTCTGGCACGCTGTTAAATGTCCCGCCCTCCTCCTCCTCCTAGACCAGCTTGTGTGACAGACAGCACACTGGCTCTATCACACAAGCTAGTCTTCTAGGAAGAGGAGGGCGGGACATTTAACACAGCGCGCCGGAACTGTTAACGCTGTGTTTCACGGAGATCTCCGTGACACAGCGGGATTGCTGTGTAACCGGCCGGCATTGCCTGTCAGGGACGGGCGGGCCGGTTTAAAGTCCTCCGCGGGCCGCATGTGGCCCGCGGGCCGTAGTTTGAGGACCCCTGCTCTACACACTGTGGGCCAAATTCTCAAAAAAGCTGCCTAACTTAACTTTCAGCAGTTAAGTTACACAGGCGTTAAATTTCTACCTAAGTGCCCGATCCACAAAGCACTTACCTAGAAATTACACGCCGTGTAACCTAAGTGCCTCCGTCACAAGGCGGTCGTCTGCTCGAGGGGGCGATTTCTATTCAAATGAGGCGCGCTCCCGCGCCGGACGTTCGGCGCATGCGTGTGACGTCATTTTTCCCGACGTGCATCGCGCGAACGTACTTTACGCCGGGCTTTGTGGATCGCGACGGGACAATAAAGTTGCGTCGGAAAAAAAAAAAAATACGTGCCGGGAAAAAAAATTCTAAATTTAAAAAAAAAAGCCGCGATCGAAAAAAAGGTTTGTTTTTACAAGGTCTAAACAGTTTAGGCCTTGTAAAAGCAACCCTAATTTTACGTATGCAAAACGTAACTTACGCAGAAAACACAAAGCTAAAAAGCTTTGTGGATCTACTTAAGTACTCATTTGCATACGCAAAGCGGCATTTCGACTCGAAATGCCCCCAGCGGCGGATGCGGTACTGCATCCTAAAATCCGACAGTGTAAGTCCCTTACACATGTCGGATCTTCTGCCTATCTTTGGAAAAATCCTGCTGAGGATCATTTCCAAAGATAGGCACAGGGATACGCAGGCTGAACAGCAGTTCCGCCTGCGTATCTCCTTTGAAGATTTGGCCCTGTAACTTTAACTGACTAGCATGCCTGCTCTATCTACAAAAAAATACACTCTCTCTGTTCCCTGTTAACTGCCGCAACACACTACACAAGGCCGCCCTGCAGGCGACCTTTTATAGTGTGGGGAGTGTACTAAACCCCCTGAGCCATAATTGGCCAAAGCCACCCTGGCTTTGGCCAATTATGGCTCTCCTTTTTTTGTGCGCTGTGATTGGCCAAGCATGCGTGTCATAGTGCATGCTTGGCCAATCATCAGCCAGCGATGGCACAGTGAATTATGGTCTGTGAAACGTAACTCGAATTTGGCGCGAACGACCCGTTTTGTTTGTATTTTGACGAACAATCGAACATATGATGTTTGAGTCAAACAGGAGTTTGACTCGAATACGAAGCTCATCCCTAATGTACAACATAGAGTATATAGTGCAGGGGTCAGGAGTATGTAATGTACAACATAGAGTATATAGTGCAGGGGTCAGGAGTATGCAATGTACAACATAGAGTATATAGTGCAGGGGTCAGGAGTATGTAATGTACAACATAGAGTATATAGTGCAGGGGTCAGGACTCATGATATTGGTATTTAGTAATCAGTGGTGGATGAAATGATTACTGGAGACAAGTTGGAGAGATTTCACACCGCTGCCTCCCATCTCCTGAGACTGCACTCAGTGACTTGGGTCTGAGACTATACAGACATATCCCTCCACCCGGCACAGCCAGCTAATAACAGAGCAAGTAACCCGGGAGAATTGTTCTGTCAGAGATCTCACTAGACCCGGGCATGGGGCAGAAGACCCAAGGTACATACCTCAGGTGTCTAGGTCAAGCAAACCCTATGGTGAAAATCTACATTTTGCTGCCAGCTGAACCCCAGAATCTCCATAAATCCAGTCTAGAGACATAAATTGTGTCTGCAGCACAGAGAAGGAAGATTATCCGAGAGAAATACAGGAATACAGGACGGGGAACACAGCTCAGGAAAGTGACCAGGGGATTACAGGCTGATATCACCCAGTCCCGCCCTACTCTGGACCAATCAGTGAGCAGTATGGGTGGAGGAATGGATTTAGTGTTAATGACCCACCTGTGCTGATCTCTGTAGGAGTGTCCTCCTCTATAAATGTCCCCGTTATTCCATCCTCCTCCATAGACTGCTGATCATCCCTCACATACGTCTCTTCTTCTTCTGATTTCACCTCAAATTCTATATCGATTGGATCTCCACTCTAAACCAAGAGAATGAGAGAGAATATCATCTGTAAGATATAAACTTACATACAAAATCCACACATCATCTCCACCAGTCCATGTTCTAGATGCTCCGTCCCACCGACCTTGTAACAGTGGGGTATGGTGTGACCTTCCTGTGTGGAATCCCGGCAATACAGAGGACGGGGACATCTCTCTGGTGGGTTCCTAGTATTAGATGGCTCCATCATATCCTTGTGTCCTTCTGAAAACTCCTCCATCACTCCAAACTCCTCATCCTCCTCTTTATACTCTTCTTTAACATCAATATTATCATCCCCGAGGTTTCCACTCTGAATATATAATAAAACATTCATTATAATAAACATGTTTGTGTATAAATCATAACCACCAATAATTGTTCCTCATCTACCTGATGATGGTGGGGGATGGTGTGTTCTTCCTCCATCACCCCATCCTCCTCATCCTCCTCTTTTATCTCTTCTTTAACCTCAACTTTAGAATCTCTCAGGTTTCCACTCTGAATAGAGAATAAAAATGACATCAATGGTAACAATGCAGATAATGTACAGATCCTAATGATACTATCAGTGATTGTTCCTCATCTACCTGATGATGGTGGGGGATGGTGTGACCTTCCTGTGTGGAATCCCGGGAATACAGAGGACGGGGACATCTCTCTGGTGGGTTCCCATTACTGGATCCATCTGTAGGAAACACACACACTGACTGAATACATTGTTTCTATGTGTTTATCAGATGATGGGGGATCTAGGTGAGCCTCCGTACTGCTCTCTCCTTTACAATAAAGTCTCCTCTTACCCGGTGATGTGAGGGGCGGCTGATTGTCCATCATGACGTCCTTGTAGAGATCCTTGTGTCCTTCTAAATACTCCTACATAGGGAAATAGACAGTGACATCACCTGATACTTACAAAGATAAAGTCATCATCCAGACACATCCCTTGTGTTGAACCTTCACAGACATCAGGAATAGTTATTTCCTCCCCCATAAAGATTATAAAATCAAACACAAGTATCATAAGTCCACCTCTAACTAAAACCCCCAACCCGTATTATCGTATAATCTGTTAGTATAAACTGAAATGAGGAGAATGTTCCGGCCTTGTAAGTGGGGGAATGTTCTGACCCTGAAGGGGTTAATCTAGGTCTCCACACTATATATGTGTGTATCATCATCTGCTGGAGATAAAAGAGGTCACAGTGACTATGGAGGAAGAGGACGGACATGACGGGGTTACTGGGTGTAAATAGAAGATAAGATCTTATTACCTCCTCTGCTGCCGATTCCAAAGATGTCTCCTCGCTACTTTCTCCCGACTCACCTCTCACCCGGAACTTCCTGTCTGTCCCTGACATCATTTCCTGTCTTCCATAGAGACTTCTTCTCTCTATGGTAGAAGTGAGATCACCATCTTGTGGAGATCAGAGGAACTGCAGCCCAGAGAAACATCTCATAGGTGTCCTTTTATGAAAGTGCGGTAAAATACCGCTATTCAGTTCTCAGGCATTCTCAGGGGAGATCGCTCTCCTCTGAGTGCCTGTTTATGAAGCTTTGTAGATCGATTCTCATGTTGAGATGAGGAGCGATCTACAAACGGCCGGAAACTCCTGAGAACTGCTTCTCTCACTGTAATCTCGCGTGATGTAGCGGGATTACAGTATGAGGAAGTGAAAAATACAGAAAAAGTTGAACACGAATCAGCACACATTATACACCACATATTAATAAAATAATAAAGTTACATTCCCACCAAACAATATACATTAACCGAATTATTAAAAAACATTGTTTTTATCAATATTTAAAGCTCATACATGTGCCTATTTACATGTGAATGGTGTATAGGAAATGAATGGAATCCCACATATGTAGCTATACACCATTCATATCAATGAAAAGTACATTTATAATCATTACATTTTAATAAAGTATAAAAATATAAACCCCGTATAACTGTAATAGAACAGTCCATGGGTAAAACCATATTTTAGGGTTTACAATTTTTTTTTACTAATAAATAAAAAATTATATAAAAATGACTTTAATAGCATTTTAACATTTTAATGCAGGTAGACGAAAATATATATATATATATATACAGTGTATATATATATATATATATATATATATATATATATATATATATATATATATATATATATATATATATATATATATATATATATATATATATGTGTGTGTGTGTGTGTGTATTATATATCTATAGATATATATATATATATATATATATATACACACAGAAATAAACACACACACACATATATATATGCTATATGATGATGTATAAGTACATATATATATTGTGACAGGAAGTCAGGTAAATCTGTGGGTGTTGTCACAGACGGGACATACATTTCTGCCTTGTTTAGACAATATACCAATTATTATCAGGTGTCGGCTGCAGAAGTAGCCAGAAAGGTTTAAGGGCGTTGGAAAACTTCAGCTGTTCAGAATGAGGCAATTAAGACCTCTATAAGTAATCCAGAGGATTACTACTGATTGCTGCATCCTGAGGCCTCGTACACACGGCCGAGGAACTCGACGTGCCAAACACATCGAGTTCCTCGGCGAGTTCAGCCCTGAAGCCGCCGAGGAGCTCGGCGGGCCGAGTTCTCCCATAGAACAACGAGAAAATAGAGAACATGTTCTCTATTTTCTCGACGGCTCCATCGGGCCGAAAGTGTACAGACGACAGAGTTTCTCGGCAGAATCCGGCTCTGACCGAGTTTCTCGCTGAATTCTGCCGAGAAACTCTGTCGTGTGTACGAGGCCTGAGGCTTTTTGAGTGAAGGAGAACAGTAGCTGAAAAGACTTCTGAAGAGGTGAGGTGGTGTTGATTTTTCTGTGTGATAAAATCAAAAAGACTATTGTTTTCTGCTGACCAGCAGTGTCTTCCCAGCACTAGGCTGTGCCAGACTCCATAGATAGGTTCCTGTGTGGTGAAGGTAGACGCCCCAAGTGGCCAGGGTTTATTTTATGTTTGATTTTGTTTATGCTGTTTGGATGCTTGCACTTGTTTCCAGCAAGATGGAAGAATAAACCGTCTTCGGCTGCTTCTCTGTATAGTTCAGTGTGTAGTGAACCCATCCAGGGGGTCACACACCCCCGCTACTGAGCTAACCCCTTACACACGGTGGAATGCCATGAGCAGTTAAAGTAAACCCAAAATGGAGGAGATACTGAAACAGCTGGCTATAGCAAATGCAAATTAACAGCAGACAAATGCAGGTTTGCAGCGGAGCCTTGCAGCTCAACAACAGGCTCACGCAGCTCAACAACAGGCTCACCAAGAGAGCATGGCAGCTTAACAACAGGCTCACGCAGCTCAACAACAGGCTTACGCAGCTCAACAACAGGTTCACCAAGAGAGCATTGCAGCTCAACAACAGGCTCACCAAGATAGCATTGCAGCTCACCGAGAGAGCATTGCAGCTCAACAACAGGCTCACCAAGAGAGCATTGCAGCTCAACAACAGGCTCACCAAGAGAGCATGGCAGCTCAACAACAGGTTCACCAAGAGAGCCTTGCAGCTCACCGAGAGAGCATTGCAGCTCAACAACAGGCTCACCAAGAGAGCATTGCAGCTCAACAACAGGCTCACCAAGAGAGCATTGCAGCTCAACAACAGGTTCACCAAGAGAGCCTTGCAGCTCACCGAGAGAGCATTGCAGGCTTGGAACAGAGACACCAGCAGCAAATGGAGGCCATCGTGACACAGCTTCAGAGACAGCAGACCGAGGTTGGGAGTCAGGCCAGTAACATACCGACTTTTCGGGTAAGACACTTATTGCCAAAGATGATTGCAGATGAGGACCCTGAGATGTTTCTGACCACGTTTGAGAGAACAGCGGAAAAAGAGAGTTGGCCTAAAGACCAGTGGGCTGGACTAGTGGCCCCCCTATTATCTGGAGAAGCCCAAACGGCATATTTTGATTTGGAGCTTGTAGATGCAAAAAACTATGTTCGATTAAAAGAGGAAATATTGGCACGTTTTGGTGTAACCCTGGATGTCCGTGCTCAGCGGCTCCACAATTGGAGTTATCGGCTGAGGAAGCCACCTCGGTCGCAGATGTATGACCTCATCCATTTGGCTAAGAAATGGCTGCAGCCAGAAACTCTGTCCGGACCAAAAATTTGGAGCGAGTAGTCATGGACAAATTTCTTAGGTCTCTTCCTAACACCCTGCAGAAATGGGTGAACCATGGTGGTCCGGAAACCGCAGACAAACTTGTAGACCTGGTCGAAAGGTACCTAACAACAGAGAATTTGTCCTCTTCCACCAGAGACGCACAGACTTTTCACCCCAAGACCAGACCCTCCCCACCTATAGGTAAGACTGCATCAAGGGATGGGGGTGGAGAGAGGGACCAAGGAGCAACTAGAGGAATTATCAAAACTACTGCTAATGTTTGGCGAGAACGGCCTGGAAGACCCATCCCACAGGAGAGGACCAGAAGGTTGATTTGTTACCATTGCCGGGAAGAGGGACATGTAGCAGCGGTTTGCCCAGTGGGTGATGAACCCATGCAGTGTGACTTTCTGACAGAGAGACGACAGTCCCTTTTTGCAGCCACATGCACTGCAGTAAAGGGAAATGAGAAACCTTTATATAGAATGCGCTTAGATGGTAAAAATGTTGTGGTATTGTTGGATTCAGGTAGCCTGGTCACCTTAGTGAAAAGTGATCTAGTGGTGGGAAAAACCTTACATCCGAGGAAAATGGCTGTAGTTTGTGTACATGGGGACACTCGAGAATATCCGGTGACTACGGTTTCCTTTGAAACCTCCCTCGGTAACTTGTGTCACCAGGTGGGTTTAGTTCCCAAACTGCCACATGACGCCATTGTGGGAAGGGATTTCCCAAAATTCTGGGAACTCTGGGACTACCCAGATTCCCCAGTAGGTGGTTCTTCTGAGCCTGAACCATCTACTCCAGAAACCTATGACTGTGAGGATTCTCCTGAGTTTCCATTCTCAGTCTTAGCAGGGGAAACACCAGTCCCTAGGGAGGAGCCTGCTACCTCAGAAGAGGAACAGCGGCCGATAGGGTTTTATGATCTCGAGGTGCGCAGAGAAAATGTTGTCACTGAGCAATTGAGGGACCCCACATTGCTAAGAGCCCGGGAGAATGTAGTGAAGATAGATGGGCAGTTAGTTAACCCTGACGAGAGGGTTGCCCTCCCTTACTTCATTATTGAAAGGGACCTGTTATATCGAGTGTCACAGAGGATAGAGGACACCATTGAGCAACTGGTAGTGCCTAAACCGTACCACAAGATGGTTTTGGAACTGGCCCATGGGCACATTCTTGGGGGACATTTGGGAGCAGAAAAAACCCGGGAGAGGATCACCCAGAGGTTTTATTGGCCTGGGATCACGAAGGAAATGGAATTGTACTGCTCTTCCTGTCCAGTGTGTCAGATTACTGCACCCATGCCACATTTCCGCAGTCCGTTGGTACCCCTGCCCATTATCGAGGTCCCTTTTGAGAGGATCGCCATGGACCTGGTTGGCCCCTTACGGAAGTCCACTAGAGGGCACCAGCACATCTTGGTAATAATGGACTATGCCACCCGTTACCCAGAAGCGATTCCTCTCCGAAACACCTCTGCTAAAACCATTGCCAAAGAGTTGTTTCAGGTTTTCAGCCGTGTGGGTCTTCCTAAGGAAGTCCTAACTGACCAAGGCCCCCCCGTTTATGTCTAGGGTGACCAAAGAACTTTGTAAACTCCTGAAAGTGACCCAATTACGTACATCAGTATATCACCCTCAGACAGACGGGTTAGTGGAAAGGTTTAATAAAACCTTAAAACAAATGTTGAGGAAGGTGGTGGATAAAGACGAAAAGAATTGGGATTATCTGCTCCCTTATCTGATGTTTGCCATTAAAGAGGTTCCCCAATCGTCCACAGGGTTCTCTCCGTTTGAGCTACTGTATGGGAGGCACCCCCGGGGCCTACTGGACATTGCCAGGGAAACATGGGAGAGTGAGAGTTCCCCTCATCGAAGTGTGATTGAACATGTAGCCCAAATGCAAGACAGAATTGCCCAAGTGATGCCGATTGTGAAGGAACATTTAGCCCAAGCCCAATTGGCTCAACAAAGGATTTACAATTGTGGGGCCCAGGTCTGTTCCTTTGCACCTAGTGATAGGGTGTTGGCGTTGGTCCCCACGGTCGAAAGTAAATTCCTAGCCAAATGGCAGGGCCCCTATGAAGTGTTGGAGAAAATGGGGGTGGTGAATTATAAAATTAGCCAACCGGGAAGATGAAAACCTGAGCAGCTCTATCACGTGAACTTGCTGAAACCATGGAAGGATAGAGAGTCCTTGGTCGCTACGACTACCCGATTTTCTGCTCCATTTAACCTGGCTGTCCCTGAAGTTGGGATAGTGGAGACTCTATCCAAAACTCAGCAACAGGAGGTTAAAGAATTTGTGCTCCGTAATAAGGAGAAGTTTTCAGACCTGCCAGGTTGGGTCTCTGGAGTTGAACATGACATTATCACCACACCAGGGGATAAGGTCAAGTTGAAGCCTTATAGAATTCCAGAAGCCCGGCGAGAGGAAATTCACGAGGAAGTAAAAAAAAATGCTTAAACTGGGGGTGATAGAGAGTCAAATAGCGATTGGTCCAGTCCCATTGTCTTAGTGCCCAAACCAGATGGAAGTTGGCGGTTTTGTAAAGATTTTCGCCACCTGAATAAAATCACTAAGTTTGACACCTATCCCATGCCCGCATAGATGAACTGATTGATCGCCTAGGCACTGCCCGGTACATGACAACGTTAGACCTGACCAAGGGTTATTGGCAAATTCCTCTCTCGAAGTCGGCCAGCGAAAAAACAGCATTTGTAACTCCAGACAAATCTTTCCAATATCGGAGGATGCCTTTTGGGTTACAGAATGCTCCCGCCACATTCCAACGCACCATGGATAAGACCCTTCAGCCTCATCGAGCCTATGCTGCTGCATACCTCGATGATGTTGTCATCCACAGTGAGGATTGGGAATCACACTTGCCAAAAGTTCAGGCTGTGTTGGATTCCATCTGGAAAGCCGGGTTTACAGCCAATCCAAAAAAACGTACCCTTGGGCTAGAAGAGGCGAAGTATCTGGGGTATACCTTTGGAAGAGGTCTAATCAAGCCCCAAATAAAAGTTGAGGCTATTCAGGATTGGCCATGTCCCACCAACAAGAAACAGGTTTGTGCATTTTTGAGGATCGCGGGCTACTATCGCCGCTTTATCCCCCATTTTGCCTCACAGGCTGTTCCCCTGACCAATTTGGCCAAAGGGAAGGAGTCTGTAATGACCAAATGGACTCCCGAAGCAGAAACAGCTTTTCAGGCTTTAAAGCAGGCCTTATTTAGTCAGCCAGTTTTAAATTCGCCTGATTTTTCACGGGACTTTGTGGTTCAGACAGATGCGTCAAATGTGGGCTTAGGAGCTGTACTGTCTCAGATTATCAAGGGGGAGGAACACCCTGTTATGTACCTCAGCCGAAAGTTGAAGGCCCATGAGGAAAATTATGCCACCATTGAGAAAGAGTGTTTGGCGGTGAAATGGGCTTTGGATTCTCTCTGATTCTACCTCGTGGGCAGACAGTTTGAACTGGTGACGGATCATGCCTCATTGAAGTGGATGGCACAGAACAAAGAGACCAATATGAGAATAAATAGGTGGTTCCTGGCCCTCCAGGAATTTATTTTTGTGGTAAAGCATCGCCCGGTGTTAAAATGGGGAATGCAGATGGGTTGTCCCGAGTGCATGTGTGCCTGGCAACCTGTGTCCCAACCCTAGGGTTGAAACAAGAGGGGGGGGTATGTGACAGGAAGTCAGGTAAATCTGTGGGTGTTGTCACAGACGGGAGATACATTTCTGCCTTGTTTAGACGGTACACCAATTATTATCGGGTGTCGGCTGCAGAAGTAGCCAGAAAGGTTTAAGGGCATTGGAAAACTTCAGCTGTTCAGAATGAGGCAATTAAGGCCTCTATAAGTAATCCAGAGGATTACTACTAATTGCTGCATCCTGAGGCTTTCTGAGTGAAGGAAAGCAGTGAGCTGAAAAGACTTCTGAAGAGGTGAGGTTCTGTTGATTTTTCTGTGTGATAAAAATCAAAAAAAGACTATGGGCCAGATTCAGATACGTTATCATATCTATCGGCGGGCGTAGCATATCTCAGATACACTACGCCGCCGTAACTTAGGGCGCAAGTTCCGTATTCAGAAAGAACTTGCGCCCTAAGTTACGGCGGCGTAGTGTAAATGTGTCGGCGTAAGGCCGCCTAATTCAAATTTGGCTGGTAGTGGGCGTGTTGTACGTTAATCTGTCATGACCCCATGTAATTGACGCTGTTTTCGAACGGCGCATGCGCCGTCCTTGGACGTATCCGAGTGCGCATGCTCGAAATCACGTCGCAAATAGTCAATGCTTTCGACGTGAACGTAACTTACGCAAAGCCATATTCGCGAACGTTTTACGCAAACAACGTAAACGATGGAAAATTCGACGCTGTCCCGACATCAATACTTAACATTGCGTACGCCTCATATAGCAGGGGTAACTTTACGCCGGAACGACGCATATAGATACGCCGGGCGCAAATACGTTTGTGAATTGGCGTATCTATCTAATTTGCATATTATACTCATAAATCTACGGAAGCGCCACCTAGCGGCCAGTGTAAATATGCAACTATGATACGACGGACTAAGAGACTTACGTCGGTCATATCTTAGCAAAATTCTGGCGTATCTTGCTTTCTGAATACAGAAAAAAGATACGCCGGCGCATCCTAGAAGTTACGCGGCGTATCAACAGATACGTCGACGTAACTTCTTTCTGAATCTGGTCTAATTTGTTTTCCTGCTGTATGACCAGCAGTAGGCTGTGCCAGACTCCATAGATAGGTTCCTGTGTGGTGAAGGTAGACGCCCCAAGTGGCCAGGGCGTCTGGCCACAGCTGTGTTTTTGCACACTAATTGACACATTATTTGTATCCAATTATCACCCAGACTTTCTGCACACCGCAGAGGGTTCACTTTTTCAACCCCTTAATTGGTGGGTCTTTATTGGCGCTACACTTTAATTCTATAATTTTTACAACTGTCCTCTTGTTGTGTTGGCAGCCTAAAGTTTTGTTTTTTAGTTTTGCGCAATTTTTTATATGATTACTACTGATTGATGCATCCTGAGGCTTTTTGAGTGAAGGAGAGCAGTGAGCTGAAAAGTCTTCTGAAGAGGTGAGGTGGTGTTGAATTTTCTGTGTGATGAAATCAAAGAGACTATTGTTTTTCTGCTGTATGACCAGTGTCTTCCCAGCACTAGGCTGTGCCAGACTCCATAGGTAGGTTCCTGTGTGGTGAAGATAGACGCCCCAAGTGGCCAGGGTTTATTTTATGTTTGATTTTGTTTATGCTGTTTGGATGCTTGCACTTGTTTCCAGCAAGATGGAAGAATGAACCCAAATCTTTGTTTTCAGCCGTCTTCGGCTGCCTGTCTGTATAAATTCAGTGTGTGGTGAACCCATCCAGGGGGTCACACCCCCCGCTACCGAGCTAACCCCTTACAATATATATACATACACTATAAATTCCTAACCTGCTTATTTTGGGGTGTATTGGGGGAAAGATGGGATCTGACTGTATAGCTGCTTGTGTGTGAAGCATGGAAGACAAAAGACTTCCTTCTTCCTCCACAATACTCAGCCAGCTTCGGCTTCTCTCTCTGATTCTCCACCTCTGAGATGGTGAATCAGAAAGTGAGAATTCTGTCACAGATCGCCAGTGAGGTGCTGAGATCGCACCTTCATAAACTGCTTTCCGTTTCTGTGACAGTCAGTTACAGAGTCTCACTGTGCTGAGATAATCGGTGGAGAGAACATGTTCTCCGCTGATTACGGGGGAAGCGGCCGCACATGTCGTCACCCGCCGCCGCCGCCGCTACACAGCCCATCAGGGAATTTTTATATGCTGCTTTACATTCGCCTTTTGATCTATTAACATTCTCTGTGGAGTGTTGATTAACCCCTTGGAGGATTCCTTGTGATGATTTGATCTGTGGCAATTGTTTCTGCTTTGCATGACTTCCTGTTAGTTCAGGGGTCTATGCTGGAGGTGAGAGTACCTAGTGAGACTTCTGGTGGAGGGATTGTCACGTTATTGTGAATCTTCAGCACTGGTGGATGTTTCATATGGACTCATTCTTTCACTTGCTACTTGCTTAATTATTTTTTTATTTTTATTTTCAAATCTCTGTATTAATTTTTTCCGAAAACATTCCATACAAAATAGAACCATACATATACATTTACATTCCCCCATTTACATTCATCTGCTCTCCTCTAGAGCCTCCATACAATTCAATTCGTCCCTTTCACCTGACTCAAATACCTTTACCCCCTCCTCTCTCCCTTCATTTAATGGTGTGGTTAACCTCCCCTTATTCCCCATTTATCCTGATGCTGTCATGGAGTTCTCTATCCAGCTTGCCCATACTCTCTCATATTTCTCCCCATGTCCTCTATTCCGATATGCCTCTCTATACATTGGCAAATTACTGTTTACCAAGTTTTTCCAGTGTACTACCGAGGGAGCTTCTGTCTTTTTCCAGTTTAGCACTATTGTCTTTCTAGCATAGAACAATAGTAGACCTATCTGTGTCCTCCTTCCTACTGACATACTGTTTTCCCTGCCAATCCTAATGGCGCGCACACACGGTCGTTTGAGATGAAAAAAAAACAACATTTTTAAAAACGTCATTTAAAATGACCGTGTGTGGGGAAAACTTTGTTTTATGTCTTCTGAAAAAAAAAAATTCGAACATGCTTCAATTTTTAATGTCGTTTTTCAAAATGTTGTTTATTTGTGTCATTTAAAATGATAGGGCCATATTCACAGAAAAAATACGCCGGAGTATCTGCTGATACTCCGGCGTATTTTCAAATTTGCCGCGTCGTATCTTAATTTGTGATTCACAAACAAGATACGACGGCATTTGGCTAAGATCCGACAGGCTTATGGCTTCGTACGCCTTCGGATCTTAGGCTGCAATACTTCGGCCGCCGCTGGGTGGAGTTCGCGTCGTTTTCCAGTGTCGGGTATGCAAATTAGCTTTTACGGCGATACACAAAGGTAACAGTGTGTGTTACGTCGTCGCAAGTCGTTTTTTCCCGTCGCAAAGTCAAGCCTGCTTTTTCATGGCTTAACTTTAGACCAGCCATGTTAAAGTATGGCCGTCGTTCCCGCGTCAAATTTAAAAAATTTTTTTTTTGCGTAAGTACATTACGCACGTCGCCATTCACAAACACGTCGGGGCGCCGTAATTTTGCGCAAAGCGCGGCGGGAAATTTCCAAACGGAGCATGCTCAGAACGTTCGGCGGGGGAACGCGCCTAATTTAAATGATACACGCTGTGAAGGATATGTCAGTGTAAATCTCCCTGCTTGGTTAAATTGTGGGTTAGAGGTAAAATGGATTCATGTGTTACAAGCTATTGACATGTTAATGACCCGTCTGCAGCTAGCTCCTTGTTTCAAAGGGATGTTAAACCTGTTTACTGTGATTAGAGGTGACTCATGTTATGTATTCTGATTGCTTCATTATGCGGTGCCAGGCTGCCCAGCTAATGTGTTCTGTACACCTTGTAATTAACTTCCCTGATGTCATTATTTAAAGAAAATGTGTCTCAGGTCGGCTCCGAATTGTCTGGCTATATTCTGTATGAGAAACTCTTGAGTGTGTGAAAAGGGGGTGGAGCTCCCATTGTTCCTTGATTAAGGATTTAGCTTGTAAAACTGTATTTATAACCAGCAGCAAGCTGCCAATAAATCAGTCTTGGTTCCAGCATTCAATCTTGACTCATGTGTGGATGATCCTGTGATGTTCTTGTATGGAGAGGAGGGAATGCTTGACGGGGATATCATACCGATACCGTCACACACGCCCCATTTGAATTAGGCGGGCTTGCGCCGGACGGCTTTACGCTACGCCGCCGAAAGTTTACACGCAAGTGCTTGGTGAATCAGGCACTTGCGCTGAAAACTTGCGGCGGTGTAACGTAAAGACGATACGTTACGCCGCCGCAAATGTACCTGAATCTGGCCCATAGTGTGTGGGTAAAACGACATTTAAAACAATGTTTTTAAATCTGTGCATGCTCAGAAGCAAGTTATGATGCAAGCTTGAATGGAACAGAGTGCCGTCGTACGTGCTGAACGTAACCGTGCTTTGCTAGAGCATTTTGAAAAAACGATGGTGTGTAGGCAACGTCGTTTTTTAAAATGAAGCTTGAAAAACGTCATTTTATTTCATCACAAAAAATGACCGTGTGTACGCGGCATAACAGACAGATCTCTGCTTCTTGTTCCAATCTTATTGATGTCACTATGGCAATGATTCTCAGGACCTCTCTCCAGAATACCACTATCTTTGGGCATAGCCAAAATATGTGCATGAAATCCCCTGGGATGCCTGCACATCTCCAGCAGTCCTGAGGATTTATCGGGGAGATCTTGTGTAACTTATATGGTGTGTAATGGCTTCTATGTAAAAAAATGTAATTGTATTAACTTATCTCTAAGTGATACAAGTATCTGCAGTGGAAACCTCCATACCTCCTCCCACTTCTCCATTAATTTGGAACATCCCTCTGCCAATTTTCCCTTCATTTATTTGTATCCGGAGCCGTAATCTTTATTAAATACGTGTAGAAATTTGAAGTTTTCTTTTTTCCTTTTTTTGCCATTTGCTCCAGACCTGATTCTATGAATCGCGGGGTCCCCTCTGGAAATTGAGCTAGTAAGGCGTGAATAAGCTGCCTATACCTAAATGCATAGCTCTCCGGAATGTTCCCAAGTTGTCTCATTTCTACGTATGATAGAAACTTCTCCCCTTGTAAAACTTGTGACAATTTCTTTATCCCATATTTAGTCCACGCCCCTGGATCCTGGATGGAAACTAGATGTGGTAACTCCGGGTTCCTCCACAGTGGGGTATTTGGTGATAAGTTTATTTTTAAATCTCCTTCTTTTCCTATAGCAACTTTCCATATTTTTACTGTTGTCCTCCTTGCCGGGGTTAGATCTCGTCTTGTTTTGATCCCTCTATACAATAATCCCTGCAATGCCTCTACCGATTGGACCACTGCCGCTTCCAACATAGTAGCTGCATCATACCCGTCCGGGTTTAACCATCTCCCCGCCGTCACTAATTGTGTAGCTATATAGTATTTATAATAATCTGGAAAGGCCAGTCCTCCCTGCGCCTCCGGTCTCATCAGCGTAGTTAATTTAATTCTTGCTGGTTTATTTGCCCAAATAAATGTAGATAGCATTCCATGTAACTGTATAAATAAATTCTTTGGCACCCACTGTGGCGAGTTCCTGAATATATACAGAAATTTAGGTAAGATCTTCATTTTTATCAGGTTTACACGTCCTAGTGATGACAGAGGCAATGTCCCCCATATCTTTAGCTTCCTCCCAAGCTCCTGTACCACTGGGTCTAAGTTTAGCCTTCGAAAATCTTCAGCCTGTATAGATATTATAATACCCAGATACTTAAATTCCGCTACCCATTTCAAAGGTAGGTTCGGGGGCAGCAGTTTCCTGTGCTCCTTGATCAATGGAGAACAATAGGGACTTACCCCAATTTCCTTTCAGCCCTGTAAATGGTGAAAATGCATTTAATAACTCTAGCGCTCCCTCTAAAGACAGCCCCGCATCTCTTAAAAACAGAAGCATATCATCTGCGTATAGAGCTACCCTCTCCTCCAGCCCCCCCACTCGGAGTCCCTGAATGTTCGGTGTGGTCCTTAGAGCCTCTGCCACTGGCTCCACCGCTATTGCGAAGAGCGCTGGAGAGAGAGGGCATCCGTACCTCTATATAGCCAAAAGAAGGATGATAATTTTCCTCCCAGCTTAACTGCTGACATGGGTCTCCCATATATTGTTTGGATCCACTTTATGAATACTAATGGGAATCCCATCCTTCTAAGTATTTCCCACAGGAAAGGCCATTCGACCGTGTCAAAGGCCTTTTCTATGTCTAGGGAGGCCACTGTCCTAGACCCCTCCTGCATATGATGGGTATGTATATTTGTATAGAGCCTACGTAGATTAATACCCGTTGTTCTCTGTGGCATAAATCCTGTCTGGTCAGCATCTATTATATTTCTAAGCAGGGGTTGTAGTCTTAATGTTAATATCTTCGTCAAGATTTTTAAATCAGTATTTGTGACAGAACCCACTGTCACTGTGTGTTTTGGAAAGAACTGTGTCCGTGCCTCCTACCGACAGACTATGGGCCAGAAGATACTGGAGACCCAGGACAAGCTGGCATGGATGTAATGTAATGTTACAACCCTTCTCCCCCCACCCCCCCCCTCTTGTTGCTGTGTCTAATTGTGTTGATTCATGACACATAGACAATGGCCTAGACTGCAGACATCTCTCCGCAGGGGGTGTGTATTGAGGCTGCCTGCTTACCATAAACTCATTAGGTATCTGTAGACTGTTTCAATGTACAAATGTTCAGTTCCCATTGGTTGTTGGCTAAGGGGAGTGTCCCTAGCTCTGTGTAACTGTATGTCTTGGAATTTAATAAACAGTTTAAGCTCTGGATGTTTAACCCTCAACACCTGTGTGGATTGTCTCGTGATTGAGGGGTTAAGGGCTGGTTATGGCGAGGTTGCAGGCTGCGGGTGCGTTTGGAGGACAGGAGACACAGGTCTGGCGGATGTGCCCACCTGGGGTATCTGAGATCCGTCACAGTATTTAATAGCGCTATTGGCCTATATGATGAACATCATTTTGGATCCTTTGTTTCTTTATCTATCAGTGTTATATGTGCTTCTCTCATTGAATCTGGGAGGGCCCCTTTCCTTAACCCGCTTGTGAATACTTTTGCTAATTTAGGAGCTAATAATGCTCCATATTTTTTTATAGAATTCTGCTGGAATTCCATCTGGGCCTGGTGCTTTCTTCCCCGAGAATGTACGTATAACCTCCATAATTTCCTCAGCCGTAATTGGACAAACTAATGCTCTCCTCTCCCCATCCGACAGCCACCCTAGGGCTATCCGATCCAATAGGCCCGTCATATCCTCCGGGCGGAAGTCGGGTGGCAGGGAAGAGGCATACAGTGTACTGTAATATTCTCTGAAAGTCTCCAATATCTCTTCTGGTTCTTTTACTTTCTGTCCATTTGAATCCTCAATTTCTGATATAGTTGTAGCCTGATACTCTTGTTGCACCAATCTTGCTAGGAATCTACCCCCTTTATCTCCCTGCTCAAATATGTTCTGTCTATTTTTGTGCATTTCTAATCTTGTTATCTCCTCCATATGCAAATGTAAATCTCTTTGTGCGCCCATCATTTCTTTAAAGTTGATCCCGCTGGGGTCTTGGCCATATTTTTCCTTCCGGAAATCAATCTGTCTCTCTAACTCCTGCATCTTTACCTTCTGATTTTTATTGACCGCTGAGATATTTGATATATATTGTCCTCGCAGATATGCTTTGAACGCATCCCAATCCATCTCTACCGAGGCTGATCCAGCATTATTCTCCCAATATTCCATTATTATCAATGTCATTTTCCCTGCTATTTCCGGATGTCCCACCCATTGTGGAGTCAATCTCCATAGGGATGCGTTTCTTGGAGTAGGAATACGTATTGACAGGAACAGAGGTGAGTGGTCTGAAAGACCGCTTGGTAGGTATGTAGCTTCTGCGATGTCTGTCAACATCGCAGAATCTGTAAATGCCAGATCTATTCTAGACGCCGCTTTATAAGAGGCAGAAAAACAAGAATACCCTCTCATCATCCCCGGATTTTTCCATCTCCAAATCTTCGTTACCCCCATTGCCTGTGCCCAATTATACAGATCTGCTGAATGTTGTTTAGGATGTTTTGATCTATCTAGCTCTGGTGATAAGACCGCATTGAAGTCTCCAATCAACATCAATTTTGCTGGGAGATGCTGAATAATTTTTTCCATTATCTCGCTTAGAACCCCCACCGAAGATGGGGGTGGGATATGCACTGCCACCGTAACATATCTCTGTTTGCCAATCGTGTACAGCAGGATGACATATTTTCCATTTATGTCTATATAAGCCTTCTCTACTTCTCCCGGAAAGGTTTTGTTTACCAGAATTGATACCCCCCTAGCATATGAAGAATAGGTGGAGTGGTATGTTTCTCGTATCCAGGTTTTTTATAACGTTATTACTTTTTTTCCCATTAAATGTGTCTCCTGCAATATAATCAATTGGGGAGAATATTTTCTTATATACTGAAACATCAAGGCTCGTTTAAACTTTAAGTTTAGTCCTCGGACATTCCAAGATAGTATCGAAAAACAATTATTTTTCTCAGGCATTATATCTAGAGTATAGGAAGAACCCCTGCCTCCATTGTATCTTACACCTCCCTATTTTTTGGGGGGGCATCCATAGGGTACTTGAACCACACCATTGCAAACCCCATACATACTTCCCCCATACTCTCCCTCCTCCCTACCCACCCTGTCTCTCCCCACTCCCCTCTCTTGTCTACAATCCCATCCTTGCGTGGATGAGAGTGGAGAGGAACTTTCCCTATCCCCTTTTTTACTGAGTATAATCTCTATTTCATGCTCAGTATCCTTCATAACTCAACCCACAACCTCGTATAGCAGACTGTACTTTAACCCCTTCTCTCTCAGTCTTTTCCGTATTTCTGTATATGCCCTTCTTTGCTGTTGTATCTCAACTGGGTAGTCGGGGAAAAATAACAATTTAACATTTTCATACTGTATATCTGCCCTCATCCTTGCTGTTGAAAGAATTTGATCTCGGTCCCTGTAATTCAGTAAACGTATCAAAAAAGGACGGGGGGCGGGCGCCCCTGGTTTAGGGATACGGAAGGAGATCCTATGTGCTCTTTCCACCACGAATGTTGAGGATACTTCTGTTAATTTCAGAACTTCTGTTAATAATTTTTCCGAGAATGTAATTGGGTTATCCCCTTCTACCCGCTCTGGCAGACCCAGAATTCAAACGTTGTTCCTTCTTAGGCGACTTTCTGTGTCTATTGCTCTGTCCTGCAATTCTCTAATTTGCTTTTCCAATCTTTGCCATTCCTTGTTATCCTTTTTAATTTTTTCCTCAACTTTTGAGACGCGGATTTCTATTTCTGTTGTCTTTTTCTGTATTTTATCGAAATCGCGTTTTATTGAACACACATCTACTGCCAAGGCGTCCATTTTATTTGTCAGCACTTCACTGCTTGCTTTTATTGCATCCAATATGTCTTTCCCAGAATGCGTGTGCTCCCCCTCTATTGCTGCCGTCTGCGTCTCCGTTGTTATCCCTTTTACTGGGGATTTTTGCGGGGATTGTGGAGGTTTCTTTGCTGCCTTTGCCGCCATGGCCGAGGGAGAGGAACAGGGGGTCACTATCTGTGGTTTCACACGAGATTTACTGGGGGCCATTTATCCTCATATTAGTTTAGGGGGGGGGAAGGAGAGAGGTTTATTCCTCCTTTATCCCCTACCCTTCTTTCTACCTGGCTCTTTAATCTCTATTCAAGAACTGTAGAAAACTGTAGAGTATCATAACACATAGGAGGAAAATGGAGTATCTGTTCCAGGCAGACCTAAGTTCAAAAAGAAAACAGACTTAGAGAAAAAAAAAAGGGGGTGAGCCCAGTCCTTCAAGTTATTAGGATTGAATGCTTTGGGGCTCACAAAGAAAAGAGCATAGACCAAGGACTTCCAGTTGGAAACAAAGCGCTAGGTCAAAAGCTATAATGCCAGGGAACTGATAATCAGGGGATTACAAGCCAGTGTCCATAAAGTATATATTTCCATCCATTGCTTCTCAGGCCCCGTACACACGTCCGAGATTCTCGACGAGAAAAACATCGTTTTTCTCGTCGAGAATCTTGTGAAGCCGCCGAAAATCTTGGCGAGTTAAGTTCTCCCATAGAACAACGAGAAAATAGAGAACATGTTCTCTATTTTCTTGACGAGATTCTCGGCGGCTTTCTCGGGGCAAAAGTGTACACACGGCCGGGTTTCTCGGCGGAATTCAGCTCCGACCGAGTTTCTCGCTGAATTCTGCCGAGAAACTCGGTCGTGTGTACGGGGCCTCAGTCCCCTACACATTTCTCCAAAACGGCCAAATATCGGCCGATATATCGGTCGACCTCTAATCTTGTCTCCACCTACTATGCAGCCCTAATGACTGACTTTAACCCCAGGTATCACAAAGCTCAGCTAAAGTGGACCTCTCTGGACCTCTCCCTGGTAGACGAGGACTGGTCAGAATTTAGTGATACGTATAAAACTTCAGTTATTGCTTCCCCGGATCGCATCATACAGGTAAAAAATTTTCATCAAACCCACCTCACTCCGGCTAGGTTACACAGGATGGGTCTCCTGCCCTCGGCTGCCTGTTTCTGTGGCTGTGGCCAGGAGGCCGATTTCCTACATTGCTTCTGGTCATGCCCAGTAGTTCCGGGACTTCTGGGAGGAAGTGGGTGCTTTCATCTCATCGGCGCTAGGCCTCCCAAACATAATCCACCCCAAGAACTGCCTATTTTGGCAAATTACACCTATCATCACATGCCAAGAGACTGCTCCGCATACTCTACTTCTATGTTAGAAAAGCTATTTTACTGTCCTGGAAGGGCGCACAGACCTCTCTGAGGTCCCTCTGGGTAAAGCTTATTAATGATTCTATCCCACTGTATAAACTTACTTTTCAACTCTGGAAACAGAACAAAACCATCCACAACATTTGGGGTAGATGGTTGGCTAGTCCGCTAACCCTCTCCCAGCACTGATTGTACTACTCTTGATTGACCATTGATGGGCCGTGCCCCAGGGATCTATGCCCTGGTAATACACCTGAACCTTTTACCATTGTGCCTACTTTATATCTTTGCACTGATATCTGTTTATTTTTCTATGTTTGAGCATATTGCCTACTGTTTATGACCAGATTGTCTGGTGGTATTGTTGTTGTTTTTTGTGTTTCTTTCTGTTTGTTTGTCTTAAATCCAATTAAAATATCTTTAAAAAAAAAACAATGTCCCGCCTCCAGTGGTCACTTCACACTGATTCAATGGATTGGATGAGTGTGCCGTCTATCACAGGAGGCGGGACTTTGTTACTGCGGCCCGGGAAATTCAGCTCCCTGACACAGGAAGATCACCACTCTGCAAGAAGAGGAGGAGGAGGGAGCGGAGGATGGGACTTTGAGCCATCAGGATGACACCCCGCAATGGGCGGACCCCCGGAGGCACGGCCACTGCGTATGTGCAATTATCTTCACTTTTTTTCTTTCGGCAATATGCTGAAAACACCATTTTGGGACGATATGTTTCGGCCGATTAAATTTCGGAGCATCCCTAATTATAAATACACCTCTTAATAAAACCCCCATCCCATATTATTGTATAATCTGTTATTATAAACGGAAAAGCTGAATTACATTGGAAATAAAAAACACATTTCCAAAATGAAGAGAATGTTCCGGCCCCCGAAAGTGGGGGAATGTTCTGACCCTGAAGGGGTTAATGTACGACTCCACACTATATATGTGTACATACCTCCCAACTTTCTGAGATGGGAATGAGGGACTTCTATTAGCAAAAGTGTGTAGGCATAGGACACACCCTTTAATGGAGACATATAACCACTTCCTTACTGGGCACATATACCCCTTCCTGACCAGGTGAAATTTCAGCTTGTGGCACTGCGTCAATTTAACAGACAATTGCGCGGTCGTGCGACGTGGCTCCCAAACAAAATTGACGTCCTTTTTTCCCCACAAATAGAGCTTTCTTTTGGTGGTATTTGATCGCCTCTGCAGTTTTTATTTTTTGCGCTATAAACAAAAATAGAGCGACAATTTTGAAAAAAAAAACAATATTTTTTACTTGTTGCTGTAATAAATATCCCAATTTTAAAAAAAATTTCTTTTTTTTTCTCAGTCTAGGCCATACGTATTCTTCTACATATGTTTCATAAAAAAAAAATTCGCAAGAAGCGTCTGGTTTGCGCAAAAGTTATTGCGCTTACAAAATAGGGGACAGAATTATTATTATTTTTTATTATTTTTTTTTACTACTAATGGCGGCGATCAGCATTTTTTTCGTGACTGCGACATTATGGCGGAGACATCGGACACTTTTGACACATTTTTGGCACCATTCACATTTATACAGCGATCAATGCTATAAAAATGCACTAATTACTGTATAAATGTGACTGTGATTGAAGGGGTTAACACTAGGGGGTGAGGAAGGGGTTAAATGTGTACCCTGAATTGTGTTCTAACTGTGGGGGGAGGGGGGTGACTGGGGGAGGTGACCGATCTATGTCCTTATGTACAAGAGACACAGATCGGTCTCCTCTCTCCCCTGACAGGACATGGATCTCTGTGTTTACACACAGAGCTCCACGTCTTGTCCCTGTAGCCGCCGATCCCGAGTGCCTGGCGGACATCATGGCCGCCAGGCACACGCATTGGCATCTCAGCGATGCGGCGGGGCTGCGCGCGCAGGCCGTAAAAACACGGCCAGTCAGAGAAGTAGAACCACCCTGCGGCCGTATAAAGTCGTACGGCCGTCGGATAGTGGTTAAAAAAAAATGGATAAACCCACAAGTGCATTTTTACCACTAATATTCCTTTATATTGGCTTTTGGAATTTTTACAAATGCAGCAGAAAAATGTAGAAATTGGATGGAAGGTTTAGCACCGGGAAAGACTTTTTGATAGATAAATAGTGCATTTTATATACATGTATATAGATCAGACCAACATGAGGGACACATGAGGAGGAAAGAGGGATTTTGTTGTGAATGAGGGACAGTCCCTCCAAATCAGGGACAGTTGGGAGGTATATGTATGTATTATCATCTGCTGGAGATAAAAGACGTCACAGTGACTATGGTGGAAGAGGACGGACATGAGGGGGGTTACTGGGTGTAAATAGAAGATAAGATCTTATTCAGGGGTCAAGTCCTGGGGAAAAAAGTGTGGGAACTCCCACCCAAGATCCACTCCCCCACCAAAAAAAAAAAAATTATACGCTCATATGCATAATTACTAAACCGCATGTTTTTTTTTTTTGGATCTACTGTACCTTAGTAATCCTTTGTTACTGGCCGGCTTCATGTATATGGATTCATGGGGTAGTGTGCGGGTATTCCTTCACTTCCTCAATGCCGCAAGGTCTCCTGGGAGCTTTTGTCATTGTTCTTTCTAAATCCTGCGATAACTTGCGGCAGACCTCGAGCTGGGCATCACCGATTAGTGAAGGATTGCCTCGGGCGGCTTGGCTGCTATGGGCTGCTCTAGTCCTGCAAAGGGAACTGAGTTCCTGCTGTGAAAAAAGTGCAGGAACTCCGTTCCCACGCGTTCCCGCAGGACTTGAGCCCTGATCTTATTACCTCCTCTGCTGCCTCTTCCAAAGATGTCTCCTCACTACTTCCTCCCGACTCACCTCTCACCCGGAACTTCCTGTCTGTTCCTGACATCATTTCCTGTCTTCCATAGAGTTTTCCTATCAATATGGTAGAAGTGAGAAAATCACCACCTTGTGACGCTCAGAGGACCTGCAACCCGGAGAAACATCTTGTAGTGTGAACTCGGCCTTGTGCTTTGTGTGTATATACTGTATATTAGGGTTGTCGGTTGACCGATTCCGAGTTTTTTCGGCGGTACTCAGACGCCGATACCCCGCCCCGATACACAAATAGAATACTTGCCACCCCCGCGTCCCCCCCCCCGCCGCCGACCGCCGCAACCGAAGCCGCAATCCGCCGCCGTTACGCCGCATCCCCGCTACCGCCGACTGTGTAATACGGGCGGGAACATTACAGCTTTGAATCGCTGTAATGATTTGCGCATAGACACTACATGGCTGGATGGGGGGGATACATGGCTGGATGGGGGGGATACATGGCTTGATGGGGGATACATGGCTGCATCTGTGGGGGGACATGGCTGCATTTGGGGACACATTTAAAAAAGTATCGGTATTCGGTATCGGCGACTACTTGAAAAAAAGTATCGGTACTTGTACTCAGTCCTAAAAAAGTGGTATCGGGACAACCCTACTGTATATCCTTATAGATGGGGTCATCTCCACTCCCACCAAGAGGGAGAGAAATATATTACTGCCTAGTCCAGCCTTTCTCAGCCAGGGTTCCTCCAAAGGGTTCTAGGGGTTCCTTGAGCAATGGACAATTTCTGTCTCTCAGTTACAACTAGGGTTGCCACCTTTTCCTCAAGCCAAACCTGAACATTTTTTGTGTCGTACGGCAATTATTTTTGCAGTATATAGTCGCTATAAGATTGTAAAAGATCAGGGGTACTTTTGGGTGCCCCGATGAGAGTAGTAATACGGCGTGCTATGCGCGCCATGGCGAACAGCTGGCTCCTTGCTAAGAGTGGATCTGATGTGGAATTTTTGAATACAAGTGGATGAGTTAAAAACCAGGATTTGCTTTTAGCTGCTTTTAACTGTTTCTGCTGCAAGTGTTGAATTGTTTTGTCTCTTTTCTCTGACACTTTTTAAACAGCTTTTTTTTTCTTTCTGCTAATTAAGGGGAGTGTTTAATTGATAACAGGTGAGTATATAAGTGTCTTTAAAAACTCCATAAGAGCTGGCTCCTTGCTAAGAGTGGATCTGATGTGGAATTTCTGATCAGAAGTGGGATTTTTGAATACAAGTGGATGAGTTAAAAACCAGGCGTTTAAAACAAGAGTTAAAGACAGGAGTCTGCTCAAACTGTAGGTATCATCTTAATCTTCATAGAAGTAATTATATTGTAACTGGGAAATGAGTGCTAGCAGGGTTGAAGGTTTTGCTCAGTGCACAGTGTGTCACATGTATGCAAAATTGGTGCAACAGCTCCAAGATGGATACCGCTGTGACAGATGTGAGCAGGTTGCCCTTCTGGAAGCTCGTATTAGAGATCTGGAGGAGCAAGTTGCAACACTGGGTAGAAATAACAACCTTGAAAGGGGTCCTCTGCTCGCTGAGCAAGTGGTCAGTAAGGTTGATGTGGAGGGTGGAGGGGCAAGTCAGGATTATCAGATAGGGAGATGGGTTAATGTAGTTAGAGGGAGTGGAAGGGGCGTGAAGAAAGGGAAGGCCAGTCCTGTATTTGTGCATCAAAACAAATTTGCCAAGTTGGGTGATGATGTGGAGGTGGCAAACACAGAGGTGGCAGCCCTAGATGTTACTGCTACCCCTAACAGCCGGGAGAGCAACCCATCTAGTAGAGGTGGGGAGGGGAGTGCAGGTAGGCCTAGACAGTTGGTGGTAATAGGGGATTCTATAATCAGAAGGACTGATAGAATAATTTGTCGCCAGGATCGCTTCAACCGAATGGTTTGCTGTCTCCCTGGTGCCAGGGTTCAGCATGTGGTGGACCGGGTGGATAAATTACTGGGAGGGGCTGGGCATGACCCAGCTGTCTTGGTCCACGTTGGAACCAATGACAGTATACATGGAAGGTGGAGGCTCCTTAAGAATCAATTTAAAGAACTAGGCTGCAAGATGAAGGGAAGGGCCTCCAAGATGATATTCTCTGAAATATTGCCTGTGCCATGCGCAACACAGGAAAGGCAGGGGGAGATTAGAGAGCTGAATGCATGGCTAAAGACCTGGTGTAGGAAGGAGGGATTTGGGTTTCTAGAGCACTGGGCTGACTTTTTATTGGGGTGCAACCTATATGCTAAAGACGGTTTGCACTTGAATGGAAGGGGGTCTGCTGTGCTGGGGGAGAGGTTTATGGGAATGCTGGAGGAGTATTTAAACTAGGATTGAGGGGGGAGGGTGAATTAGAATTACATCGAGCAGACAGGTCAGTTAGTGGTCAGACATTAATGGAGAGTGGAATGGGGATAGATGGGGGGAGGGTTATGGCAGGTGACAAGAAAGTTCCCATGTTGCAAACAGCCATTGGAAATAATAGTGACATTTGTAGTACTATAAATTATATGAAAAACACCAGAGAAAAATGTAATAATACATGTAAGTGTTTGTTCACCAATGCCAGAAGTCTGCCAAGCAAAACAGGTGAGTTGGAAGCTCTGGCGCATGAGGAGAGCTATGATGTAATCGGTATTGCTGAAACTTGGCTTCAATCCTCACATGACTGGGCTATTAATATTCCTGGCTATGCTCTCTTTCGGAAAGACAGGGTAAAAAGGAAAGGTGGAGGGGTCTGTCTCTATGTGAGAAGTGACCTCAAAGCAAGCGTGAAAGAGGACCTGGTTGATGGAGAGTGTGATGAGGCTGAAGCATTATGGGTGGAACTGCATACAGATGTGCGTAGTTCAAAATTAATCATTGGAGATTGTTATAAACCACCCAATGTTAATGAGGAGGTGGAGACTCAGCTCCTTGCACAGATGGAAAGGGCTGCAAGGTCTGGGACGGTGATAATAATGGGGGATTTTAACTACCCAGAAATTGACTGGATTAATGGCACTTCTGGGACAGTTAAAGGACAACAATTTAAAAACCTATTGCAGGACAATTTTATGGTGCAGTTTATTGAGGCCCCAACTAGGAATGATGCCCTGTTGGACCTGATAATCTCAAACCATGCAGAGCTTATTACTAATGTTCAGATAAAAGAAACACCTGGGTAGCAGTGATCATAACATGATTTCATTTAATGTTAACTATACAGTAAGCAAGAAATACATACAGGTAAGAAAAAAACACTCAATTTCAAGAGAGCAAATTTTCCAAGGATGAGGGCTGCTCTCCAGGACTTGGACTGGGAGGGACTATTGGCACAGCTGAACACAGAACAGAAATGGGAATTCTTCAAAAAGACTGTGTGGAACCTCACTGCAAAGTATGTTCCCATGGGCAATAAGTTTAAAAGGCTAAAAATAAAACCTATGTGGCTCACGGTCAAAGTTAAAAAAGCTATAAACAATAAGAAAGTAGCTTTTAAAAAATATAAAAATGAAGGAACACTAGTGCGGTTTAAATGTTACAAAGAATATAACAGGATATGCAAAAAGGTAATCAAGGATGCAAAAATTCAAAACGTACGACAGATTGCAAAAGATAGTAGGACAAACCCCAAACAATTCTTTAAATATATTAATAGTAAAAAGGTGAAGTCTGAGCATGTAGGCCCCTCACAAAATAATCTAGAGTGGGTGACTGGGGACAAAGAGAAGGCAAATTTATTAAATGTTTTCTTCAGCTCTGTGTATACAATGGAGCATGGGGGAGCTCATGTCCAAAATGGGGGTGGGGGTGACACAGCCCCAAATCCACAATGGCTCAAAAGTGATATGGTGCAGAAATATTTAGACAGAATAAAGGTGGATAAAGCACCTGGACTTGATGGCATCCACCCACGGATCCTAGGTGAGTTGAGCTCTGTCATTTCAAAAAAAAAAAACTGTATCTAATATTTAGGGACTCATTAAAGACAGGAATAGTACCACTGGATTGGCGCAGGGCCAATGTGGTGCCCATATTTAAAAAGGGAACAAAGTCTTTACCAAGTAACTATAGACCTGTTAGTCTAACTTCTATAGTTGGGAAGATACTGGAACGTTTAATAAAAGACCACATGGATGAGTTCTTGCTGGAAAAAAACTATTTAAGCAGCAGACAACATGGATTCATGAAAGACAGAAGTTTGTCAGACAAACCTGATTTCCTTTTATGAAGAGGTAAGTAAAACCCTGGACAGAGGAGTGGCTGTGGACGTGATATATTTGGATTTTGCAAAAGCGTTGGATACAGTTCCGTACATACGGCTCATGTGTAAGGTAAGGTCTACAGGATTGGATATATCAGTTTGTAAATGGATAGAAAATTGGCTGAAAGACAGAATTCAGAGAGTCGTGGTTAATGATTCTTACTCTGAATGGTCCAAGGTTATCAGTGGTGTACCCCAAGGTTCAGTGCTGGGACCCTTACTTTTCAATATATTTATAAATGATATTGGGTCTGAGATCAAAAGTAACATTTCTGTCTTTGCAGATGACACCAAGCTATGCAGTGAAATAACGTCCTTACAGGATGTCGCCAATTTACAAGCCGACCTCAATGCTCTGTCTAATTGGGCGACTGAGTGGCAGATGAGGTTTAATGTTGATAAATGTAAAGTTATGCACTTAGGGAATAAGAATATGCATGCATCATACATGCTAGGGGGAGTACAAGTGGGGGGTCTGTAGTGGAGAAGGATCTGGGGGGATCTGTAGTGGAGAAGGATCTGGGGGTCTTGGTAGATCATAAGCTCAATAATAACATGCAATGCCAAGCTGCGGTTTCCAAAGCGAGCAAAGTCCTTTCATGTATAAGAGAGGTATGGACTCCAGAGACAGAGATATAATTTTGCCCCTGTACAAATCATTAGTAAGACCTCATCTGGAATATGCAGTTCAGTTTTGGGCCCCAGTTCTCAAAAAGGATATCGGAGAACTGGAGAAAGTGCAGAGAAGGGCAACCAAACTGATAAGAGGCATGGAGGAGCTCAGCTATGAGGAAAGATTAGAGGAACTGAATTTATTCACTCTTGAGAAGAGGAGAATAAGGGGGGATATGATCAACATGTACAAATATATAAGAGGTCCATACAGTGAACTTGGTGTTGAGTTATTCACTTTACGGTCAACACTGAGGACAAGGGGGCACTCTTTACGTCTAGAGGAAAAGAGATTTCACCTCCAAATACGGAAAGGTTTTTTCACAGTAAGAGCTGTGAAAATGTGGAACAGACTCCCTCCAGAGGTGGTTCTGGCCAGCTCAGTAGATTGCTTTAAGAAAGGCCTGGATTCTTTCCTAAATGTACAGAATATAACTGAGTACTAAGATTTGTAGGTAAAGTTGATCCAGGGTAAATCCGATTGCCTCTCGGGGGATCAGGAAGGAATTTTTTCCCCTGCTGTAGCAAATTGGATCATGCTCTGCTGTTTTTTTTTGCCTTCCTCTGGATCAACTGTGGGTATGGAGTTGGGTGTATAGGATTTTACTGTGTTTTTTATTTTGTTTTTTTATTTTTTGTGGTTGAACTGGATGGACTTGTGTCTTTTTTCAACCTGACTAACTATGTAACCTCACCAGTGCAGACAGTGCCCATAAGTGCAACCTGATCAGTGCCGCCTCACCTATGCAGACAGTGCCCATCAGTGCCGCCTCACCAGTGCCCATCATCTGTGCAGCATGATCAGTGCCGCCTCACCCATGCAGACAGTGCCCATCATCAGTACAGCCTGATCAGTGCCACCTCACCCATGCAGACAGTGCCCATCATCAGTACAGCCTGATCAGTGCCGCCTCACCCATGCAGACAGTGCCCATCATCAGTACAGCCTGATCAGTGCCACCTCACCCATGCAGACAGTGCCCATCATCAGTACAGCCTGATCAGTGCCACCTCACCCATGCAGACAGTGCCTATCATCAGTACAGCCTAATCAGTGCCACCTCACCCATGCAGACAGTGCCCATCATCAGTGCAGTCTAATCAGTGCCCATGGGATGTGTCTGGGTATGTGTTACAGCTAGGTACTTTCCTTGCACCGCCTCTTCGGAGGGGGGGTGATTAATCTCAGTCATGTCTTCTCTGCCACTCCAGAAACTCTGTTGGAGAATCTGACGAGTTGGAGAATATGACAGAACACCCGGTCCCAGCCCACAACCGCTCAGGTCACGTGTGACGTGCTGGCTGCCTCTGAGACTCCTGGGAGGTGGGAGTTGTAGTTTGCTGCGCTGCCGAGTTCCTCCCACCGCCAGGAACTTCAGTGCGGCCAGACTACAACTCCCAGAGTGCAGCGTAGCAGCAGCCAGTCAGCGGCCGCCTTCTAGTACTGGTTATCCCAGGCCTAGGGTTGCCACCTTTTCTTCAACCAAACCCGAACACTTTAGCGGCAGGATTTTTTTTGGGGGGGGGGGTATACCCTAAAAGATTGTAAAAGACCTGGGACACTTTTGGTGGCCTGAAAGATTAGTAATGTGGCGCATAGCTCGTCGCAGGAAACAGTGCGTGTGGCTGAATTGCGAGTGTTCTGCACAGAATGCATCGGTCAGATATGTCCTGGGGAGAGGGCTAGTGCTAGCAGGGGGGTGGGCCCATCATATTCAGCCTTTGTGCCAATCATACATCCACTGTGCCCATCATATTCAGCCTTTGTGCCAATCATACATCCACTGTGCACATCATATGCAGCCTTTGTGCCAATCATACATCCACTGTGCCCATCATATTCAGTCTTTGTGCCAATCATACATCCACTGTGCCCATCATATTCAGCCTTTGTGCCAATCATACATCCACTGTGCCCATCATATTCAGCCTTTGTGCCAATCATACATCCACTGTGCCCATCATATTCAGCCTTTGTGCCAATCATACATCCACTGTACCCATCATATTCAGCCTTTGACCATCATATGCAGCCTCACTGTGCCCATCAAATGCAGCATCAGTGCCAATCATACATCCACTGTGCCCATCATATGCAGCCTTTGTGCCAATCATTCATCCACTGTACCCATCATATTCAGCCTTTGTGCCAATCATACATCCACTGTGCCCATCATATTCAGCTTTTGACCATCATATGCAGCCTCTGTGCCCATCATACAGCCTCTGTGCCCACATGTGCTGGGGGCACTTGGGGGGTCAGATATGTGCTGGGGGTGATGCACTTTGTGAGAGAAAAGGGCCAGTGCAAGGGGGATGGGTAGGGGGGTAGGATATGTGCTGGAGGGGTGTTTTGGGAAGGAAGAGAGGGGTTGCCAGATTTCAAATCGAATCCACACTTCTAGCCTTGCCTCCCCCCTCCCAGCACATATCCTTCTAACCCCTCCATCACTCATATGGCATCTACCTTGTCCTCCTTTCCAGACACTCTCCCCCCTCCCCCTCCATCTACAGCAGGGCTCGACAAATCCCGGGCGCCAGGTCGCCATGGTGAGTAGAAATAGGGTCCTGGCGACTCGAATTGGAAGGGGGGCAAAAAAAAAGCTGGGGCCATCTGGTGGTGAGCCGTTGGTATTACAAGTTGTTACCACCAGATGTGTAAGCTGGAGCCATCTGGTGGTAGCCGTTGGTATTACAAGTTAAGCATTACAAGTTAAACAGCAATTCTAATGTTGTTTTTCACTATTTTCACTGCCATCTTCTTCCCTCTAATTAGAACCCCCAAACATTATATATATTTTTTATCCTAACACCCTAGAGAATTAAATGGCGATCATTGCAATACTTTTTGTCATGCCGTATTTGCGCAGCGGTCTTACAAGCGCACTTTTTTTGTGAAAAAATTACACTTTTTTAAATTAAAAAATAAGACAACAGTAAAGTTATCCCCCCTTTTTTTTTTATATTATGAAAGATAATGTTACGCCGAGTAAATTCACACCCAACATGCCACGCTTCAAAATTGAGTCCGCTCGTGGAATGCCGACAAACTTTTACCCTTTAAAATCTTCATAGGCGACGTTTAAAAAAAATCTACAGGTTGCATGTTTTGAGTTACAGAGGAGGTCTAGTGCTAGAATTATTGCTCTCGCTCTACCAATCGCGGCAATACCTCACGTGTGGTTTGAACACCGTTTATATATGCGGGCGCTGCTCACGTATGTGTTCGCTTCTGCGCGCAAGCTCGTCAGGACGGGGCGCGTTTTCTGGCTCCTAACTTTTTTACCTGGCTCCTAGATTCCAAGCAAATTTGTCAACCCCTGATCTACAGAGCATAATAAAAACTTAGTGCAGACCTGAGATCAGAGCGTCTCTGCTCCCCCCTCCTCCTTGTGTGTGTACAGAATGGACGGAGAAGGAGCTCCTCCCCCCTCCTCCTTGTGTGTGTACAGAATGGACGGAGAAGGAGCTCCCCCCCCCTCCTCCTTGTGTGTGTACAGAATGGACGGAGAAGGAGCTCCTCCCCCCTCCTCCTTGTGTGTGTACAGAACGGACGGAGAAGGAGCTCCTCCCCCTCTCGCCTGGCCCCGCTCCGAGCCACATTCCTGTCTGAATAATGTGTCCGGGTTTCAGGCAGAAACATTATTCAGACCAACAGTGAGAATGGGCTGACAAGAGCCCAGGGGCCAGGACGCCATTTCTAGTTACCATGGTGACCTGGGATTTGTGCCCTGACTTCAGGTGACCATAGATACATGGAAATTCAGCTGGTTCAGCATCGGTCACATTTCCATCCATGTGTGGTCACTGCCGGATAAAAGTCACTCGATCAGCGGCTGCAGCCAATAGCTTCATCACTGATCTGTGTATCCTGAGACCGGAGGAGCGCCCCCCCCCCCCCCATTGTCAGAATACAATAGTGCAGCGGGGAGGATTCCCCCATCCCCCTCCAATGTGTGGATGAGGGAATCGCTTCAGTTTTTTCCTCTCATCCCGCTGGATGAACGATAAAACTGAACCATGAATGGCCAGCTCTGGAAGCAAGATATATTATTCATCAACTGATCCCCCTGAAGGGGTTAATCTTCATATTACCTCCTCTGCCGCCAGATCCAGCAACGTGTCTCCTCACTACGTCCTAAGGAATGTGCTTTGTTCTCTTTATCTGACATCACTTCCTGTCTTCCATAGAGACTTCCTGTCTGTATTCCATAGAGACTTCCTGTCTGGGTAGAGGTGAGATCACCATCTTGTGGAGCTCAGAGGAACTGCAGAAACATCTCGTAGTGTGAACACGGCCTTGTGCTGTGTGTGTATGTACTGTATATCCTTATAGATGGGTCATCTCCACTCCCACCAAGGGGGATAGAAATATATTACTGCTCGGGGGAGGGGGGAGACATTTTGGCCCCTTTGATTTTGCAGTAAAATTGATGTGAGATTTAGTCATGTAGAACATCTGTTATATGGATACAAAGAACCCCAGCCGAGAGTAAAGGGTGGAAATGGCTCCTGATCCCCAGATTTGGGCAATTATGTCCCCAATATAAATAGAAAAAAACCTGCGCTATGTGTAACAACTCAAATACCTCCAGAAATAACTTCTACCGGACTGCTGCTGTAACAAAGGTAAGTCTTCCCTTTATCACCTAGAAGAGCATTGTGTGTCACAGCGCTGTCCTATTGTGTGTGCCGCCCATCAATTATCACAAATACACTAAAATATGTGGAGACATTCATATATAAAGTGCTAGGGGCTCCAATAATATTCTCTGCAGATCTACTGCTTCCACTTTACACCTACTTCATTCATCTTATGGTGTTTATCAATAAATGAAGTAATCTGATCCATGTGCAAATTCATATACAACATAAAGAGCTTTGTACTCAGGATGATGTTCCCTGCAGATCCACTGCTTCCACTTTACACCTACTTCTTTATTCTTATAATGTTTACTGCTTTATAAAAAAAAAAAAAATATATGTGTAAATTCATGTAATCATACAATATTTTGTTCTCAATATAGTGTTCTCTGCAAGTCCACTGCTTCCACTTTGCATCTACTTCAATAAACTATTTTTTTCTAAAAACAAAAAATCCACAAATCAATAAAAATCACCACTAAGGGGCGCCCTCACCATCACATGTGTAAGAGGAGGAAGAAGGCGTGGCTACACTACAGCTGGCACAGTTTGGAGCACCGAGAACTTTCACACCTTATCAACTTTTCATTGATTGGTGGATTTTTTTAGCAAAATAAGTTTGTTGCAGTAGATGCAAAGTGGAAGCAGTGGACTTGCAGAGAACACTATATTGATCACAAAATGTTGTATGATTACTAGAGTTGAGTGGACACCTGGATGTTCGGGTTCGATCCCGAACCCGAGCTTTGAAAAAAATGTTCGGGTTTGGGACCCGAACCCGACCCAAACTTTTACCCGAACCCCATTGAAGTCAATGGGGACCCGGACTTTTGACTACTAAAATGTCTCTAAAAAACGAAGGGAAAGGGCTGGAGGGCTGCAAATGGCAGCAAAATGTCGGGAAGAGCATGGCAAGTACTCTGAAAATAAATGTGGATAGGGAAATAACTCAAAATAACATTAAAAAAATAAGAATAAAAAATAAAATCATTTTGACCTAGGAGGACGAGGTCCATATGTATTAGGAGGTTGAGGTGGATGTGGCGGTGTAGGTGGAAGCGGCGGTGGAGGAGGAGGAGGTGGGGATAGCCAACACAGCAGGTTTTGGTTTTTAATTGATTTATTTTTTAAATTAGGGTAAACCCAAAAAGAGTGAGAAAGATCTAGAGTTGCTACCTCATCCCTTTAAACCTGAACACAGAGTAATTACACAGGTTCTGGGGCTAATTTACTGTCGATAAGGCACCAAGTGAGTTTAATTAGCAGCAACTTAATCAGCCAGAGAACCTGTGTAATTAATATGTTTTTGCTTTTAAAGGGATGAGATAGCTACCCTAGAAAGATCAGAAAAAAAACAATGGCTGGGTAAGGCCGGCCCGGTGTCTATTCTGCACAAGATACGGACAAGTCCTCTGGGATCCATGCCTGGTTCATTTTAATGAACGTGAGCTTGTCCACATTGGCTCTGGACAGGCGGCTGCGCTTGTCTGTGATAACGCCCCCTGCCGTGCTAAATACACGTTCAGACAATACACTGGCCGCAGGGCAGGCCAGAACCTCCAAGGCGTAAAGGGCAAGCTCAGGCCATGTGCCCAATTTGGAGACCCAGAAGTTTAAGGGGGCATAGCCGTCATTCAGTACGTGTAGGAGTGTGCACACATACTGCTCCACCATGTTGCTGAAATGCTGCCTCCTGCTAAAACGTTCCATATCAGCTGGTGGTGCTGTTTGTTGTGGCGTGCTGACAAAGCTTTTCCACATTTCGGCCATACTAACCCTGCCTTCTGAGGTGCTGGCGGTGCCCCTGCTGCATTGGCGACCTCTTCCTCCTCCTCTGCCTTCGTCTTCTACTGTGGCCCCGCTGCCAGGTGGGAATTGCACCAGCAGCGCGTCTAACAGCGTGCGCTTGTACTCGCGCATCTTGCGTTCACGCTCCAGTGAGGGGATTAAGGACGGTACATTGTCCTTGTAACAGGGATCCAGCAGCGTGGCCACCCAGTAATCAGCACCAGTTATAATGTGCGAAACACGCCGGTCATTGCAGAGACACTGCAGCATGTAATTGCTCATGTGTGCCAGGCTGTCCAGAGGCAACGAACAGCTGTCCTCTGTGGGAGGTGTATCATCTGTGTCCTCTGTATCCCCCCAGCCACGCACCAGTAATGGCCATGAGCTGGTCTGGATGCCATCCTGCTGTGAACATGGTTGCTCCTCCTCCTCCATGTCTTCCTCCTCCTCATCCTCCAGAACTGTGCCCTTGCTAGACAATTGTGTACCTGGCCTTTGTTGGTGCAGGAACCCACCCTCGGAGCCACTTGTGAATGACTGCCCTGAAAGCCTTGCAAATGATCCCGATTCCTCCTCCTCTTCCATCATCGCCCGTAGCGTTTTTTCAAGGAGGCATATAACTGGGATAGTCACGCTGAGAACGCGTCATTGGCACTGGCCATGTTGGTGGAGTACTCAAAACAGTGCAACAAGGCACACAGGTCTCGCATGGAGGCCCAGTAATTGGTGGTAAAGTGGTTCTGTTCCGCAGAGCGACTCACGCGTGCGTGTTGCAGCTGGAACTCTACAATCGCCCTGCTGCTGCTCGCAGTCTGGCCAGCATGTGCAAGGTGGAGTTCCACCTTGTGGGCACATCACATATGAGGCGGTGAGCGGGAAGGCCGAAGTTGCGCTGTCAGGCGAGCAGCAGCAGGGTGAGAACGCCGAAAGTGAGCACAGACGGCCCGTACTTTCTGCAGCAGCTGTGGCATATCGGGGTAAGTTCTCAGGAAACTCTGCACCACCAAATTCAGCACAAGCGCCAGGCAAGGGATGTGCGTCAAACCGGCTAGGCCCAGAGCTGCCACGAAATTTCGCCCGTTATCGCACACCACCAGGCCCGGCTTGAGGCTCACTGACGCCAACCACTCATCGGTCTGTTGTTCCATGTCCCTCCACAACTCCTGCGCGGTGTGTGGTTTTTCCCCCAAACAGGAAAGTTTTAAAACTGCCTGCTGTCGTTTACCCATGGCTGTGCTGAACTTGGTGGTGAATTTGTTACGCCGACTGGATGAGGAGGCGGTAGAGGATGAGGAAGCAGAGTAGGAGGAGTTAGGAACAGGAGGCAAACTGAAGCGCCCTGCAATCCTCGGTGGTGGAAGGACATGCGCCAAACTGCTATCCGCCTCAGGCCCAGCCGCCACTGCATTTACCCAGTGTGCTGTTAGGGAGATAGAACGTCCCTGGCTGTGCTTACTGGTCCATGTATCCGTAGTTAGGTGGACCTTGGCACAGATGGCGTTGCGCAGTGCACACCTGATTTTGTCCCCCACTTGGTTGTGCAGGGAAGGGAGGGCTCGCCTGGAAAAGTAGTGGCGGCTGGGCACGACGTACTGTGGGACAGCCAATGCCATCAGGCTTTTAAAACTCTGCGTCTCCACCAGACGGAATGACAGCATTTCAAAGGCCAGTAATTTTGAAATGCTGGCATTCAGGGCCAGGGATCGCGGGTGGGTAGAGGGGTACTTCCTCTTACGCTCCAGTGTTTGGGAGATGGAGAGCCATGGGACATTGTGGAGATGTTTGGTGACCCAGGTGGTAGTGTTGCTTGCCGGTCCTCTAATTGAGGGGTGGCAGGTGGCACTGTCACTACGGAGGTGGATGAAGAGGCAGAGAGGCCCGAGACTGATGCAGAAGAGGAAGCAGGAAGAGCCAGAGACCTTTCTTGTTTTTTGAGGTGTCTACTCCACTGCAGCTCGTGCTTTGCACTTAGATGCCTGGTCATGCAGGTTGTGCTCAGGTTGAGAACGTTTATGCCTCGCTTCAGGCTCTGATTGCACAACGTGCAAACCACGCGTGTCTTGTCATCAGCACATTGTGTGAAGAACTGCCACGCGCGGGAACTCCTTGGACCTGGCTTTGGTGTGCTCAGTCCCTTGCTGGGTTGGGCAGTAGCAGGCGTACTGTCTAGGGGACGGACGCTCCGCTTTGGCACCCTGCTCCCTCTTCTGCTGTGCTGGTGGCTCTGTGCGACCACCGCCTCTTCCTCCGAACTACATGGGTCACCTGCATGAGGTTGATTTCATGTCGGGTCGAGGACCTCATCGTCCTGCACATCATCTTCCACCCAGTCTTCACCACTGCCCACCTTGTCGGTCTGCACAATTGCAAAAGCACCAGCTGGCAACTGTGTTTCATCATCATCATGCAAGACGTGCTGTGATGGTCCCCCCATGAACTCATCCTGAAATATAAGTGGTTGGGCATCAGTGCACTCAATCTCTTCCCCTTCTGGGCCTGGGCTAGTTGGATGGCCCTGGGAACACATGCTAACAGACTCATCAAAAAGAAGAAGAGACTGCTGCATGCTTTGGGGCTCAGACTGCTTGGCTGATTTGCAAGGGGGTGAGGTGAAAGACTGATGGACATCGGCTGCAGGCGCCAACTCTGAGCTTTCAGCACAAGACTGGTTGGAAAACAATGTGAAGTAACTGGAGGCACTGTCAGCAACCCAATCTACTACCGCCTGTTCTGCTCCTGGCCTCAACATTCGTAGAGCTGGATTAGGCCCGACCAAATACCGCTGCAGGCTCTGTCGGCTACTCGCACCTGAGAAAGGTGTTTCACTTGTGCTTGTAGCTGGCACAGATCGACCACGTCCTCTCCCTGTAACAGGAGCTCCACCAGCAGCACCACGCCCGCGGCCACGTCCCTTATTTGACGGTTTCCTCATATTTCTCAAATTTAGGGTCTTGCCCTAATTTTGAGAAATTTTAAATACAAAAAAGTGTAAGCTGGTGAAATAGGCAGAGATTCACCTATATATTTCTCTAGCTATAGCAATAAGCAGGAAGCCAGCACTAAACAATGTACTGCACAGACAGTATATCACAGGGGAAAGGTGGAGTGCTGTTGAAATATACAGAGTCACCTATAGAGTGCTGACTGCCCCTATAGAAAAAATATTTCAGGAACCTGTGCCTGCCTGACTATGTACTTGACAGAAACACAGTATATCACAGGTGCACATGTGGGGTGGCAGGTGTACTGTTGTTGAAATACTCAGTCACCTATAGTGCTGACTGCCCCTACAGAACAAATATTTCAGCAAACTGTGCCTGCCTGCTAAGGAACTTGACAGAAACACAGTATATCACAGGTGCACATGTGCTGTGGCAGGTGTACTGTTGTTGAAATATTCAGAAATAAGATGATGCAGATATCAAATTAATAAAGTGTGCCTCTTGATATTTCTGGATCAGTAGAACAGCATAGACCTAACACTTTCCCTCAGAAGAACAATCAGGAACCTTTCCCTAACATAAGTGAAATCCAGCCAGATACACCTAACTTTCCCTATGCAGCAGATTCCTCCAGCCTTTCCCTATCTACAGTGAAGCAGAGTGACGATCTGTGCTGTGTGCCTCTATCTAATATAGAGGCACGTCACATGATGGGTCACATGCTGCACTGGCCAATCACAGCCATGCCATAAGTAGGCATGGCTGTGATCAGTTCCCAGTCACAGTTGTAACACGAATGGCGATTGGCTGCCGTGCAGCGCGCCGAAACATACCCGAACACCAAACCCGAACCCAGACTTTTTCCAACTATTCGGGTTCGGGTTCGGGTCCGGGTTCGGGAAAAACCCAAAGTCCGTACCGAACCCGAACTTTACAGTTCGGGTTCGCTCAACCCTACTCCTCACCTCTCCGGTCAGGTCTGTGTATTATTAATAGAGATAAAAATGATGTCATGTGACCTCCCAGAATCCTCCTCACCTCTCCGGTCAGGTCTGTGTATTATTAATAGAGATAAGAGTGATGTCATGTGACCTCCCAGAATCCTCCTCACCTCTCCGGTCAGGTCTGTGTATTATTAATAGAGATAAGAGTGATGTCATGTGACCTCCCAGAATCCTCCTCACCTCTCCGGTCAGGTCTGTATTATTAATAGAGATAAGAGTGATGTCATGTGACCTCCCAGAATCCTCCTCACCTCTCCGGTCAGGTCTGTGTATTATTAATAGAGATAAGAGTGATGTCATGTGACCTCCCAGAATCCTCCTCACCTCTCCGGTCAGGTCTGTGTATTATTATTAGAGATAAGAGTGATGTCATGTGACCTCCCAGAATCCTCCTCACCTCTCCGGTCAGCAGGTAGATGATCTCCAGGGTGAGGTTTAGTATCCTCTTAGTCATGAGACTCCGATCCTCCTCCATCCTCATTGGTCAGGCTATCTATACAGGTTACATATAGACCAATAATTGATGAGAGAGAATGATGAGGACTGTACTGGTTGTACAATATTAGGATGGGGGTGTATGGGGGGTAATATGAGGGATTCTATCATGTAAGAAGAGCCCCCAACCCTAGACACTGACTTTTAGAAAAAAAAATGCGCGGAGGTCCCCGCAAATTCAATAACCAGACCCTTTAGGTCTGGTATGGATATTAAGGGGAACCCCGCCGTCAATTTAAAACAAAAATTACGTGCGGTTCCCCCTTAATATCCATAACCAGACCTGTTATCTAAGCACGTTGACCTGGCCAGCCGCAGAAAAGAGGGGGGGACAGAGTGCGCCCCCCCCCCCCTCTCCTGAACCGCTCCAGGCCACATGCCCTCAACATGGGGAGGATGTCCACATGTTGATGGGGACAAGGGTCTCATCCCCACAACCCTTTCCCGGTGGTTGTGGGGGTATGTGTGCGGGAGGTTTATCAGAATCTGGAAGACCCCTTTAACAAAGGAGACCCCCAGATCCTGACCCCCCCTGTGTGAAATGGTAATGGGGTACACTGTACCTCTACCATTTCACGAAGGAAGTGTAAAGTCTTATAAAAAAAACACACACACACACCGTAGAATAAAGTCCTTTATTAATAAAAAAAATAAAATAAAAAAACTCCAGCGGTGATAATCCACTCGTTCCCGGCTTCCTGCTCCAACGGTGTCCCGATCCTGCGACGGCTGCGATGAGAAGATCCAGCGACAGCCGCGTGATCTCCGCTCCAGCGATGAGAAGATCCATCCGGAGCGCTGCATCGCCGACCTCCTCTCACCACTGGACACAGCCCAGCGAATGACGTGCTGGAGCTGTGACATTACTTATATAGAGGAGGCAGGGCCACCCGTCACGTGACCCCGCCCCCTCTGACGTACCCTCTGCTACGTCACTGGGGAAGCCCAGAGTCTTTCCTCTTCCTGGGCTTCCCCAGTGACGTAGCAGAGGGTACGTCAGAGGGTGCGGGGTCACGTGACGGGTGGCCCTGCCTCCTCTATATAAGTAATGTCACAGCTCCAATGCGTCATTCGCTGGGCTGTGTCCAGCGGTGAGAGGAGGTCCGGGATGCTGCGCTCCGGATGGATCTTCTCATCGCTGGAGCGGAGATCGCACGGCCTTCGCTGGATCTTCTCATCGCTGGAGATCACCCGCAGCCGTCACAGGATCGGGACAACGTTGGAGCAGGAAGCCGGGAACGAGTGGATTATTACCGCTGGAGTTTTTTTCTTTTTATTTTTTTATTAATAAAAGACTTTATTCTACAGTGTGTGTGTGTGTGTGTTTTTTTTTACAAGACTTTACACTTCCTTCGTGAAATGGTAGGGGTACAGTGTACCCCATTACCATTTCACACAGAGGGGGGGTCAGGATCTGGGGATCCCCTTTGTTAAAGGGGTCTTCCAGATTCTGATAAGCCTTCTGCCCGCATAAACCCCACAACCACCAGGCAAGGGTTGTGGGGATGAGACCCTTGTCCCCATCAACATGGGGACATCCTCCCCATGTTGAGGGCATGTGGCCTGGAGCGGTTCAGGAGAGGGGGGCCACACTCTGTCCCCCCCTCTTTTCTGCGGCCGGCCAGGTCAACGCGCTCGGATAACGGGTCTGGTTATGGATATTTAGGGGGAACCGCACGTAAATTTTTTTTAAATTGACGGCGGGGTTCCCCTTAATATCCATACCAGACCTAAAGGGTCTGGTTATTGAATTTGCGTGGTCCTCCGCGCATTTTTTTCCCGAACTCCGATCCCGGACCCAAACTTTTTCCAATTATTCGGGTTCGGGTCCGGGTTTGGGAAAAACCCAAAGTCCGTACCGAACCCAAACTTTACAGTTCGGGTTCGCTCAACCCTAGTGGCTAGTCCTGCTTCATCGCTGATGTGCGTAATGCTTACACGTTTCGATCATTTCTGATCTTCATCGGAGCATACATGTGTGTTCAGGGTCTCTTACTAAATAGCCCAAGGTAATTACCGGTCGTTTGATTCAGCTGGGATAATTAGGAGTCAGACACATCCAACACAATAACATTCAAGACAGACAAACTAACTAAGGAAGTGATAGGGTAGAATATTGCCCGAATTTTTTAATACCCAAATAAAAATAGAGAATAAAATGTTTTTACACATTAAAACAGAAGTTGTGTAGCAAGATATATCCTGTACATTAAGGAAAAGACACTGATTTAAAGGAAATAGACCGAAAAGGTATATCAAACATTAAGATAATTGCTATAGCAAAAGGGTATTTTACCTAAATTACCATACCTCCATCCGTGCCACATCCTTTACTTTCACACAAAAGCATTGACGAAAGGTTTGTGCAATGCATTTCCAGAGCCTGGGAGGTTACATTTTTCTGGTGCTGGACAACGTGTTGCTGAGGCTTCGTTCAATCTCAGAGCGGTGGAGAAGGTTACTGGCTGACCAATGCCTTAAGACAATTCTTCAGTCCTCAGCACCAACCAAGGTCTGATCGGTTCCAGCAACCGTCACCAGCATCTGTATTACATGGTGCAGGAATATCTAGGGGCAAGATCAGACTTGGACATCTTTCCAACAGAAAATCCACTGGGTTACTGGGCCTTGGGGATGGACCACTGGCCAGAGCTTGCACAATATGCAATTGAGCCACTGGCCTGTCCTGCATCCAGCGTTCTTTCTGAACGCACATTCAGTGCTGCTGGAGGCTTTGTAACTGTTCAAAGAGTGTGCCTGTCCACAGACTCTGCTGATCGGTCTTGGAATCAGTCTTGGATCACCAAACTACCAAGCACCTGATGCGGATATAACCAATTGATTTTTCTATGGATGTGGGACCCCTTGAAGACTGCCTATGCTGAGTGACTATCCTATTATGCTGAGTGACTATCCTATTCCTCCTCAATCTTGAAGATGCTAGCTTCTACGAATATTTTTGGTTCAAGGTACCACTAACCAAGGCCCAATTTATCTGCCCCGGTTTAACAGAGGCATGTAATTACAATTTTTTATCCAATATTTCATAGCAGGACACGTTCCTATGCTCAACAAGAGTATCTGTGAGGGGTTACAGTGTTGTGGCACCACCACCAAGGCCTAAGACCCAATTTTTCTGCCTCTGTTTAACAGGGGTGTAACGGAATGGCCCGTGACACCCAGAGACTTTTGAAGGATGGGGGTACTCCTGTGCCAGCGTCACTAATAACTCTTGGGTCTAGGGTCACCCTGTGTCCCTTTTGGGCATAGGGTGACTGAGAAATATTAATTATAAATTACATGAGGTGGGACATTACTGTTAATTCATGTATTGAGCCAGGAAATAAGGGACATATGTTGGATTGTTTTAGCATGGACAGTAATCCACAATACATTCCTTAATGTCTGCAAAGAACTAATATTCTGACCCTACCGGTCAATAATGACTCATTCCTCTGTGTAGCACAGGCTGTTGAGATGGTAATTGAGTCTGTACTGGGGTGAGGTGGATTTGAGCTTGGTAGACAGCCTGGCTCCTGAAAGACCTTTCATTAGGTATGCTAATACTGTTTGATGTGTGGAATGTGACTTCTCAGCTGTAGTAATTAGGTCATGTTAAAAAGGTGACAAAACGTCCGACATAGAAATGTGTATTCTGCAGGTGAATCACTTAGTATCGGAGTCCGGATGTCTGGGGAATAATTAGCTCAACAGGATGTCATTGTCTAAGAGAGTGTGTATTGAAGTGATGTGTGGGTGGAGAGTTACTTGTTCCTTTGATTACTGTAACATGTTGTACTGTATATAAGACTGAGAGTTACCATTAAAAGTGTTCATTCATTTTGAAACCAGAGACCAGAGCTTGTGTTGTCTCGGTTATTCTGGGAAATGGGATGGATGGTTGGAGTGTCAGATAAGCTGTTGTGGTTGATGGAAGGGAAATCGTAAACGGTGGTGACCATTACAAGGGGCGTGCAATTACAATTTTCAATCTAATATTTCACAGCAGGGCTCGTTCCAGCGCCCACCAAGAGTAACTGTGAGGGGTTACAGTGTTCGGGTACCACCAACACCTAAGGCCCAATTTTCGGCAGAGTATATAGTGCAGTCCGTATAGTATATACAGGCGGCCCCCTACTTTCAAACATTACATTACAGCCACAAGAAGTTTTAAACAAATTATTTTCCTTTAGAAATGTTATTCTGCTGCGGGACAGTTCTAAACACGGGGGAAAAATGCGCAACTTTACAGGCATACTATAGACACCCCCCAGGTACGAAATTGAAAGGAATATTTTACTTTGTTTCGCTTTAAGCATTATTATAATCACTTCTCCTGAGAAAAAATGTTGTTTTTAAAACTTTTGTTGCATTGACACATGTCCCCTGGGGCAGGACCCGGGTCCCCAAACACCTTTTATGACAATAACTTGCATATAAACCTTTAAAATTAGCTTTTGATTTTTCACATTTGTGTCCCATAGATTTTAACAGTGTTTTATTGCCAGTTCGCATGTTCTGCCGCAAACCGAACCGGGGGTGTTCCGGCTCATCCCTATAAATTAGACAGATAACTGAGAAGCCGCAGATGTCACTCGCTAACAAGCTTTTAGATGTTTTACGAAGTTCCAAGGAATGTCTATACAAGAGGAAATCTATATGTTGTAAACGCCTAGAAGAGGCCACTTAGCATCCTGGCGTGAGTCGCTTCTTTCCCTGGTGAAATAAAAGGTTTGTTTTCCTGGAGTCCGTGTCCGGAGTCCATTCCTGGTTTCCCAGAACTCAAAGAGCCGTTTTGCTGCAACATTTATCTGGTGCATTGGCCGGGAAACCAGGTGTGACGGCTGTGACAGGTGACAACACCACCAGCAATTCTTCTCATTCCACCGACACACACAACTTTTTTTTCTCTTCAATACATTTTTTTATTATAATTTTTACTTTTAAACAGATTACAGTCATAGAATCAGGAAATAGTAAAAAGGTAGAAATGCGATTGGTCAGGAAAATGATTTGTCTGGAATGTGGAGGCGGAGTCGTACAATACAATACACAACGTGTTCCATTATTATAACAAAGTATTGTAGAAAAGATCACACCATAGAAAATGGGGGAAAAGGAGAAAATAAACCCGGATATTAAGGGGGAATTTGTGAACGAGGAACCTTAACAATCACCACCATTTTATTCTTCAGGGCCTCTGATATCAGATAATATATGTTTGGGGGTTTTATCTAAATTCAGGCCTAAAATAATACAAAAACATCTCTGACAGTGAAAGGGTTAATGTGAGCTAGATGGGATCACTCTGCTGTGCTCACACATTAGAGCTCCCCCTAGCTGCAGCCTGGTAATAACATTGCTAGGAGGTCTATTCATTTATCTGCTCCATACTTCCGATCTTTATATAAAAGTTTCCTGACATTTAGGGGTCTATTCATAAAAGATGTGCATAACAATTCCCCCGAGGAAAGTCCATGTACATTCCTTCTGTGTGAATGGGGGAAAGATGAATGTTATCAGGATATTTGCTGTGCTGGTCGAACGGTTTCCATTCATTTACAATAGAAATTATTGCATTTGGCCACTAGATGGAGATAATTTCTATGGTACTTAGCGCCATCTAACGGCCAAATGTGGTATTTTCTGTTTTACGTCAATGGTCAGTATTAAAACCACAGTGACAGATTTTTGCCACTAGATGGAGCCGATGATCCAATATTTGTCATGATTGGAGGAACGCGTGTCACATTCATTCTACAATTTGTTTTATAATAGATCCCTAAATGTCTGTGAAGTCTCCCACCACAAAATGTACTCAGCCAATGAGAGAGAATGACTCCATTTTTATTTTTGAAGGCCTAGAAGACCACCTTTTAAGTGGTGGGGTTAACGCATTTCGTCCTGGAAGCAACTTGAGAAAATAGACCTCTTGCAAGAGTTTCCACCACAAAATGTACCAATGAGAGGTCATGACTCCATTTTTATTTTTCTACTGCTATCAATGGCCAACACGGTACAACACTTCATCCATGTCTTTGGTGATCTCTGATCTCCTTATGAAGTGTTTCTTACATGATGAAGATCAGCCATGGAGTATATCTGAGGTGTATATCAGGGTGTGCTTCTTCCCCACATGAGAGCTGTGATGTCCAGCAACATTCATATACAAGACATTTCCCGCACTCACTAATACACCTCGAGGGTTGTGTGGGACCCCTGATGTACAGGAAGACAGGACTTCAGTAAGGAACAATTCCCTCACTCAGGACAGGAATACGGCTTTGCCCCCGTGTGAGATCTCTGATGTTTGGAAAGAGTGAACTTCCGTGAAAAACATTTCCCGCACTCAGAACAGGAAAAAGGCTTCTCCCCCGTGTGAGATCTCTGATGTGCTGAGAGATTGGACGTTTCTGAAAAACATTTTCCGCACTCAGAACAGGAAAAAGGCTTCTCCCCCGTGTGTATTCTCTGATGTTTGGAAAGACTGGACTTCACTGAAAAACATTTTCCACACTCAGAACAGGAAAAAGGCTTCACCCCCATGTGAGATCTCTGATGTGTGGAAAGACTGGACTTCACTGAAAAACATTTCCCGCACTCAGAACAGGAAAAAGGCTTCTCCCCCGTGTGAGATCTCTGGTGTGCTGAAAGATTGGACTTTTCTGAAAAACATTTTCCGCACTCAGAACAGGAAAAAGGCTTCGCCCCCGTGTGAGATCTCTGGTGTGCTGAAAGATTGGACTTTTCTGAAAAACATTTTCCGCACTCAGAACAGGAAAAAGGCTTCTCCCCCGTGTGAGATCTCTGATGTATGGAAAGATTGAACTCCCGTGCAAAACATTTCCCACACTCAGGACACGGAAACCTCTTCTGTGCTAGATAGACAGCACCGTCCCTCACAGTCTGAAGTTCCTCAGGATAAGAGGAATACGATGGTCCGGCACCATCCCGCACAGTCTGAGGTTCCTCAGGATAAGAGGAATATGATGGTCCGGCACCGTCCCTCACAGTCTGAGGTTCCTCAGGATAAGAGGAATACGATGGTCCGGCACTGTCCCGCACAGTCTGAGGTTCCTCAGGATAAGAGGAATACGATGTTCCGGCACCCTCCCGCACAGTCTGAGGTTCCTCAGGATAAGAGGAATACGATGGTCCGGCACCGCCCCGCACAGTCTGAGGTTCCTCAGGATAGGAGGAATACGATGGTCCATCTAAACTGTGAGGTGCCGGATGGACATTTGAGGTAGTCGGGTTTTCTCCTGGACTATACTGTGCGATGTCCTCATCTTCTACTTTACAGTCTGGAGACAAAGTGAGACAATCCTCTGAGGTTTTCCTCATCTCCCGTCCATCTACTAAAATAGAAATACAAAGATTGTTACTAGACATGAGCTGATTGGTTCCCCTAAACCAGGACTCCGCCCACATCAGGCAGCTTTGTCTCTGAGGATCTTACAATCCCCCCTCAAGGTAACTAGTAAATGGGTCCTCTGATCTCCTACCAGATCATTTCTTTATTCATGGACCTTAGTCAGAGAGTGAGGAAACAATGAGAACTGTCTTTTATAGGAGTGACAGTGATGAGGGGATTATAGGACGAGTGTCAGGAGTATGTAATGTACAACATAGAGTATATAGTGCAGGGGTCAGGAGTATGTAATGTACAGCATAGAGTATATAGTGCAGAGGTCAGGAGTATGTAATGTACAACATAGAGTATATAGTGCAGGGGTCAGGAGTATGTAATGTACAGCATAGAGTATATAGTGCAGAGGTCAGGAGTATGTAATGTACAACATAGAGTATATAGTGCAGGGGTCCGGAGTATGTAATGTACAACATAGACCAGGCCTCAAAATTCCAAGTCCTAAGCTACTAGCCAGCCCTTAAGAGTTACTCGCCACCTGTTGCCCCACCCAAACTCTACCTGGCCCCGCCCCTAAACATGCCCTTGTAAATGATCTAATGAAATAACACTGTTAACTGTTTTATTCAGAATTAAGTTTCAAAAATAAACAACAACTACAACCAGTACGCCTCTGTGACGGTATTGGTATGATATCCCCGTCAAACAGTACCTTCTTCCCATAACGAAAATCACCCAATATTCCACAAGTAGGAGTCCATGGAATCGCCCCAATAAGCCACACATGAGTCCAGGCTTACTGCTAGAACAATGACACAACACTCAGCTTATATGTGGTTACAACATGTTAGGAACAATGAAATCTCCGCCCCCCCTCACACAGTGGGGTTTCCCATACAGATTATAGGAGACACGTCGGAGCCGACCATGCAGATGCATTTCTTTAGATAATGACATCAGTGGAGGTAATTACTACACTGAAGCAATCAGAATAATTAACATACCACTTATCTAATCATTTAGCCTGATGATACAATACACATCTTTTAAGGGTAAACACAGATCTTCTTCACACAACACAATAGATCAATTAACCTTTAGAATAGTGAGGGGACATTAGCACTTCAATAACCTGTTAGCAGAGGAATGAATCACACATGAAATCCCTTTCTACCTCTAACACACACACATGGCTAGCAGGGAGAATTAAACTGAGACATATAGGCAAATGCATCACAGCCTCTACCTCCAACGCCTCCCCCAGTACACCTCTACCTCCAACGCCTCCCCCAGTACACCTCTACCTCCAACGCCTCCCCCAGTACGTCTCTACCTCCAACACCTCCCCCAGTACACCTCTACCTCCAACGCTTCCCCCAGTACGCCTCTACCTCCAACGCCTCCCCCAGTACTTCTCTATCTCCAACACCTCCTCCAATGCCTCCCCTCTCCATCACACCTATGTCTCCAATCCCTTCTGCCCCTAGCACACCTCTATACCTATAATACCTCTTCCCAGTATGTCTCTGATTTCAATGCCACCCCAGCAAACCTATGCTTTGTGATTTTAATGACCCCTCAGTACACCTCGTCTTCCAACCTCCTATCACCAGCCTACCTATGCCTCCAATTCCGCCCCCCTTCCCCCATTCTATCATACCTATGCCTCCAATTCGGGCCTCCTCCCCCCATTCTATCATACCTATGCCTCCAAATCCACCCCTCTTCCCATTCTATCATACCTAGTAGGGGTCAGGAGTATGTAATATATACAAAAGAGTATATAGTGAAGGGGTCAGGAGTATGTAATGTACAACATAGAGAGTATAGTGCAGGGGTCAGGAGTATGTAATGTACAACATAGAGTATATAGTGAAGGGGTCAGGAGTATGTAATGTACAACATAGAGAGTATAGTGCAGGGGTCAGGACTCATGATATTAGTAATCAGTGGAAGATGAAATGTTTACATGAGACAAGTTGCAGAGATCCCACACCGTTGCCTCCCATCTCCTGAGACTGCACTCAGTGACTTGGGTCTGAGACTATACAGACATATCCCTCCACCCGGCACAGCCAGCAAATAACAGAGCAAGTAATCCTGGGAGAAATGTTCTGTCAGGAGATCTCACTAGACCCAGGCATGGGGCAAAAGACCCAAGGTAAATACCCCAGGTGCCTAGGTCTAGTAACATCTATGGTGAAAATGAACATTTTTCTGCCAGCTGATCCCCAGAATCTCCATAAATCCAGTCTAGAGACATAAATTGTGTCTGCAGCACAGAGAAGGAAGATTATCCGAGAGAAATACAGGAATACAGGATGGGGAACACACTCAGGAAAGTGACCAGGGGATTACAGGCTGATATCACCCAGTCCCCGCCCTACTCTGGACCAATCAGTGAGCAGTATGGGTGGAGCAGGCGCTATGGGGCCCGCAGCCGAGTGGGGCCCGTTCAGTGTTGCCAACCGTCTGTAGATTTACAGACAGTCCGCAAAAAGAAGGCACTTTTTCCCTGTCCGCAAAAGTCCGTAGTAAGGGAAATGTGCCAGTAAAAATGGCGGCGATCGGCTCGGGTCAGAACTGTGCATGCGCAATTCCGGAAATTTCCGCAAAGTTCCGAATCTAAGCCGCGCCTGCCAAGTGTCTAAGTCCTCCTGCATAGCCTCTGCCCGCCCAGCCCACCACATGCAGCCAATGATCTTCTTATCACATTTTCACGCCAGCACCGCCACCACCAGCCGTAAATAAGCAGGAGCAGAGCGGGAAATTTGAGGAGCCTAGTATGATCGTGGAGAGGAGAGGAGAGCCGAGCCGCGGCGGGGGCTCGGAAGTGACCAGTTGACTCGGGATGGGAGGAGACTCAGAGAGCTGTTGGAGACTTGGAGTGAAGGTCAAGGACTGTCACCACAGCACTACCCCGACTGGAGCAGAGCAACGGACGGACCATCACCGACCCCCTGCCTGGCCTGTCCGCCCACCTGAGTGTGGACTGGAGCCGCCCTGCTGCTGCCCGGTGTATCTCTTTGGAGTTGCCAGATGCCTGTTCCTGGTCTGGTGAGTCCAGCAAAGTGACTGACTAGTCTAGTAGGCGGATAGAGGAGGGTGATTTCTTGCCTGAGCCTGTGCCTGGATCCTGTGCAGCCATAATGATGCCATTTCATGATACAACAACAACACTAGTATTGAGACACTGAATTGAATTCTGAAATGCTAATGGTTAATCTTTGAGTCACCGTGAGACAGGAGGTGATGATGGTGGCAGGGGGTGATGTCTGATGGTGGCAGGGGGTGATGTCTGATGGTGGCAGGGGGTGATGTCTGGTGGTGGCAGGGGGTGATGTCTGGTGGTGGCAGGGGGTGATGTTGGTGTCAGGGGGTGATGTCTGACGGTGGCAGGGGATGATGGTAGTGGCAAGGGGGGTAATGGTGGCAGGGGGTGATGGTGGTGGCAGTGGGTGATGTCTGATGGTGGCAGGGGGTGATGTCTGGTGGTGGCAGGGGGTGATGTCTGGTGGTGGCAGGGGGTGATGTCTGGTGGTGGCAGAGGGTGATGTTGGTGGCAGGGGGTGATGGTAGTGGCAAGGGGGGTAATGGTGGCAGGGGGTGATGGTGGTGGCAGTGGGTGATGTCTGATGGTGGCAGGGGGTGATGTCTGATGGTGGCAGGGGGGTGATGGTGGTAGGGTCTGATGGTGGTGGCAGTGGGTGATGTCTGATGGCAGGGGGGTAATGGTGGCAGGAGGTGATGGTGGCAGGGGGTGTTGGTTGGGGGATGATGGTGGCAGGAGGTCTTTAGAATTAGAAACATAAATTCTGGTGATCCTAGTAGCTACCAGGGATTTCCCCTCACTTTCTGTGGTGGTTATGGAACAGAAGTGAAGGGGAAATATCTCCAGTTGGACATGGGTGAGAGAAACTGATGGACTAAATAATCCCCCCTTATTATATCGCAAATAACAGGAATATGTTTTTTTACCTTAAATCACATTGCTATTTGTCTAGTGTACTTGTTTGTGCCTAAATACTGAAATTTGCGCTTAAAGATGTAATTTTGTAACTTTTGTAAACTGCATTTTATTTATTATATGGTTATTTACATTTTTGTTTTGCAAAATTAATATAAGCTGTTGCTTGGGTACTGTGCCACATGAGTGTAGTAATGTGTTGTTCAATGGCATTAGTTAGGGTTTTTTGGAGGGGGGGGGGGGCCCCATACAATTTTGCTATGGGGCCCTGTGATTTCTAGTTACGCCCCTGGGGTGGAGGAATGTATTTAGTGTTATTGACCCACCTGTGCTGATCTCTGTAGGAGTGTCCTCCTCTATAAATGTCCCCGTTATTCCATCCTCCTCCATAGACTGCTGATCATCCCTCACATACGTCTCTTCTTCTTCTGATTTCACCTCAAATTCTATATCGATTGGATCTCCACTCTAAACCAAGAGAATGAGAGAGAATATCATCTGTAAGATATAAACTTACATACAAAATCCACACATCATCTCCACCAGTCCATGTTCTAGATGCTCCGCCCCACCGACCTTGTAACAGTGGGGGATGGTGTGACCTTCCTGTGTGGAATCCCGGGAATACAGAGGACGGGGACATCTCTCTGGGGGGTTCCTGGTATTAGGTGGCTCCATCATATCCTTGTGTCCTTCTGAAAACTCCTCCATCACTCCATACTCCTCATCCTCCTCTTTATACTCTTCTTTAACATCAATATTATCATCCCCGAGGTTTCCACTCTGAATATATAATAAAACATTCATTATAATAAACATGCTGTGTATAAATCAGAACTACCAATAATTGTCACTCATCTACCTGATGATGGTGGGGGATGGTGTGACCTTCCTGTGTGGAATCCCGGGAATACAGAGGACGGGGACATCTCTCTGGCGGGTTCCCATTACTGGATCCATCTGTAGGAAACATACACACTGACTGAATACATTGGCCCGGATTCTTAAAGCACTTTCGCCGACGTATCTATTGATACGCCGCGTAAGTGCCAGATGCGCCGTCGTATCTCTGCGCCTGATTCTGCAAATAAGATACGCCTGAATTTTTGCTCCATCCGACCAACGCAAGTCTCCTACGCCGTCGTATCTTGGGCACATATTTAAGCTGGCCGCAGGGGGCGCTTCCATTGATTTACGCGTTGAATATGTAAATGAGCGAGATACGCCGATTCACGAACGTACTTGCGCCCGTCACAGTAATATACGCCGTTTACGTAAGGCGTACGTCCGGCGTAAAGTTTTTCCACATATAGGAGTCGTATCCCATGCAAAGGTATGGACGACGGAACAGCCGTCGTATTTTACGTCGTTCACGTTAGTTGTACGTGAATGGGGCTGGGCGTAGGTTACGTTCACATCGTAGGCATTGAGCCGTCGTATCTTAGGGAGTATATGCGACATGATTCTGAGCATGCGCGCGCAAGCGCCGTTCAGCCATTCAATTGCATGTGGTCACGATTCATTTAAATGTATCACGCCCACTTCCTTCCTACTTTTAATTAGGCGGGCTTACGCTGACCAATTTACGCTACGCCGACGCAACGTACAGAGCAAGTGCTTTGTGAATACTGTTCTTGCCTCTCTCTGTTACGTCGGCGTAGCGCATATGAGATGCGCTACGCCCGCACAAATATATGCCGCTCTACGTGAATCCAGCCCATTGTTTCTATGTGTTTATCAGATGATGGGGGATCTAGGTGGAGCCTCCGTACTGCTCTCTCCTTTACAATAAAGTCTCCTCTTACCCGGTGATGTGAGGGGCGGCTGATTGTCCATCATGACGTCCTTGTAGAGATCCTTGTGTCCTTCTAAATACTCCCACTCCTCCATGGAGAAATAGACAGTGACATCCTGACACCTTATAGGAACCTGACACACACAATGATACAGTCACCATCCAGACACACCCCTTGTCTGTTACTGGATAATGTCCCAGAATTCCCAGAATCCTCCTCACCTCTCCTGTCAGCAGCTCCATCATCTTCTTGGTGACTTCTAGAATCTTCTCCATGTTGTGTCTCTCGGGTTTTAGGGAGTCACATGGAGGCACTGTGATGGTCATGTGATCACCTGACTTCATAAGAGGAAATCTCTGTATTGAGGAACCAATAGGAATATCATGTTAGAATCCCAGAATCCTCCTCACCTCCCTGGTCAGGTCTGTGTATTATTAATAGAGATAAGAGTGATGTCATGTGACCTCCCAGAATCCTCCTCACCTCTCTGGTCAGGTCTGTGTTATTAATAGAGATAAGAGTGATGTCATGTGACCTCCCAGAATCCTCCTCACCTCTCCGGTCAGGTCTGTATTATTATTAATAGAGATAAGAGTGATGTCATGTGACCTCCCAGAATTCTCCTCACCTCTCCGGTCAGGTCTGTGTATTATTAATAGAGATAAGAGTGATGTCATGTGACCTCCCAGAATCCTCCTCACCTCTCCGGTCAGGTCTGTGTATTATTAATAGAGATAAGAGTGTTGTCATGTGACCTCCCAGAATCCTCCTCACCTCTCCGGTCAGCAGGTAGATGATCTCCAAGGTGAGGTTTAGTATCTTCTCAGTCATGTGACTCCGGTCCTCCTCCATCCTCATTGGTCATGTGATGTATACAGGTTACCTGTAGACCAAGAATTGATAAGAGAGAATGATGAGGACTGTACTGGTTGTATAATATTAGGATGGGGATGTATGGGGATAATATGAGGGATTCTATTGTGTAAGAACAACCCCCTGGTGGGATTACACATAAAGGAACATTCCTTTTAGCATTTGTAATGGTTTTAGTGTCCAGGCGCCTCTAACCCTTTATGTCTATAGAAACCCCCATCCCCAATAAAAGTGGTATAATCCGTTAGTATAGACTGATGAGGTGAGAAGATGATTGGTGGGAAATGTGACATATCTCCAAAATGAAGAGAATTCTCTATGGGGAATGCTTTGCCCCTGAAGGGGTTAATCCAGGTCTCCACACTATATATGTGTGTATCATCATCTGCTGGAGATAAAAGACGTCACTGTGACTATGGAGGAAGAGGACGGACATGACGGGGTTACTGGGTGTAAATAGAAGATAAGATCTTATTACCTCCTCTGCTGCGTTTTCCAGCAATGTCTTCCCTCTTTGTTCTCCCGACTCACCTCTCTCCCGGAATTTCCTATTTATACCTGACATCACTTCCTGTTTGAAGCTAACATCACTTCCTGCCTTCCATGGAGACTTCCTTTCTCTATGGTAGAAGTGAGATCACCACCTTTTGGAGCTCAGAGGAACTGCAGTCCCAAGAAACATCTCGTAGTGTGAACACGGCCTTGTGCTGTGTGTGTATGTACTGTATATCCTTATACTCCTTTTTTCTGGTCCCCATGCTGCCCCCCCTCTTTTTTTTTGTGATAGAGGCTCTAAAGAATAATCTCTGGTTTAAGGCATTAAAGATCAGGAGATATGTTCCTTTTTAATGATATAAGTGAAAACGTATAATCTATATGGTAATGTTCTGCCTTTTTCCCCTTTGGACTCATCCTGGGAATTCGGAGATGGAGCTTCAATGAAAAGATTAAATCGTGACTCTAAGGACTGAAAATTATAAAATATATTTTTTGTTCCAGAAGCCATGGACGGGAACTATTGAAGAGAGTTTTTTTCCCCTTTCTCACTCTCTCCCCCTCTCTGTGTTTTTCTTTTCTTAGTTTTCTTTCCCTATCTTGCTCTTTTTGATTGTTTTATATTTTCTTTTTGATTGTTTTATATTTTCTTTTTTTTTTAGCAAAGGAAAATAACATTGAAGTGTAAAGTGTTGAATAAATATATATTTAAGTGATAAGATCTGGGGTCGGGGAGGACTATCGGGTCCCTGGTCTTCTCATTTTTGTTTTCTATTTTTGATTTTATATTCCTGTTTTGTTGTGTTTTTTTTTCTTTCTTTGTTACAGAGAAGGAACGAAAAGAAAAAAGAAAAAGTTAAATCGTTACCCCTCTTAAGGTTATTAATTATACTGTCAGAACATTTGGGGTTAAAAGAATACATAAAAGATCACACATTTTATATGTTTCATAGTGTTCCATATTTATATATATGTTTAGCAGAAGTGACACCATTTTGTGTCTTAAGTGGAGTCACAGTTCAAAACCTGTGAATAAGGCTGTGTTACCAGACGGACTTTATGGGGCTGATTTACTATCCTCTGTGTGCTGCGCTGGTTCATGCGTTAATTAGTACTCCGGGTGAAGCCTTAATTAGGCGCATAAACCAGCGTAGCAGCCGGCGCATTGCAAGTGATATGTAAAGCCGCGCCGAACTCCCTATAGAAGTCTATGGGAGAAATCAAAAGTGTTCATTTTAAAGGCTAATCTGCAAATTTTGTCCTAAAAAGTGTTTGGGGACCTCAGTCCTGTCCCAGGGAACATGTATCAATGTTTTTTTGTTTTTTTAAAACGGCCGTTTTTTCTGGAGCAGTGAATTTAATAATGCTTAAAGTGAAACAATAAAAGTGAAATATTCCTTTAAATTTCGTACCTAGGGGGGGTGTAATGTCAGCATGTGAAATAGCGCATTTTTCCCGCACTTAGAACTGTCCCTGCACAAAATGACATTCTGAAGAAAAAAAAGTCATTTAAAATTCACACGCGGCTATAATGAATTGTCGGCTCTGACAATTCTAAAGGGATTCATTCATAAAACAAACAAAAAATGTGTAGGGGTCCCCCAAATTAAATTACCAGGCCCTTCAGGTCTGGAATGGATATTAAGGGGAACCCCGCCGTAAAAACCAAAAAAAAAAAGACGTGCGGTTCCCCGCAAATATCCATACCAGGCCCTTCAGGTCTGGTGTGGATTTTAAGGGGAACTCCACCCCAAATTTAAAAAAAAAATGGCGTGGAGTCCCCCTAAAAATCCACACCAGACCCTTATCCGAGCACGTTGACCTGGCCGGCCGCAGAAAAGAGGGGGAGACAGAGTGCGGCCCCCCCTCTCCTGAACCGCACCAGGCCACATGCCCTCAACATGGGGAGGATGTCCCCATGTAGATGGGGACAAGGGCCTCATCCCCACAACCCTTGCCCGGTGGTTGTGGGGGTCTGCAGGCGGGGGGCTTATCAGAATCTGGAAGACCCCTTTAACAAAGGGGACCCCCAGACCCCCCCCCCCCCCCCCAGATCCTGCCCCCCCCCCCCCTATGTGAAATGGTAATGGGGTACACTGTACCTCTACCATTTCACCCCCAAAAAAATCAAAAGTGTTAAAAATGACAGTAGCCGTTTTTTGACAAATCTTTTAATAAAATCTTCTTTCCGCGGTTCCTTCTTCTTCTTTCATTCGGGTTTCTTCCTCTGCTTCTTTCTTGGGTCTTCTCGTCCACATCTTGCCCGACGTCTTCTCCTATCTTCTCCGTCCGTCCTTCAGCCTTCTCGTCCGTCAGAGGGGGGTGGGGTCACAGAGCGTCACACGGCGGGGGAATTCAATTTCAAGTGCGCCGTCCGGAGAAGAAGCCGCCGCACTATGCGGATGTTTGCTTATGAGTGCAAGCTACTAGGGACAGGGGCGTTTTTTTTTTTACCTAATATTTTTATTTTTGCACTTTTCTGTCCCTTTTTTTTATTTTGGATCACTTTTATTCCTATTACAAGGAATGTAAACATCCCTTGTAATAGGACTAGTGTGTGACAGGTCCTCTTTATGGAGAGAGGCGGGGTCAATAAGGCTGGAAAGCATGGTATTGGAAAAAAAAAAAGATCTCATGCTTTCAGCTGCAATCATGTCCGTTCAGCACAGTGGTGTAGTGTATAGCACTTTGACCTAGCAGCAAAAGGGTCGCTGGTTCGAATCCAGCCCGTGACAGCATTTGCATGGAGTTTGCATGTTCTCCCTGTGCCTGCGTGGGTTTCCTCCCACACTATAAAAACACGCTGTAAATCGGATCCGGTCTAAATAAGCCCTAATATGCAGTAGTATATTTAGGTTTTGTGCTGCCCTAGGCCTGACTACATATCTGCACCTCCTAATAGAAAAATGACCCACCCCTTCCTGTCAAGGTCACACCCTGTTTTTGTATGACCCGCCCAGGAATTTTCAGGGCACACACACACACACACTAGTTCTGGGGGGGGGGGGTGGGTTACTGGACTCCCTTAATTTGCATAGTTTTTCTCTCACTTCCTGTTTGGCTATGGGGCAGGAAGTGAAGGCAAATCTCCCCAATTGGACACAGATAATACAAATTAAACTGACAGGGCCTATAACCCTCCCTCACTCTATCCAAAATTAAAGAAAATAAAAAGTGTTGATTATAGTTCTAGTCAGGGGCGGACTGACCATTGAGTCACTCGGGCACTACCCGAGGGCCCCATGCCACTAGGGGGCCCCATCCGGGTTGCCAGGCTCAGTAAAACCAGGGACAGTATGTAAAAATCTGTGTTTTTTTTAGATCTGTCCCCGATATGTCCGAAAATGACATGCTTTTAATGTGAATATCCCAAGATTTTAGCTGCCCGCCTCTGCACTACCTCCTGGCATGGTGGTCATCTGTAAGCCAGAGGGGCCCCATAATCTTCTATTGCCCAGGGGCCCCATGAGTTGTCAGTCCGCCCCTGGTTCTAGTTTAAGCACAAATTTCATAGAGTTTTATTGAGAGCCCTAAGAAAATATAACCATGCCAATAGGCCAGGATACAGCGTTGCTAATATGTAGGAATGTGTGTGTTAGAGCACCCCACCCAATGTTAACTAAAAAATTATTAATTTGCAAATAAGTATTATCTGCTCATTTTTTTGGGGATGTCTGCACCCCTGATAGTGACAACATTTGTGAGGTGTCTTCACCCTTTCTAATTCATTCACTTCCTGTCACATAGCCAAACAGGAAGTGAGGGTAAAACCTTACTAATATCTTTTCTTGGGGACACAGAGATCAATCTAAATAGTTTCCCATTATGTAAATTGCACTCTAGCATTTTGCTGTGTACACCCCAAATTATTAGGGACTTTGGGGTCCAAAAGGCAAATCCACTTTGCACTACAAGTGCAAAGCAAGGAAGAAAGAAAACAAAACAACTTTGCTTCTACAGGATTGGATGTTAAAACCATCAGTGCTTCCTCTCTGATTTTCAGCAACTATGCTTGTACTGCAGAGTGGCTTTGCCTTTACTAAACCCCAAACTAAATAATCATTTGGGGCAGGGATCCTCAAACTACGGCCCTCCAGCTGTTGTAGAACTACACATCCCATGAGGCCTTGTAATGCACTGACATTCACAGACATGACTAGGCATGATGGGAATTGTAGTTCCTGAACAACTGGAGGGCCGTAGTTTGAAGACCCATGATTTGGGGTGTACACAGCAGTGCTGGAGTGCAATTTGCTTAATGGGGACACTAGTTAGATTGACCTGTGTCCCCAAGAAAAGACACTGGTAGGGTTTTAACCTCACTTCCTGTTCAGCTGTGTGACAGGAAGTGAAGCCAATTTTAAGAAAAGGGACACAAAGCTCAACCCCCAAAAAAAAAACACAAAGCAGGGGTTCTAACACTCACTTGGCTTCCCTCAAACACCCACAATTTGAATAGGATTGCCTTGCGCTAGATTTAAGCACAGTGCTGTAAATCAGCACGTCAAGCCTGTCCACCAATAGCAAACCCCCCACCCCCCACACACAGGCCATGTTTGCAGGTTTTCCTTCATCTTGCACATGTGCTTTAAAAGACAGTCTGGACAGCAATTCTTGATGAGAGAAATCCACAAAACATGTCCTGTCGGGGGTACTTGAGGGCTGAGGACCACTGCAGAAAAAAGAAAATACTTACCAGTTTTGTCTTTAAAGTCATGGAGAATAAACATGGCAAACATTTCTTGATTACACACCAGGAAAGAAGCTTAGACAAAAATCACACATAATGTGTTAGGCCCTAACCTAGTTCAGCTGCAGCTGTCAACATATGTAGCATGAAAAAGTAACAAAAGACAAACTTAACAATTTTAAAGTAATTTTTATTGGTCAACAAAACAAGGAAAGCGAAAAAAGACAAACAAACAAACACAAACAAAAATACATTTCAAAATTCTAAATAACCATAGCTTCACACATTTTTCATAAAATAAGGCCACATAGACAAATACATCAAAGTGAACATCATTTAAAAATAAACCAAAACCATTGGCAAAATAAAACAAAACCCATGCAACAAACCACATTTGTGTTTAGCAACAGCATTTCTGCCAGCCTGCCCCTTCTGAGGGCAGCTGAGGACTGATCGATCCAAGATTTTTATAACAGTGCTAGTAATGAAGCAATTAAAATCACATGAACAAATTGCAGTCTCTAGTTTGGGTGAGCTTGTAATTGGGCACACCTGCAATTAATCCAAACCACGCTCTATGAGCATCCAATGAGTGTTTTTCACCTTTTAAAAAACGGAAAATTGTATCATACTTACCAGTAATTTTCCTTTCCTGGTGCCTATCCATGGCAGCATACCTGTGACAAGCTCCGCCTTGGCTCCTCCCTCAGGACTAGTGAATATTATAAAAGAGTTGGTTAGCAGCGCCCCCACATTCTCCGTAATATAGAATACCGAGGGTGGGAGCGTATGCTGCCATGGATAGGCACCAGGAAAGGAAAATTACTGGTAAGTATGATACAATTTTCCGTTTTCCTGGTGCCTCCATGGCAGCATACCTGTGACAAATAACTAGCTGAGACGGGTGGGATGATGCTTAGGAGGTTTATTTCAAAGGAATTATTATTATTATTATCAATAATTAGAGGAAGCAACGGCTGATTTGATCGCCTGTCTGCCGAATTCTACCGATGAGAGAGCTCCTGGGTCTACTCGGTAATGCTTCAGAAAAGTATGTTGGGACGACCAGGTCGCTGCCCTACAAATAGTTTCGATTGCCTCTTGGGCGGCAAGAGCGAACGTGGCAGAGACCGCCCTAGTGGAGTGTGCCCTGACCATCAAAGGGGGGTCCAGACCCTTTGCCCTGTACGCCTTGTGGATAAGCTTAACAATCCATGAGGCAATTGTTCTTGCTGACGCCTCCTTGCCTTTGTTCTTCCCCCAGGGAATTATGAGCAATTTGGTAGAGTCTCTGAAAGGTGCCGTGACCCTGAGATAGCATTTTAGGGTGGAGGCAATGTCCAGTTCATGAAGAGAACCTGATTCCTGTTCTAGAAACGTTGGGAGAGCCCAGGGTTCCGACATGGCCAAAGATGACGTGACCTTGGGGATAAACCCTCGTACTGTTCTCAGTTCCACTCTGTCATGGTAGAATATGATATGGTTATCATCCGCCCCCAGAGCTTGGAGCTCTGAAACCCGTCTGCCAGAGGTTATGGCTATCAAGAAGGTAAGCTTCAAGGTTAAGTTCCAAAGTGATGCCGAGTCCGAAGGAGCAAAAGGTGGGCTGGCTAAGGCCTCTAGGATGACAGCGAGGTCCCAGGTGGGAAAAGCCTGTTTAGTTGGTGGACGGATCTTTCTGACTGCCTTAAAAAATTGGATTATTAATGGGTCCTCGTATGAAAAAAGAAAAAGTGACACATGCTATAGAGATGGTAGAGCTGCTCGCCCCGGAAATGATAGACAATGGAAAGGTTTCCCCGTATTTTGGGGCTTTTAGGCAGCAATGTCAAAACAGTAAAATACTGGTAGCTATATAAAAATAGTATTTATTAAATAGAAAAAAATCTTGGATGTCGCAGTATATATGAGTTACAGCATAAAACCAATGTAATGGTAAAATATCACATTCCATGGTACATTAGACATATTCATTACACATGATATAGTATTCCATATTGTAGTACAGTGTTGATCCCCGACGCGTTTCGACCAATTAGGGTCTCTTCAGGGGGATAATTACTTCTAAAAAGTATATCACAAAATTATAAAATTAATATAAAAATATAAATATAACATGTCAGTAATACATCACATAGATTCTAGCAGGAGATATATTTACCGCTAAACATGGAATGGACAATATTGAAGCCACTGAGTAATCCGAGGGGACCTATGGGAGCCCCCGCATTCCCGAGGGTGAGGGGTCCACCCATAGGGGTCTTCAAGGAGCCTCAAAAAATTGACACCCCGCCGGCGGAGGAGGAGCCGCCACCTGCAATGAATACCCAGAGTGGCCATGTATGGTTAATTGAATGAGTAATTACAAACAAACCTATCAAATTGATGGCTGGAATGTATATTTGTATAAGAGAGTAAGGGCATAAATATAATGTTAGATGAGGCATTCCTGAATATTCCAAAAAGGAAAAAATTTACTAAACAATAAAGAATAATAGAAGGTAATCACATGTGGGGTAGTGAATGTAGAAATGGTAACATGATGTGAAGCGTACTGAGGTGTGTAAGTGTGATGTGAATAATAATAAATGTATAAGGGTGCAGCATTAGTGCAGTGACAAACTGCCAATGAGATAAGTGAATAATGATTATAATGTAAAAATATAAATTAAATGAAAAAATTAAATAAAAAAATGTATATAAATAAATTAACATAAATGTGTAGATAAAATAAATGGGGTGAAAGTGAATGTGAGAACAAACGTGTGTGCCCAATGAAATTGGGCAAAAATAATAAATGATGTGTACAATCAAATAATAGCATTAATATCAAAAGTGTGAAAGGTTGGAAATTTGTATATATAGAGTGTAAATTATCAGATGCAAATATTACCTGATGCATTGATGTTTGTTTATGTAGCTTAGTATAGTAGGTAGTTGGGGGCCTGACGGCAGATATTGCAGAGCAGGCAAAGGTGGAATGCCAAAACGGTGTGGATGCAATAGCATCCATCCTGGTGTGGGATATGGTGTACATTCCCCAGAGGCCAGACATTAAATAGTGCCCTAAAAGTGGCAATCCGGGTGATCCAGCGCAGGCTTGTAGCTCCCCCCACCCGCCGAAAGAGGCGGCGTTACGGTCCCCAGAACGGAGACCATGTGAGGCTCCCTCGGCGTCCCGGAAGGCCGGAAGGGCCCCGACCACTGTCGTCCTCTCCGCCGCAAATCGCGTGACGTCATGACGTGTGCGCACGCCGATCTCTCGCTCGTGCGCACTAGTCCAGACTATCCAGGGAGGATCAAGGGACGCCGCCGGCAGACGGGGCTCGCATCGGCGTGCGAGGGTAACCCCTCCCACATCACGAGGCGAGAAAGAGGGGACAAAAAATATATATCCCTTCACCCCCCTGCCGGGAGACCCGAAGGGGAAGGACCCCACCCCCCCCTGGGTTAATGACAGGGACAATTAAGTCCGCCGGAGTCCAAAGTGGCCAATCCATATATAAAAAAGATACAATAAAGTGACATAGATAATAGATAACCCTAATTGGTCGAAACGCGTCGGGGATCAACACTGTACTACAATATGGAATACTATATCATGTGTAATGAATATGTCTAATGTACCATGGAATGTGATATTTTACCATTACATTGGTTTTATGCTGTAACTCATATATACTGCGACATCCAAGATTTTTTTCTATTTAATAAATACTATTTTTATATAGCTACCAGTATTTTACTGTTTTGACATTGCTGCCTAAAAGCCCCAAAATACGGTGAAACCTTTCCATTGTCTATCATTTCCGGGGCGAGCAGCTCTACCATCTCTATAGCATGTGTCACTTTTTCTTTTTTCATACAATACTTTGGGTGGTTAAAACCCCCTTTCCCCTTTGACACATAGAGATAAGACACAGGTGTCTGTGCTTCTCCATTGGTTTCAACTCCTGCATTTACCTTCTACACTATGTTGACCTACCCCCTACGGGATGTGATGGGTCATCTCGATGTTTTAGGTGGCTATATCCACCTTCTCTGTCATTGATGGGACTGGATTTTTTCATTTCATCCCTTTCCGTTTTTCTCGCCCCTGATATACTTTCAGGAGGTATACCGTCCTATACTAATATACTGCAGTGTTGTAGAATCCAATATTGCGGTATGCCCAAGTGTTCTACATGAATATTTGTTCTAACCTAATTATTTTAAGACATATAAACGGACTGGATTTAATTATTAACCCTTTTTCCCCTCTCTTTCATGCATCAGGAGGCATTTTATACAGACTCCTGTATTGCAATATGTTCAAATATTCCAAATGGAAATTTGTTTCATATCTAAATCTCATATGCAAGGATTTTCAGCCATGGAATTTAAGCATAGTCCCGGTGCAAACACATTTGTCAAATTGATTTAGCTGCAATCTTTGCGCAACCGTCATAACTAGCTATTATCTATGTCACTTTATTGTATCTTTTTTATATATGGATTGGCCACTTTGGACTCCGGCGGACTTAATTGTCCCTGTCATTAACCCAGGGGGGGGGTGGGGTCCTTCCCCTTCGGGTCTCCCGGCAGGGGGGTGAAGGGATATTTTTTGTCCCCTCTTTCTCGCCTCGTGATGTGGGAGGGGTTACCCTCGCACGCCGATGCGAGCCCCGTCTGCCGGCGGCGTCCCTTGATCCTCTCTGGATAGTCTGGACTAGTGCGCACGAGCGAGAGATCGGCGTGCGCACACGTCATGACGTCACGCGATTTGCGGCGGAGAGGACGACAGTGGTCGGGGCCCTTCCGGCCTTCCGGGACGCCGAGGGAGCCTCACATGGTCTCCGTTCTGGGGACCGTAACGCCGCCTCTTTCGGCGGGTGGGGGGAGCTACAAGCCTGCGCTGGATCACCCGGATTGCCACTTTTAGGGCACTATTTAATGTCTGGCCTCTGGGGAATGTACACCATATCCCACACCAGGATGGATGCTATTGCATCCACACCGTTTTGGCATTCCACCTTTGCCTGCTCTGCAATATCTGCCGTCAGGCCCCCAACTACCTACTATACTAAGCTACATAAACAAACATCAATGCATCAGGTAATATTTGCATCTGATAATTTACACTCTATATATACAAATTTCCAACCTTTCACACTTTTGATATTAATGCTATTATTTGATTGTACACATCATTTATTATTTTTGCCCAATTTCATTGGGCACACACGTTTGTTCTCACATTCACTTTCACCCCATTTATTTTATCTACACATTTATGTTAATTTATTTATATACATTTTTTTATTTAATTTTTTCATTTAATTTATATTTTTACATTATAATCATTATTCACTTATCTCATTGGCAGTTTGTCACTGCACTAATGCTGCACCCTTATACATTTATTATTATTCACATCACACTTACACACCTCAGTACGCTTCACATCATGTTACCATTTCTACATTCACTACCCCACATGTGATTACCTTCTATTATTCTTTATTGTTTAGTAAATTTTTTCCTTTTTGGAATATTCAGGAATGCCTCATCTAACATTATATTTATGCCCTTACTCTCTTATACAAATATACATTCCAGCCATCAATTTGATAGGTTTGTTTGTAATTACTCATTCAATTAACCATACATGGCCACTCTGGGTATTCATTGCAGGTGGCGGCTCCTCCTCCGCCGGCGGGGGTGTCAATTTTTTGAGGCTCCTTGAAGACCCCTATGGGTGGACCCCTCACCCTCGGGAATGCGGGGGCTCCCATAGGTCCCCTCGGATTACTCAGTGGCTTCAATATTGTCCATTCCATGTTTAGCGGTAAATATATCTCCTGCTAGAATATATGTGATGTATTACTGACATGTTATATTTATATTTTTATATTAATTTTATATTTTTGTGATATACTTTTTAGAAGTAATTATCCCCCTGAAGAGACCCTAATTGGTCGAAACGCGTCGGGGATCAACACTGTACTACAATATGGAATACTATATCATGTGTAATGAATATGTCTAATGTACCATGGAATGTGATATTTTACCATTACATTGGTTTTATGCTGTAACTCATATATACTGCGACATCCAAGATTTTTTTCTATTTAATAAATACTATTTTTATATAGCTACCAGTATTTTACTGTTTTGACATTGCTGCCTAAAAGCCCCAAAATACGGGGAAACCTTTCCATTGTCCATTAATGGGTCCTCTGCCCACCTTCTGCTGGTTGCTGTTGAAATTGCTGCTACCTGTACTTTTAATGTACTCATAGCAAGGCCCACATCCAGGCCTGCCTGCAAAAATTCAAGCATTTGCGAGGATGATGGAGAATCTGGATCGCAGCTTCTGCTAATCATGAAGGCCTTGAACTTGTTCCACACCCTATCGTATATACTGTTTGTGGAAGGCTTTCTAGCCCTGAGAAGGGTTGCGATAACCTCGTTGGAACATCCTAGTGATTCAAACCTTTGCCTTTCAGCAGCCAGATGTGAAGGTTCAGCCTGCCTGGGTCTGGATGGGTGTGACATCCCTGAGCGAGGAGGAAGGGTATCAGCGGAACCTTGACCGGCGGCTGAGTACTCAGGTACATTGCCGTAGGAAACCAAGGGCGTCTCGGCCAGTATGGTAGAACCGTTATTACTGTTGTGGACTCTATCATGATCCTCGCCAGGAGTTTTGGAATGAGGGGCCGTGGAGGGAATGCATAGGCCAGTTTGCATGCCCATGGGGCTGAGAGAGCATCTATTGCTTCCGCTTGGGGATGTGGGAGCCTCGAGATGAATCTTGGAAGCTTGGAATTGCATGCAGTTGCAAATAGGTCCAGTTCGGGGAGCCCCCACTGGCTCACTATCCAGTTGAAGATTCTTGGGTGTAGAGACCACTCGTTGGCATCTATGAACCTGCGAGATAGGAGGTCGGCTCTTGAGTTGAGATGACCTGGTAGGTAGATTGCCCTTAGGTCCTTTAGGTTTCTTTCCGCCCAGAGGATAATGGGCTCCACCTCCCTCAGCAGGGACCTGCTGTGCGTCCCTCCTTGACGGTGTATATAAGATACAGCGGCTTTGTTGTCCATCCGTAGAAGGACTGGTCTCCCTGCGATCTCGAATTCTAGGGCTAGTAATGCACGGTAGGCTGCCCGGATCTCCAGGATATTCGACACCAAGCCCGTCGCACTGAAGGACCATCTCCCCTGCACTGAGATCTGGTTGCAGTGTGCTCCCCAACCTGCTGAACTGGCATCGGTGGTAATTGTGATCCAGTTTACATGCCCTAGCGGACGTGATTTCATCAGCGTGTGTTTCTTCATCCACCAATGAAGACTTCTGAGCATCAGGGTCGTCAGATGTATAGGTTGAGATAGATATCGTTTGTTCCACTGCCTCAAGAATTCCAGTTGGAAATATCTCAAATGCCAATGGGCCCAAGGGACCATGGGGATACATGACGACATCCGGCCTATCAGGCTCAGACACTTCGAGGCGGTCAGATGGAGTCTCGCACTCACACTCTTCATCTGCTGAATAATAGACGCCACTTTCTGAGGTGGAAGGGACACTGTACCATTCTCTGTGTTGAACAGTGCACCCAGATAAATCATTTCCTGGGTTGGAGACAGATGACTCTTCTCCTGGTTTATCTTCCATCCAAAGTCTACTAGCGTCGTTAGAAGAACTTCCCTGTGTTCCATCAATTGGGCTGGATCGCTCGCTAGGAGAAGAAGGTCGTCCAAATAATGGTATACTCGAAGCCCCTGTTCCCTTAGAGGGGCTATCACGGCAATCAGTGTCTTTGTGAAGACTCTCGGTGATGTGCAGAGGCCAAACGGGAGACTGCGGAATTGAAGATGTACCTGGCCTACTGCAAACCTCAGATACTTCTGGAAAGAGGGGAGTATGAGTATATGCAGGTACGCATCCCGTAAGTCTATGGATAACATCCAGTCCCCTGGTTGGATTACACGGACGATTGTTTGTAGTGACTCCATCTTGAATCGTTCTAGGAAAATGTAACGATTTAGCCTCTTTAGGTCTATGACAGGTCTCCAACCTCCGTTTTTTTTGGGGACGAGAAACAGGGTGGAGTAAAAACCTGTAAATCTTTCCGATGGAGGTACTGGGATTACTGCCTGCTGTTCCTGTAAGGAGAGAAGAAAGTGCTGTAGAGCCTCCGCTTTTTGAGGGGACCTTGACATCCTTGTTGGAGAGAAGAAGTCTTTGGGGGGTTTGTCTAGAAACGTCCAGAAGTGTCCGTATTTTACAGTGGAAATTACCCAGGGATCCCGGCACCTTTGCTCCCAGATTTTCGAGAAGTGTTGGAGTCTGGCCCCCACCGGAATCGCTTGGGATGGTTCGGCATCAAAAGGACTTAGCAGAATCCTGCGGAGTAGGCACGGATCCCTGTCTACGGTTCTTGAGGAAGGTGGACTGCGTGCTTTTCCAATTTTGCCTAAAGCCTCTTCCTTGCCTGGACTGTCTGTAGTCCTTGTTCTTAGAATATTGGAATCTGGGTGTGAATGTTCTGAAGCGCTTGGATCGCCTGTCCTGGGGCAACAGACCCGACTTCCCGCCAGTAACGCGAGATATGGCTTTATCCAACTTCTCCCCAAATAGGGCTTTTCCATCAAATGGTATTTTGCACCAATTCTGTTTCGATGCAATATCTGCTGACCATGGTTTTAGCCACAAGGCCCGTTTGGCCATTACTGTGTGGAGCATTGCCCTTGCGGAGCATCGAACTGAATCGATGGCAGCTTCCCCAATGAAGTCTGCAGAGAGTTTTAGCTCATCTAAGGCCTTAATAATGTCTTCCTTTGGGACATCCTGCTGGATTGCTGACTCTATATTCTCTGTCCAAACGCGTAGCGCGTTGGAAACCGATGTTAAAGCAACCGCGGGCTTGCAGGCATTGCCCGCCATCTGGTAGGCTTTTTTGAGGTCGAGATCCATTCTTCTATCCAGTGGATCCTTGAATGACGTTGAATCTTCCATAGGCAGCGTAACGTTTTTCGCTAACCTTACCACAGCTGCATCGACCACTGGAGGGGCCTCGAGCATTACAGAGTCTTCTTCCGATAGAGGATATAGTTTTCCTAGGCGGTTAAGGGAGAATCTTTTTTCGGTCTTTCCCCATTCTTCCTCGATCACACCCTTAATCTCGTCCATGAGAGGGAAAAAGGAAATCTGGCGCTTGAGAAAGGGGAAGTATGCCTTAGACTTCTTGCCTTCTGTCTCAGTTTCCTCCCAACCAATTGCCTGTTTTACTGCCTGCACATAGGGCTGGACCATGGAAAAGGCAAAGCCGGAGACATCCAGGTCATCCGAGGAACCCTCTGAAGCGTCATCCTCCTCCTGATGTTTAGAGGATGAGGCAGGTGTCGGTCGAGGAATTCCGCTAGTGGACGGTCCGGGAATGGCCTCCCCCGCCGGCTGCTCCTGGAGAGGAACCACCGGTTGCGATGGCATTGAGGCCACTAATTCTGCAAAGGAATCCTTTATTGCTTTCTTAAGCAGGTCCGCCACTTGCATGCCCTCGGACTCTCTGTCCGCCAGATAGTCCCTCATGCAATCTTGACAGATCCGTTTATGTGGAAGAGGGGTAGCTCCACAGGCTTGACACTTTGGAGATCTGGGTCTCGGGGAGCGTGAGTGATGGCGCTTTTTGGCCAAAGACTTCTTGCCACTCTCATGGTCTCCTCGCCTGGAAGACCTTCCCCTGCTGTGGCTTGAGTCAGAGTCTTCATGACGCCTTGATGTCTTCTTAGACGTCTTCTGGCGTACAGGGCTGCAATACATAAGAGTATGCGCCTTAGTGCACTCTTTTTTTTTTTTTTTTTTAAAACTTACCTGGACGTAGGTCCTTACCTTAATTGTAGAGTAGGATCTTGTATGGACGGCGAATGGCTCATGTTAGGTGGATTAGCGGAGGAAGCAGCTAAGGAAAGAACAGGAAAAGGTTAAACGCCATAACCTAACCCGGCTAAACGGACACATTCCTAAGTGTTATTGTTGTTTTTTTTTTTTTTTTTTTTTAGAAAAAAATTATTTTATGTCTTCTTTTTTTTTTTTTTGTAATAAATGGCCCCCTTTTTTTTTTACCTGTAGAAACAGGTCTTTTGTCCTGGAGCTCTCAGTATTTTGGTTCTCCCTGGACAGCCTCAGGCATCTTAGTGAGGCAGCCAGGGAGTTATAAAGGGTTCAGGTGAGCAGAGGAACGCCTCTGCCCTGAACTTTTGGAGAAAGGGTAAAAATTCTATGTTTTTCCCTATTCCAAGATGGCCGCCGGAGCCTCCGGGCGTACTGCGCATGCGCGAACCGGCGGCTCTAGGACCCGGAAGTCCCGGCCGTCGGCGCCAGCGTCGAATGCAGCAGAGGACGCCCCCAGCCATACAAAACGGCTGGGGGTGACGCACGCGACCCCTAAGGGGCCAGGAGACAATATGGAAAGTGAGGGATGACCGGGGCAGGCGAGGGAAACACCGGGGGAAAACGAGGGGGAAAACGAGGGGGACCGCAGGTGAGTCATGGGATTGCAGGGACAGGAAAGATGCCAGAAAGGAGTTTAGGAAAGGGGGAAAGAAATAAATAAAAAAATAAATGAAAAATAAATGAAAAGTAAAAGAATTAGCTGCTGCCTCCGTTACCATGGGAAGCCAGATGCCTGAGAGATACACTGCAGATAGAGCTCTTAGTTAAGAGACAAACTGCCTGTCCCAAAAGATCCTACAGAAGGGACTCCCAACCTTATTAGCGCGTTTAGCTGCCCAAGAGAAGGGACCGCATCCGGGAGAGGCTTGAACCCGGATGGACGCTGCCGAATGCAGAAGGTAGGACGATCGACCAGTATTCACTGCCATGAGGTATGAGGAAAAAAAGGAGAATGTGGGGGCGCTGCTAACCAACTCTTTTATAATATTCACTAGTCCTGAGGGAGGAGCCAAGGCGGAGCTTGTCACAGGTATGTTTCCATGGAGGCACCAGGAAAGAAAGGATATTTTTTTTCTAAGTGTTTGAGCATGCTCAGTTCATCACACATGTAGGAACCAAGCTGCAATGGAATGAGAGCTTTTTTTTTTTTTTTCCCCTGATCTGATGCTTTCCAGCCTGAAGGGGAGGTGTTAAAGACAGAAGTAAACACGCACATTTAATAATCTATTTGTGTGAAAAAAAAGGTTGCCAATTTTGTTTGGGAGCCACGTCGCACGACTGCGCAATTGTCAGTTAAAGCGACGCCGCGCCGAATCACAAAAACTTGCCCGGTCATTGACCAGAAATATGGTCCGGGCTCAAGTGGTTAAAAATTAACAAAACACAAAAGTTAGCCCAATTTTTGGGGATAATGTGAAAGATGATGTTACACTGAGTAAATAGATACCTTACATGTCACGCTTTACTATTGGAAACACTCCTGCAATGGGGCCAAAATGAATTCCGTGAATATCCCCATAGGCAACCTTTTTCTTTTTTTTCCAGGTTACCAGTTTATAGTTACAAAGAAGGTCTAGTGGTAAAAGTATTGCTCTCGCTCTAACGCACGCGTCAATACCTCACATGTGTGGTTTGAACGATGTTTATATATGTGGGTGGGACTTGCGTAAGTCCCGCCCACATATGTAAAAATTATTTTTACTTTTTGCTATAATAAATATCCCCAAAAATATATATTCAAAAAACTAAAAAAACCCTCAGTTTAGGCCGATACGTATTCTACATCTTTTTGGTTCCAAAAAATCGCAAATAGCGTTTAGTGTTTGTTTTTTGCAAAAGTTATAGCGTCTACAAATTTTTTTTTTTTGTTGTTTTAACTAGTTATTGGGGCGATCAGCGATTTTTATCGGTACTGCGACATTATGGCGGACACATCGAACAGTTTTTTGGAACCATTGGCATTTTTCTAGCGATCAGTGCTGTAAAAAATGCATTGCTTACTCAAAAAATGCCACTGGCAGGGAAGGGGTTAACACTAGGTGCGAGGGAGGGGTTAAATATGTTCCCTGGGTGTGTTCTAACTGTAGGGGGGGGGGTGGGACTGACATGTGTAAATGACAGATCGCTGTTCATGAAGGGGAACTCCAGACCCCCCCAAAAAAAATAAGGTGGGTTCCCTCCAGGTGCATACCAGGCTCTTAGGCTTGGTCTGGAACATAAGGGGTTAAACCCGCGCAAAAAAAATAGCGTGGGGCCCCCCCCAAGATCCAAACCAAGCCCTTATCCCAGGCACGCAGTCTGGTCAGACAGGAATGGGGGTGGGGACGAGCGAGCGCCCCCCTCCCTCCTGAGCCATACCAGACCACATGCCCTCAACATGGGGGAGTGTGTGCTGTGGGGGAGGGGGGCACTGCCCCCCCACCCCAAAGCACTCTTGCCCCCATGTCGATAGGGACAAGAGCCTCTTCCCGACAACCCTGGCCGTTGGTTGTCGGGGTATGCGGGCGGAGAGCTTATCAGAATCTGAGAGACCCCTTTAATAAAGGGGTCCCCAGATTCCGGCCCCCCACCCTATGTGAATGAGTATGGGGTACATCGTACCTCTACCCATTCACATGGGGGAAATGTAAAGTAAAAAAAACACACCACACAGAATAAAATATTTTATTAATCTGCTCCGGAGCCCCCCCTTTCTTCTTTAGCTCTCTTAGAAGGGGGGGTTTCTTCTCTCCCGATCTTCCGCCGGGACCCTGGGCTTCGGTGATTTCTGCCGGGGGAGGGCGCCATCCCTCGGTCCTCTCCGGAGCCTTCCGCCGGATGCCCCCACCCCATTTAAGCTCTTTTTCATTAGGGAGGGGCATCCGGACTTCGGGGTCTTCTGCCGGGGGATGGCGCCTATCCCCCGGTCTTTCCGGTGCCTTCCGCCAGGGTTCCGGTCTTCCTGGTCTTCTGCCGGGGGTGCGCCAACTCCCCGGTCTTTTCTCTTCTGTCTTCTCTGCTCCCTCTTCTGCCTGGCTCCCCCGCGGAGCCAGGGCTTTCTTCCGTCTTCTTTATTCTCCCTTCCGCTTCTGCCTGTCTCCTCCGGGAGCCCAGGGCTTGTCTCCGCTGTCTTCTTCCTTCTCTTCCATTCGATGTTGACACGACGAGGTCCGGCGCTGGAATGCCGTCTGAGCAGTGGGCATGGACTTATATAGGGCAATGCCACCATGTGACCTCAACCCATGTGACATCACATTCCCATCATGCCCAGGGAATGTGATGTCACATGGGTTGAGGTCACATGGTGGCATTACCCTATATAAGTCCATGCCCGCCGCTGACACGGCATGTCAGCGCGGAACCTCGTCGTGTCAACATCGAGTGGAAGAGAAGCAAGAAGACAGCGGAGACAAGCCCTGGGCTCCCGGAGGAGACAGGCAGAAGAAGGAAGAGAGAAGAAAGAAGACGGAAGAAAGCCCTGGCTCCGCGGGGGAGCCAGGCAGAAGAGGGAGCAGAGAAGACAGAAGAGAAAAGACCGGGGAGTTGGCGCACCCCCGGCAGAAGACCAGGAAGACCGGAACCCTGGCGGAAGGCACCGGAAAGACCGGGGGATAGGCGCCATCCCCCGGCAGAAGACCCCGAAGTCCGGATGCCCCTCCCTAATGAAAAAGAGCTTAAATGGGGTGGGGGCATCCGGCGGAAGGCTCCGGAGAGGACCGAGGGATGGCGCCCTCCCCCGGCAGAAATCACCGAAGCCCAGGGTCCCGGCGGAAGATCGGGAGAGAAGAAACCCCCCCTTCTAAGAGAGCTAAAGAAGAAAGGGGGGGCTCCGGAGCTGATTAATAAAATATTTTATTGTGTGGTGTTTTATTTTACTTTACATTTCCCCCATGTGAATGGGTAGAGGTACGATGTACCCCATACTCATTCACATAGGGTGGGGGGCCGGCATCTGGGGGCCCCCTTATTAAAGGGGTCTCTCAGATTCTGATAAGCTCTCCGCCCGCATACCCCGACAACCAACGGCCAGGGTTGTCGGGAAGAGGCTCTTGTCCCTATCGACATGGGGGCAAGAGTGCTTTGGGGTGGGGGGGCAGTGCCCCCCTCCCCCACAGCACACACTCCCCCATGTTGAGGGCATGTGGTCTGGTATGGCTCAGGAGGGAGGGGGGCGCTCGCTCGTCCCCACCCCCATTCCTGTCTGACCAGACTGCGTGCCTGGGATAAGGGCTTGGTTTGGATCTTGGGGGGGGGGGGCCCACGCTATTTTTTTTGGCTCCGGTTTAACCCCTTATGTTCCAGACCAAGCCTAAGAGCCTGGTATGCACCTGGAGGGAACCCACCTTATTTTTTTTGGGGGGGGTCTGGAGTTCCCCTTCATGAACAGCGATCTGTCATTTACACATGTCAGTCCCCCCCCCCCTACAGTTAGAACACACCCAGGGAACATATTTAACCCCTCCCTCGCACCTAGTGTTAACCCCTTCCCTGCCAGTGGCATTTTTTGAGTAAGCAATGCATTTTTTACAGCACTGATCGCTAGAAAAATGCCAATGGTTCCAAAAAAGTGTTCGATGTGTCCTCCATAATGTCGCAGTACCGATAAAAATCGCTGATCGCCCCAATAACTAGTTAAAACAACAAAAAAAAAAAATTTGTAGACGCTATAACTTTTGCAAAAACCAAACACTAAACGCTATTTGCGATTTTTTGGAACCAAAAAGATGTAGAATACGTATCGGCCTAAACTGAGGGTTTTTTTAGTTTTTTGAATATATATTTTTGGGGATATTTATTATAGCAAAAAGTAAAAATAATTTTTACATATGTGGGCGGGACTTACGCAAGTCCCGCCCACATATATAAACATCGTTCAAACCACACATGTGAGGTATTGACGCGTGCGTTAGAGCGAGAGCAATACTTTTACCACTAGACCTTCTTTGTAACTATAAACTGGTAACCTGGAAAAAAAAGAAAAAGGTCGCCTATGGGGATATTCACGGAATTCATTTTGGCCCCATTGCAGGAGTGTTTCCAATAGTAAAGCGTGACATGTAAGGTATCTATTTACTCAGTGTAACATCATCTTTCACATTATCCCCAAAAATTGGGCTCACTTTTGTGTTTTGTTAAATTTTTAACCACTTGAGCCCGGACCATATTTCTGGTCAATGACCGGGCAAGTTTTTGTGATTCGGCGCGGCGTCGCTTTAACTGACAATTGCGCAGTCGTGCGACGTGGCTCCCAAACAAAATTGGCAACCTTTTTTTTCACACAAATAGATTATTAAATGTGCGTGTTTACTTCTGTCTTTAACACCTCCCCTTCAGGCTGGAAAGCATCAGATCAGGGGAAACAAAAAAAAAAAAAGCTCTCATTCCATTGCAGCTTGGTTCCTACATGTGTGATGAACTGAGCATGCTCAAACACTTAGAAAAAAAACCGGAGTTAGGCTTACCGGTAACTCTGTTTCTAGGAGTCTTCCAGGACAGCCTCTGAGACCTTGGGCTCCTCCCTCCGGGACAGGAAACACACACCCCCACTTCTTTAAGGGCAGTCCTCCAGGCCTCCCTCTTCAGTTAACACCAAGAACTACCGGAAGGCTCTGAAAGACATAATACACTAACACAACGTCAGTTCATACCTCAGAATACCTCAGATACCTAGGTATATAACCCCGGGTGGGAAACCCCGGCTGTCCTGGAAGACTCCTAGAAACAGAGTTACCGGTAAGCCTAACTCCGGTTTTCTCCCCTCGTCTTCCAGGACAGCCTCTGAGATGATAAGCAAGGAAAAAAACTCACTTGTTCAGGGTGGGGCAACTGCCTGGAGGACCCTCCGACCAAACGCTTGGTCCTTGTCTGACAGTAGGTCTAACCTATAATGCCTGGCAAATGTAGAGGAAGATGACCATGCCGCTGCTCTGCAAATATCCTCCAGTGAAGCTCCGGCCTTCTCTGCCCATGATGTCGAGACTGCCCGGGTCGAGTGTGCCTTAACCGAAGGGGGTTGCCTGCCTTCTGACTGGTAAGCCTCTGTGATAGTCATTGTGAGCCACCTTGCCAAGGATGATTTAGATGTTTTATACCCTTTGCGGGCTCCCGCAAAATTAACAAAAAGGGATTCAGATTTTCTAAAACCTTTAGTGGATTCCAAATAATATAGGAGACATCTTTTGACATCCAATAAGTCCCCAAATTCCCCCTCATCACTTTCTGAGGTGGAACTAAACGTGGGTAATATAATGTCCTGCGTCCTGTGAAATGTGGACGACACTTTGGGGAAAAAGGAAGGGTCTACTTTAAGGACCACCTTGTCCTCCAAAATTAATAGAAAAGGCTCCTGAATAGACAGGGCCTGCAGATCACTGACCCTACGGGCCGAAGTAATCGCTATCAAAAAAACTGTTTTTAACGTTAAGTTTTTTATAGAAGAATTCTCCAGGGGTTCGAAGGGGGCTTTGGTAAGAGCCCTAAGAACTAGAGACAGCTCCCAGGAAGGGCAAGCTCTTACTTTAACTGGCTTAGCTCTTGTTAAGGCCCTGAAGAAATTGCTTATGTACTGATTTTTTTGGAGAGGGAACTCCAGAAATACGCTCAAGGCCGCCGTCTGCACCTTCAAAGTGCTGATGGATAAACCTAAGTCGACTCCTGCCTGAAGAAAGTCTAGGATTACTGGAATACTGGGCAGATCGATCCCCTGTTCCGTTAGCCAGGAATTAAATCTTTTCCAGACCTTGCCATAAATGGCCCTGGTGACCGGTTTGCGGCATTCTAAGAGCGTTCTGACAACTTTGTCTGAGAACCCAAGGGAAGTTAACAGTTGTTCCTCAGATACCAGGCTGTGAGTCTCAATCTCTCTGCCTGAGGGTGGAGAAGGGGCCCCAGGGAGATTAGATCCTCTCTTGCTGGAAGTGTCAGAGGGAGATCCACTGCCAACCTCTTCAGGAGGGCGAACCATGGCCTCTTGGGCCAGTACGGCGTGACCATTATTAAGTCCGTAGACTCGACCAGGAATTTTTGGAGAACTCTGGCTATCAGTTTTATTGGAGGGAACGCATACGCCAGTCTGAAGCGCCAAGGGCTGGCAAAGGCGTCTACCCCCAGAGCTCGGTCCTGTGGGTGAATGGAAAAAAATGTTCTGACTTTTTTGTTTTCCCCGGAAGCGAAAAGATCCACCTCGGGCTCCCCCCAGTGGGACACTATTTGGTTGAAGACTTCGCCGTTCAGAGACCACTCGTCCTGGCTCACCGAATGCCGACTCAGAAAGTCTGCCAGGGTGTTGTGGGAACCCTTTAGGTGTACTGCAGACAGGCAAGATAGGTTCACTTCCGCCCAGTCCATTATCTTGTCTGCTATAGCCTGAAGGGGAGGACTCCTTGTGCCCCCTTGCTTGTTTAGATAAGCGACTGTAGCCGCGTTGTCCGACCTCACTTGAAGATGACTCCCCAAAATCAAGGGTTGGAAGGACATTATGGCGTTTAGAACCGCAAGAAGTTCTTTTTGGTTTGAAGACCGATGCGCATCTATCGGAGACCAGGAGCCCTGAGCTAGGCTGCTCCCCAGGTGGGCTCCCCATCCTAACGCACTGGCGTCCGTAGTCATTACTTTTGCCGTAGGTGGGTTCCAAGATAACCCTTTCTCCAGATTGCAACGGTTTCGCCACCACCATAAGGCTCTTTTCCAGTTGGGGACCGGAGGAGGAAATGAAAAGCAGATCGTCCAGGTAGGGTATTACCGTGATCGCTTTCAGCCTTAAGGGTGCCAGGGCTTCGGCCAACACTTTCGTGAAGATCCTCGGCGAGGAGGATAGGCCGAAAGGTAGGGCCCTGAACTGGTAATGAACTACCTCCGATCCCCTCTGTACAGCCAGCCTCAAAAATCTTTGAGACCCCCGATGTATGGGAATATGGAGATACGCATCCCTGAGGTCTACTGTTGCTAGGAAGCACCCCGGGAACAGGAAATTTGTTATCGAAAAAATAGATTCCATCCGGAACCTCTTGTATCTCAGGAATCTGTTCAGGGGACGGAGATTCAGGATCAACCTGAACTTTCCAGAGGGTTTTCGTACCACAAAGACATGTGAGTAGACCCCTTGGCCCTCCTCCTCCCGGGGAACTCTTACCACAACCTTTTGGTCTAAAAGGTCCCCTAACAGGAGATTTAAGGCTTGTGCCTTTTCTCGATCCTTCGTCAATTTGGTCAGCACAAACATAGGGGGGGGGGTCGCCTTGAATTCCAGCCTGTAACCATTCCTGATAATATCTAGGACGAATGGACTTGGTGTGGATAGAATCCACTGTGGAAGGAACTCCCCCAATCTTCCTCCCACAGGGACCGCGGCGTCACTGGGGCTTTGGGGTGGCTTGAGGAGGATTGAATAGGATACCTCTCCCACGTCCTCTTTGCCCTGCCCAGTGTTTTTTGGGGTGACCATCTCGCTCCTTTGCCCCCTGCTGCCTGAAGCCTCGAAAAAAAAAACGCTTATTGTCGTTCTTTTTCTTTTTCTCCGGAAAGGACTTCTTCCTGTCTTGTGTTCTTTCCAGTGCCTCTTGTAGGCCGGGGCCAAACAAATGGTCGCCTGAGAACGGCAGCCCGCAGAGTTTAAGTTTGGAACCTGAATCTCCTGGCCAGGTCTTAAGCCACACTGCCCGCCTGGCGGCGTTAACTAAGGCCGCAGACCTAGCGGCCAGTCGGACGGACTCAGCGGAGGCATCCGCTAGGAACCCTACCGCTTTAAACAGCAAGGGAAATGAGCCCAGCAACTGCTGTCTGGGGGTACCCGCTGCAATATGGGACTGCAATTGCGTAAGCCAGCATTCCAGATTCCTGGCTACACATGTGGCCGCCAAAGCTGGTTTTAAGCCAATAGAGGAGGCATCCCAGGCTCTTTTGAGCAATACGTCTCCCCTCTTATCCATGGGATCTTTTAGAGCTCCTAGATCATCAAAGGCTAAGTCCGTATTTTTGGAAACTTTGGCCAGTGGTGCGTCTAGTTTCGGAATTTTATTCCATGGCTGGGAAGGGTCAGCTTCAAAAGGGAACCTTCTCTTAAGGCCTCCTGAGAAAAAAGGCCTTCTTTCTGGACGTTCCCATTCCAGCAAAATCAAATCTATGAGAGATTTGTGTACCGGGAAAACCTTGGCTTTCTGTGCATTAGACCCCAAGTACATCTGGTCATGCTTAGAAAGTATGACCTGCTCCTCACGGATTTCTAGCGTGTCATAGACTGCTTTTAGCAGATCTCCCACGTCCTCTAAAGTCAGCTTATATCTAGATCCCCTGGAGGATTCCTCTTCGTCCTCAGACCCTGAAGCAGATTCTGCCTGGGATGAGGTTGGGCCTGAATGTGTCCACCCACTTTCCGCCCTTTCCCCTCTTTCTTCTTCTGACTGGTAAGCCTCTGGTAGCAGCCCCATGGTGGGTCTAATGGATTTGATCCTATGACCTTGTGCACTGTAGTGCAGGTGGCTTACCACTGCACCATGCAGGACTGCCCCCTGCGGAAGCCCTTCAGACAATGAAGGGGTACTAGAAGCTCTAGGCAAGGGGGAAGGGACCTGAAGTCTATCCATCATCCCTCTGAATGAAGAAAAGGTGGACGACAGTTCTTCCCTAACGGAGGAAAGGATTTTACGGCACTCTGTAGCTGAATCATCCTTCACTAGATCGCTGACACAGTCAGGGCATAATGGCTTTTTCCAAGTTAGACTCATTTTTGCCCCGCATACGGCACATTTCTTCCTGGGAGTCTGCACAGGCGGCACTTTGACCTGAAATAACAGACCGGGAAGTTTATTTAGAATATGCCTTTTTTTAACACCTCTGTGCTGGAAAGGAATATTGTGTGCCTACCCTCCACCAAGGTTCCCCACCTTAAGGAGTGTAAGTGCCAGCCTCCCAGAGTAAGAGAAGCCCTCCCTCACCCTCTTACCTGAGAGGCACCGGAGCCTGCAGCGCACGGATCCACGGCCTGTTTTGCCTCTTCCATGCTGCAAAAGGGTCTACACACGGCCTGGCCGATAACACCCCGCTCCGGGCCTGTACTGCATTGCCGCGCCGTTTTGAATGGAGACCGGAACGAGTCCCCGCGGCGCCAATCGATGACGCGCATCTGGCGGAAGTTCACGCCACTTCCGCCCTGTGGAGCGCATACCCCGCCCCTCGGCTATCCGGAAGCCCGGAGGTCCTGCGTCCAGCTCGATCCAGCGTGGAGAGCCTGTCTGGCTGGCCCAGCGTCCCCCGCCGCCGCCATACGCGCTGTACTGTAGCCACCAAAAGGTAAGGGGCAGGATTGGCGCCATCGATGGTCCGGCTCTCTCTGAACCTAGGACAGCAAGCAGTCCGGCAGCCGTGCTCTACCCATAACCTGGTCAGAGGGGTGCCCAGGCTTGAGGAGGGTCATCCAAGTGCTAAAAAAACCCAGGACAGCTCCTGAGACCTAGCTCCCATGTTCCTATGAGCGTGCTCCTCCCGTCCGGTAGGAAACACAATAACTGAAGAGGGAGGCCTGGAGGACTGCCCTTAAAGAAGTGGGGGTGTGTGTTTCCTGTCCCGGAGGGAGGAGCCCAAGGTCTCAGAGGCTGTCCTGGAAGACGAGGGGAGAAAATATCCTTTCTTTTTAAAAGGTGAAAAACACTCCTTGGATGCTCATAGAGCGTGGTTTGGATTAATTGCAGGTGTGCCCAATTACAAGCTCACCCAAACTAGAGACTGCAATTTGTCCATGTGATTTCAATTGCTTCATTACTAGCACTGTTATAAAAAGCTTGGATCGATCAGTCCTCAGCTGCCCTCAGAAGGGGCAGGCTGGCAGAAATGCTGTTGCTAAACACAAATGTGGTTTGTTGCATGGGTTTTGTTTTATTTTGCCAATGGTTTTGGTTTATTTTTAAATGATGTTCACTTTGATGTATTTGTCTATGTGGCCTTATTTTATGAAAAATGTGTGAAGCTATGGTTAATTAGAATTTTGAAATGTATTTTTGTTTGTTTGTCTTTTTTTGCTTTCCTTGTTTTGTTGACCAATAAAAATTACTTTAAAATTGTTAAGTTTGTCTTTTGTTACTTTTTCATGCTACATATGTTGACAGCTGCAGCTGAAATCGCTTTGGGCCTAACAAATTATGTGTGTCTAAGCTTCTTTCCTGGTGTGTAATCATGAAATGTTTGCCATGTTTATTCTCCATGACTTTAAAGACAAAAACTGGTAAGTATTTTATTTATTCTGCAGTGGTCCTCAGCCCTCAAGTACCCCCAACAGGACATGTTTTGGGGATTTCTCTTATCAAGAATTGCTGTCCAGACTGTATTTTAAAGCACATGTGCAAGATGAAGGAAAACCTGCAAACATGGCCTGTGGGGGGGGGGGGGGTTGCTATTGGTGGACAGGCTTGACGTGCTGATTTACAGCACTGTGCTTAAATCTAGCGCAAGGCAATCCTATTCAAATTGTGGGTGTTTGAGGGAAGCCAAGTGAGTGTTAGAACCCCTGCTTTGTGTTTTTTTATTTTTGGGTTGCGCTTTGTGTCCCTTTTCTTAAAATTGGCTTCACTTCCTGTCACACAGCTGAACAGGAAGTGAGGTTAAAACCCTACCAGTGTCATTTCTTGGGGACACAGGTCAATCTAACTAGTGTCCCCATTAAGCAAATTGCACTCCAGCACTGCTGTGTACACCCCAAATCATGGGTCTTCAAACTACGGCCCTCCAGTTGTTCAGGAACTACAATTCCCATCATGCCTAGTCATGTCTGTGAATGTCAGTGCATTACAAGGCCTCATGGGATGTGTAGTTCTACAACAGCTGGAGGGCCGTAGTTTGAGGATCCCTGCCCCAAATGATTATTTAGTTTGGGGTTTAGTAAAGGCAAAGCCACTCTGCAGTACAAGCATAGTTGCTGAAAATCAGAGAGGAAGCACTGATGGTTTTAACATCCAATCCTGGAGAAGCAAAGTTGTTTTGTTTTCTTCCTTGCTTTGCACTTGTAGGAGTGGATTTGCCTTTAGTAAATGGACCCCAAAGTCCAAGATCCCTAATAATTTGGGGTGTACACAGCAAAATGCTAGAGTGCAATTTACATAATGGGAAACTATTTAGATTGATCTCTGTGTCCCCAAGAAAAGATATTAGTAAGGTTTTACCCTCACTTCCTGTTTGGCTATGTGACAGGAAGTGAATGAATTAGAAAGGGTGAAGACACCTCACAAATGGTGTCACTATCAGGGGTGCAGACATCCCCAAAAAATGAGCAGATAATACTTATTTGCAAATTAATAATTTTTTAGTTAACATTGGGTGGGGTGCTCTAACGCACACATTCCTACATATTAGCAACGCTCTATCCTGGCCTATTGGCATGGTTATATTTTCTTAGGGCTCTCAATAAAACTCTATGAAATTTGTGCTTAAACTAGAACCAGGGGCGGACTGACAACTCATGGGGCCCCCGGGCAATAGAAGAGTATGGGGCCCCTCTGGCTTACAGATGGCCACCACGCCAGGAGGTAGTGCAGAGGCGGGCAGCTAAAATCTTGGGATATTCACATTAAAAGCATGTCATTTTCGGACATATCGGGGACAGATCTAATAAAAACACAGATTTTTACATACTGTCCCTGGTTTTACTGAGCCTGGCAACCCGGATGGGGCCCCCTAGTGGCATGGGGCCCTCAGGCAGTGCCCGAGTGACTCAATGGTCAGTCCGCCCCTGACAAGAACTATAATCAACAAGCGCAGCCCCCCCTCGGATCACCACACTGGACCACCAGGGATGCCCACCCTGGACCACCAGGGTGTGCAAAAACAAAAAAAATATAGAACAAAAAAACAAAAAGCATTAAAAAATAAGAAAAAAGATGCCAATCAGTGCCCACAAATGGGCACTGACTGGGAAAATCAGTGCCACCCCACAGTGCCCATCCATGCACAGTGCCCACCTATCAGTGCCCACCTGTGCCACCCATAAGTATCCATCAGTGCCACCCATAAGTGCCGCCCATAAGTATCCATCAGTGCCACCCATAAGTGCCGCCCATCTGTGCCGCCCATGAGTGCCCATCAGTGCCGCCTATGAGTGCCCATCAGTGCCGCATAGCAGCGCCGCCAATCAATGCCACCTCATCTGTGCCGTCAGTACTACCTCATCGATGTCCATCAGTGCCATCTCATCGGTGCCCATCAGTGCCGCCATATCAGTGCCCGTAATTGAAAGAGAAAAACTTATTTACAAAAAAATTAACCTAAAAAAAGAAAAAGGTTTTTTTGTTTCAAAATTTGCTGTCTTTTTTTAGTTGTTGCGCAAAAAAAAAAACGCAGAGGTGATCAAATAACAACAAAAGAAAGCTCTATTTGTGGGGAAAAAAGGACGCCAATTTTGTTTGGGTACAGTGTTGTATGACCGCGCAATTGCCATTCAAAGTGCGACAGTGTTGAAAGCTGAAAATTGGCTTGGGCGGGAAGGTGCGTAAGTGCCTGGTATGGAAGTGGTTAAGGGAATCCAGTGCCCCCCCAGAACTAGTGTGTGGGTCCCCTGAAAATTACTGGGCGGGGTTATACAAAAACAGGGTGTGACCTTGACAGGAAGGGGTGGGTCATTTTTCTATTAGGAGGTGCAGATATGTAGTCAGGCCTAGGGCAGAACCAAACCTAAATATACTACTGCATATTAGGGCTTATTTAGACCGGAACCGATTTACAGCGTGTTTTTATATTGTGGGAGGAAACCCACGCAGGCACAGGGAGAACATGCAAACTCCATGCAGATGCTGTCACGGGCGGGATTCGAACCAACGACTCTTTTGCTGCTAGGTCAAAGTGCTATACACTACACCACTGTGGTGAACGAACATGATTGCAGCTGAAAGCATGAGAACTTTTTTTTTTTTTTTCAATACCATGCTTTCCAGCCTTATTGACCCCGCCTCTCTCCATAAAGAGGACCTGTCACACACTAGTCCTATTACAAGGGATGTTTACATTCCTTGTAATAGGAAGAAAACTGATCATTTTTTTTTTATTTTTTTATTTCAGTGTAAAACATTATAAAACTAAATAAAAATAAATAAGAAAACCCCAAAAAATTTTTTAAAGCGCCCCGTCCCGACGAGCTCGCGCACAGAAGCAAACGCATACGCGAGTAGCGCCCGCATATGAAAACGGTATTCAAACCACACAAGTGAGGTATCGCCGCGATCGTTAGAGTGAGAGCAATAATTCTAGCCCTAGACCTACTCTGCAACTCAAAAAATGCAACCTGTAGAATTTTTTAAACGTCGCCTATCGAGATTTTTAAAGGGTAAAAGTTTGACGCCATGCCACGAGCGGGCGCAATTTTTAAGCGTGACATGTTGGGTATCATTTTACTCGGCGTAACATTATCTTTCACAATATAGAAAAAAATTGGGCAAAATGTATTGTTGTCTTATTTTTTAATTCAAAAAAGTGATTTTTATCCCAAAAAAGTGCGCTTGTAAGACCGCTGCGCAAATACGGTGTGACAAAAAGTATTGCAATGACTGCCATTTTATTCCCTAGGATGTCTGCTAAAAAAAAATATATAATGTTTGGGGGTTCTGATTAATTTTCTAGCAAACAAATTGTGATTTTCACATGAAGGAGAGAAGTGCCAGAATTAACCCGGTGGGCAAGTGGTTAAAGTACTCATGGCTATAAAGAATAGAGTCATTGCTCATTAAAAAAAAAAAAAAAAAAAGGGGGTCCCTCCAAATTAAATTACCAGGCCCTTCAGGTCTGGAATGGATATTAAGGGGAACCCCGCCGTAAAAAAAACCCCAAAAAATGGCGTGGGGTCCCCCCAAATATCCATACCAGACCCTTCAGGTCTGGTGTGGATTTTAAGGGGAACTCCACCCCAAATTGAAAAAAAAAATGGCGTGGGGTCCCCCCAAATATCCATACCAGACCCTTCAGGTCTGGTGTGGATTTTAAGGGGAACTCCACCCCAAATTGAAAAAAAAATGGCGTGGAGTCCCCCTAAAAATCCACACCAGACCCTTATCCGAGCACGTTGACCTGGCCGGCCGCAGAAAAGAGGGGGGGACAGAGTGCGGCCCCCCCCCCTCTCCTGAACCGCACCAGGCCACATGCCCTCAACATGGGGAGGATGTCCCCATGTTGATGGGGACAAGGGTCTCATCCCCACAACCCTTGCCCGGTGGTTGTGGGGGTATGCGGGCGGGAGGTTTATCAGAATCTGGAAGACCCCTTTAACAAAGGGGACCCCCAGATCCTGACCCCCCCCTGTGTGAAATGGTAATGGGGTACACTGTACCTCTACCATTTCACCCCAAAAAAAATGTCAAAGTGATAAAAATGACAGTAGCCGGTTTTTGACAAATCTTTTAATAAAGTCTTCTTTTCTTCTTTCCTTCGGGGTTCTTCCGCTGCTTCTTTCTTCTCGTCCACATCTTGCCCGACGTCTTCTTCTATCTTCTCCGTCCGTCCTTCCGCCTTCTGGTCCCGCATCTTGCCCGTTGTCTTCTCCGTCCGCCTCCTCGTCCGCATCTTGGGTCTTCTGCGGTCTTCTTCTCGGTCCGCCGCCTTCTCGTCCCCGGACCCAGCGTTTGAATTTGATTTGGCCGCCGTTTTCCCGCTCCTGGCACCCGCCCCCCTCTGACGCCACAAGTAAACTCCTTAGAAGGTCATGTGCGTCAGAGGGGGGCGGGGTCACATGAGTGTGACACGGCGGGAACTTCTTCTCCGGGCGGCGCGATTGAAATTGAATTCCCCCGCTGTGTGACGCTCTGCGACCCCGCCCCCCTCTGACGCACATGACCTTCTAAGGAGTTTACTTGTGGCGTCAGAGGGGGGCGGGTGCCAGGAGCGGGAAAACGGCGGCCAAATCAAATTCAAACGCTGGGTCCGGGGACGAGAAGGCGGCGGACCGAGAAGAAGACCGCAGAAGACCCAAGATGCGGACGAGGAGGCGGACGGAGAAGACAACGGGCAAGATGCGGGACCAGAAGGCGGAAGGACGGACGGAGAAGATAGAAGAAGACGTCGGGCAAGATGTGGACGAGAAGAAAGAAGCAGCGGAAGAACCCCGAAGGAAAGAAGAAAAGAAGACTTTATTAAAAGATTTGTCAAAAACCGGCTACTGTCATTTTTATCACTTTGACATTTTTTTTGGGGTGAAATGGTAGAGGTACAGTGTACCCCATTACCATTTCACACAGGGGGGGGGTCAGGATCTGGGGGTCCCCTTTGTTAAAGGGGTCTTCCAGATTCTGATAAACCTCCCGCCCGCATACCCCCACAACCACCGGGCAAGGGTTGTGGGGATGAGACCCTTGTCCCCATCAACATGGGGACATCCTCCCCATGTTGAGGGCATGTGGCCTGGTGCGGTTCAGGAGAGGGGGGGGGCCGCACTCTGTCCCCCCCTCTTTTCTGCGGCCGGCCAGGTCAACGTGCTCGGATAAGGGTCTGGTGTGGATTTTTAGGGGGACTCCACGCCATTTTTTTTTTCAATTTGGGGTGGAGTTCCCCTTAAAATCCACACCAGACCTGAAGGGTCTGGAATGGATATTTGCCGGGAACCGCACGTCTTTTTTTTTTTTGGTTTTTACGGCGGGGTTCCCCTTAATATCCATTCCAGACCTGAAGGGCCTGGTAATTTAATTTGGGGGAACCCCTACACATTTTTTTGTTTGTTTTATGAATGAATCCCTTTAGAATTGTCAGAGCCGACAATTCATTATAGCCGCGTGTGAATTTTTAAATGACTTTTTTCCTTCAGAATGTCACTTTGTGCAGGGGGAGTTCTAAGTGCGGGAAAAATGCGCTATTTCACATGCTGACATTACACCCCCCCTAGGTACGAAATTTAAAGGAATATTTCACTTTTATTGTTTCACTTTAAGAATTATTAATTTCACTGCTCCCGAAAAAACGGCCGTTTTAAAAAAAAAAAAAAGCATTGATACATGTTCCCTGGGACAGGACTGAGGTCCCCAAACACTTTTTAGGACAAAACTTGCAGATTAGCCTTTAAAATGAACACTTTTGATTTCTCCCATAGACTTCTATAGGGAGTTCGGCGCGGCTTTACATATTAGTTTCAATGCGCCGGCTGCTACGCTGGTTCATGCGCCCAATTAAGCCTCCACCCGGAGTACTAATTAACGCATGAACCAGCGCAGCGCACAGAGCATAGTAAATCAGGCCCAGTGTCTTAACTAGATAGATAGATAGATAGAGTAGGAAGTGTAGTCAGTATAGTTAAAAGTACAGTTTGTAGAGAATATATTCACATCCTTAGGCGTTGTCAATATATTTATAAACTGTACAGCTCAGCTAGTTTATCTATTAGTATCTGTCAGGCAGGAGATTGTTCTACATGCAGCGCTCTAACGTGTTGTATTGCCTGCATTAGGGATTTACTTTAAATATAATTATTCTGTGTTATTTAACGTGTGCTAGTTAATTGCACACACAGACGCATTACCTGTTACTGCACGTGTGCAATTTATTTGCACAGAAGCGCAGTCGCTGTTAATGCAACTGGGCTATTGAATTGCACAGAAACGCAGTCGCTATTACTGCGTGCGTGCTGTTTAATAGCAACTAAAGGCAGTTGGTGTCACTGCGTGCGTGCTGTTAAATCGCATTTGACCGCAGTGGCTATTACTGCGTGCGTGCTGTTTAATAGCAACTAAAGGCAGTTGGTGTCACTGCGTGCGTGCTGTTAAATCGCATTTGACCGCAGTCGCTATTACTGCGTGCGTGCTGTTTAATAGCAACTAAAGGCAGTTGGTGTCACTGCGTGCGTGCTGTTAAATCGCATTTGACCGCAGTGGCTATTACTGCGTGCGTGCTGTTTAATAGCAACTAAAGGCAGTTGGTGTCACTGCGTGCGTGCTGTTAAATCGCATTTGACCGCAGTCGCTATTACTGCGTGCGTGCTGTTTAATAGCAACTAAAGGCAGTTGGTGTCACTGCGTGCGTGCTGTTAAATCGCATTTGACCGCAGTCGCTATTACTGCGTGCGTGCTGTTTAATAGCAACTAAAGGCAGTTGGTGTCACTGCGTGCGTGCTGTTAAATCGCATTTGACCGCAGTGGCTATTACTGCGTGCGTGCTGTTTAATAGCAACTAAAGGCAGTTGGTGTCACTGCGTGCGTGCTGTTAAATCGCATTTGACGGCAGTGGCTATTACTGCGTGCGTGCTGTTTAATAGCAACTAAAGGCAGTTGGTGTCACTGCGTGCGTGCTGTTAAATCGCATTTGACCGCAGTGGCTATTACTGCGTGCGTGCTGTTTAATAGCAACTAAAGGCAGTTGGTGTCACTGCGTGCGTGCTGTTAAATCGCATTAGACCGCAGTGGCTATTACTGCGTGCGTGCTGTTTAATAGCAACTAAAGGCAGTTGGTGTCACTGCGTGCGTGCTGTTAAATCGCATTTGACGGCAGTGGCTATTACTGCGTGCGTGCTGTTTAATAGCAACTAAAGGCAGTTGGTGTCACTGCGTGCGTGCTGTTAAATCGCATTTGACCGCAGTGGCTATTACTGCGTGCGTGCTGTTTAATAGCAACTAAAGGCAGTTGGTGTCACTGCGTGCGTGCTGTTAAATCGCATTAGACCGCAGTGGCTATTACTGCGTGCGTGCTGTTTAATAGCAACTAAAGGCAGTTGGTGTCACTGCGTGCGTGCTGTTAAATCGCATTTGACCGCAGTCGCTATTACTGCGTGCGTGCTGTTTAATAGCAACTAAAGGCAGTTGGTGTCACTGCGACTATTTTGTTACTTTACACTTGAGCCAAGTCGCTCTTACTGTGTGGTTGCTGTTTAATATCATCTGAAAGCAGTTGGTGTGACAGCGACTATTTTGTTACATAACACTTGAGCCAAGTCGCTCTTACTGTGTGGTTGCTGTTTAATACCATCTGAACGCAGTTGGTGTGACTGCGACTATTTTGTTACTTTACACTTGAGCCAAGTCGCTCTTACTGTGTGGTTGCTGTTTAATACCATCTGAACGCAGTTGGTGTGACAGCGACTATTTTGTTACTTTACACTTGAGCCAAGTCGCTCTTACTGTGTGGTTGCTGTTTAATACCATCTGAACGCAGTTGGTGTGACTGCGACTATTTTGTTACTTTACACTTGAGCCAAGTCGCTCTTACTGTGTGGTTGCTGTTTAATACCATCTGAACGCAGTTGGTGTGACTGCGACTATTTTGTTACTTTACACTTGAGCCAAGTCGCTCTTACTGTGTGGTTGCTGTTTAATACCATCTGAACGCAGTTGGTGTGACTGCGACTATTTTGTTACTTTACACTTGAGCCAAGTCGCTCTTACTGTGTGGTTGCTGTTTAATACCATCTGAACGCAGTTGGTGTGACAGCGACTATTTTGTTACATAACACCTGAACGCATAACTATGGCTGGAAGGACAAAGAGAGGCAGAGAGTCACGAGGGCAAGCAGGCTCTGCATCTAGAGGTAACGCTGGTGATGGATGTGGTGCATCCTCTTCAGCACGTGGCCGTGGCCGCTCGTCCTTCTTTTCGGGAGCTGGCCGTGTTGAGCCTCAACATGCTGAGAAATTAGTTGAGTGGATGACCAAGCCGTCCTCATCCTCTCTCACACAGACTGATTATAGTTTGTCTGGCAAAGCAGCTGCCAAGGCGTCCTCTACCCTCTGCACAATGGGATCACACAATCCTTCCCTAGTCCCACCGTGTCCTCCTGAGGAGTCCCCCGAACTGTTTCAACACAGTGTTGGGTACATGCTAGCTGAAGATGCGCAGCGTTTTGAAGACTCTGATGATGGAACACTGATAGAGGAAGGCATTGATGTGAGCCCAGGGAGAGGGGGTGGCCGAGAGGGACAACAATCTGGGAGTGATGTTCCCCCAGCTGGAGCATACTGCCAGGTTGTCGCCGGTGATGATGAGGAGGGAGGGGATGATGAGGTCATTGACTCTACCTGGGTGCCTGGTAGGAAAGAGGAGGAGGAGGACGAGGCACAGGCACATCTTCAAAGAGGCAGGAAGCCCTCCAGGGGTCAGCTTAAGGGCAGTACACCAACTGCATTACGTGGCGCTGCTGTGTCTCAACGGTACAGCAAAAGTTCTTTGGTGTGGGCCTTTTTTGAAACCTGTTCATCAGATCCTACCTTTGCTGTTTGCAACATATGTCTCAAGCGTATCTCGCGTGGCCAAAACATCACCCGCTTGGGCACCACATGCTTGTCCAGACATATGTCGACCTGCCATGCAGCTCGTTGGCAGGCATACCAGAAAGACCCACACCAAAGACCAAAGCGGTCCTCCCCTTGCCCTTCTGTGACCTCAAACCCCACTAGACCCCTAGTCCTCTCTGCAGCCTGCACCGAAGGTGTAGAAATAGGTGTGTCACAACGTAGTAGTGGTAGTACATCCGGCCAATCTACTGATATTACCAGACAAATTTCCCTGCCCCAGCTGCTGCAGCGCCGAAAGAAGTATGCTCCCAGCCATCCACATGCCCAGCGGTTGAATGCTAGCTTAGCAAAATTGCTAGCACTTCAACTGCTACCTTTTCAGTTGGTAGATTCTGCCCCCTTCCGTGAGTTTGTGGAATGTGCAGTACCTCAGTGGCAAGTACCCAAACGCCACTTTTTTTCACGGAAGGCGATTCCGGCTCTCTACCGGCATGTGGAAGGCAATGTCCATACCTCGCTGGACAGGGCGGTCAGTGGTAAGGTGCATCTTACCGCTGACTCATGGTCCAGCAGGCATGGACAGGGACGTTACTTGTCTTTTACGGCCCATTGGGTGACTCTGCTGGCAGCTGGGAAGGACGCAGGTCAAGGTACAGTAGTTTTGGAGGTTGTTCCACCACCACGCCTCCAAAACACTACAACTGCTTGTGACACACCTCTCTCCTCCACCCCCTCCTCTTCTTCTTCCTCTGTGGCCTCTTCCTGTGGTGATGTTGGCTCAGAACCAGCCGTGCTCCGTAGGCGTACGACGGGCTACGCAGGAATGCAGGCCAAGAGATGCCATGCGGTCCTAGAGCTGGTGTGCTTGGGAGACAGGAGCCACACTGGGGAAGAGGTTCTTTCAGCTCTGCAGGGGCAGGCTCAGAGGTGGTTGACGCCACGCCAGCTGAAGCCTGGAATGGTGGTCAGCGATAATGGCACCAACCTCCTCTCTGCCCTGCGACGTGGAAAACTCACCCATGTGCCCTGTTTTGCGCATGTTCTCAATTTGGTGGTGCAGCGGTTCTTGGGCAGGTACCCTGGCTTACAGGATGTCCTGAGGCAGGCCAGGAAAGTCTGTGTGCATTTCCGGAGGTCATATAATGCCACTGCTCGGCTGACAGACCTCCAGAGGGAATACAACCTGCCCAAGAACCGCCTAATCTGTGACATGCCCACCAGATGGAACTCTACGTTGGCCATGCTGCAGCGGCTGCACACGCAGCAGAGGGCCATCAATGAGTACCTGTGCCAATATGGCAGCAGAACTGGCTCAGGGGAGCTTGGTTTTTTTTCACCACGCCAGTGGGCCTTGATCAGGGATGCATGCACTGTCCTGTCACCATTTGAGGAGCCCACGAGGATGGTGAGCAGTGACAGTGCATGCATCAGTGATACTGTCCCGCTTATTCACATGTTGGAGCACACCCTACGTGGAATAATGGACAGGGCCCTTGAGGCAGAACAGAGGGAGGAAGAGGAGGACTTCCTTACCTCTCAAGGCCCCCTTTATCCAGACACTGTTCCTGCTTGCCCACCTGGAACACAGGAAGAGGAGGAGGAGGATGAGGAAGAGGAGGAGGAGGAGGATTGTATCAGCAGCATGGAGGTGGAGCCTAGCACTCAGCATCAACAGCAGCAGTCTTCAAGGGATCATTTACAGTCCCAAGGAACACGTGGACTTTTACGTGGCTGGGATGAGGTGGCTGAGGATCCTGTCGTCCTCAGTGACCCAGAGGACTGTGCCCCGAATGCCTCTGCAAACCTACGCTGCATGGCCTCCCTGATCCTGCAAAGCCTGCGTAAGGATCCTCGTGTACGTGCTATCAAGGAGAGGGATCATTACTGGCTGGCAACTCTCCTTGATCCACGTTACAAGAGTAAGGTAACGGATCTTATGTTGCCATCGCAGAGGGAGCAGAAGATGAAACTACTGCGGGAGGCCTTGCAGAAGGGTCTGTGCAATGCGTTCCCAGAACCGGGGGGATTACCAAAACCTGGCCCTGGACAACGTCTTGCTGAGGCTTTCGGTGAGTCAGAGAAGGAGCGGTGGAGAAGGTGGCCGTCTGACCGATGCGTTCAGACAATTTTTTAGTCCGCAGCCCCAAGGTCTGACCGGTTCCAGCAACCATCGCCAGCGTCTGGTTTACATGGTCCGGGAATACCTAGCGGCAAGATCCGACTTGGACACCTTCCCCACGAAAAATCCTCTGGCTTACTGGGTCTTGAGGATGGATCACTGGCCAGAGCTTGCACAGTACGCAATTGAGCTACTGGCTTGCCCTGCATCCAGTGTTCTTTCAGAACGCACATTCAGTGCTGCTGGAGGCTTTGTGACCGATCACAGGGTACGCCTCTCCACCGACTCTGTTGATCGACTGACCTTCATCAAAATGAATCAGGCTTGGATCAACACCGGCTACCAAGCACCTGATGCTGATGTTACTGAATAAGAATTTTGTGTTGAAATATCAGATCCCTTTGAGACTGCTGATGCTGAGTGACTGAGTGACTGTCCTGTTGTGCTGCTGATGGAATATCCTTCTCCTCCTCACTTTTCATGCTGTTAGCTAGTAAGAAATTTTGTTTTTCTGTGCTCCGCCACCAGTGCCTAAGGCCTAATTTTTCTGCCCCTGTTTAACAGGGGCGCCTAATAACAATTGTTGATGCAATACTTTGCACGTGGCCTAAGGCCTAATTTTTGTGCCCCTGTGTAACAGGGGCGTCTAATAACAATTTTTGATGCAATACTTTGCACGTGGCCTAAGGCATAATTTTTGTGCCCCTGTGTAACAGGGGCGCCTAATAACAATTTTTGATGCAATACTTTGCACGTGGCTCCTTGTTGCGCTCCAATTACAGATATTGGGAGGGGTTGCAGTGTTATGTTGCGCCTACGGACACATTTTTATGCCCCTGTGTAACAGGGGCGCCTAATAACAATTTTTGATGCAATACTTTGCACGTGGTTCCTTGTTGCGCTCCAATTACAGATATTGGGAGGGGTTGCAGTGTTATGTTGCGCCTACGGACAGATTTTTATGCCCCTGTGTAACAGGGGCGCCTAATAACAATTTTTGATGCAATACTTTGCACGTGGCTCCTTGTTGCGCTCCAATTACAGATATTGGGAGGGGTTGCAGTGTTATGTTGCGCCTACGGACACATTTTTATGCCCCTGTGTAACAGGGGCGCCTAATAACAATTTTTGATGCAATACTTTGCACGTGGCTCCTTGTTGCGCTCCAATTACAGATATTGGGAGGGGTTGCAGTGTTATGTTGCGCCTACGGACACATTTTTATGCCCCTGTGTAACAGGGGCGCCTAATAACAATTTTTGATGCAATACTTTGCACGTGGCTCCTTGTTGCGCTCCAATTACAGATATTGGGAGGGGTTGCAGTGTTATGTTGCGCCTACAGACACATTTTTATGCCCCTGTGTAACAGGGGCACCTAATAACAATTTTTGATGCAATACTTTGCACGTGGCTCCTTGTTGCGCTCCAATTACAGATATTGGGAGGGGTTGCAGTGTTATGTTGCGCCTACGGACACATTTTTATGCCCCTGTGTAACAGGGGCGCCTAATAACAATTTTTGATGCAATACTTTGCACGTGGCTCCTTGTTGCGCTCCAATTACAGATATTGGGAGGGGTTGCAGTGTTATGTTGCGCCTACGGACACATTTTTATGCCCCTGTGTAACAGGGGCGCCTCATAACAATTTTTGATGCAATACTTTGCACGTGGCTCCTTGTTGCGCTCCAATTACAGATATTGGGAGGGGTTGCAGTGTTATGTTGCGCCTACGGACACATTTTTATGCCCCTGTGTAACAGGGGCGCCTAATAACAATTTTTGATGCAATACTTTGCACGTGGCTCCTTGTTGCGCTCCAATTACAGATATTGGGAGGGGTTGCAGTGTTATGTTGCGCCTACGGACACATTTTTATGCCCCTGTGTAACAGGGGCGCCTAATAACAATTTTTGATGCAATACTTTGCACGTGGCTCCTTGTTGCGCTCCAATTACAGATATTGGGAGGGGTTGCAGTGTTATGTTGCGCCTACGGACACATTTTTATGCCCCTGTGTAACAGGGGCACCTAATAACAATTTTTGATGCAATACTTTGCACGTGGCTCCTTGTTGCGCTCCAATTACAGATATTGGGAGGGGTTGCAGTGTTATGTTGCGCCTACAGACACATTTTTATGCCCCTGTGTAACAGGGGCACCTAATAACAATTTTTGATGCAATACTTTGCACGTGGCTCCTTGTTGCGCTCCAATTACAGATATTGGGAGGGGTTGCAGTGTTATGTTGCGCCTACGGACACATTTTTATGCCCCTGTGTAACAGGGGCGCCTAATAACAATTTTTGATGCAATACTTTGCACGTGGCTCCTTGTTGCGCTCCAATTACAGATATTGGGAGGGGTTGCAGTGTTATGTTGCGCCTACGGACACATTTTTATGCCCCTGTGTAACAGGGGCGCCTAATAACAATTTTTGATGCAATACTTTGCACGTGGCTCCTTGTTGCGCTCCAATTACAGATATTGGGAGGGGTTGCAGTGTTATGTTGCGCCTACGGACACATTTTTATGCCCCTGTGTAACAGGGGCGCCTAATAACAATTTTTGATGCAATACTTTGCACGTGGCTCCTTGTTGCGCTCCAATTACAGATATTGGGAGGGGTTGCAGTGTTATGTTGCGCCTACGGACACATTTTTATGCCCCTGTGTAACAAGGGCGCCTAATAACAATTTTTGATGCAATACTTTGCACGTGGCTCTTTGTTGCGCTACAATTACAGTATGTTTGAGGGGTGCCCTTTTTTCTACAATTTTGCTTTCCCAAAAAGATAATGCCACCCCCCCACCACCCCTAAAATAATCGAGATATTGTTCCCACACAGCACGTGCGCAACCAGTATTAAATTACTTTGTTCTTATAATAATTTAATGTTGTGCAGGGACATTTCTAAACACGTGCCACTACTAGAGACACACAGCAGGTGTGATATTTGAAGGAATTTTTCATTTTTTTTTTTTCACTTTAAACATCATTAAAATCGCTGCTCCGCAAAAATGTCCGTTTTTAAAATATTTTTTTCGATTGATACATGTTCCCTGGGGCAAGACCCGGGTTCTGAAAGACGTTTACCAACATTAAATTGAATACTGGTCTTTAAAATGATCGTTTTTGAATTCGAACGTTCGAGTCCCATAGACTTCAATGGGGTTCTAAATGTTCGCGCGAACCCGCGGTCTGTTCGAACGTTCTGATGCGAACCGAACCCGGGTATGTTCGGCTCATCCCTATTCAGGAGGAAGAAGAGTGTAGGGAGAGGACTCCTAGATCAGTTGCTTCCTCCCAGGCAGGCTCAGCATCTGATTCAGAAGGGGAAGAGGATTCCTCCAGGGTGTCCAGATACAAATTATCATTGGACGATGTTGGGGATCTTCTAAACGCTATTTATGATATGTTGGAGATCCCAGAAGAACAGGTTCAGTTCTCAAAGCATGACCTTATGTATCAAGGAAATGCTAATAGAACCAGGGTTTTTCCGGTTCATAAATCTTTAATTGATACTATTCTGCGTGAATGGGAACAACCTGAGAAAAGACCGTTCTTTTCTGGTAGCCTTAAAAGGAGATTCCCGTTTGAAGCGGATGTATCACATCCCTGGAACAAGGTTCCTAAACTGGATGCCCCTTTGGCCAAGGTGTCAAGAAAGACTGATCTGGCCTTTGACGATCTGGGTTCCCTTAGGGATCCAATGGACAAGAGGGGAGATTTGTTGTTAAAAAGAGCGTGGGATGCCTCCTCTATAGGTTTAAAGCCAGCTCTCGCGGCTACTTGTGTAGCTAGGAATTTGGAGAGTTGGCTCACTCAGTTACAAGCACACATTTTAGCTGGTACCTCCAGACAGGAGCTTCTGAAATCCTTTCTGCTCTTAATTAAAGCAATAGGATTCCTAGCAGATGCCTCAGAGGAATCAGTAAGGTTAGCTGCCAGGTCAGCAGCTCTGGTTAATGCGGCCAGAAGATCTGTATGGCTGAAGACTTGGGCTGGCGATGCCGCCTCAAAATTGAAATTGTGCGGATTACCGTTTTCAGGAGACCACTTGTTCGGGGCCGGCCTCCAGGAGGCATTGGAGCGAACTCAAGACAGGAAAAAGGCCTTTCCTGAAAAGAAGAAAAAGACAGAAGGAAAGGTTTTTTTTCGAGGCTTCAAGGGATCAGGCTTTTGGCAGAACCAAAAGAAAGAGGGTCAGCCCAAGAAGCATTGGGCAGGTCAGAAGGGTCGTGGAAGAGGAGGAAGCCTATTCAATCCACCCCAAAGGCCCAGTGACGCCTGTGTCCCCGTGGGAGGAAGGTTGGGGCAGTTCCTCCCGCAATGGACCAAGGCAACCTCAAGCCCGTTCATATTAGATCTGATAAAGTGCGGGTACAAGCTGGAGTTAACGTCACTGCCTCACCTGAGCTTTATGGTTACTCAGCCGCCCAGGGACAGGGCAAAGGCAGAAGCCTTGTTCCTGTCTCTGGGAGAGTTAGTGGATCAAAGAGTCCTAATTCAGGTTCCCCAGGAGGAGCAAGGACAGGGTGTATATTCCCATGTCTTTATCGTAAGAAAACCATTGGGAAAATTCAGGATGATCCTGAACCTCCGACCTCTGAACAAATTTGTGAAGTACAAAAGGTTCAGAATGGAGTCGATCTTTACGGTAACAAGATGTCTGTTCCCAGGGTGTTACATGGCAACCCTGGATCTCAGGGATGCTTACCTGCACATCCCTATACATCCAGATTACCAAAGATTCCTCAGGGTGGCAGTAAGGGTGGATGCAAGGATCCAACACTTCCAGTTCCAAGCCCTCCCCTTTGGGCTATCCTCATCTCCGAGAATCTTTACGAAGGTTCTAGCAGAGGCCCTTGCCCCTCTAAGAGACAAAGCGATCACCGTGATCCCATATCTGGACGATCTACTGTTTGTTGCAGGATCAGTTCAACAGCTAGAGAAAGATCTGCAGATAGCACAGGATTTTCTCTCCTCACTCGGATGGATTATCAACCGGGAGAAGTCACAGTTGATTCCATCCCAGGAGGTCGTGTACCTAGGGTACAGGATCTCTTCGGTAGAGAGAAAGATTTATCTCCCCGAAGAGAAGATTGCCAAAGTGAATCAAGCGGTAGCCCTGTTACAGTCCAATCAGTCGACTTCGGTCAGGGAAGTGATGAGGGTGCTGGGATTCATGACATCTTGTTTTCCAGCAGTTCCTTGGGCAAGGTTTCACCAACGTCCATTACAGGAACTTATGCTTCGTCTCTGGAGTGGTCAAAGCCAGGACTTAGAAGTACCGATCCTAATCTCGGGCAGAGTAAAAAAGACATTGTGGTGGTGGCGGACACACCACAATCTGAGCAAAGGTCTAGCTTGGACCTTCCCTGTGGAAAGAATAGTAACTACAGACGCCAGTGCCTGGGGGTGGGGAGCCCACCTGGAAGAGGAAGTAGCTCAGGGAGCTTGGTCTCCCTCAGAAGCAGGTCGCTCTTCAAACCAAAGGGAGCTCTTAGCGATTCTAAGGACGATCGAGTCGTTTCAGAGAAGCATACCGTGTTTCCCCGAAAATAAGACCTACCCCGAAAATAAGCCCTAGCGTCATTTTCCAGGAGGGATGCAATATAAGCCCTACCCCGAAAATAAGCCCTAGTTTAAAATGCTTGTAAAATTCTATAATCCACTCTATCACAGTAGTATATAATGTACAATGTGTGTGTTTCTGTAATATAAATGCAGGGAAGAGAGCTCCAGTGGGTCAGAGAAGCGCAGAGCGGTGCTATAACGAAGGTATTTGGCACAAGTATATTACAGAAACACACATTTTACATTATATATTACTGTAATAAAGTGGATTATAGGATTTTACAAGCATTTTAACTCGCACTAGGGATTCCTGACTGGCAGGGAGAGGGGGAGAGAGGACATCACATTACATGGTAAGACCTACACTGAAAATAAGCCCTACTGTGTCTTTTGTTGCCAAAATAATTATAAGACTCTGGATTATTTTCGGGGGAAACACGGTAGTAGGACGGCACCTGCAAGTTCGCACAGACAACGCAGCGGCTGTCGCGTACTTGAACAAGCAGGGAGGCACAAGAAGTCCTGCTCTTCAGGAGATATCCAGCAGGATCCTCTCCTGGGCGGAAGCCAACTTGTCTTCGCTAACAGCTGTCCACCTAAAGGGCACTCAGAATTTTCTGGCAGATTACTTAAGTCGCCAGCCACTGAGGCAGGACGAGTGGTCCCTGAACGAGGAGGTGTTCTCTCAGATAACACAGAGATGGGGTCTTCCAGAGGTAGATCTTTTTGCTTCCGAACAGAACAGGAAGGTAACCCAGTTCTTTTCAATACACCCAAGAGACCAGGCCTTAAGGATAGATGCCTTTTCCGGTCCTTGGAGGTTCAACATCTGCTACGCTTTCCCTCCAGTGAGGATGATTGCAGCAGTACTTCAAAAATTTCGGACGGAAGAAACAGACCTAATTTTAATCACGCCTTTTTGGCCAAAGAGACCCTGGTTTGCAATTTTGAAGAAACTGAGTGTTCTCCCCCCATTTCACCTTCCAATCCGGAGGGATTTGATTTCACAGGGTCCAATTCTGCACCAGCAGGTAGACAGACTAAGCCTAACTGCGTGGTTTCTGAGGAACAGTTATTAAGAGCACAGGGTTTCTCTGAAAGGGTCATAAAGACCTTGTTGCAGTGCAGGAAGCCAGTAACAAGAGCAATTTATGCAAAATACTGGAAGAGATTTTGTTCGTGGTTGAAAGAACAGGGTTTGGACCAACCTGGGATTCCAGCTATCTTAGACTTCTTGCAAGTTGGGGTGGAATTAGGGCTCTCCCCTAGCACCTTAAAAGTGCAGGTGGCAGCTCTTAGTATTTTTCTACAGGTTTCCCTACAGCAGAATCCATTCGTTAAAAGTTTTTTCAAAGCATTGTCAAGATCGAGGCCAGCGAGAGTAACAGCCTGTCCTTCTTGGGATCTTTCATTGGTGCTCAAGGCACTGTCAGAGAGTCCATTTGAACCTCTGGAGGAATCCATCCTTAAATGGGTTACGCTTAAGACAGTACTTTTGGTGGCAGTCACTTCAGCCAGACGGGTGAGTGAGCTTCAGGCTCTTTCCATTAAGGAGCCATTTCTGTTGATTTTTGAGGATAGAATTATTTTGAAAACAGATCCCAGTTTTCTCCCAAAGGTGGTATCCAAATTTCACAGGACATTGTCCTACCTTCTTTTTGTTCCACCTCAAGCTCTGAGGTAGCATCCCCAAATTCATTAGATGTTAGGAGATGCCTCTTAATTTATTTAGAAGCTTCCAAGGTTTTTAGGAAGTCTGATTCTCTTTTTGTGAATTTTTTGGGAAGTAAAAAGGGACAAAAAGCGTCTAAATCTTCCATTGCTAGATGGATCAGGATGGCAATAGGAAAGGCTTATGAGTTACAGGGCAGACAGGCCCCGTTTGTTAAAGCACACTCAACTAGAGCTGTTTCGAGTTCATGGGCAGAGAGGGCCGGTGCCTCACCAGAAGAGATTTGCAAGGCGGCAACGTGGTCAAGTTATACTACTTTCGCCAAGCACTATCGCCTGGACTTGATGTCTGAGAAGGATCAGGCATTTGGCAGAAGGGTCCTCCAAGCAGTAGCCCCACCCTGATAAGTAAGTTTCTTGCCAATCATCTCATGGCTGTCCTGGAAGACGAAAGGGTAAAACCGGAGTTAGGCTTACCGGTAACTCTTTTTCCAGGAGTCTTCCAGGACAGCCTGGCTTCCCACCCGGTGTTTATATTATTAACTGGAAGTGGATGTATGTACTGACGGTGTGTTAGTAATTTGTGACTTTCAGAGCCTTCAGGAATTCTTGGGTGTACTGAGGAGGAGGCCTGGAGGACCGCCTTTTATAATTGGGGTGAATGTGTTTCCTGTCCCGGAGGGAGGAGCTATATCTCATGGCTGTCCTGGAAGACTCCTGGAAAAAGAGTTACCGGTAAGCCTAACTCCGGTTTTATTCTATATTCAGAGTGGAAACCTGAGAGATCCTAAAGTTGAGGTTAAAGAAGAGATAAAAGAGGAGGATGATGAGGATGTTGTGATGGAGGAGTCAGAGTCTCTAAAAGAACACAAAGATCTGTACCAGGACACCATGGTGGAGTCATGCAGCTACAGAGACCCCCCAGAGAGATGTCCCCGTCCTCTGTATTCCCGGGATTCCACACAGGAAGATCAAACCGTGTCTCACTGTTACAAGGTTGGTGGAACGGGTTCTATAGAACATGACTAGACTTATAGATACAATGTGTGGATTTTTTTATGTATGCTTATAGTTTACAGATGATATTCTCTCTCATTCTCTTGGTTTAGAGTGGAGATCCAATCGATATAGAATTTGAGGTGAAATCAGAAGAAGAAGAAGAAGAAGAGACGTATGTGAGGGATGATCAGCAGTCTATGGAGGAGGATGGAATAACGGGGACATTTATAGAGGAGGACACTCCTACAGAGATCAGCACAGGTGGGTCATTAACACTAAATCCATTCCTCCACCCATACTGCTCACTGATTGGTCCAGAGTAGGGCGGGGACTGGGTGATATCAGCCTGTAATCCCCTGATCACTTTCCTGAGCTGTGTTCCCCGTCCTGTATTCCTGTATTTCTCTCGGATAATCTTCCTTCTCTGTGCTGCAGACACAATTTATGTCTCTAGACTGGATTTATGGAGATTCTGGGGTTCAGCTGGCAGCAAAATGTAGATTTTCACCATAGGGTTTGCTTGACCTAGACACCTGGGGTATGTACCTTGGGTCTTCTGCCCCATGCCCGGGTCTAGTGAGATCTCTGACAGAACAATTCTCCCTGGTTACTTGCTCTGTTATTTGCTGGCTGTGCCGGGTGGAGGGATATGTCTGTATAGTCTCAGACCCAAGTCACTGAGTGCAGTCTCAGGAGATGGGAGGCAGCGGTGTGGGATCTCTGCAACTTGTCTCCAGTAATCATTTCATCCACCACTGATTACTGAATACCAATATCATGAGTCCTGACCCCTGCACTATATACTCTATGGTGTACATTACATACTCCTGACCCCTGCACTATATACTCTATGTTGTACATTACATAATCTTTATTATCTCTGAACAAGAACGGTTGGAGAGCCGGTTTAGGGCCAGGACACATTTGAGTAGATGCAATGACAATTGGCAGACTCCGAGACTTCTATAGGTAGACTGCTATACAGTGGAAGGCCTCCAGCCGGACACCACTTCTGTATAGGTAGGACCGCTGTCTCCTATGGTAACAAATCTTGTTACAGTCACTAACGGTAGTTCTACATAACTCTTGGTAACACAGAATAGTTCTCTTCTTCTCACACAGTCTCTCACTGCAGATCTTCTCTCCCTGAGCTCCCGGTCTCTCACTAGTAGGGATGAGCTTTATGTTCGGGTCGAACATGAGTTCCACTCGAACATCGGCTGTTCGCTCGTTCATCGAAAGACGAACATTATGGGGCGTTCGCGCCAAATTCGAGCGCCGCGTCAGGCACCATAATGCACTGCGAGATCGATGATTGGCCAAAGCATGCACTATGACCCGCATACTTTGGCCAATCCCAGCGCTGTCAGCAAAGAGAGCCATAATTGGCCAAAGGCAGGGTGCCTTTGGCCAATCATGGCTCAGGGGGACTAAGTCCACGCCCCCCACACTATATAAGGCCGCATGCACGTCGGCCCTGTGTAGTGTGTTGTTGGCGTGGACAGAGACAGAGTGTCATTTAGATTAAGCAGGCAGGCGATTCAGTTAGCTGCAGTGCATTTAATATAAATATATATATATATATATATATATATCTATATCCACTGCATCCAGTGTAGCTAGATCTGACTGCAGGCCATTCCTGGTGTACTTTTTCTAATATACTTTCAGGCAGGCAGGTGATTCAGTGAGCTGCAGTCCAATAAATTATATATATATATATATCCACTGCATCCAGTTTAGCCAAGCCTATCCCTTTCTTTCGGCGTTGAGCCACAACATGCAGAAAAGTTGGTGGAATGGATAACAAAGCCGTCCTTATCCTCTGTCACCCAGGCTCAGAGTAGTTTGCCTGCCAATGCAGCTGCCACAGCGGCCTATTCCATTGGCTCTATGTCATCAGTCAATCCTTCCCTAGCCCCACCATCGTGCACAGAGGAGTCCCCCGAACTGTTCTACCACAGTGTCGGGTACATGCTGCAGGAGAATGAGCAGCGTTTTGAAGGCTCTGATGATGGGACCCAGGTTGAGGAAGGTAGTAACGTGAGCCTAGAGAGAGGGGGTGCCCAAGAAGGACAAGAAACTGGCAGTCATGTTCCCCCGGCTGTAGCATACTGCCAAGTTTGCTCCAGTGAGGAGGAGGGAGAGGATGATGGGGTCACTGACTCTACTTGGGTGCCTGATAGAAGAGAGGAGGAGGAGGAACATCTCCAATGAGGCAGAATGCCCTCCAGGGGGCAGCTTAAGGGCAGCACACCATATTGCATCACACTGCAGAGCTAAGCATGTGCAGGGCGCTGCTGACTCTCCGCGTATTTTGAAAAGTTCTTTGGTGTGGGCCTTTTTTGACACATGTGCAACAGATCGCACCGTTGCTGTTTGCAACATTATGTCTGAAGCGTATCAAGCGTGGCCAAAACAGCAACTGTTTGGGCACCACATGCTTGACCAGACATATGACGACCTCCCATGCAGTCTGTTGGCAAGCGTACCTAAAAGACCCACATGAAAGAAGAAGGCGGACCTCTCCTTGCTCCTCATCAGCTGGCATCTCCAACCCCACTATACCCTCAGTCCTCTCAGAAACCTGCACTGAGAGGAATGAAGGTGTAGAATTAGGTGTCCCAACATCCGATTGTAGCAGGCAAATTTCCCTACCCCTGTTGCTATATTGTAGAAAGAAATATGGTCCCAGCCATCCACATGCTCAGCGTCTGAATGCTAGCTTGGCTAAATTGCTAGCACTGCAACTGCTGCCTTTTCAGCTGGTAGACTCTGCCCCCTTTTGTGAATTTGTGGAATGTGCAGTACCCCAGTGGCAGGTTCCCAAACTCCATTTCTTTTCACGGAAGACCGTTCCGGCTCTCTACCAGCGTGTGGAAGGCAATGTCTTGGCCTTGTTTGACAGAGTGAAAAATATGGAGTAATGCCTGGATCAACCGATTATAAATACCTTACCTTAGTATATATAAATCTACATATAGTTCAGTGCATCTATCCAAGTCTCAGTCACATAGAATACTATGTCAATGCAGTTCTGATGGCCTAGAAAAATCTAGCAAAAAAGTGAGAAAATAAAGTTCTCTCAAAGTAGACCAAAACAGACCACTATGGATGGTACAATGAACTTTAATCATAGAAAAACACACATCAATAGTTCATCAAAAAGGGGTGACAGATAGATGGGTTGGTTTACACAAATAAAAAATAAGACAATGTTGTCTAATTCGTTTAAAAACAGGGGAATCACAGCTGAGCCAGAGCTTGCACAATATGCAATTGAGCTACTGGCCTGTCCTGCATCCAACGCACATTCAGTCATGCTGGAGGCTTTGTAACCGATCACAGAGTGCGCCTGTCCACAGACTCTGTTGATCGGCTCACCTTCATAAAAATGAATCAGTCTTGGATCACCAGCTACCAAGCACCTGATGCTGATGTAACCAATTGATATTTCTATGGATGTGGGATCCCTTGAAGACTGCCTATGCTGAGTGACTATCCTATTATGCTGAGTGACTATCCTATTCCTCCTCAATGTTCATGTTGATAGCTTCTAAGAATATTTTTGGTTTAGGGCACCACCACTGCGTAAGGCTTAAATTTTTCTGCCCCTGTTTACACGCCCCTGTTAATTACAATTTTTGATCTAATATTTCACAGCAGGGCCCGTTCCTGCACCCACCAAGAGTAACGGTGAGGGCTTACAGTGTTCTGGTACCACCAACACCTAAGGCACAATTTTCCCCTACTTTCAAACATCCGACTTACAAACGACTCCTACTTACAAACGGAGGGAGACAACAGGAAGTGAGAGGAAATCTACCCCTAGGAAGGGAAATTCTCTCCTGTAAGAGTTGATATGGGAAAAAGGTGTCTCCTCTCCACTGATGCTTTATCACCAATCCTTGTTTCCCTAATAACCCCAAATTTTCTAAATCCAATTGTCATTGGGACAGAAAGTGAGGTGAAATCTTCTGAACACGGGGCACAGACAGCAAATAAAATGTTACAGGGGTGATAACCCTTCCCTATGTTTTCCAAAAAGCTTAAAAATTGATTTTTGGTCTGGAGCTACACTTACAAAATGTACCAGTTCCAAATTACTAACAGATTCAACTTAAGAACAAACCTCCAGTCCCTGTCTTGTTTGTAACCCGGGGACCGTCTGTATACTGCTGTTCAGAGTATATAGAGCCTGCGGGCACTTTTGATTTTTCACGTTCGGGCCCCATAAACTTTAACGGTGTTCGAATGTTAGCACAAACATTCGTCCATTCGCTTGTTCTGCCGCAAACCTAACTGGGAGGTGTTAGGCTCCTCCCTACTCACTGGACTTCCAGATTCAGTGGCCACTGAATCTCCTGAGCTCTTCTACAGCTAACCCGCTGTATATTCCTCAAGCGTCACACCCGCTATCCTGCTGGGCCCCTGGCTTGGCACTTACTGATGCTCCTCAAGCGTCACCCCCGCTATCCTGCTGGGCCCCTGGTTTGGCACTTACTGATGCTCCTCAAGCGTCTCCCCCGCTATCCTGCTGGGCCCCTGGCTTGACACTTACTGATGCTCCTTAAGCGTCACTCCCGCTATCCTGCTGGGCCCCTGGTTTGGCACTTACTGATGCTCCTCAAGCGTCACCCCCGCTATCCTGCTGGGCCCCTGGTTTGGCACTTACTGATGCTCCTCAAGCGTCTCTCCCGCTATCCTGCTGGGCCCCTGGCTTGGCACCTGCTGAAGCTTTCCCACTTCCTTACTGTCCCAGGCTGGTGAGAAGATTGCTCTGGTACTGGCTCCAGCTTACTAACTGTAGTCTCCGGTAACAAGGTGGATGGTCCCTTAGTGGCGACAGCTTCCCCTCCACCTCCGACCACAACTGGTTCCCCGTTCGGCTGAATCTTTACTCTCAGTTGGAATCCAATCCTGCAGTCCCAACCCTGCGCTGATTGTCTTGCTCTTGGATAGGCCTCAGGCTTCCGGCCTAAGAACCCGGGAGACATAACACACGTCCACCCAGACAGCCGTCCAGGTGGCACAGAACCCCGATCACCTGACTCCACCCAAATAAATAGGCTCTCCCAGCAGGCCAAGGGACCAAAGAAACCCCTGCAAATTGGTTGAGACACCCCATCCATTCATAATCCGACCTTGCTACACCCTTGTCTATCTAGTGCCACCTAGTGACAGAAGAGAAAAGGTACAACAATCCAAAGTTAGAGAGGAATCAGATCTCCTAACAAAAAGCAAGGATAACTGCCACCTGGGAAACTCAATTTATTAGCCACCCTTCCTAAACACCAGGGTGCTACATGTTCATTACATACTCCTGACCCCTGCACTATATTCTCTATGTTGTACATTACATACTCCTGACCCCTGCACTATATACTCTATGTTGTGCATTTACATACTCCTGACCCCTGCACTTTATTCTCTATGTTGTACATTACATACTCCTGACCCCTGCACTATATACTCTATGTTGTACATTACATACTCCTGACCCCTGCACTATATTCTCTATGTTGTACATTACATACTCCTGACCCCTGCACTATATACTCTATGTTGTACATTACATACTCCTGCACTATATTCTCTATGTTGTACATTACATACTCCTGACCCTCGTCCTATAATCCCCTCATGACTGTCACTCCTATAAAAGACAGTTCTCATTTCCTCACTCTCTGACTAAGGTCCATGAATAAAGAAATGATCTGGTAGGAGATCAGAGGACCCATTTACTAGTCACCTTGAGGGGGGAATTGTAAGATCCTCAGAGACAAAGCTGCCTGATGTGGGCGGAGTCCTGGTTTAGGGGAACCAATCATATCCTGTCTGGTAATAATCTTTGTATTTCTATTTTAGTAGATGGACGGGAGATGAGGAAAACCTCAGAGGATTGTCTCACTTTGTCTCCAGACTGTAAAGTAGAAGATGAGGACATCACACAGTATAGTCCAGGAGAAAACCCGACTACCTCAAATGTCCATCCGGCACCACACAATGTAGACGGACCATCGTATTCCTCTTATCCTGAGGAACCTCAGAATGTGCGGGACGGTGCCGGACCATCGTATTCCTCTTATCCTGAGGAACCTCAGACTGTGCGGGACCGTGCTGTCTTTCCAACACATAAGAGGTTTTCCTGTCCTGAGTGCGGAAAATGTTTTTCAGATAAGTCCCATCTTTCCACACATCAGAGATCTCACACGGGGGAGAAGCCTTTTTCCTGTTCTGAGTGCGGGAAATGTTTTTCAGAGAAGTCCTATCTTTCCACACATCAGAGATCACACACGGGGGAGAAGCTGTATTCCTGTTCTGAGTGCGGGAAATGTTTTTCAAAAAAGTCCAATTTTAACAGGCATCAAAGATTTCACACGGGGGAGAAGCCTTTTTCCTGTTCTGAGTGCGGGAAATGTTTTTCACAGAAGTCCGATCTTTCCACACATCAGAGATCTCACACGGGGGAGAAGCCGTATTCCTGTCCTGAGTGTGGGAAATGTTTTTCAGTGAAGTCCTGCCTTCCTGTACATCAGAGATCTCACACGAGGGAGAAGCCGTATTCCTGTCCTGAGTGAAGGAATTGTTCCTCACTGAAGTCCTGTCTTCCTGTACATCAGGGGTCCCACACAACCCTCGAGGTGTATTAGTGAGTGCGGGAAATGTCTTGTATGTGAATGTTGCTGGACATGTGGGGAAGAAGCACACCCTGATATACGGGTGAATCTCGAAAAATTTGAATATGGTGCAAAAGTTCATTTATTTCACTAATCCAACGTAAAAGGCGAGACTAATATATGAGAGAGACTCATTACATGCAAAGCAAGAGGGTTCAAGCCGTGATTTGTCATCATTGTGATGATTGTGGCTTCCAGCTCATGAAAACCCCAAATCCACAATCTCCGAAAATTCCAATATTCCATGCAATCAATAAAACACGGATTGTACAGAGAACGATATCGCACCTCTGAAAAGTAGAAGCTGCGTATTAATTGTGTGAAAATAGTGCAGCGCTGCGTATCTATAAATCTTATAGAAACAAATAATTATACATTCCATAAAACTATTTATGAAAAAAGAAAGAAATGGTAAAAAAACAGTTCATATGGAGGTTTCCAAAGCTGTCACCGCTGTGAAAAATCCGATTTAAATGGATCCAATATTCAGTGCGCACCCCCACCTGCTAAAATGCATGCTCACCTCAAGGGTGAGTATAAAACTCATAGACAGATCACTCCTCGTGTCCAATCACGATCCATCCACTTTACCAATGGTAGTAATTCCTACAGTCTCCAGACTGCACCTCTGTGTGGGGAATCAACGTATAAATTGTCTCCAAACACCACCTTCCTCCATTCACTTATTAATAATCAATTCCACTTCTATATCCCGGGGGGAAGGGCATGAAAGAAAAAACACAAGTACCATAGTGCTCTCTGCTTCTGAATTTATTATAAAAGCCCCCCCCTAGAAAGTTACACAGGAACAAAAATTGTCTCTGGACAGCCGCACTCTGAACAAATTGTCGCCTTTATTAAAAGAAGGACAGCACTACAAGTCACAGCAAAATAAAACCCGACTGCTGACGCGTTTCGCACTGAAACTAGTGCTTAGTCATAGCTAGAGTCCCCTAAAAAGTTACACTTACAAGAAATAACAATAAAAACAGCAAGCATCAAATCACCAGCTCATTCGCCGCCGATCTAGACCCACGGCGCTTCGCCTGACATCACAGATAGGGCTCCTTCCTTCTAAACGCGTGTCGGTCTCCCATTGGCCTTCATCAGTAGATGGGTGGGTCAAATGAGGTGAAACCTTATATACTTGCCTGTTGCCTAGGCAACCCTTCAGGCATTACCACAGTCTGTGAGGACACACCCTCTTCCTGTGACTACAGAGCTCACATTCATAGAGCTGGAGAGCGTGTCACCCGAATCTGCAAACCAGCAGGGCGCTCTCACTCGATCACACCGCTGAGCTCCGTGGTAATGTCCCGTTACAATCTAATCTCCACATGAGTGTGCGATGTATCGCCATATACATACAATAAAAAAACAAGTCTAAAATAAAATGAAGAGATGTTCCTATGTATATCTTTATCTACCGGGACAAATTCTATCTTTATTAGGACCTCGTTGTCCATTCATTACATTTTTTTATAGAAAACATAAATATGTATGAATCAATCACATATATGAAAAATCAATTGTACACCGATCCTAAAAAATAATAATAATATATAAAACTACGGCTTGTCAAGGATTTGAACACGGGACCTCTCACACCCCGAGCGAGAATCGTACCCCTAGACCAACGAGCCGAGTTACCCCTCCCACATTTCATGAGCTTATATCACTTTATAAACATATTACAATCAATCATTAATAAAATCTAATGTGAATGTCGATCGGCGGTGAGTGAGCTGGTGATCTGATACTTGCTGTTTTTATTGTAAGTGTAACTTTTTAGGGGGGGGGGGGGCTTTTATAATAAATTCAGAAGCAGAGAGCACTATGATACTTGTGTTTTTTCTTTCATGTCCTTCCCCCCGGGATATAGAAGTGGAATTGATTATTAACCACTTAAGGACCGGGGCCTGTTTTTCAGACTTCGTGCTTTCAAGATTAAACTTTTTTGTTTGCTAGAAAATTACTTAAAACCCCCAAACATTATATATTTTTTTCTAACAACCTATAGAATAAAATGGCGGTCATTGCGATACTTTTTGTCACACCGTATTTGCGCAGCGGTATAACAAGCGCACTTTTTTTTTTAAAAATTCACTTTTTTGAACAAAAAATAAGACAACAGTAAAGTTAGCCCAATTTGTTTTTATATTGTGAAAGATAATGTTACGCCAAGTAAATTGATACCCAACATGTCACGCTTCAAAATTGCGCCCGCTCGTGGAATGGCGTCAAACTTTTACCCTTAAAAACCTCCGTAGGCGACGTTTAAAAAATTCTACAGGTTGCATCTTTTGAGTTACAGAGGAGGTCTAGGGCTAGAATTATTGCTCTCACTCTAATGATCGCGGTGATACCTCACTTGTGTGGTTTGAACACCGTTTTCATATGCGGGCGCTACTCACGTATGCGTTCGCTTCTGTGCGCGAGCTCGTAGGGGCGGGGTGCTTTAAAAAAAATTGTTTTCTTATTTATTTTTATTTTATTAATTTTTACACAAAAAAAAAAAATGGGTGACTTTTATTCCTATTACAAGGAATGTAAACATCCCTTGTAAGAGAAAAAAGCATGACAGGTCCTCTTATTTATGAGATCTGGGGGTCAAAAAAACGTCACATCTCATATACAGACTAAAATGCAAAAAAAATAAAAATACATTTGTCATTTAAAAAATTGACAACAAGAAAATGTGCCTTTAAGAAGCATGGGCGGAAGTGACGTTTTGACTCCCTGCTATGCTATGGAGACGGTGGGGGGGGGGCATTTTTCCTCACTCGTATCCCTGCCGAGCTGGGATACTTCACACTGGACTTCAAGCATCTTGCAGTGTGTGCCTCTCCATTCTTCCTCCATACTCCGGCTCCTTGGTTTCCTCCAGACTCCGGCTCCTTGGTTTCCTTCATTCTTCCTCCATACGCCGGCTCCTTGGTTTCCTCCAAAATCCGGCTCCTTGGTTTCCTCCATTCTTCCTCCATACTCCGGCTCCTTGGTTTCCTTCATTCTTCCTCCATACGCCGGCTCCTTGGTTTCCTCCAAAATCCGGCTCCTTGGTTTCCTCCATTCTTCCTCCATACTCCAGCTCCTTGGTTTCCTCCATTCTTCCTCCATACTCTGGCTCCTTGGTTTCCTCCATACTCCGGCTCCTTAGTTTCCTCCATTCTTCCTCCATACTCTGGCTCCTTGGTTTCCTCCATACTCCGGCTCCTTGGTTTCCTCCATACTTCCTCCATACTCTGGCTCCTTGGTTTCCTCCATTCTTCCTCCATACTCTGGCTCCTTGGTTTCCTCCATTCTTCCTCCATACTCCGGCTCCTTAGTTTCCTCCATTCTTCCTCCATACTCTGGCTCCTTGGTTTCCTCCATACTCCGGCTCCTTGGTTTCCTCCATACTTCCTCCATACTCTGGCTCCTTGGTTTCCTCCATTCTTCCTCCAGACTCTGGGTCCTTGGTTTCCTCCATTCTTCCTCCAGACTCCGGCTCCTTGGTTTCCTTCATTCTTCCTCCATACGCCGGCTCCTTGGTTTCCTCCAAAATCCTGCTCCTTGGTTTCCTTCATTCTTCCTCCATACGCCGGCTCCTTGGTTTCCTCCATACTCCGGCTCCTTGGTTTCCAAATGAGATACAAATTTTTTTCTCATCAGAAAAGAGGACTTTGGACGCCTGAGCACCAGACCAGGTGTGTTTTTCTTTAGCCCAGGTAAGACTCTTTGTTTGTTGGTCAGGAGTGGGGTGACAAGAGGAATACAACATTTGAAGCCCATGTCCAGGACCCGTCTGTGTGTGGTGCTCTTGATGCTCTGACTCCAGCCTCAGTCCACTCCTTGTGAAAGTCCAACACTTCTGAATGTCCTTTTCCTGACAATCCTCTCCAGGCTGCGCTCATCCCTGCTGCTTGTGCACCTTTTTCTTCCACACTTTTCCCTTCCACAGAACTTTCTATTAATGTGCTTTGATACAGCACTTTGGGAACATCCAACTTCTTTTGCAATTATCTTTTTGAGGCTTTCCCTCCTTATGGAGGGTGTCAATGATGGTTTTCTGCACAACTGTCAGGTCCAGCAGTCTTTCCAATGATTGTGATTCCTACTGAACCAGACTGAGAGACCATTTAAAGGCTCAGGAACCCTTTGCAGGTGTTATGTCTTAATTATCTGATTAGAGGGGGACACTTTACGCCGAGAATATTCCACCTTTCCACAATATTGGAATTTTCTGAGATTGTGGATTTGGGGTTTTCATGAGCTGGAAGCCACAATCATCACAATGATGACAAATCACGGCTTGAACCCTCTTGCTTTGCATGTAATGAGTCTCTCTCATATATTACTTTCACCTCTTAAGTTGTATTAGTGAAATAAATGAACTTTTGCACAATATTCTAATTTTTCGAGTTTCACCCGTACACCTCAGATATACTCCATGGCTGATCTTCATCATGTAACAAACACTTCATAAGGAGATCAGAGATCACCAAAGACATGGATGAAGTGTTGTACCGTGTTGGCCATTGATAGCAGGATAAAAATAAAAATGGAGTCATTCCCTCTCATTGGCTGAGTACATTTTGTGGTGGAAGATTTCACAGACATTTAGGGATCTATTATAAAACAAATTGTAGAATGAATGTGACACGCGTTCCTCCAATCATGACAAATATTGGATCATCGGCTCCATCTAGTGGCAAAAATCTTTTCTTCATAAATTTGTGCCAAAATTAATACTGCTACATATCTTTGGTAAAAATAACCCAAATTAGTGTATATTATTTGGTCTTTGTGAAAGTTATAGAGTCTACAAACTATGAGGCCAATCACTGAAAATTGATCACGCCTAATGTACTGAAGGCCGATCTCATTTCTTGAGACAATAACAAGCCAGGAAAGTACAAATACCCCCCACATTACCCCTTTTTGGAAAGTAGACAGTCCAAGGTATTTACTAAGAGGCATGGTGAGTTTTTTGAAGTTGTATTTTTTTCCCACAATTCTTAGGAAAATTAATATATATATATATATATTTACATAAACTGGTCATATTAACAGGTTATTTCTCTCACGCAGCATATGCATAATTGCAACTACACCCCAAAATACATTCTGCTACTCCTCCTGAGTATGGCAATACCAAATGTGTGGGACTTTTACACAGCCTGGCCACATACAGAGGCCCAACATTGAAGTAGCACTTTCAGGCGTTCTACAAGCATAAATTGCACATGTCCTTTCTCAACCACCTATTACACTTTTGAAGGCCCTGGAGCACCAGGACAATGGAATTGTCCACACAATTACCCCATTTTGGAAAGCACACACCCCAACGTATAATCTATGAAGCATTATGAGTCTTTTGAACGGCTCATTTTTTTCCAGAAGGTTTTGGAAAATGTGGAAAAAAATAAAAATGCATTTTTTTTACACAAAGTTGTCCATTTGTAAGATATTTCTAACACATAGCATATACATAGCAAACATGACACCCCAAAATGCATTCCGCTACTCCTCCTGAGTATGGCGATACCAAATGTGTGAGACTTTTACACAGCCTGGTCACATACAGAGGCCCAACATCCAAGTAGCACTTCCAGGCATTCTAGCAGCATTAATTGCACATATCATTTTCTGATTACCGATCACATTTTTGAAGGCCCTTCATATATCTAACACATAGCAGGTACATACCAAATAACAAAAGATTACCTGTGGTTTTAGAAGTGCAGTGGTCCACAGAGGAGAGCATCGGCCCAGGCAGCAGGCAGGGATGAGGTCAGCGACAACAAAAGCAATCATTCAGGCAGCAGGCAGGAATACTGTCCATAGTTCGTACAGGCAGAGATACTGTCAGCACAGCCAGAGCACAACCAAAGCACAGGTTCAAGTAGCAGGCATATCAAAAATTGGGAGAGAAAAAAAGAATTGGTCAAAAAGGAATACGGATAAATATGACTGCAATTTATTAATTATCCACATAAAAACACATTAATAACACAAAAAGTGCCAGTATCTCCACAGCACTAGTAAAATTAGACGTTAGTCTAAACAAGGACAAGTGGCCACCACAACCATACACACAGCTTACATACACCTGCAGGAATCAAAGAACTGGGGCATGATAAAGAATATATAAATCACAGGGCTAGATTGAGGATAGTATAGCCGCAAAAAAATCTGTGAAGCTGGATGCTCCGATGAAGATCTGTTAGGATCGAAACATGTAAGCATCACGCTTATCAGCGATGAAGCAGGACTGACCACCACTACAGCCACCTGATTATATCTTTACTGGGGGCCTTTTCTCCCAACTTGAGAATCTATTTTTACTGCAGCATACATCACTGCATGGACATCACTTTGAGACATACAGCAAGTCACACTTTTTGTGTTATTAATGTGTTTTTATGTGGATAATTAATAAATTGCAGTCATATTTATCCGTATTCCTTTTTGACCAATTCTTTTTTTCTCTCCCAATTTTTGATATGCAGTACTAATTCAGAGGAATGCAGATGGTAGTATTTAATATTATATCTATGACCACCATCAAATCGGATAAGATGATCTGGTTAGTGTGACTAATGCAGGATTGCCTTTTGTCACCTATCTCTGACTGCTTTGGATGAGTCACCATTGCCTATATTTTTGTGAATTATTCAGGTAGCAGGCAGAGGTGTCCCAGCAGAAATACTGTGCAAAGTCAGTAGAGGCAGCAGGCAGATATATGATCAACACAGCCAAAGTATTAGTCCAAGCAGCAGGAAGAAACATGGTCCATAATGTCATGGGTCATTACAGGCAGTAATATGGTCAGCACAGCCAAAGTATTGGTCCAGGCAGCAGGAAGGGCCATCAAGCTTAAGGCCAGGGGGACAGGGGTAGAGGCTTCTCCCACCCAAATTGCTTTGAAGCCTCCGGGCAACCAGACCCTGTTCTGGGAGCACAGAAAACGAAAAACTGGTTTTCTCTACTCAGAACGCTTTTCTGAAGCCCCTCACATATGTGAGACCCCTGTGTACTAAAAGTAAATGGCAAAAAGATCAGTCCAAGTGGCAGGCAAAAACATGGTAGATTAACAGGCCAAGGTCGGTGCACTTGGAAGTCAGAAACGTGGTTTAAATCGGCAGGCAGAGACATCGTCGGTAAACAGGCTGAGGTTGGTACACATGGAGGTCAGAAACGTGGTTTAAATCGGCAAGCAAAGACATCGTCGGTAAACAGGCTGAGGTTGGTACACATGGAGGTCAGAAACGTGGTTTAAATCGGCAGGCAGAGGCATCGTCGGTAAACAGGCTGAGGTTGGTACACGTGGAGGTCAGAAACGTGGTTTAAATTGGCAAGCAAAGACATCGTCGGTAAACAGGCCAGGGTCAGTTAATTAACATGGAAAGTAGTAACATGGTAGCCGGCAAATGGGCAAATGGCAGTCTGTTAATAATAAGGGGATCTAATATTGGATGGATGTATGATATTTTTTGAAGCACTGTCCCATGCACAGGCCAGGTTGGGAGGGACAATCGGGACAGTAACAGGTGGTGTCTCTTCTTACTCCTGCTCTGCTGCATACACGGCATTTTTTTTGGCGTTTTCTTCCAGATTCTATGGGAGGGATGCTAAAGGGAAAGTGCCGCTTGTGAAGATGACTCACACAATCAGAGCGAATGCTTCCTGGGACGGGATCTTGTTGGTAAATGAGGGCTTCAATGATATCTTCGATATATCTGAGGTAGGAGATTTGTGGGTTTTGAGTTGGCTGATTGGCTTTTTGGTAGCAGACAAACAAATTAAAACGGGCCATGTGAAACAAGTGAAATGCAACTTTTTTGTGCCAATAATAGGACTTCCTTGTTGATAAGTAGGGCTGTAGCATCTAGTCATTTAAATCCAGCCCCCATGTACAAATTGTAATCGTGAACACATTCAGGCTTTGCAATGGGCCGTGTCGTCTTTGGATCTCCACCATGGTGTCATTGTGGATGGTAGAGAGGATGTGGACATCTTTCTTGTCCCTCCATTTCATGGCCAACACCTCCTCGTTCCTCATGAATGACGATTCTCCAGATTTCTATTTTTTGGTCAACAAATTTTGTGGGAATCCTTTCCGTTTTTTTTTAAGGTACCGCAGGCCGGGGTTTACTTACTGTAAAGGTGACGAAAAAGGGGCAGGCTGGTATAATAAATATCAACATATAAATGGTAGCCTTTTCCAAACAGGGGGTATGCCAACTCCCAGACAATTTTCCCACTGGTTTCAATATATGTGGGGCAATCATGGGGCTGGAGCTGGGAGTCTTTGCCTTCGTAGATCCTGAATGTGAACACATATCCAGTGGCTCGATCGCATAATTTATTTGATTTTACTGCTTGAAGTGCAGTCGGCCAGTGAAATGTATTAGGGACTCGTCCAAACAAATGTTTTGGTCTGGGATGAAAACTTCTGCAAATCGCTTGGAAAAGGCCTTGATTAGGGGGGCGTATTATGTCAAATTTGTCGTAGTGGGGATGATCTCGGGGAGGGCAATGTGAATTGTCATTAAAGTGGTGAAAACGCATTATCATGCCGTATCTTGTCCTGGACATGTCAGTGGAATATATAGGCTTGTGTTGGATGGGGCGTTTAGACCAATATAAATGGCCTTCATTCTTCTTTGTAAGCCCCATATTGAACATAAGGCACAAAAACATTTTAAATTCTTCCAATGTTAGGCGCCGCCACTGGAACATGCAGGCGTAGGAAGAATTGGGGTTGGCGACAATAAATTGGGATGCATATATATTGGTTTGATCCATTATTCTTTTGGGAGGGACGGTTTCCCCTGGGGACTCTGACTCTGAGCCACTATCTTCCACTGGCTCGTATTCCAAATCAGAATCCGATAATGGGAGCTCCTCGCTGTTATTATCCGACATGGTGAAAATAATGGCATATGCCTCCTCGGGTGTGTAAAGCCTTTGGAACATTATGGCAGTATGGCAGTACTTATTGGTGGGCCTGCGTAATAGTACTGCTGGTGGTAGTGGCGGTGGCCTGTGTGGTGGTACCGATGAAGGTATAAGTGGCAGGTATGGGTGGTGGTACGGGTGGTGGTGGTACCGATGGCAGGGGTGGTTGTGGCGGTGGTACGGGTGGTGGTGGTACCGATGGCGGTACAGGTGGTGGTGGTACCGATGGCTGTATGGGTGGTGGCACGGGTGGTGGTGGTACCGATGGCGGTGGTACGGGTGGTGGAGTTGGTACGGGTGGTGGTGGTACCAATGGCGGTACTGGTAGCCTGTGTGGCGGTACCGATGGAGGTATTAGTGGCATGAATGTGTGGTGGTACTGATGGCGGTGGTACGGGTGGTGGTGGTACCGATGGCGGTATAGGTGGTGGAAGTACCGATGGCGGTACAGGTGGTGGTAGTACCGATGGTGGCGGTACGGGTGGTGGTGGTACGGGTGGTGGTGGTACCGATGGCGGTAGGGGTGGTGGTGGTACCGATGGCGGTACGGGTGGTGGCGGTACCGATGGTGGTACAGGTGGTGGTAGTACCGATGGCGGTACGGGTGGTGATGGTACTGATGGCGGTGGTACCGATGGTTGACAGATGGGCTGATTGATTACTGATCCCTGCTCTCTCCTCACAAATCGGTGTGTGAGGAGAGAGCAGGGATCAGATAGTAACTGCCTGTGTTTGTTTACATTTGTGACCGGCTGTGATTGGACACACCTGGTTCATTGGCTGTTTACCCTGATCGGGGAAGCGATGTGTCCAAGGGACACGCGCCTTCCCCGATCCCCGCTCTGCAAGCCTCTGGCGGCACGCACGGAGCGCGCCGCCGAGTTTGTTTTGACATGTGATCGGCTGTGTCTTTGATACAGCCAATCACGTGGTAAACAGCCAATAAAATTGGCTGTTTACCGTGATCGGGGAATCGCTGTGTCCGAGGGACACACGCCGTCCCCGATCACCGCGATGCGCGTCCCAGCGGGCACGCGCTAGGCATTATCCTGCAGGACGTCCAGTCAGGATTGTGTAACCACCTAGCGGAAGTAAATTTCCCATTGACCGGGCGGGAAGTGGTTAAATATTGATAAAAACAATGTTTTTTAATAATTAGGTTAATGTATATTGTTTGGTGGGAATGTAACTTTATTATTTTAATATGTAGTGGTGTGGTGTATAATGTGTGCTGATTCGTGTTCAACTTTTTCTGTATTTTTCACTTCCTCATACTGTAATCCCGCTACATCACGCGAGATTACAGTGAGAGAAGCAGTTCTCAGGAGTTTCCAGCCGTTTGTAGATCGCTCCTCATCTCAACATGAGAATCGATCTACAAAGCTTCATAAACAGGCACTCAGAGGAGAGCGATCTCCCCTGAGAATGCCTGAGAACTGAATAGCGGTATTTTACTGCACTTTCATAAAAGGACACCTATGAGACGTTTCTCTGGGCTGCAGTTCCTCTGATCTCCACAAGATGGTGATCTCACTTCTACCATAGAGAGAAGAAGTCTCTATGGAAGACAGGAAGGGATGTCAGGGACAGACAGGAAGTTCCGGGTGAGAGGTGAGTCGGGAGGAAATAGAGAGGAGACATCACTGGAAGAGGCAGGAGAGGAGGTAATAAGATCTTATCTTCTATTTACACCCAGTAACCCCGTCATGTCCGTCCTCTTTCTCCATAGTCACTGTGACGTCTTTTATCTCCAGCAGATGATGATACACACGTATATAGTGTGGAGACCTAGATTAACCCCTTCAGGGTCAGAACATTCCCCCACTTACAAGGCCGGAACATTCTCTTCATTTCAGTTCATACTAACAGATTATACGATAATACGGGTTGGGTTTTTTTTAGAGGTGGACTTATGATACTTGATTTTGATCTAATAATCTTTATAGAGGAGATAACTATTCCTGATGTCTGTGAGGGTCACTGTCTATTTCCCTATGTAGGAGTATTTAGAAGGACACAAGGATCTCTACAAGGACGTCATGATGGAGAATCAGCCGCCCCTCACATCACCGGGTAAGAGGAGACTTTATTGTAAAGGAGAGAGCAGTACGGAGGCTCCACCTAGATCCCCCATCATCTGATAAACACATAGAAACAATGTATTCAGTCAGTGTGTGTGTTTCCTACAGATGGATCCAGTAATGGGAACCCACCAGAGAGATGTCCCCGTCCTCTGTATTCCCGGGATTCCACACAGGAAGGTCACACCATCCCCCACCATCATCAGGTAGATGAGGAACAATCACTGATAGTATCATTAGGATCTGCACTTTATCTGCATTGTTACCATTGATGTCGTTTTTATTCTATATTCAGAGTGGAAACCTGAGAGATCCTAAAGTTGAGGTTAAAGAAGAGATAAAGGAGGAGGATGGGGTGATGGAGGCAGAACACACCATCCCCCACCATCATCAGGTAGATGAGGAACAATTATTGGGGGTTATGATTTATACACAAACATGTTTTATTATAATGAATGTTTTATTATATATTCAGAGTGGAAACTTTGAGGATTATAATATTGTTGTTAAAGAGGAGGATGAGGAGTATGAAGGGATAGAGGAGTTTTCAGAAGGACACAAGGATATGATGGAGCCACCTAATACCAGGAACCCACCAGAGAGATGTCCCCGTCCTCTTTATTCCCGGGATTCCACACAGGAAGGTCACACCATCCCCCACTGTTACAAGGTCGGTGGGGCGGAGCATCTAGAACATGGACTGGTGGAGATGATGTGTGGATTTTGTATGTAAGTTTATATCTTACAGATGATATTCTCTCTCATTCTCTTGGTTTAGAGTGGAGATCCAATCGATATAGAATTTGAGGTGAAATCAGAAGAAGAAGAGACGTATGTGAGGGATGATCAGCAGTCTATGGAGGAGGATGGAATAACGGGGACATTTATAGAGGAGGACAATCCTACAGAGATCAGCACAGGTGGGTCATTAACACTAAATCCATTCCTCCACCCATACTGCTCACTGATTGGTCCAGTGTAGGGAGGGGACTGGGTGATATCAGCCTGTAATCCCCTGGTCACTTTCCTGAGCTGTGTTCCCCGTCCTGTATTCCTGTATTTCTCTCGGATAATCTTCCTTCTCTGTGCTGCAGACACAATTTATGTCTCTAGACTGGATTTATGGAGATTCTGGGGTTCAGCTGGCAGCAAAATGTTCATTTTCACCATAGGGTTTGCTTGACCTAGACACCTGGGGTATGTACCTTGGGTCTTCTGCCCCATGCCCGGGTCTAGTGAGATCTCTGACAGAACAATTCTCCCGGGTTACTTGTTCTGTTGTCTGCTGGCTGTGCTGGGTGGAGGGATATGTCTGTATAGTCTCAGACCCAAGTCACTGAGTGCAGTCTCAGGAGATGGGAGGCAGCGGTGTGGGATCTCTGCAACTTGTCTCCAGTAATCATTTCATCCGCCACTGATTACTGAATACCAATATCATGAGTCCTAACTCCTGCACTATATACTCTATGTTGTACATTACATACTCCTGACCTTCGTCCTATAATCCCCTCATCACTGTCACTCCTATAAAAGACAGTTCTCGTTGTTTCCTCACTCTCTGACTAAGGTCCATGAATAAAGATATGATCTGGTAGGAGATCAGAGGACCCATTTACTAGTTACCTTGAGGGGGGAATTGTAAGATCCTCGGAGGCAAAGCTGCCTGATGTGGGTGGAGTCCTGGTTTAGGGGAACCAATCAGCTCATGCCTAGTAATAATCTTTGTATTTCTATTTTAGTAGATGGACGGGAGATGAGGAAAACCTCAGAGGATTGTCTCACTTTGTCTCCAGACTGTAAAGTAGAAGATGAGGACATCACACAGTATAGTCCAGGAGAAAACCCGACTACCTCAAATGTCCATCCAGCACCACACAGTGTAGATGGACCATCGTATTCCTCTTATCCCGAGGAACCTCAGACTGTGCGGGACAGTGCCGGACCATCGTATTCCTCTTATCCTGAGGAACCTCAGACTGTGAGGGACGGTGCCGGACCATCGTATTCCTCTTATCCTGAGGAACCTCAGACTGTGCGGGATGGTGCCGGACCATCGTATTCCTCTTATCCTGAGGAACCTCAGACTGTGCGGGACGGTGCCGGACCATCGTATTCCTCTTATCCCGAGGAACCTCAGACTGTGAGGGACAGTGCTGTCTTTCCAACACATAAGAGGTTTCCATGTCCTGAGTGCGGAAAATGTTTTTCACTGAACTCCCAGCTTTCCACACACCAGAGATCTCACACGGGGGAGAAGCCTTTTTCCTGTTCTGATTGCGGAAAATGTTTTTCAAATAAGTCCCGTCTTTCCACACATCAGAGATCTCACACGGGGGAGAAGCCTTTTTCCTGTTCTGAGTGCGGGAAATGTTTTTCAGTGAAGTCCAATCTTTCCATACATCAGAGATTTCACACGGGGGAGAAGCCTTTTTTCTGTTCTGAGTGTGGAAAATGTTTTTCAGTGAAGTCCAATCTTTTCACACATCAGAGATCTCACACGGGGGAGAAGCCTTTCTCCTGTTCTGTGTGCGGAATTTATTTTTCAGATAAGTCCTATCTTTCCACACATCAGAGAATACACACGGGGGAGAAGCCTTTTTCCTGTCCTGAGTGCGGGAAATGTTTTTCACAGAAGGTCAATCTTTCCATACATCAGAGATCACACACGGGGCTGAAGCCTTTTTCCTGTTCTGAGTGCGGGAAATGTTTTTCAGATAAGTCCAATCTTTCCAGACATCAGAGATCACACACGGGGGAGTGGCCTTTTTCCTGTTCTGAGTGCGGAAAATGTTTTTCAGATAAGTCCCGTCTTTCCACACATCAGAGAATACACACGGGGGAGAAGCCTTTTTCCTGTTCTGAGTGTGGAAAATGTTTTTCAGTGAAGTCCAGTCTTTCCAAACATCAGAGATCTCACATGGGGGAAAAGCCTTTTTCCTGTTCTGATTGCGGGAAATCTTTTTCAGATAAGTCCTATCTTTCCATACATCAGAGAATACACACGGGGGAGAAGCCTTTTTCCTGTCCTGAGTGCGGGAAATCTTTTTCACAGAAGGCCAATCTTTCCACACATCAGAGATCTCACACGGGGGCAGTGGCGGTCCGTCCATAGGGGACGCCCGGGCGCCACCCCCCCTCCTGTAGGCACAAAAAAAATAATGTTTTTTTTAAATTGCCCCTTTAAGAAAAAAAAAATATCCTTTAACAAAGTCAACTTAGGCACCGGACACCAGTGCCCTAGGAAGCGCCACGTCAATGCAATCACGAGATTGCAGACATGGCGCTTCATTTGTGGGCTTTTTACCCGCCTTGCGGCGCATTGCAAAGCTCCGATTAGCTTCCTGTGCATCCCTGGATCCACTATGGGCGCTGGGAGCATTGCTATAGCCGTTACTTCCGGGTTTCATCTTACAGAGGAAAAGCGGAAGTGACGTCACGTCGGCAGCTCTGTTCTTTGCACGGCCCGAGCGGAGCTGCGAAGAAGGTAAGAGAAGAGCTGGCCACCACCATGCCTTGTGTACTATGCAGTATGCAGATATCTGGATCCAAATCATCCGAGAACACTGTGTGGAGCGAGGAAATCCCCAGCTACTGTATAACACCAGTGGGGGGAGGAACCAAGATCTTTCTGCCGGGTTCCCGGGGACACAGTTTGCAGTGCACTGAGGTGCTCTGTTATGGGAAGAGAATAGAGATGGATGACCAAGGCTGCCCGAGTTGTAAGACCACCAAATACAGCAACCCCTCCTTGAAACTGATGGTGGATGTGTGCAGACATACTCTGTAAGTGCAGACAGAATACTTTTACTGAGAGCACTGTCATCCATGCTGTGCTGAGTACATAGGGGCCCCTGACAGCCATGCTGTGCTGTGTTCTCCGGGGGTCCCAGACATCCATGCTGTGTTGTGTGCACAGGGGCCCCTGACATCCATACTGTGTACACAGGGGCCCCTGACATCCATGCTGTGCTGTGTACACAGGGGCCCCCTGACAGCCATGCTGTGCTGTGTTCCCCGGGGGTCCCTGACAGCCATGCTGTGTTGTGTGCACAGGGGCCCCTGATATCCATGCTGTGCTGTGTTCCCCGAGGGTCCCTGACATGCATGCTGTGTTGTGTGCACAGGGGTCCCTGACATCCATGCTGTGTTGTGTACACAGGGACCCCTGGCATTCTGCACTGTGTACACAGGGGGGACCCCTGGCATTCTGCACTGTGTACACGGGGGGCCCTGGCATTTAAAAAAAAAAAAAAAAAGGTTTTAAAGGTGAACTTATTCTTTACTCACGTACTGCAAATCGCTGTAGCTATACGTCATTATTTTGACGCTAAATACCATTGTTATGGCAGCAGCTAGCTTTTTTTCGTTTGTTTGCGCCCCCCCCCCCCAAATGTTAAGCACCAGCCGCCACTGCACAGGGGAGAAGCCGTATTCCTGTCCTGAGTGAGGGAAATGTTCGTCACTGAAGTCCTGTCTTCCTGTACATCAGGGATCCCACACAACCCTCGAGGTGTATTAGTGAGTGCGGGAAATGTCTTGTATATGAATGTTGCTGGACATGTGGGGAAGAAGCACACCCTGATATACACCTCAGATATACTCCATGGCTGATCTTCATCATGTAAGAAACACTTCATAAGGAGATCAGAGATCACCAAAGACATGGATGAAGTGTTGTACCGTGTTGGCCATTGATAGCAGGAGAAAAATAAAAATGGAGTCATTCTCTCTCATTGGCTGAGTACATTTTGTGGTGGAAGATTTCACAGACATTTAGGGATCTATTATAAAACAAATTGTAGAATGAATGTGACACGCGTTCCTCCAATCATGACAAATATTGGATCATCGGCTCCATCTAGTGGCAAAAATCTGGCCCTGTGGTTTTAATACCGACCATTGAGGTAAAACAGAAAATTCCACATTTGGCCATTAGATGGCGGTAAGTATCATAGGAATTATCTCCATCTAGTGGCCAAATGCAATCATTTCAATTTTAAATTAATGGAAACCGTTCGACCAGCTCAGCAAATATCCTAATAACATTCATCTTTCCCCCATTCACACAGAAGGAATGTACATGGACTTTCCCCGGGGGAATTGCTATGCACATATTTTATGAATAGACCCCTAAATGTCAGGAGACGTTTATATAAAGATGGGAAGTATGGAGCAGATAAATGAATAGACCTCCTAGCAATGTTATTACCAGGCTGCAGCTAGGGGGAGCTCTAATGTGTGAGCACAGCAGAGTGATCCCATCTAGCTCACATTAACCCTTTCACTGTCAGATGTTTTTGCACATGTTGGGCCTGAAGATTAGATAAAACCCCCAAACATATATTATCTGATAGCAGAGGCTCTGGAGAATAAAATGGTGGTGATTGTTAAGGTGTTCCTCGTACACAAATTTCCCCTTAATATCCGGGTTTATTTTCTCCTTTTCCCCCATTTTCTATGGTGTGATCTTTTCTACAAGACTTTGTTATAATAATGGAACACGTTGTGTATTGCATTGTACGACTCCGCCTCCACATTCCAGACAAGTCATTTTCCTGACCAATCGCATTTCTACCTTTTTACTATTTCCTGATTCTATGACTGTAATCTGTTTAAAAGTAAAAATGATAATAAAAAAATGTATTGAAGAGAAAAAAAAGTTGTGTGTGTCGGTGGAATGAGAAGAATTGCTGGTGGTGTTGTCACCTGTCACAGCCGTCACACCTGGTTTCCCGGCCAATGCACCAGATAAATGTTGCAGCAAAACGGCTCTTTGAGTTCTGGGAAACCAGGAATGGACTCCGGACACGGACTCCAGGAAAACAAACCTTTTATTTCACCAGGGAAAGGAGCGACTCACGCCAGGATGCCAAGTGGCCTCTTCTAGGCGTTTACAACATATAGATTTCCTCTTGTATAGACATGGAACTTCGTAAAACATCTAAAAGCTTGTTAGCGAGTGACATCTGCGGCTTCTCAGTTATCTGTCTAATTTATCATCTACTAAGCTGTAGACATGTGCACTGACCCAACATTTCTTTGTTTTCCTTTCATTTGTTTCTTCGTTTTTCGGGTCATTAGTTATGATCGACATTCATTAATTTGAATACATTTGAAAATCCGGAAATTCAAAATTCGAAAATCCGAAATAATAACAAATTATCGGTATCGGAATTTTCTTTTCAAATTTAGCTGTTGGTGAAAGTAATGAATACGAATTTTTCCTAAGTTACGAATTATCCGAAATGACGAATGCCGCATCTAAACGAATGGAACGTGACAAATTAATAATAATAACAAAACATTTTTCTTTGTTTCTGTTATAAAATTTTGTAAAGGAGTAAGTTTTCTCCTTCACTGATGGGCACTGATGAGGCGGCACCAAAGAGATGGCACTGGTGGGCACTGACAAGTGGCACTGAAAGGCTGCACTGATGGGTATGAGTGGCACTGATAGGCATCACTGATGGCACTGGCAGGCATTGCTAATGGGCACTGATTGGCATATCGCTGGTGGTCCAGGGTAGCATACCTGGTGGGCATCCTTTGTAGGCATCCTGGGTGGGGGGGCTGCACTGATAAACAATCAGCACAGACCCCCCTGTCGGGAGAGCAGCCAATTGGCTCTCCTCTACTCTCGTCTGTCAGATGCGAGTGAGGAAAAGTCGATAAATGTCTCTTCCTGTTTACGCTGTGCTTGGACACAGCTCATCATGTGGTAAAGGGCCTCCGTCAGAGGCTCTTTATCGAGATCGGTGTTGCAGTGTGTCAGATTGACACGACACAACAGAGATCGCTGGGCTGTGTGCACCGCAGGGCACGTGTTTGTGGCTTATCCTGCTGGACATCATATAATGGGCAGTCAGGATAACTGAACCACTTTCCGGCTGTCATTTTGCTATAGGCCGGGTAGGAAGTGGTTAAAAGCCTTCGTAGGTCATCAGGTTAAAGGTAACTCTGAATAATGGGTCTAGAGTGCAGTGGTCAAGAGTATATCATATACAGGGGTCAGGAGTATATCATATACAGGGGTCAGGAATATATCATATACAGTGATCAGGAGTATATCATATACAGAGGTCAGGAGTATATCATATACAGGGGTCAGGAGTATATCATATACAGAGGTCAGGAGTATATCATATACAGAGGTCAGGAGTATATCATATACAGTGATCAGTAGTATATCATATACAGTGGTCAGGAGTATATCATATACAGGGGTCAGGAGTATATCATATACAGAGGTCAGGAGTATATCATATACAGTGATCAGGAGTATATCATATACAGGGGTCAGGAGTATATCATATACAGAGGTCAGGAGTATATCATATACAGGGGTCAGGAGCAGGGCCAGATTAAGAACATCATGGGCCTGATGCTGAGGATTTTGGTGGGGCCTTTTAGGCTGCATTCACACCTCCGCAACAAATCCTTCCTATTGCTTTGTATGGCCGAACGCCAATGCCGCCTGAAAAAAAGGGTCCGGGACTTTTTTTCATGCCGCAGGTGTACGGCGTCTATGAGATGTGAACCATCTCATAGACAGCAATGGGAATTCTCCCCTCCAGCGGCACGAGCGGCCGGCGTTGGGCGTTTTGTCGCGGAGGTGTGAATGGGGTATAATAAATAAATGCGTGGGAATGACATGAACGCAGCCCAGCCAAGGCAAGTGACCAAAGGCACAGAACCCAGAAGGAAGATCGGGGTGAAGATGTAAGCGCCCGGGCCCCGTCTGATTCATCGCAGCACTGGAGGGCTGTCTGAAAATGTAAGTGAACACTAATGTGCTAATATGCTGTGCATACTTGTACATTGTGGCATAACCTACCCCAGGGCCTCTAAAAAGTAGTAATGTCAGGAAAGTTTACTACCGCTTTATTATCACAGGATCCCAGGAGCCTCTCATGGGGCCCCCTACTGACCCGGTGGACGGTGGCCCTTGGGCAGTGCCTAAGTGCACAGTTGCCAACATTTAAAAAATATTTTCAGGGCCACTTTTTTATATAAGTGCTATATTTAGAGTAGCTGAGATCCCCGATGTTCCTCTATACATCACAGTAGTAATCACAAAATTAAATGAGTACTAATAATGGGGCAGGACAAATATGAGAACTGATATTTCCTTTAGTTGAACTAACAAAAGTGTGTCCATTCTAGAGCTGGTAACATTGAGGATATTCAGTATAATTTTAAAGAACTGTTTTTGTGGGTAAGCGACATAGGGGAGGAGTATGGACGGTATATAAGTGGGAAGTATGTGCAGGTGAGGGAGAGGAATGTGGAGGGTCTAACAGTGGGCACTATGTACAGGAGAGGAGTGTGAAGGGTATGACAGTGGGCACTATGTACAGGAGAGGAGTGTGGAGGGTATGACAATGGGCAGTATGTACAGGAAGAGTGAGGGGGTATGACAGAGGGTAGTACGTACCAGAGAGAAGTGTGGAGGGTATGATGGGGCAGTATGTACAGGAGAGGAGTGTGGAGGGTATGATGGGGCAGTATGTACAGGAGAGGAGTGTGGAGGGTATGACAGTGGGCAGTATGTACAGGAGAGGAATGTAGATGGTATGATAGTGGGCTCTATGTATAGGAGAGGAGTGTGGAGGGTATGACAGTGAACACTATGTATAGGAGAGGAGTGTGGAGGGTATGACAGTGGGCACTATGTATAGGAGAGGAGTGTGGAGGGTATGACAGTGAACTCTATGTACAGGAGAGAAGTGTGGAGAGTATGACAGTGGGCACTATGTACAGGAGAGGAGTGTGGAGAGTATGACAGTGAGCACTATGTACAGGAGTGGAAGAATGTTTAGGGACTGCGTAGTGGTTAAGCGGGTCATACATGGATTGAAATTATGCCAATTATGCAGAGACCAGCCATAGTCAATCTATCTATGGGCTAGCTGGTTTTACACAAGTCAATCTATTAATCAACTTGAGTACAACCAGCCTGTTTTTTTTTCTTAAAACAATCAGTGCTGCCAGCTATAGTTTGCAACACTGATCATTGTACGCACTGGCAGAACACAATAACACTGCAGGAGTGATTCCCCCATCCACAGGTCAGCAGTTGAGAGGGTGTGTGGGGACAGGCTGGGGAGAGATACTAGTCAGTGGCTGGGTAGGCACTGGTAGTATCAGAGCCAGATACACACAGGTTACATACGCCACGATCGTTATGCCGCGTACACACCATCAATTTATGTGATGAAAAAAAACGACACTTTCTGTGAAGTAAAAAATGACGTTTTTGAAACTTCAATTTTCAAAGACGAAGTTGCCTACACACCATCGTTTTCTCACAATGTTCTTGCAAAGTGAGGTTACGTTCCACCACGTTTTACCATTGAAGCTCGCTTCATAAGTAGCTTCTGGGCATGCGTGGATGAAAAAACGTCTTAGAAAACGACGTTTTTTGCTACACACGGTCAATTTCTGTGAAGTAAAAAGTGCACTTTTGAAAAACGACACATAAAATTGAAGCATGCTTCAGTTTTTTATGGTCGTTTTTTACAAGACATAAAACGACGTTTTCCCCCACACACAGTCAATTAAAGTGACGTTTTTAAAAACATCATTTTTTTTCATCACATAAAGTGATGGTGTGTACGCGGCATTAGAGCGAGAACAATAATTCTAGTACTAGACCTCCTCTGTAACTCTAAACATGTAACCTAAAAAAATGTAAAACATTGCTTAGGATACCAAAAAAAATTGTGCTAACTTAACTAACTAACTGTTTTTTAAACATGTTTGAAAAATTGCTGCGCAAATACCGTGCTAGAGCTGCACAATTAATCGTTAAAAAAATCGTGATCTCGATTCAACCCCCCTGACGATCTTCAATGCAGAGTTTGCTGATTCTTTCATATAACAAGTGGAGAGACTTTCAGCTATCAAAAGAAAATATCTGGGCAGTCTGCCAAGTTTTTAACAGGAAACATTGTAACTGACACTTCCTTCTTAGATCAAAGGGATACACTTCTGTGTGTAAAGAACAAATCTGGGCAGTCTGCGAAGTTTGTAAACAAAATGAAACATTGTAACTAACTAACATTGTAACCACATTTAACCACTTAAAGTCCAACACTTGTTTCTTAAGTTAAAAAGCAATATTATTTGCTAGAA